>NW_024609839.1:25581748-26181748 GCF_016920785.2 Ixodes scapularis
GAGCGCGGGAACGCCTGTCCGTGGAGCTGGCTTCAGCAATATTAGAGAATGTGAAAACACTGAAGCCGAAAAAGTCCGAGGACACCTCAGCACTTCTTATGAGTTGTGAATGTGAAAGCAAGAATGTCGTTCTTCCGCTCCCTTAGTTCGTCTGCGGCGTAGTGGCGTGGACGGCCACGCTTCGCTGGCCGATGGCCGAGCGCGCCCTCTAGTGGAGTGGCCACACCGCGCTGAGCTCGGCCGTGCCGCGTCTCCGGAGTTTGGCCGGGCGGGCTCTGCCAGCTCCTTCCAGCTCTTACCGGCGGCCGGGCCGCTGCTGCGCTGCACCGCCATGGACAGGGCTTCTCTGGTGGCGTCTTTTAGAACTACGCCGTACGAGAGCCAATGGGAGCATATCCATCAGATTTCTGCTAACAACGACATTGGGACAGGGGAAGGTGCCGTTTGGCGCAGCTTCACAGCAGATGGCGTCGGTTCGCTCCATGGGACAGTCAATGCTTTCGCATTAATAACCCACGACAACGACGTGAAAGTATCAACGTCAAAGTGTAGGCCAGCATACATTTCAAGGAATTCTGACGGTACACAAGTTGCTTCAGTGCACATTTGTGTGATCAGACAAACTATCCTTAAGACACACACACACGCATATATATACACACATATACGCATATATATATATATATAGAGAGAGAGAGAGAGAGAGAATAATCCACGTAACTTGAGCCAACGTTTAAAATTTTTTTGTTTCATTTTAGGAGGACGAAACCAAGGAAATAATCATGTCCATTTTCTAGAGCAAGTCACGCTATATTTTACTTTGCCAAATTACCTAATTAATAAAGACCTGTCATTTAACTTTTCACATATTAAATTTAGATCAAACAGTTCAATGACAAAGTTGTAGAGCGTCCTCAGAAACATTCAATTCGGCGTTTTTTATCATGAAACGTCTTACACTGTTCGTTTTCAGGGCTTCGAAAAGAGCAAACAAATAAAAAAAAACGCGAGAAAACGCGAATATTTCAACAGCGCCCTGTCAACCGTATTCTATTCACCATGCGGGCCTAGTTTATTCAAGCCGCGGCTGAAAACGCTGCAATACAAGGCTATCAAGCCCAATGTCACATGTTTGTTTCGCAATTTGGGGGCTTTCTTTGAATCCCAGGAAACCGAACAGTGTTAGATCTTTCTTCATAAAAGCCACGGAATTGAATACTTCTGAGGACGCTGTGCAAATTTGTAGTTGAACATTTTACTCTAAATTGAATATTTCAAAAGTTTATAAATTGATAATAATTAATTAGTTAATTGGACAAAGTATAAATAGCCTTACTTGCTCTAAACAATGAACATGCTTATTTATATATTTTCGTTTCGTCTTCCTAAAACGTAGAGCAATATTTTAAAAACATGGCCCAAGTTACGTGAAATACCCTATATATATATATATATATATATATATATATATATATATATATATATATATATATATATATACAGGGTGCGGCCGTAAAAACTTTCAAATTTGGGACGCCTAGCAAAAAACGAATTTCAAACGTACATACCTAAAATTGGGCACACGAACGTCGTTTATTCCAAAGTTTTTTGTCTATTTTTTTCAGACGTCAACTCTGGACTAGCGAATTATTAGAAAGATAACAAAAATGGCAGACGTGCATTTCCTATGGCCTATACCCGCCCGTTCGCCGTCTGCTATCTAATTCGCGACGCCGCTCCCAGATGGCGCACTGAACGCAAAAACGAAGGAAACGCCGCACGAAAGGCTGGTGTCGGGCGAGATAATCGCGATAAAAAGTGATTTTACCGAAATATGTGAACGATTATGCCCTTTTACTTGAAATTTAGAAACTGGCGGACGCCCTCGTTTAATAAAAATATGTTCTAAAGCAGACGAACGTGTGTCTTCCTTTGTCGTTTGCTTATCTGTTGACACATCCGTTCCCGGTGAAAGCTCAACTTTGGAATCAAGAGTGCCGCTGCTGAGGCATCTTGATTGTTCCTATTTATTGTTTTTGTTGCACTACCTTCTGCAGTTATTATCAAAATATTTTCCGCGCCGCCCTGCCATGCCGCAATACTCGGCAAGTGAGTGTGCCCAGGCAGTCAAGTGGTACGTGGAGCGGAACTCGGTGGCCACAGCACAACGAAAATTTCGTACTGCATTTCATCAACGCCCGCCTTCACGCCCGACTGTTTTGAGTTGGGCGGATCGTTTTGTGAGTGGAGAAGACTTTAAAAAGAAGAATCCAGTCAGTGAACGTGAGAGCCTGCTGAAAAATGAGGAGCTCATTGAAGCGGTGCTTGCTGTCTTCGAGAGCGACCCGCAATTCTCAACAAGACGAGCAGCTGTAAATAAATGATCTCGTCGCATCATGGTGTCTTCTTGCTTGCATGACGATCTGTCAGAACTTGACTCGAAACAGGTAATTTCAACAATCGTTCATATATTTCGTTCAAATACCTTTCTATCGCGATTATCTCGCCCGACACCAGCCTTTCGTGCGGCGTTTCCCGCGTTTTAGAGTTCAGTGCGCCACCTGGGAGCGGCGTCGCGAACCATATCGCAGACGGCGATCGGGCGGGTATAGGCCATAGGAAATGCACGTCTGACATTTTTGTTATCTTTCTAATAATTCGCTACTCCAGAGTTGACGTCTGAAAAAAATAGGCAAAAAACTTTGGAATAAACGACGTTCGTGTGCCCAATTTCAGGTGTGTATGTTTGAAATTCGATTTTCGCTAGGCGTGTCAAATGTGAAAGTTTTTACGGCCGCACCCTGTATATATATATATATATATATATATATATATATATATATATATATATATATATATATATATATAGCGTGATCTTTACTGGCCTTGGCATGGAGCACGCACTCCGCGTGGGGCAGTGCACGCTCCAATAATGAGAATGATGATGAACATGACGCTGTGTCCAAGGACACCCTCACAGCTATCCCCTCCCGACCTGCAATGTGGCTTCCTGTCCGGCTCTTAGGTTGGAAGAGATTGCAGGCTGGGGGGAGCGAACGGTTTCATGCAACTTGCATGTACTGTTCCGCGCGTCGTGCGGCAGCATTCGGCGTGTGGAGAGGTTCAATGATGTAATTGGTGGGCGACGTATTTACGTTGCACAATTCAAGGTCTGAGATAGTTCTGTATAAGGTTTACAGCGCGGCCTGATCTACGCAGCAGGGTGCGAAGCAACACCAGGTGTCCTGAATTATAGTGGACAGCAAGGCGTTGTTCGTCATAGCGTTGTTTTTGCTGTTGGCGGTCCTGGTCAGTGTGGATGCGAGCACGGCGTCGTCAATCGTTTGCGTGACGGAAGGTTTACGAGAGAGAGGGTTGTGTCAATGTTGTATGCGTGCGGGGAAAAAGAGTATCGACGGTGCAGGCGACATCACGGGCGTAAAGGAGAAAGAACGGGAGAATTCGGTCGTGGCTTGAAATGAACTACGAAAATGTCAAGAATGGAAGTATGCTGTGCCATTTCTCGCGATCAGCGGAGATGTACATACTGAGCATTTGTGATAGCGTGCGGTTCAAACGTTCAGTTAAAGGGACACTGACACCCCCCAAATTTTATTTATTTTTTTTATTTTTTGTTAGGCGAATTATTATGGTGTCAGAAACTACCCAATTCATATTTTGCTACAACGTTGCGTATATTTTTAATAAAGTAAAAAAATGCAACTGCTCGAAACCGAAACCGAAACTGGACTGGTGAGGATGAAACAATACAGAGGAGGAGAAAGGTGGCGGAAGTCACGTGGCCGTGATAGGTTTTCCTTCGAAACAACGCATTTGCAGCTTTTTAGAAGCCACAAAAAATGGGTATCAAATTTCTTTCCTATTTTTATTATTGTGTGTGCCTTCGATGACCACTTTGATTAAATTTGGTGGTCGCGTCGATACCTTAAAAAACGGCCCGTGACCCCGGAAAAGAGAGTGAGCGCGACTCAACCCGGCCAGTTTTCGATTGGCGGTTTTCGGGCGGAAAGAAACCAAATTTCGAGCCGGAAATTCTGTTCTGGGTAGTTGGGTTCTCATATGTAATGTATAAGTAGAAACCTTGTCCAGCACAAATACCCTGTCAGTGTCCCTTTAACCCATTGGTTTGTGGGTAGTACGCGGAAGCGATCTGGTAAACTCGCAGCAAGCATGTTTTTTACAATAATGGATAAAAATATCTTCTCGAGGTCGTTACGAAGGGATCTCGGCCCACCGTGACGTACAATAACGTGTAAAAAAAACTGAGCTACTTCTGATGCCGTGGGTGTGAACAGTGAGGACGTTTCCATGTAGCGCGTCAGATTGCCACGGCAATCCAACGGTGACCAACAGACAATTCTCCCGAATTGTCTGATGGTCACCGTTGGATTGTCGTGGCAATTGACTAGCTGACACGCTACATGGAAACATCCCCACTGTTCACACCCACGGCATCAGAAGTAGCTCAGTCCGTATAGAATAATGCCGACACGTTCGAAAGGCATTCCAGGGCAGGGGAGAGGTGTCAACTGTCCTGATAAGGTGTAGTGGGAAGATTGGCAGCGTTGGCAAGCTACGCAAGATGTCACGTATCTTTGTACTGCCTTGTACATTCCTGGCCAATAGTAGCGGGTGCGAAGACTAGCGTAAGTTTTATAGATGCCGAAGTGCCCAGCAGTTACGTGGTCGTGGCAAGCTTCAAGAACAGCCTGTCTGAAGCTTTGAAGTGTCAATAATAAGAAGCGCTTACTACTAACACCTCAAACTATAGCTGCGCCTGTAAAGAAAACCTCCGATCGATTTCGTTTTGCTTTTTGTGTTCTTGTCAGAGAAGTTTGAGGCTATCTTGGCAATTGAGGGGTCACGTTGATTAGCGAAAATAAGTGGTCGGTTGTTACGGAGCTGACTCTAGGCGGGTCGTCAGCGAGGATGTGTGGCGGAATGTGCGCTGGAAAAAGACAACGGGACAATGCATCGCCGTTCTTGTGTTTCTTCCCGCTTTTACGTAGGACCGTAAAATAATATTCTTAAAGGTGCAAGATCCAGCTGCCAGGGCGTCCGTATAAGTTTTTTTGGATCCTGGCCAACAACGTGCATGATGGTCGGTCACAATATTGAAATAGCGACCATAAAGATATGGTCTAAGGTGCCCAACACCCCAGACGATAGCTAAGCCCTCCTTTTCTGTTACTGTGTAGTATCTCCGACTTGCCGAGAATGCGATTAGTATAAGATATGACATGAGGTTCCCGCGATGACGTGAGGTTTTGCAACGTGACCTCTCCGAGGCCAGTCCTGCTGGCGTCCGTGTGCAGTTCCGTCTGGACGCCGTTTTGAAAATGACCGAGAATCGGGTGAGAGACGAGCAAGTTGAAATACTGTTCACACTCAGAAGTCCATTTAAAGGTTACTTCTTTTTGAAGAATTTGATTAAGGGAAAAATTAATGTGAGCGAAATCACGAATGAAACGTCGAAAGTATGATCATAAACACAAACACTTTTTCACTTATTTCACGTTGGTTGGCTCGAGAAAAGATGTCACAACTCGAACCTTTTCAAGACCAGGGCGAACACTTTTTGGCCTACGATTTTTAGTTGGCTAGCAGCGAAGTTTCATTTTTACGTTTAATTTGAAACCAGCATTGGTGTTGCATGATAATACCTCGGATAATCTCTGAAGGTAATCATTGAATGTCTATGAAAAAAAAACAATGATGTCATGGAGGTAACACAAACAAGTCTGCAATTTCAGACCTCGAAGAACAGAATTAATCATCCGCTCATAAGTGGCTGGGGCAGTACATAGACCAAAGGGGGTTACATTAAACACAAATAAGTCATCAGGTGTTACAAATGCTATTTTTGTCTGTCTGATTCTGCCATGGGAATCTCCCTGTAGCCTGATCTTAGATCTAACAATGAAATTAAATCGGACTCCTTGAAGTTTCTTCATGGCGTCGTCAATTCAGGACATGGAGTAACTATCTTTACGAGTAGCCTTATTCAACTTCCTGTCATCGACGCAGAAACGTACATCTCCGTTCTTCATTTTCACTAGAACAACTGGAGACGACCAGGAACTCACAGAAGGTCGGATCACGCTTTGTTCTAGCATATTATTTGCCTCGGTGTATATTTTTTGTTTTTGCGTGGAAGACAACCGATAAGGGTAATGCTGTATTGGAAGGGAATTTCCGGTGTCAACCTCATGCTCCACAATGTGCGTTTTTCAAAGTAGTCCTGGTTTGGATTCAAAATGCGCTTTGATACCAATGAAAGAGTGATAAAATACGTGTCTTTTGATCTTCAAAAACACAGGAGTCTACCCTCGCAATTAAGAGATAATTGTTAGTCGAGGTTTCGGAGGAAACAAAGTTATTGATTACCGAAAGGAAACAGAGCGATATGTCTGCTAAAGGAGTTTCAGTAGAAACGATCAATCCCTCTGAAATGATGGTGTCGATCTGTGTTGTATTACAGGCAAACACCTCTTGGAACGACGAGTCAAGTCTAGCGATAGAGCACGGAACAACGATTTTTTTGCTGGTGAAGGTTTGATGCGCAGGTTCTATGACAGCGCAGGGGATATGTGTATTACCGTACCGAAAATAAAGTTGCAGTGATGACATCGCTGAGACGCGTGAGTCCAAGCACCGCTGGTTACAGTCGTTTATAGGTTTTTCATTTATATCGTAATCTTTAAGTCGTTCGCAATTATTATAGTCGATGAAATCATCTGTCGAGGAAAGGAAATCCCATCCAAAAATCATATCATGACTGCATTCAGGAAGGAAAATGAATTGAATGTGATGGTACCGGCCTTGAATACGTATGCATGGCCAAAGGCTAAATTCTATCCTCAGACCCGTTTCTTAAGCGACTACGGTTGCAAGGAGTCGTATCCTTGTTTATTATGTGACAAATACTTCGTCCAATGACCGAAACTGAGGCGCCAGTGTCGACGAGCGCACGTACAGGTAACCCTGTAGGGGGTCTTAAGGCTGTCAGCGGTGCCGCAGTTGTGCCTCCGGGAACTGCTTTACCAGTTTCTCCTGGGCCGCCTCATATCACCGGAGTCAGCGAGAATCATCATTTATGAGTAGCGTCCTCGCGGAATGGCGATCTGCCCCGAGGCGCGTCTGGGATTCGCGAAAAAGCATGGCAAGTTTGCGCAGTTGCACCGGTGGTGTAATTGCGTACGCAGAAGAAGCAGGATTGCGTAGGCAGACAAAGCAGGTTTAAAGGTCGTTTGCAACAACACGGGAAAGGTCTCGATTTTTTCATTGTGAAGAAGTCACGTGCACCCATTCTCGGTCTTCAAGCCAGCGAACTCTTGGACTCGTGAATCGTGTTTCGGTGGTTTCCTTTGATGACGTGAATCCAGTAGCATCCGAATTTCCTGACGTGTTCCGGGGTTTGGGCTGTGTGAAACAAGTGTGCCATATGGTACCAGCAGGCGGGGCTAAGCCAATAGTGCAAGCAGCCCAACGAATTCCTCAAGCGTCCCGACAGCCACTGGAGAAGCAGCTTAAGAGCTTAATCACCGCCAACATCATCCGGAAACTGGAAGAGCCAACAGAGTGGGTAACTCATTTGGTTCTTGGGCTTAAAAAGGACGGGCAGCTCAAGGTATGCTTGGATCCTGGGAGCATAAATGAGTGGGAGAAGCGAGAGCATTTCTAACATCCCAACAGAAAAGACATTGAGTTAGAACTGGCGGGTGCACGATGGTTTTCAACCCTTGATGCAAACTCTGGATTTCATCAAATACCTTTAGATGCCGGAACCGCCAGAATATGTACAGTCAGCACGGAATGAATCCCGAACGCCGGAACGCGTGGCCGTTGATACAGGCTGCTCCACCTGGAGGGCCCCTGTCAACTGATGAAAATGCGCTGGGGTGCGAGGATGCGGGCACTACTAAGATGAGCTCGACCCTCGCGAGGCGCGTCTGGGAGTTCCGCGTTTCGCCGGTGGGGCGCTGTAAGCGCCGTCACATCCGATACAAAAAGCACTGTCACTCGCTTTTTGTATCGGATTCCCAGCGATATCTCTTCAGTGCTGTCATTCATTATCGCTTTGTGCATCGCAAGGGCGAAATGAAAGTTGAAACATTTCGTGCACAGAAGACCCGTAGTGTTTAATGACGTGCCACCGGAACCACGCTGGGGCTCCGGTGAACAACGTGCCACGCGCGGTTTCTGAGAAATAGTGAAACGTCATAAACGCGAAATAAAATTCGTTTATTCGCACGACCATACTCTTCATGAAAAAAAAATATGCTGAAACAGACCGACGCGCATGCCTTGGTTTTTACGAGCAATGAGCATGCTTTCGCGCGAGGTTATCAGTCGATTCTTAAAAAAGCGAGGAATTGCTTGCTGACGCTCTCTTTGGTAACCACCGATATGCCAGGCGTATCAATTCCGGAGTGGAATAAATTCATCACCCTGTTGGAGCAGGGCCTATCGCAGAGACCTATATTCATGTTAAGCGGCCGCCCGGTGTCGACCGGGCGACAGCGGGGCGACAGTGCGGCGACAGAAAAGCGCCCCGAGTGACGGCGCTTACAGCGCGCCACCGGCGAAACGCGGAAGTCCCAGACGCCCCGCGCGAGGGTTGAGAACATCTTAGTAGGACCCGCACCCTCGCACCCAGGTGAATTTTTATTAGTTCTCAGGGGCCGTCCAGGTGGAGCAGTCTGTATCGATGGCCACGCGTTCCGGCGTTTGGGTTTCATTCTGTGCTGACTGTACCTTAGCCACTCCATTTCGAAGATACCAGTACCTCTAATTACCATTTGGAATAGCTTCTGTGCCGGAAGTGCTTCAAAGATGATGTCGTAGATGCTCGATTGATTACCTGAAGTTGGGGTATACATCGACGACATTAGGGTGAGGGTTAAAACGCAGGCAGAGCATAATGAAAGATTACGCGCAGTACTGTAGAGGGCCTGGTAAAAGAGGACGTAATTAATGAAAATGGTATCTTTCTAAGCGCAGCCAGCAAACAAAAAAAGGTACAGCGATTATTGGGCTTTGTGAATTGCTTCGGAATGTTTTTGCCCAACTTGGCCTCGAACAGGACCATAATGCGAGTACGTATTAAGGACAGCTCAGTATTCGAGTAGTCTAAGGCACACCAAGCAAAAAGGGAAAGTGTAAAATATCTCCAGGTTACAGCCCCCCCACTGCTCAAAAAACAAAACAAAAAACGTGAAAGTATATTCGGATGCCTCGAAGTATGGGATAGGCGCGGCGCTGGCTACAAGAGGAGACTTTTGGAGTGACGGACGGTCTTGAAAAATGTCACAAGTTCGTGTACGGACGGCGAGTTCTAGAGGAAACTGACCATAACCCTGTGATTGCGGTGGCACACAAAAGTGTTGGGTATATGCCCCCGCGATAGCAGCGATCCTTCCTTAGGCTCATGAAGTATGAGTTTCAGCGGGTGTACATCCCTGTATAAGACCTGGTGGTGCCAGACGTCCTTTCAGGAGCGCTTCCCGCTGGACGTCCAAGTGGCACGGAACTGACCAACATCAAAGTGCATGCGTTGGAGGTGCAGCACATCTTTGCAAGTGAAGCAACCAAGGCTCAAGTGGTTCGTGTGAAACTGCTCAAGAAACTGCTTTCACGGAGGTAATTAACTGTCTCCGAGAAAACTGTCCGGCTCAGGGACAGTATAAGCCTTTTGCCGGAGAGCTGACAAAAGAAAACGGGGTTTTGTTCAAGGGCGCAAACGTGATTATCCCAGAGACCTTGCGTAAGCACTGAAGCGCATTCATCAACGTCATCTTAGTATTCATGTGTGCAAGGCAAGAGCTAGACAGTTCGCTTTCTGGCCAGGCATTAACGGTGACGTCACAACGATGATTCACCGATGTCCAATTTGTAAACAATTTGCGTACCAGCAACCGAAAGGGCCACTATTGAGGCGAAGGGTTCTATGCTTACCATGTACACGCATTGGCGTAGTCCTGTTCTAATATGCTGGGAACACGTACATTGTGGCCTATGATGCATTTTCCAATCTCGCAGAAGTAGAAAGGCTCACAAAGGTGACGGCAGACACTGTTATTTCGGCATGAAGGAACATGTTTGGTGAATACCGCATACCTCTTGAAGTGGGCAGTGACAACGGCCCACAGTTCTCATAACGTCAGTTCCAGAGGTTTGCTTTGAAGTACGATTTAAGGCACACAACGTCCAGTCGGCACGTTTCTCGCTCATACGAATCTGTGCAAAAGGAAGTGCAAGTGGTAGAACGAATAGTGAGAAAAAACTGCTGAGGCTAATGAGGACTTCTGGCTGGGGTTGCTGGGTTACAGGTTTACACCTCTGGAGGACGGCCGGTGCTCCAGCGAGCTTCTCATGGGACGCCGCATTAGGTCTCGCTTTCCAAACTTTTCGACCGCAGTCCCAAAACCAGTCCGAAGACGCAGCCCAGATAGCAACAAGGCATGTTTCCTGAGTCCACTACAGGAAGGCGTTTCTAGAAGGGGGCGGAATAGCAGATGGACGAAGGCGAAAATGGACATCGACGCGTAGCTTTTGTGTCCGCGTCTGCATTTGCGGACGACAATAAACGGGGGGTTATAGCAGACGATGCTGGAAGCTGCCACGCCTCTGCTCGCATGACAAGCGGGAGCAGTCCGACGCCAGACTAGACGCACCGAATATTGCGAAAGGGAGACACCAGGCTTGCAAGCATGCTCGGCCTGGCAGCCAGGCCAATCCAGTAGAGGTGGGCGGGGTTACTGATCCGTGGGCGGGGCTCCGAACGGGACGTGACCTCCATAAAAATTGTGTCTAATGTCGTAAATATTACACAAGAACACTTTTATTTAGGTGGAAATATTATTTAAAAAAAAAATACGTGTCACATTTACGCCCTTCAAAGGGAGTATGCGATCAAATTTGGTATTCGAGAGAACATCTGGACTTTAGTGTAAAAAACTGTAGCAGCGATAACTCTAAAGTGTATGTGCTTCCCTGTACGAGTAACTGTATATTTAACCAAGCGTGCATAAACGGCGTTTATCTCTTCCATCTAGAGGGCAGCGGAGGCTGTGACGTAACATAACGCAAAAAATCGCGAATAACTGAGGCGTCCTTCGAATTTTGTCTTTCCTGTGAGCGCTACGACGTAGTTTACCCTCGCTGCTGCGCTAGAAATTTTTTTGAATAAAAGGAGACTCTCGGTTGTGCGGTTGTCACCCTCCACACTTCTCCGCGAGATTTACAGGGACGATTAAAATGGAACGCTGCGGTGAGTCGGGAGCACTGTGTTCTCACGGAGAAATTGGGCATGGGATCTGACATTACAGGCCTGGTATGACGTCACATCAGACATGAGCGCCCAGCCATTGATACTTGCGAAACTTGGCATGGAGCTTGGTATGATTATCCGTCATTGATTACGCTAAAAATTGGGGTGCTGTTTAATATGGTAAAAGTGCCCTTTGTTCATAATTAGGCTCCGGTCAGGTAGCCATCTTAAGATCTTAAGAACTCTTGGTTTTCACCGGACAATCCTTTTATTATTTGTTTCTTTCATTTGAGTGTTTGTTAAGGTGAAACGAAGTATTAGCAATGAGATCGATCTATAAGGGGCACTACGTCCAGCTTGTTTTCCCCAAAGTGCTGTGGTTACCAACACAATACACGTGCGCCGATTTACGCCTTTCTCATTTGAGTGCAGGGCAAAGATCAACCACGACTCGTACCAAATATTTTTGCTGTGATGGCGTTCAGCTTCATTGATTGAACACGAGCGCCAGCTGAACGCTGATGCCACGTTCGGTTACGCGGGTCGAGCGCTGCTTCAAAAACACAAACACAAAATTTATGTTGTTCTGGTCCCCATCGGTGTAGTCCTTAATTTATCCACCAGGCGCGCACGGTTGGATAACCTTCCCAGTAAGGCGAGACTAGCCCGGCAAGGTCATTCTGGCTCTCTACCTTTCACACTCGGGGAAAGTGTGAGCTCGAAATTTTAAGATGGAAGGAGAAGCGTTTCTTCACGGTCATGCACGCGGCAATATCTTGCAAACTCTGCCTCAGTCACAGCCAGCTTAAAATATTCAGGACGTGGCGATCCATGAGCATCTTTATTTTACTCCTCAGCCAATCAGGTGGCGGCACTAGATGGTGAAAACGCCGAAGGACAAATCTCGAAGCAAGACAAATCTCGAAGCCTTTGTTTCCTAAACAGCCTGCAAGATTTGCGTTGTCACCGAAACAAGATTTCTTCCTATTCACACGCGCATTTTGAACGCAACAGTGTCCTACTCAAGCACGCCCCTATTGGACACGTATTGCTTTTGTACTTACCTCTAAGGACGCTCTTTTCTTTCTGGCGGCCCGCTCACCCATAGCTCCGTTAATGTTGTGTCTGCAGCAACACTTTCAAACATCTAAAGGTGGACTAACATCTAAAGGAGGACTCATAGACGTGAGGACAGCTCTTTTTTTTTTTTTTTTTTTTTTTTTTTTTGTTTGGTGCTTTTGCCGATATGACGCAAGATAAGCCGCAACTGTTTAACCCTTATACTCTTGACGCTCTTCCAAAGTGGAAGGAGAAACACTTACGGCCTATCGTCTATCAGGTTATAAAGGTCTAGTGCGACAAGTGCGGCCTCAAGTCGTTGACAGCGACACGTGTACCCGAGGTAAAAATAAAATAAGCTGCTTGGACGCAGATTTGTGTTGGGGCTGGTTGTGGAAGTCGGCGCATCAAGCGACAATCTCTCATCCCCTAAAGGCTTAAGAAGGCATTTCACATCGGAAGGATATCGTGACATGGTGAGCAAAAGGTAAAACTTTGTAGCAACAGTTGATTTGCATATACGTGACAATTTTAGATTAGTATAGGATTCTGAGCAGACATCATCACTTGCACCGCGCCCATCTGTAGGAAGCAATAATGGACGTTTTGCGAACTTTAGAAACAAATAGACGGGCGAGTATTTTGAGAGTGTGTGTACTTATTTAACCTATGACAGTGTTGCCCAAACGGGTCCCTATTGGAAAAACCTGCTTGAAAATCTAACTGGTAAAGCTGGTAACTAGCTGGTCAAACTGGTCAATGTGTTAGTCAAACTGGTTTAACTGGCAATTAAGCTGGTTTAAACTGGGAAAGCTAGAATTTGAGCTAATCAGTCTGGTTTAAGTAAAAACCAGCATAGTCGAACTAGAATCTGGTTTTAGATCCAATATGGTGTAGCCGGGAGCCAATCTGGTCAAACTAGCCGGGGGCCAATTGGTCAAACTAGTCAAACTGGTTTTTCATGGAGCCAATGTGGTCAAGCTGGGAGACAAGCTGGTGAAGCTGGTTGAACCCATAACCGTGGTGATCAAGCTGGTCTTACTGGGAGCGCGCACGCTAAGGTCAACTAGTGATGGTCGAACTGGCATTGCTGGTAGCGCGCGCGCCAAAGTTGGGTTGGGCTGCGACGAGGTCATGTCCTGTTCTTTGTCCTCTCGTTTTTGGCGGACAACCGCGGGCGCTTCAAGGCTCGTTCACACTCTTGCAATCGAGTACGACCGAGAGAGACAAGACCGGTTTTTAAGCCTCTTGCGACTCCTTAAGACCAGGCGCGCTGCTGCGGAGCTGGTTCTAAGACGTCGTAAGAGGATTAAAAACCGGTCTGGTCTCTCTCGGTCGTACTCGGTTGCAAGAGTGTGAACGGGCCTTCAGGCGCGCTGCAAGCTTCCTTTGTGTGCGAGAAAAGAGAGAGAGAGAGTGGTAGGAACGGATAATTTGAGACGTTTGGCTAGCTTGGGCAGATTTTCGAAGGGACGGCTATATTTCGCGTTGTTTGGAGACTAATTTTGACAAAATGCGCCGCAAAACAAGGACAGAGTAAGTAAGACAACGCGAAGCGCTTACTTACTCTGTCCTTGTCTTGCGGCGCATTTTGTGAAAATAAGTCATGTGCCAACTGGCCCATATGTCACTATTTTTGGAGACTACTTGAACGACGGTGCAAGTGAAGCGGGTTTTGAGGAGACAGCGAGCGGCAGTCCGTTCGGTGCGGGAAGAGGTCGGACGTCCCGACTGAGGCGTCGCTTCGTGTCTTCGAACGTGTGCGTGTTCGTGAATGACGGTAGTGCCGAGGAGTATCGCCAATGCCATCCAAGCCAAACGGATTTCCCGCCTCTGCCGACCACGCAAGAGGCCGCTTCGTCCTCCTTACTGGCGGGAGTCAGGTTCGCTACTCTTATACGTGTAGTATTTTCTGTCGCTATTGCCTGTTTTTGGCGTGTGTCTAGTATTTTTCGTGTTGAGAGACATTGTTTCTTTTGCACCGAGAACCACTGTCTGTGCGTCGGTTTGTACACTGTGTCAGCGCCGAGGATATGTAGCATCTGAGCTCATGTGAGCAGGCCGCAAGTACGAAAATAATAAATTGGATGCCAAGTTGGCTTTTCTGAAGAGCTTGGCGTGTTTATCCAGTGTATTAATTTAAACATGTTAAACTGGTTGGGAAGTATACCAGCATGACCAGTTTAACCCGCATGACCAGCATGCCAAACTGGGCAAGCTGGGGTAATAACCCAGCTTGAACCTGGGACCAGATAAACCAGCATGACCAATATAACCAGATCAACCGCCATGACCAGTATGACCAGATCAACCAGCATGAACAGCATGCCAAGCTGGGCATGCAAGGGCACTAACCCAGCTTGAAGCTGGGATCAGCTTAAGTTGGATTTTTCAATAGGGGGTCGCGATCCCACCGGGGTTGCGGCAGATTCATTGAGAGGTCAGAAATTGCCTCGTGAATTTGAAAAAAAAAAAAAAAGATAAACAAGCGAATTTAGCGTTTTTGCGGTGGCGTCGACGAAAACGAAGTACAGGTCGAAGTTCAAGATCTAACTAGAACTGAGAACTACGGTGCCAAAACTTTGTTTTCCTGTTAGAAAAGCTGTGCTGAGACAAACTAGCTTACTTTATTCCTTAGAAGTAGTCATTCCTGGTGCCATGCGTTTTTCCTTTTTTTAGAAGTATTAATAATAACTTTATTCCTATCTAATGATGGTGGGCCCAAAGGACAAAAGCTGCAGTAGGTAGCCTGACTGGTCCTCGGGCCCCTTACACTGGTCAGCAGCAAGCATGCGGAAAAATACAAAAATGCAAATATACATTAAAACCGTTGCACATCTACGGTTGTCATTTCTACAAAGCAAGGTTCACCCAAGTGCAAAACATAAAGTGAAAATAAAAATCACGTAAAAACGATATAAGCGCAGGTCCTGAATGTCGCACTATCAAAATCATTATTATCAGTGCACAGACATTTTAGTAAATGTTGGAGTGTGAAATTTAAAATTTATAGCCATAGTTTGTTCGTTGCGTCACCATTCTCCATTTCTCTGCGTTGCGTATAAAATAATGTGGGGAAATTTTCCCTAACGACACAAGTTGTTCCAGAAAACACAAGCCCCTTTTTGTTCACTTTTAAAACTTGTACCGAGTCTGTGCTGATAATATTTTTAAATTTTAATTATTTTACAAATCCTAAATAAATCGGCAGAATGAAAGTCATATGGCACGTTACATATTCCTCTTAATATTTTTTTTCTGCAGTAAAAACAGTTCTTTCTATATTAGTCATTGTGGATGTGCCCCAAACTAGAAGACAATACGTTAAGTGGAAATAGAATAGTGTTTTATAAAGCAACAATTTAACGCTCGTTAGTCAAACAGATCGGTAGCGGTTTACAATTCCAACTACCCGAGCAAGCTTTGGAACACTGTAGTTTCTATGATTATCCCAGCTCATTGGCTCACTAAAAACACTCCAAGTGTTTTCAAACAACTAACGATTTCGATGGGAGACGAGTCAAAGCGGAGAACCTTCGACATAACCAGACACTTATTTTTCTGTCGAAAAATGACTGCTTTCGTCTTATTAATAATATTTTCTGTGAGTTGCTATCCCCCAGCATTTTATATTTAACAAAGTAAAGCTCGCCATATCAATTAATTCGTCACAGGTTTCGGCAGAAAAAAAAATATGGTAGTGTCATCTGCATAGATTACAAATTTCGCCTTAGTATTTACGTTGATTATATCACTAATGTATAAATTTAAGAAAATTGTCCCAGTATGCTTCCTTGTGGAACGCCTGACGTTATATGTCTCACAGCGGAAAAATGACCGTTTATGTTAACATATTGCTGACGATGTCGTAGGTATGACTGTAAAAGCAGAAGGGCATGCCCACGAAGGCCGTAAATGTCAAGCTCTTTGAACAATACTTCGTAATTCAGACAGTCAAAGGCTTTTGTAAAATCTAGGAACACTCCTAGAACTAAGTGTTGACTTTCAAAATTGTGTATAATCAATTATTTTTGATCAAGTAGAGCTGTCTCTGTTGAACAGTTGTTTTCTGAAACCAAATTGCGAGGAAGTTATGAGGTAACATTTATTCGAAAAGCCTACTAAACGATGATACAGTAACGTTTCCAAAACCTTCGAAAATACGAGCGATATAGAAATAGTTCTACAGTTACCTAAGTCATTTATATCTCCTTTTTATACAGTACAGACACTTTTGCTACTTTCATTTTTCTGAGAAACACACTAGACTAAAAAGTGGTTTTTGTTGCAGCTATTCCCTGGAACTGTTAAGACTATCAAACAAACATTTTAGCATTAATTTGCTCAATCACAATTAATGTACTCATATCCCGAAGAGCCGATGTAGTGGGTCGGGCCGCCTAGGCGAGGAAAGCAAGGCAACACCTGCGAGGTGACGGAGACGGGCGGCTACGGCCGGCCATCTCGCAGATTGCCAAAGGAAGCTTGATAATGTGGATACTTTGGCTAGTTGGTAATTCATGCTTGGATGGAACAGCGGGGATGAACACCCTGTGAGTGTGACTCTTCATCCGCGCTGTTCTATCCAAGCATGCCGCAGGAAGTTCACTCGACGACGTGCTGCCCACAAAAAGCCCTGCTCTCTCAAAATTTACGCGTTTTAAACACAAGCCCAGGAAGCGCTCACAAACATTTGCTCTTATTAATGACCAAAATACTGCGCCCTTTACATCTCTCGTTTTGGAAAAATAGCAAAGCTATCGTTGTATCCAGCGGACTCTAAACGGAATGCTTCACAAAAAGCATCAGGCAATAAGGCCACAACTTGAACTGTAAGGGTGGCTTGATGCGACCTCCAGACTTAGTACACACCACTGACTCTGGTGTTCCTGGCCAGTGTCTCCTATATAAGTTACACTATGCCTGTCAGCTTCACTCTAAGAGTTGTCCAGGCCCGATGCTTCAATTAAAAGGTTAAAAGGCGCGAACAAACAGGACGGAAAAAGGGACATGTACGACACGGACAGGCGCCACGTGTCTCTTTTTTCGTCCTGTTTGTCCGTGCCTTTTAACCTTTTAATCGATATGAAGTGAACCAACTAGCCCCAACCAAAATTTAACCGATGCTTCATCTCGCAATACGCACGTACGACTAGGTAGCGTCGCCTGGTGGACGTTCGTTTTTTCTATTTTTCTAGCATGTTGTATTTACATTATTATTGAACATATATCACATATATGTTTTTTTTAACATCATGCGGAACACTTTACTGGATGTGACCGCCCTGATTCAAACGAGTTTCGCTAAGACAAAATACGAAACTACGAAACAAGCACGGCCAGGCTGTGCTTTTGCAGCGCGAACTCACAGAACGTACAGTGGCTTAAAGGGGGTAGTGTGGTTACCGCGTAGCCTCCACATGCATCGGGAACGGCCGCTCCTTGGAAGACGGTGTAGGTGGCGCTTCGAAACGCAGCTCCTTTAGGGTGCCTTCATCAACCGGCAGATGGAAGCACCCTACAGCTTTGTTTAGCGCGCCTTCATCTGCCGGCTTCTTTCGCTTCCGCGCGCAGCCGAACTAGCCGAGTAGCGGTACTAGCGGTACGGCAGCGTTGCAGCGCCCTGTAGGGTGGTTTATAAACGCTTCTTTTCAATTTAGTTCAACAACACGCTTCATAATTAATATAAATACCTCAAAAATAATATTTGTTTCCAGTAAACGTTTCAGAACATGGTTTGTGTTCGTAGGTGAATAAAAATGTGAAACTAGCAGACGACATTTTTGTAGCCGGAAAGTCAATCGTGTGCTATGGTCCGGTCGTGAGAGCTTTTTGCTTTCTCGCAATACAGCAGCGCTGTGCGGTTTTTGCGCTTTATTCTTTCTGGCTGGACAGCAATAGCTACTTTGATGAAGTGAAAAGGCCCGGGTAATAGTTGTATTTGCCTTTCCCGTGCTCGCGCGATGGCGGATCGTGGGAACGTGAAGCGTAGAAGGGACAACTTTTGCTTCGCCCCCGGTTGCAAGGCGGGCTACAAATCGAGCAAAGAAAAACTTAGCTTGTTTCAAGCCCCAAAAGATGACAAGCTATTCGAGAAGTGGAGGCGTACTGTGCCACGCGCGGACAAAGAGCTGCAAAAGCATTCGGCGCTGTGTGAACTGCACTTCGATGAAGACAGCATTGTGCGCACATTCACGCATGTTATCAACAATGAGACTGTGACATTAGCCCGAGAGCGACCGATCTTGGCTCCGCACACTGTACCGACAATGTTTACCAATCTGCCCAACCTCTCCGAGTCCAACAAAGGCAGGACAACAAATTCTCAAGAGGACTGCTGCAGCTGCGGAACCAAACAAAGAAAAAGAGAAGGCGGAAATCAACAACCCTGACCGCACTATCCCTGAGGCAGACACAGTGCCAATCGAAGTTGCTGAACAACCAAGGGGGGAAATGCCACACCTGGACCTCGGCTGTCTACAACTTCCAGCACCCTATTGGTCACGTCATGTCATCCAGAGCACTCCAAACACAGTGGCCTACAGCCACTGCGAGCTCAGCAATACAAAGACGACACTGTCCGTTAAGAAACTTGTAACTTTCACCTACTCCGAGGAAGAAGGCGCACTCTGCAAAGCATTCTTCACGAAAAGGGAAGTTGAGTGCAAGCACATCAAAACAACGAGTGAGGCTCAAAGCATATTAGACGAGAGCGACAAAAGTCATGTTTGCCAAGGTGCTGGCAATGCCAAGCTTTTTGGCTCACTGTTGTCAAACCCAGGGAATGCAGCGATTCTTGATGGGGAAGTGTTTAGTAAGCAGTGGGCAGGAAAAGCCGACAAAAAATGCCAGAGTTGCGTATTCTGTAAGTATTTGCGCAACCTGCTGCTCACAGGCAAGTCAAAGCTGAAAAGGAAGGAACTTCGGTCATCAGTGCCTTCGAGAAGCAAACTTCGAGCAAGCACAAAGAAAATTAAGCGACTTCGACGGAAGCTTGCTTTCTTGACGAAAACCATTTTTTCAATGACAGAGGAGACTGCAGCCATGCATAAGCCGCGGCTCGAAGAGAAGATTACTACCCTGCCAAAAAAACAGCAGTTGAGCGTCCTGTACTGCTTTAGAGCATCCCAACGGAAAACCACAAATGGCATGGCATATGATCAAGAGTGGATGCTCGAATGCATCATGATGCGCATGAAAAGCCCCAGGTCGTATGAGCACATTCGAAAGCACAAAATTCTGACTCTCCCAAGCAGGACATGCATTCAGAACTACATGAAAGCATACAAAAGTGGCTTTGGGTTCAACCCAAAAACGTTTGAGGCCCTCAGTGCCAAAACGAAGGACATGGATCTTTTTCACCGCCATGGGGGTCTTGTCTTCGACGAAATTAAGCTGTCCGAACACTTTCATGTTCACACATCTGGGAAGATTGAAGGCTTTGTCGACTTGGGAGTCTTCACTCAAGACACTGAAAAACATGAACCTTGTGACCATGGACTTGTGTTCCTGTACCAGCCCTTCGCGCAAAATTTGACTCAGGTTGTTGGCGTGTTTGCTTCGAGAGGCAATGTCAAAGCCCCCCTGCTCAGCAAAATTTTGCTTGAGGCAATCATATGCTGTGAAAATGTTGGTTTGTTTGTAGACTACGTCACCTGCGATGGGGCCACATGGAATCGGCAAATGTGGAAGCTCTTCAACATCAAAGCTTCCATTGAAAAGACAACCTGCTCAGTGCAGCACCCAATGGATGCACAACGGAGGCTGCACTTCCTCTCAGACTTTCCTCACCTGGACAAGCGTGTCAGGAACATGTTTGTCAAGACTGGTTTCGACACTCCAGAAAGAAGGGTAAGCAGGCATTGGTGAATGTTTGTTCCACAACTCATCACATCAAAAACATTGTTATTTTAACGCCACTTGGTTTGTTTCCCATTACTCAAGTTACCTAACAAGCATGCACTCACTTGCCAAGATTCTGAGCTGTTCGATAGGCCATTTTGCTTGCTTGAAACAAATGCCGATTCCTAAGCACTTCCAATAATGTCGGAATCTTTTTTTTTTCAGGCCACCGTTGAGCATATTGAAGCGGCTTGGAATAAAGACAGCAACAACATCACCCTCAAGGCTATGCCTCATATCACCAAAGCGCACCTTCATCCCAACGCATTTGAAAAAATGCGTGTAAATCTGGCATTTCGCCTTCTTAGCGATGAAGTTCTCCGAGGCCTGTTCTTATACAAGGAACAAGTGGAGCGAAAGTGTAGAAAAAGCTGCACCACACCCACAGAAACTTTTTGAAGTTGATAAAGCAGCTAATTGCCTGCATGACATCACGCACTGCTAGGGGTGCACTTCGACCAGGCTCTGCAAAACGACAGTTTCTTGAGAGCTTTCTGCAGTACCTGTCACGTTGGGAAACCATGTCAAAACAAAGAAGAGGTGGATTTCTCAGCAAAAGCACGGCTGAGGGTCTGCGCATCCCTATCGCCAGCCAGACTTGGACGTAATTCAACTACTCTACTCAAACTACTGTAGTTTAACTACTTTCCCGAATAACTTGGTAACTTTCAATTACAACTTGATCTGAGCAATTAGTAGTTTAATTTAACTACTTTTTTCAAGTAACTTCTGCTCAAATTACTAACTATTTTCAAAATATAGTGCTAATTTTGCTCATCGCGAAATTTTTAGCGCAGAAATGAATAAGACGCCGGCAGATGAAGTGGCCCTCCCGAACAAGGGGCCCCCTCACATTCCGTTCCCACGCACATACACTCGGCAGCCGTAGGAACTGCATCACAGGCGTCCTTGGGACATGGTGGCGACGAGCAGCTAAGGAATAACACCGGCGCGCACGAACGCAGGAAGACATGCTTAACAAGCCTTGGTCGGGTATAGAGTCTATTCACATGACGTCAGACCGCCTTTTAACGTCGAGTCACTACACACAAGCATGGCCGCCGAAGGCCATATCGGTTTGCCGATAGGCGAGTTTGCTTTGCCTTCTTTTATTTTTCACCAAGCTCACGAATAAAAGTTCCGCTTTATCGCTCGGCGGCCATGTTTGTGGGTGATGACTCAGCAAGTGAATAGACCCTATTGACATAATACGGTAATGCACGCAGGCGCCGCGCCTCCGGCTGCAACTGTGAAAGACGGGGACACTCCGAGGGTTGTTGTTGTTTTCATGTTGCCTGCCTTTAGTGAGTTCTGCCTCAAGCTGTTTGGGGTTCTACGAGAGGAGCCACTGGAATTACCCCGCAGTTGGGCGCGTGTTCCCATGGTCGCCTCGTCGTCAGCGCATACGCCTTTGCAAAGCTAGACGTCCCCGCGCACAAACCCTGGCACGGATAATCCGTTCATGGGAGTACGTTCCCGCTTCCAGCTGCAACGGTACGAGCGACGATGCTTGTTCACGTAATCCTTCGCATCCTTAATTCCGACCTTCTATGCCAGGGTGACCTCCTCTTTGTTAAAAACGATTTACTTGTCAGGCGTGTCAAGCCCGTCAGAATACCGTAGTCGCCGGCAAGGATTGCGAGTTACTCATGGGAGATCCGTTTGTTGAACCCGGCGTCAGCGGCGAAGTATACTTTGGTTCATCTTCTGTTAAACCAAAACAATTTTTTTTTTTCAGTAGCGTAGCACTAACACTGCAACGAGACGCGCAGTCGTCCGTCGTGACGCGAGACTTGAACCGACGGTCGGGTGCACTCGCTCAGCTCTCAGAACGTCGTCGGAGTAGGGAATATTCACTAGACGCCATATTTTTGGGTGCTGTTTAGAGTGCATGCTTAGAACAAGCTCACATCGATAGACTGCTAAGACCGGCATTCTTGGGGGTTCGGAATGCACGTTGCAAAAGAACTGTGGAAGCTCGCCATCAGCACGCGCTCAGAGTTCGCGCACACAGCTATGGCCGCCAGTGAATAGTCCCTATAAAGATGGGCCAGTTATAAAAATCTCAACTTGCCAAAGAAAAAAGAAAACAGGAGGAGAGTTTGTTATAAAAGACCCTCTACCCGAGGCAAACATCACATGTTGCGTCATGGACACCTAGGATGCCGACACTCTCAGATTTAACGCTGCCATTCCATCCAGCGCGTCGGTGGAACGTCTTTTTAGCTTGCCTGGGGACGTCTTTAGAAGGAAAAGGGGAAAACTTTCCTATCAAGAACTTTGAAAGGCAATTGCTTCTGTGAGCGAATAAATTATTTTGGTGAAAACGCATGCCGTAAAATGATTGCATTTATTTTAGGCTCGCAGGGTTTTTCATGAATCAAAACTGCTGTTCATTTTGCTACTACAAAAATATAAAAAAGTAACTTCAAAAGTAACTTCAAAGTAACTCGCTACTTTTTACAGTAGTTAGTAGTTTACTCAAATACTATTCAAATACGTAATTTCTACTCTACCCCAATTACTTTTGGCGTGGATACTCAGTAACTTAACTACCTTTTTTGAGTAATTTGTACATGTCTATCGCCAGCACGCTTTCGCTCCTGAACTATGTCACAGACAAGCTAGGATATCGCTACCTGAGGACCGCAATACTAAGTCAAGACCGCCTCGAGAACTTCTTTGGTATCGTGAGACAGTCCTCATGATGCAACACCCACCCCTCACCAACGCAGTGCAGTTTCTTCTAACTGTGAACTGCCTGAGCTACTACAACCTAGCCAAACCGCCCACAACAGGAAACATCTCTGCAGAGGTCATTAGCTCACTCCTCCGCGTAGAAGATTCACCAAAGAGAAGAGCCCTCCAAGACGAGATTGACGATTCCACTGAACTTGGAGCCCTGTCCGAAGCAAAGACCGCACTCGACGCTTGTCCAGCTGATCACAACATGGCACAGCAATGGAGCGATGGCAGGCTGACCTACTACATGGGAGATTACGCAGCTAGAAAATGTATCCTGGCTAATGGCTGCACATGCTGCATATATACCCTTGCGTATATTATTCGTGGAATTTGTTTTGGTCACAACTTGCAAAGAAAGCTCTATTGCTTCACCTTATTCTACATACTACTAGTAGTCAATATTAGCCATGTATGAGCCTCGCACACTCTCAAAGCCAGCAGTTCGAGATTTGTGCATACTTTTTTTAATGTGCCGTCCTGTCATCTTTGTTTTTCCAGTGCTTAAAAGTAGCAATTACGGCTGAATGATTTTTTTTAATGTGTGTTTCATCATCCTGGACATCTCATTGCCATCTGTACCCTCTCCCTTATCCTGCCTTCATTCTCATAGAACTGCACTAGCCCAAGCCCGTGACAGGCATATACCACCATTACGGCTTCATACCTACATGTTGAATATGCAGTTTTGTTTTTTAAACTAGTCGGAGCTCTAGACCTCTTAAGCTGCAAATTTAGTAATTTTATCAAGTCAAAAGCAGGCGTTCAGTTTGTTTCTTCATGCTTTCAGTCATTGTCAAACAATTACGCGTGTATTCTTCATATTGCATTACGTTATTAAGCACAGTTTGCCAAATAAACAAACATGGTATGCACGATTCCTGGTATTTTGCAAATACCGCCCACTCGCATTTCTGGGTCATTTAACATGGCAAAGTATGACAAGAATATTACTAACAATTAAACAATTTTATTTGCACTTTAAAGGACGCAGGCTGGACAGAGGCGAGAACGCTTACGCAGAGCGCCTGCGAGCGTACCACTACCACTGTAACCACTGCAAAAAGAATAACGTCAGGGCCTCAGACTGCACAATGAGTGAACGTCCGGGGTATCGTCCACAACACTGCACAGAGAAGCTTATCGGTGACATAAAAATAATAAATGAAATGAGTATCGTCGCACGAGCCGTAATTAAAACACTGCACAGAGAGGCTTGTCGATAGCATAACAAGAACAAAGACAACAAGGCGTTGTCACACGAACGGTCACCAAAACACTGCACCAGGAGGCTTATTGGTGGCATACCGAAATTAAAGGAAAGGTCGCCATGATCACGGCGACCTTTTGACCACGGAGACGTAACTAGCATTTTGATGACGCGCCCGACGAATTAACACGGATAACACCACCACCACATCGCACATCCAGGCCGATCTGTTTCGTCTGGTCCAGCGTCTGTCGGAGTAGTTGGCTATCACGTTGAAACATATTTTCGCGTTACTGACCATGGCTCACCCTGATGGTCACAGGCGATCGAGATAACGCCGCCCGACGTTGAAAGACATGCACACAAAGCGCCACTCAACTTGCAACACAGTCGACAGCTGCGAATCGGCCGGAGCTGGCCGGAGCCAAGCTGGCCAAGCGGCCAAGTTGGCGTGCCATAGCCGGAACGACGGTGCTGCATGCGCCAGCGCCACCCGCGGTCGTCTTCCAACGCTGTGCCGCTTCTCCGGTTTCGATCGTTACACTACCCCCTTTAAGCCACTGTACAGAACGCTTGGCAGCTTGACCGTCGGCTTCGGCGGCAGTTTGGGGGTTTCGAGGTTACCTTGGATCGCGCGCATAGAAATAGTTAGCGCCTGGTCATGTGCGATTGAAAGGAGTTGTTGTTTGCGGTTTTAATGGCGCAAGCGCAGCAGTGGCCATACTGCGCCAAACAAGATAAGTCAATAATAAAGGGTGAGTAATAATAAACTATGGGGGAATGGTTCTATAGTTTGTATAAAAATCCAGTATTTTCACGGAAATCAGAAAGACGTTTGAATGAGATCAGTGGTCGCTCACCAAGTAGCAAGGCAGGGTGAAATGGAATGCGATACTTGAAAAGATCAGGAAAAAGGAATTTGTACTGCTGCCGAAGACCAGGACAAAGAAATAAAATATGAAGAGCAGTCAAAGGTTCACCGCAGCGCTCCCAGGATGGAGGTTCTTCACCAGTAAGCAGGTAGCTATGAGTAAGGTAGGTGTGGCCGATTCTCAGGCGGCATAGGAGGACCTCGTGGAATCTATTTTTATTGTAAGATGTCTCCCATGTGTCAAGGTCTGGCTTGATGATGTGAAGCTTATTGTTAACTTCTGCATCCCACTCGGACTGCCACGATCGCAAGACTGCAAGTCTTGTAGGCGTTTTTAAGTCTTGGCGGGGGATGCGGACATGTGACACGGGAAGACTTTGCGAAGAGACGGCCAGTTTATCTGCAGCCTCGTTGCCTGCAATGCCCACACGGCTAAAAATCCAGCAAAACCTAATGTCGTGCCCATCCTGTAGGCCCTGCTGCACCTTAACACGCATAGTTAGGGTCAGCCGATTTTCGTTAATAAAACAGAACATACAGCCCTAACAACACTCTGGTAATCTACAAAGATGATGGCTTTCTTTATTTTACTCTGAACTATATAGTCAAGCGTCATCATGACCCCATATAGCTCGGCAGTGAAAATACTGGAAAGAGTATTTAGACGAGCGACTTCGGAAAAACAAGAAGAGTATACAGCGGCCGCACCAACATACATTGACGACTTTGCACCATCAGTGTAAAAAAGATTATAATCTTTGTATTCATCATCCAATTCAAAGAATTCCCTCTGTAAATAAAAGGTGAGACTCTTTGTTTCCTGAATTTTGTGAAGCACCAGTCACGAAAAATGGGTTTGAAATTCCATGGGGCAGTATAGTATGAACTATCCAAGAAGTTAAAATCAGGAGTCAGATTGAGGGAGGAGCGAAGACTCTCGACAGGAAGACTCAAAGGCCGCACAACAGTTGGCCTATGGTTAAAGAGGCTAGAAAACCTAGAGTTTAGAACACAACTATAAGTGGGGGAGCTGGGGTTCGACAAAACTTTTGTAAGCATAGGTAAGGCTAAGCAGCTGTCGCATTTTTCCAAGTGACATTTCATGACAGTTAACATGCAAGCTAAGCACAGGGGAGGTTCGAAAAGCACCAGATGCCAAACGGAGCCCGAGGTGATGTACTGGATCGAGCATTTTAAGGCAGACGGTCTCGCGGAGGCGTATAGACGAAGGAGACATTTTTTATCCGAGCCCCACGACTTGTGCGAAAGGACTTTGAGTATGTTTGATGCCTGCAGAGTTTTTTGCTTGAGCTGTTTGAGATGCGGAACAAAAGTAAGTTTAGGGTCGAAAGTAACTCTTAGAAATTTATGCTCCGTTTTCACGGGAATTTTGTTTTCATTTAAAAGAAGAGCAGAATCTAAACGGAAGCCACACCTTAAAAAAAAGGGAAGACAAACAGTTTTTTTCGGAAAGAACCTAAAACCATTCTCATCAGCCCATGTAGTAATTTTATTTATGGCTAGTTGTAGCTGTCGCTCACAGATACACATATTACAGGACGCTACAAATATCTGAATGTCATCGACATATAGCGAGTAAGATACTCAAGGAGGAATGACTTTACTAAGAGATTTAACTTTTATTGCAAAGAGTGTGATGCTTAGGACTCCACCTTGAGGAACACCATTCTCTTGGACGGACAAGTCTGATAAAGTTGTTCCCAATCGAACACGAAAAGTGCGTTTACACAAAAAGCTCTTTATGCACTGAAGCATTCTACCGCGTATTCCGTACATAGAAAGCTCACGCAACATGCCATACCTCCAACTAGTATCATAGGACCTTGTCCACATAAAAAAAAAACAGATACACAATGCTGCCTGTTGACGAATTGTTCGCGCACAAAGGTCTCCAGCCGCACTAATTGGTCTGTTGTAGAGCGTTCAGGCCGACAGCCACACTGATTGATATCCAGGATATTACGCTGCTCGAGAAAATAAATAAGACGCCTGTTAGTTAATCTTTCAAAGGTTTTCCCCAGACAACTTGACAATGCTATTGGTCTGTAACTTCCAGGGAGGGAAGGGTCCTTGCCAGGTTTCAACAGCGGTATAACTTCAGCTCGCTTCCATTTGACAGGGAAGTAGGCATCACTCCACAGGCCATTGAAGTAAGTGAGAAGAGCACTAAGTGACTCTCTAGATAAGTGACGGTGCATGTCATAGTGAATTCCATCAGGACCCGGGGCTGAATTCTTGCAGGAGTTGAGAGGCACTTCAAGCTCAACCATTGTAAATGGTTGATTGTAAGGTGCAGACGCTCCACCTGTGAAGCAGAGCCTTATTTTTTCCATGCTTGCTTTACGCTTCAGGAACGCTGGAGAGTAATGTGCGGAGTTTGAAACAGCAGCGAAGTGAGTGCCCAACACGTTAGCCTGGTCTAGCAATGAGGCTCCAGAAGAAGGAAAAAGGGGGATTGTAAAATAGCGGTATTTCCCTTCGACCTTTTGAAGTCGGTCCCACACTTGCTTTGCTGGAACATAGCTGCTGATGGAGGACAAGTTACCTGGCCAAGATTTTCCTTTAGCCTGCTTCCGAGCCCAGCGGGCACAAGCTCTGCGTCTCTTGAATTCAATCAAGTTCACAGACGTCGGGTATCTACGAAAGACACCCCAAGTCTTATCTTGGTTCTTCTTTGAGGTGAAACAATCCTCATTCCACCACGGCTTACATTTCTTGGTTGAAGAAGTTTGAGGGATGGGGCAAAGAGCAGCACCAATTATATGCTCTGTGATGTAGGCTGTGGCTTCGTCATGAATTAACGAAGAGAACATAGCCGTAACAAGCTCGAATTTTTGACTAAAATAGCCCAGTCTGCCTTTCCAGCTTCCAACGCGGAGTCCATTTTATGAGACTGGGAATAGATCTTACGCTCTCCAGTGTAATCCGAAAGTGGTCGCTGCCGAAAGGATTATTTAAAACGCTCCATGTGAAACAAGACACCAAGGATGGAAATGAAATGGAAAGATAAATGAACGTAAATGAGTTGTGAGCTGCGCTAAAAAAGGTAGGTTCTCTGCTGTTCAAAAGACAGAGTCTAGATGACAGTAAAAACCGTTCAATCACCCCACCACGCGAGTCCTGTCGTGTGCCACCCCACAAGGGATGGTGGGGATTAAAATCTCCTAAAAGTAAAAAACAGTGGGGGAGCTGAGTAACTAAATCAGGAAGATCATGAATATGCAGTGGAGCATTTGGTAGAATATAGATGGAAACAATGGTGATAAAGCAGGCCAAGAGGAAAGCTACTGCTACAGCCCCAAGGGGTGTAGAAAGAGGAGTCTGAAAACAAGCAACTCCACTTTGGACGGTCACCGCTACTCCACCAGATGAGTATGATGTGGAACGATCCTTTCTAAAAACTTGGTGACGACGTAAAACAGAAACATGATTCTCATTAAGGTTTGTCTCTTGTAAAGAGAGAGCTATAGGGCGGAGGTCGTCGATAAAAAGTTAACATCGTCAATATTATGTAGAAGGCCGCGGCAATTCCCCTGCATAAAAGTAAAGTTAGCCATTATTATAAAACAAAAACCACAGCTCTGCCGCGCAGGGCAAAAAGAATGTACAACATCACTTTGGAAGGATTACAGTTTTTTTTTTGGTGTGTGTGTTTAGTTTTAGAAGTCTGCCGCTCCATGTCGTCTCTCTCAGACGCATGAGTGGAGACTTCTGTACCCTCATCCATAGCCTCTGCTTCCTGGAGCGAGGCCTTTGCTGCAGGTTTGCGCAGGCTCGGAGAATGAGGCGCCATGCCCCGTCCACGACCAGATCCCGCCAAAGGGGCGGAAGAGGTGCTGGGCGGGTTGTCGCCCGAGTTCATTCGTTCCTGCCCCTTAGGCGCTGCAGGAGCGGCACGAGGGCCATGCCACTCCTTCGATGACGCTCTCTCCAGGGAGTGTGGACGAGAGTGTCGACCCTTCTCCCTGTAAGGAGATCGCGGAAGAGGGAGGGTTGCGGCAGCTACCGGCCTATTCTGGGTTTGGGAAACTGCTTGAGAAGGCACAGGCTGTTGTCCTGTTGGCTCGGGGTTTGTACTGACGTTACTCACCAAGCACCTACTACACTAAGTGCCCCCAGAGTGCGGGTATGGTGGCCCACGTGGCTGGGGTCCGTGGTGACGCTACTAACCAAGCACCTAGCACATAAGGTGCAGACGCCCCTGCGGGGCTCGGGGTCCGCGGAGACGCCACTCTCCAAACTCCAGCTTTCACAGCTAGGCGCCCCTACGGGGAAAATAAGGAGTAATATTCCGTTGAAAACACCAAGCTGGTCCCGAGCTTTAAACTGTCGGTCAAAGACATTTAGATTTCTTGCTGTCGGTGCTGCTGGGGCGACATCATTAAAGCTCCTACGGAAGAGATGGTTGCCTTCACTACACGGCATGTTGGTACGCCTAGGTGGCTCCACCGCACGGCAGCCACACATACTACTTGCCCTCTCCCTTCCGCTTGCCAGTGCTCGGAGCCAACAGGCATTGTTTAACTATAGAGGAGGCGCTGTCCTGGCGTAGTAGCAGTTGCCGACTCAGAAGACGCATAGCAGTAGACCCACAGGGACTTAGGCTGCCGCGCCGAGACCCTGGGCGAGTTGGAGTGCTGGGCGTACATGGTGATCCTTGAAATTCTGAATGTAGATGCTGCGGTGTTGATGAATCGGCGACGACGATGGCGACTGCTGGGGTACCAGGTACCTTCGATTGCGGACAAGAGTACCTGAACTCGTGTTGATCTCGTAGAAGCTTGGACGCTGAACTGAGCTAAAAACTGTTCCATTAAAGTGTGTCACACACCCATACTTTACCTCCCTCCCCCAGGGGACGAAGATCATGCACCGCTTGACGGCGGTAGAAATCCTGATGCTGGCACTGGCGCTGGGCCGCATCCCGCCCCTGAAAACCGACAATGTGAGGGAACTTAGGAACCAAAGCGGCGGCCGGGACTGGAGCGAAGGCCTTGCGTTGCGGTACGACAAGAACCCAGGGGCAAATACTGAAACTTCTTGATGAGTTCTTGAATTTCTTTGAAGGTCTGTAACATCCCCTCAACTTCACCGTTTTGTTGCGGTTACCTCGGGCTGCTGGTGACGTGGCAAAGCCGTAGCTCTGCGAGAATGCCCGGAACTCAGTCGATGACAATTGCGGTCCGTTGTTACTGACGACGGTTTCGGGGAGGCTATGCCTGGAAAAAATACTCTTGACAACGGAGAACGCCGCCAGGGAGATTGTTGTGCGGAGAGATAGCACTCCCGGGTCAGGGAGTGGTAGTCAACGAACAGAAAATATAGTTAGCTCCTTCGTGGTGAAACACGCCAAAGCCGGCTCACTCCCAGGGGCGGCTAGGCATCAACGTAGGAAGTAGAGGTTCTGCTCGCTAGACCCGTATGGTGGCGCATTCGGGACAGTTCTCCACCATGGTATTAATCTGGCTTCCTATGGTCGGCCACCAGACCGCTTTTCGGGCGATGGCACAGCACCAGTTCACCCCGAGGTGTCCATCGTGAGTAAGGCTCAAGACCGGCTTCCGCATATAAGCGGGCGCCAGTAGTAGTCCCCAACAAAGAATGCCCTCGCCGACAGTGATTTTGGCAGGATGATGCCAGTACTAGGCCAGGCTGATGGAAAGATTTTATTTCCGACCCCACGACTTCAGCTGAACGCAGTCCCAATCCGCAGCCTGGTGGGAACGGAGGTCGTCGAGGAGCACACTAAACGTGGGAGGGATGGCATGAAGCATTTCTTGGCAGTACAGCTCCACCTTGCCGATGCCTGGAACGGTTGACAGCTGATCGAACGGGTCCCGTGGCAGTGCGTCGACCTTAGTCAACTGCTTCCCAGGCACGTACTTGAAGTCAATTTGGTACTAGAGGAGCCGGGTGCAGAAGCGCTGAATTTCGGGTGGAATAAAGTCCGGATCAGAGGGACCAAGGAGCTCGAACAGCGGCTGGTGGTCAGTCTCAAGGGTGAAAAAACAATTAGAATTAAGTCAATGGGCAACTGTGTAAGCCAGGCATCCATGTACCTTGCTGACAGTGCCAAGGCGTTCCTGCGTTTATAATTCTTCTGGATCTTTCCTTAAGTGTGTGTGTGTGTTTTTGTGTGTCTTTTTTTTTCTTTTTTTTTTTTGTTCTCTAGTTCAGCACTGGAAGTTTTGTGTGGAAAGTTTGGTTTCAGTTTGAAGATGACTAATGCGATGGAGCGTCACGTGTCTTTTGTTCTCTTTAAGCTTTTTTGATTAGCTCGGTGGGCTTGTCCAGCAAGGTCGTTCGGGGCTGGTTGGGGGTGGTTCTCAGAAGTGTGATCTGTGTTCGAACGTAGACTAAACATAGCTAGGTGGCTGCTAAGTTTGTAAAAAAGATAGGAAAAAAAGTTTTCTTTGTTGTGTTGGTTGGTGACCGCATTTGTTTAAAAGTTTATATAAAAGGCTTCCTGAATACACTTATCATACATTGTCTCACCCTACGATGAACTGGGGCCCGAAAGCTGGCGGGTGGAGCACCACTTCAAATAAGCTTACATCTTCATTGCAAAAGAGTGCACAGAAGAAATTCCGATACGCCGCGAACAGGAGCACTCATCTTGCGCATATGATTCTCTGTTGTGATAACGCGTTACTTGATATTGGTGAAGTAAATATACATGCCACTTAGTTTCACAAATATTCGTGGCTCATTTCGTAAACATGTCAACTGTTTTGAGAAATTAGAGGATACACGGGCAACACTGACATAAAGTTGTTTCGCCTCAGACATAACAATTCAATTCAATCTTTGTATACGTACAGTACATACGCTACCGGGTTGAACACTTAGCCACTCGATCACACCTATCTTCAATTTTTAATGGCCACTGGTGCTGATCCCGTGTTCTCTTCGAGATATCGCATCCCAGACGGTATTTAAGAAAGTTCCCTTCAGTTGTCTGGCGCGGCACGTCGTACTTAACGTATATTTCAAGCTTCGTGTCGAAACTCCGGCTGCGCCGTATCATGAGATTGTTAAGAGAGCAGTGACTAAGGTTGTAGAGTACGCCACAATTTTTGGATGGGAAAAAGTTTTTGAAAAGAGTGCCTTAGCTGGCGCGCCGTCAGTGCCTTCACCTATACGCGTGAGACGGGAAAGGCCTCCGTTGACACCAATTGTGCTGGACGAATTCCATCACCAAGCACTCTGGCTGATCCTGCAGGGTTTCTTCCGGCGGAACGAGTATCCGACGCTGCTCAAGGCACGTCCACACCTTTATGCCTGCGCTTATTTTACGCAATTTATTGCACTCCTAACTAAAAAAGGATGAGGGAGTGCTACATAATACAGACCTGATTGCCCCGTGACAGCTGAAATAGCATTCCACCGCCTCCCGAATGACTACCGCCTGCACAGATGTACAGACGCTCGTAAACAAGGCTCAAATATTGCAGAATAAATCACGTTGGCGCATATTTGCTGTCTATATAATAAAGGCTGCTAACACCAAATAGGGCCAAACATGAGTGCGATTTAATACTGTAATAAAACAAAAAATAATCGGAATATTCTGATGTGTTTATTTCAGCGTGAAGCACATACGCTGCTTTTATAATGTGGGACAGAGTATCCCAAGATCCGACTAATGCCTCCACAACACTGCTGGCACACTGACGAAATTCTCAGTGACATTTGCACAAAATTGCAGCACAATATTCTCAGTGACATGCCCAATAGCCGCCTTGAGCGGAGATTTTTTTTTTTTATAGCTGAGTTTGAGACGTCATCTGGCTGTCTTCTTTACTTGTCTCTTTTACTTTTGGTTGTTTCAAGATTTTTGCACACCCAGTCTCAGGTGTTTTAACATAATGGTGAACTTATACCAGCTTGCCTGAGCCATCACTGTATCAACATTTCTCGCCAGTTTGTCGGTCCAAGAAGCGTCTCGGCTTCCAACGCAACCTTTCAAGCTTCGGGGAACCTTTTCTTCTGCTCTCTCCTCGAAACGTCATCAGGTAAACGAACACCTCCATCTACGTTGCAGCTGGTCAGGAGCTCGCTCTCTTTGGCTATTTAGCCATTGTAGCCCTCGGCGTTGTCGAGTTTCTTGACACAGACACGGCTGCTCCGACCGCTGTTTCGACGGACCCGCCATCTCGCTAAGTTCACCCAGCCCTCTTCGACGACCTGGGTTCATTCCCCGAAGAGTACATGATACACGTCAGGACAGATGTGGTACCGTACTTGCTGGGGACGGCTGATAGTTGCGTATTCCCCTGCCTTTGCGCGGAGTCGTCAAGGCTGAGCTCGACAAGTTGGAACTGCGGGAAGCTGTAATCTGTCGCGTCGAAACGCCAACGGCCTGGTGCGCAAGACTTGTAGTCGTACCCAAGCCGGCGGGCGGTACCACCTCTGCGTCGACTGAACGAAGCTCAAACAAGTTGTGCTGCGAGAGCGTACGTTATGTTCTCCCAACCGAGGCTCCGGCGCTTGTACTTCTCAGCGACGCCCGAGTTTTTTCGAAGCTTGATGCCACATTATCTTAGCCCCTGAGTATTTCCAGCGCCGGATATCTCGCATCCCGGACAGGTTGAGCGGAGTCGTGAATCTTATGAACGACATGCTCGTGTTTGGCTGCACCATGGTAGATCATGATCGACCCCTCCAAACCGTCCTCAGTCACCTCCAGCAATCGGGGGCTACCCTCAACGCCGACAAGTGTTGCTTGGGTGTGTCAAGTCTACGGTTGCTCGGCGTCACTGTCAAGGCCAACAGTATCGCTGTAATCAGATATATGTCTGCTCCACAGTACATTCCCCGTGTCCCTCGCTTCCTTGGTCTGCTCAACCACATAGATCGTTTCCTTCCGGATCCCTCAAAGGTGACATCACGCATCAGAGTTCTTCTAAAGAAGGCTTCGACCTGGACGAGGGACCAAGCACGAGCCTCAGCGTTGCACAAGCTCAAGAACATGCACTCTTTGGACATGAGGGCCGGCTTGCTGGAAACAACGTCTCAGCTGAGACTGGGGGAAATAAAGCACCGCCGAAGCCAACACACAAGCTGAGCGGGATTCGAATCGAGTCTCAAGACGCTCTCGGGCCCCAGCTTTTGTTGTGCTTTCTTTCACCCATTTTCAACTAAGACGGGGGCGGGGGGTAGAGGGGGAGAGTAGGGAGGTTGGGCACCGTGCTTATTTAGGATTAGCTGTTGGGGGGCAGGCGGCCAGTGGCATATGCCTCTCGAGCTCTGGCAGCTGCTGACTGGCGGTACAGCCAGGTAAGAAAAGGCTCTGTCTGCCACCGGGGCCATTTACCTGCTCGACAAGTTTCGTCAGGGTCTTCATTCCTTCCCTGAGACAGACCACCAGCCGCTGGTCAAGCTCGTTGGTTCCACCGATGACACCCAGGATTCAGCGCTTTTGTATCCGGCTCCTTCAGTACCAGTTCGACGTCAAGTACGTGGCTGGGGAGCAGTTGACTACGTCCGACGCACTGCCACTGGACCCGTTCAGTGTCCAGCCGTTCAAGGCAGCGACAACGTGGAGCTGTAATTCCAAGATATGCTCCGCGCCATCTTTCTCACGTTTTCTGTCCTCCTCGACCACCTTCGTTCCCATCAAGTTGCGGATTGGCACTGCGTTCAGCTGAACTCGTATGGCGAACAAGGGTGGCGTCGGAAATACTATCTTCCCATCAAATTGGCCCAGTACTGGCATCATCGTGCCAAAACCACTGTCAGCGAGGGCCTCCTCCCTGCTGGGGGCGAACTACTGGTCCCCGCGTGCGTGTGAAAGCCGGTCTGGAGTCTCATTCACGATGGACACCTCGGGGAGAACTGGTGCCGTGTCATCGCCTGAGATTCGGTCCGGTGGTCGACCATGGGAAGCCAGATTAAGGCGATGGTGGAGAACTGTCCCAACTGCGCCACCATACGGGTCCAGCGTGCAGAACCCCTCCTTCCTACCGCGACGCCTAGCCACCCCTGGGAGAGAGCCGGCGTCCGGTGTTTTATCACGAAGGAGATGACTATATCTTCTCTACGTTGACTACCGCTCCCTGTACCCGGACGTGTTGTCTCTCCGCACGAACACCTCCACGGCGGTGTTTTCCGTTGTCAAGAGTCTGTATGCCAGGCATGGCCTCCCCGAAACCGCCGTCAGTGACGACGTACCGCAATTTTCATCGGCTGAGTTCCGGGCATTCTGGCATAACTACGGCTTTGCCCTCGCCACCAGGAGACCGAGGTACACGCAGTTGAGCGGATGTTAAAGACGATAAAAAAAATCAGGAATTCATCAAGAAGTTTCAGTATAGGCCCCTGGGTTCTTGTCCTACCGCAACGCACCTAGGGTAATTAGGATAGCTGCTTACTGGTCGCAGCCTCAAGGCCTTCGCTCCAGTCCCTGCCGCCACCTTGGTTCCTGACTGGCCCCACAATGTCGTTTTTTTCGGTCGTGATGCTGCCCAGCGACAGCGACAGCATCGGGATTTTAACCACCGTCACGCTGCACATGATCTCTGTCTCCTGGGAGAGTGAGGTAACGTCTGGGCGCGGGACACATACTGTGCTGGGAGGATGTTTAGCCCAGCACAGCCGTTCACGATCCTACGAGATCAAGACAAGTTCAGGTACTCTTGTCCGTAATCGAAGGTACCTGGTAACCCAGCAGTCGCCGTCTCTGACTTAATCAACACCGCAGCAACTGCCATTAAGAATTGCGAAAATCACCAGGTACGCCCAGCAATAAAAGTCGCCCAGAGTCTCGGCGCGGCAGCCAAGCTCCCAGTGGGGCTGCCGATATGCTTCATCCGAGTCGGCAACTGCTACTCCACCAGAAACACCAGAGCCAGTGCTGCGCACTAGGTCTGGACGTCGCATCAAGCCATTGGTACAGTTCAAGTTATTGGCTCGTTGCTTTATGTTTGTCGTGAAACATCACGTTTAGAGTATGCGAGATACAACTATATTTTTGTTTATTTTCCCAAAACGGGGAGTGTAGAGGGCGCAGTAGTTCGGACTCTAATAAGAACAACTCTTTGTAAGTGCCTCCTGGGCTTGTGTTTAAAAAGGTGGAAGTTCGAGCAAAGATAGCTTTTTGTGGGCAGCGCATCGGTGAGTGAACTTCGTTTGGCAATCTGCGAGATGCTGGCCGTAGCCACCAGCCTCCGCCACCTCGCAGGTTTTACTTTGCCTTCCTCGCCTAGATGACCTTACCCGCCACATCGGCTTTTCGGAATGTCAGTGCAGTAATAGTTATCGAGCAAATTGATGTTGAAATTTTATTTGATAGCTACGACATAGTCCGAGTGAATAAGCTGGGTTAAAAACCATAACAGAGAGAGAAAAAAACGCATGCCACGAGGAATGACTATTCCTAATGACTAAAGTGAGCTAGCTTGTCTAAGCACAGTTTCTCAAAACAAGAATACCGCCACTCTCAGTTCTAGTTTGATCATGAGCTTCGACCTGTACTTTCTCTTTGTCGACGCTACCGCAGAGAAGCCAAGTTCGCAATTTGTTTTCAAGGTCACGAGTTAATTTGTGACTCTTTGTTGAACCTGTCACAAACCCCCTGCACTCTAAGGAAAAAAGGTGTAGTCGGGTGCATCGGGCGCACATGCACTACTTTCCTGGAAGATGCACTTTCCGTTACCCAGCCAGTGTACTTGTACACCGACAATGAGTATCCTTTTCTCCCATAAAAACCTCTAGGTGTATCAGTGCACCCAGCTTAGTAGACCGCCACCTTAGCCATGCGCCCCAATCAGCTGGTGCTTGGATCGGATAAGGTTGGATCTTTCTGGCCTTATGTTTTGAAGGAGCCTAAACATGACGGCTCTTTTATATTGATTAAAATTACGCTTGTCTCAGTAATGTTTTAAATATGTGCTACGATAATTATTTCTGTACCAACGAAAGCGTTCAACATCAAACCACACGTAAAAGAAAAAGACAATTAACATGGCGACGTAGATGTGCCGAGCGCTGGTTTTGTTGCGAGCAACATGGTTGTCGGTGGGTGGCCGGCAGCGCCGTGACGCTATTGACGTTAGCATGGTGATTGACGCCAGCGATGCTCGGTGTACTAGATTGAGCAAAATGCTCATATTCAAATTGCGACGATGAACTGCCGGCACCCGTATACTGCCAACAGGCACCAAAACGTTTGCGATGCTGGGCGGGCGTTTGCTGACAGGCGCTGCTGTGTGGGGTACGCCGAGCACTAGAACGTCTTCGCATGGCAAAGGATTCTCAACGATAAAGCAACGTCCTGCATCACCAGCAAGCTAACGCTGCTCGAAAGTCCCACGCTCAAATTTTAGCAGAGCGAACGCGGTCAGCCAACGTGGTCGCGGTCAAGGAACTCGCGACTCATTTCTCATTTTATATTATAATGCGGCGTAAAACATAGGATCCTCGAACCTCACATTTTTGTGGTCCCTTTTGGGTTCGGCAGTTTCTTTGGGAGTGTGGAGCAGTCCTGTTTACTCGGTATTGGCCGCAGAGTACACGCTATGCTTGTTTTAGGCCAATCGTGTCTCCGGGTAGAGTCACGTGACTACAGTCTCCAAGCTAGAGATAAAGCAGAGCATCGCACCTGCCTGAATGCGAAGGCCACGGATATCATCCACTGTACTATCAACGTTGGGTAAAACGTTCAAGAGGATACACGACTGACAGCACCGCCGATTACACCTGGGACAATGCATACCAGTTAAAAAAAAATTGTACAGAGGAATGAAGGGCATCATGAAATATTGTGTTAAGAGCTACACGTTGATTACTTTGAAAGTATATTGTATTTATGGTTCTGTACATCAAATGCATTGTGCCTGCTGTATTATTTATTTTATTGCATTTATTCATACTGTAATCCCTGAAAGGGATTTTAGCAGGTGGGTACATTTGATGACTAAGACAGGCAGGCATACAAAGTAGCAAACAAGTCGGAGAAACAAAGGAACAAATATTTTACGGAAGGACTAAACTAATTTAGGAGGGATTAAAATAAAGACAGTGATGGCTGCATAACAACACTTTCAGAAAGGTTATTCCAATCAGTCACCGTTCGCGGAAAAAGAAGAGTACTTGAAATAATTATTATGCGATCGAAAGAAGTTATTGTTAGGGCATGCCTCCGTCGGTTAGCGTAGCCTGACAGATCCGTCTTATTATGTCCATTTATTAAGTGATACAAAACGTTTAGTCGAGAGTGTCGATTTCTGTGAGATAATGACTTCAAGTAAGCTCAGGTTAAAAGTTCGGTTATAGAGGTACATCGAAATCTATTATAAATGTAGCAAGCTGGCTTTTTCTGCACACGATCGAGCTTGTTAATGTTTACTTTGGCGAAGGGATCCCAAATCATAGCCACGTAATCTAATGTTGGGAAGACTTTGCTTCATATGTTAGAAGGCGCAAGGAAGGGGTAGAAAGACTTAGTGTCCTTGTAAGAAATAATAACTTTCGAAGAACATTAGATGTCGCGCAATCAATCTGTTTTATCCAAGTAAGGTTCTGAGAGATCCATTGTCCAAGGTATTTATGTTGTGTTACTTCTGATAGAAGAACAAACTTCAATGGATTTCTTTTGTAAATATTTCTAACAAACCGTTTTTTTTCCTCAAAGTTAATGGTCATTTGCCTTTTCGTACACCATTCTGTGATATTTTGAAAAGCTCTATTTAACAAAGGTTGATCGGAAGCACTTGCTACTTCTGAGTAAATTATACAATCATCAGCGTATACAAGAAAAGGAGAGGTCCGAGCACAGAGCCCTGGGGAACGCCAGAGTCAACGGAAAGTCTGTCAGAGCAATGTCCACCGTAAACTACGAATTGTCGACAATTTGAAAGGTATGCTGAAATCAATCTAACTTACTGTGTGTTCTTAGATTTTTTTCCAATTTCTCTAGTAACTTCTTGTGAGAGACCTTATCAAACCCTTTCGAAAATCCATGAAGTTAGCATCAATTTGTCTTTTATTGTTTTTGCCTAGGCGAAATCTTGAACAGCCTCAACTGATTGAGTACATATAGAGAAACCTTTTCGAAATCCATGCTGATTTTTAGTCAAGATGTTGTGTTCGCCCAGAAATTTTCATAAATGATTATGTATTATATGTTCAAGGAGTTTACAAAGAGTTGAAGTCAATGAAATTGGAAGGTAATTTGGAATTAACTGCTTGTTTCTGTTCTTATGAAGTCGCATGACTCTGGCCGTTCTCCAGTCGTCTGCAACCTGACTTTCGGACAGCGATCTTGAAAACAAAACAAACAAATATTTTGAGACCTATTCAGCATATCGGGATAAAAATGAATTGAGGATACTATCAGGCCCAGCGAATTTTTTTACATCCAATTGAAAAAGCATATTCAATATACCACATTCATTAATTACAATATCAGGTATAGGCGGATATTGAGCGTCAAAATTTGGTAACACATCACTGCCTTGAGTAAACACCGATTTAAAATGTGTATTAAATGCGTTTGAAATTATTTTTTTTTCATGGGATAAGGTATCGCCAAATTCGAAACCATCACAATCCCAAGAATTTGGAGGTATTAATCGCTAAACTTTTTGTGGAGTAGTAAACATAAAGTTTGGCGAAAATTCGCCAAAATAATGGCTTTTATCAACTGTAACTTGAGTTTTAAGTTGCAGAGAAAGCGCAAGAAATTTTCCAGTCGGAGCTAACTAGTCGGCGCTTGTTTTCATTTTCTTTTTTCATCGTTTCAATTTTGTTTTTTAGTGTAATGTCTTTCCAGAAATTCAGGGGTGCTTTTTATTCTGTTTTTTTACAATTACTGGCTCAAAAACGGTCTATACATGCACTTACAATAATTTTGAACAAATTTCAAAGGTCATTTACATCATCTGTACTGTTTACAAAATCGTCTAAATCAAATGAAAGCATGTCTATAATTGAAACATCATCTGTTTGAGAAAATTTTGAATAATAATCTGACTAGTTTTTTTTTTCTATTTAAAGAAACATATTCTAGGGTCAACAATATTGCTTTGTGATCAGAAATGCCAGGGATTACTTCATATTTAGAAGAAATTGTACCACTTAGAAAAACAAGGTCAAGTATAGATGCAGAGTTTAGTTGAATTCTCATAAAGTCCTCGACGATTTGTAGTAAGTCAAATTTCAAGGCCATGTCTAACATTGCTTCCCCTAAGCTATAATTGTGGTGTTTCAGTGAAAGATTAGACAAATCAAAGTTTGGCAAATTAAAATTTTCTACCAAAATAACCCGATCGCCGGGCTTCATGTGTGTATCGAAATACATTTCTAGTTTATCGAGAACAGCCATAAAAAATCCAGGGGGTCTATAAAATGCCCCAATAATGTTTTATATTTAGCATAGTACGCTTTACAAAAAAATACACTCGGTATCAGGTATTTCAGGCATGCTTCCTATATTTACGAAGTTGTTAAAAATAAAACACACCCCAACACCCTTACTACCATGGTCTTTCTGGAGTGCACCGTAGCCAGCAGAGGCAAATTCACTGTCGTATATTGTTTCATCTAACCAAGTCTCAGTCAGAACGGCGATATCAGGAGCATGACAGAGCAATATCCCTTCCAACTTTTTGACCTTGTAAAGGACGCTTCTACAATTGAATTTCAACAAGCGCAATGATCGAGAAGCACTTCTGCACCGTCATTTATCTGTTTTGCTTATCTTGAAGCGTGAATCCTTCTCTTCACCGCATCTAAACCGCCCACCGTCCACGTACAGCTTATCATGAACTAGTTGAACTTTGCTCCGTTTTCTTTTTCTTCAGCCGATCTTTTCCATGATTGCTTTCGAAGTTCGCAAACTTTGACTTAAAAGTCCTCGGATATCGATACCTTAGTGCCTTTAAGTTTATAAAATTACCTTAATATTCTTAACTTTTCCCGGTAATCGATGAACTTGAGCATAGTTAGACAGGGCCTATTTTTCAACTTTTCGGCACAACCTAAGGCATCTCTCAACACCTGTGACCGTTATTCCTAGATTCTGTAAAAAAAAAAAAAAAAAAAACTCCATCTTTTACTTTTTCTCCAGGCTCTTCAACTGTCTCAGTATTAGGCTCGTCTATACCATAAATTATCAAATTATTTCTGCGGCTCCTGTTTTCTAAGTCATCTACTTTAGTCTTGAGTAAGGATAATCGTATATCAAATCTTGATACTGTTGTTTCCCTGTCGTTCATTTGCTTGATTACCGCGTTGAAACCGGTTACCTATCGCTCCAGCCTATCAATTCGTTCATTTAGCGCAGTCATTTTTTTTGTTGTTAATTTCATCTTGAGAGGCAGGAACATTTAGAACAGTGTCATTTATCTTGTTCTGGCCGGCCAGGAGTTTCAACAAAAGCTCTCTGTCGGTGGTCCCTGGATTTACCTCCGCATTGGTGGGCCTTGGGTTTGCCTCCCCATCACCAGTCCAACAATTTTCAGGGCCAAGAAATAACAGAAGTAGCAAAATCTATTAAGAGCCTTACAGTACGTTGGCAAGGCAGCAGCACTAAAAATGGTTATCACTTCGATAACCGCCACAAGGTAAATATTCACAAACCTGTACCAGGAACCAAAATGGGTTGCTGAGCATGCTGCCGGTTGTGCTGCCGCCGAGCCCACTGAGAGAGTCCGGTGTTGGAGCTCTCGTAGCTTTCAGACGAATCACGTGATGGGACGTCACCGATGCCGGCCCAAACGAAGACTCGCTGATGAGGGGCACGAAAGGCTCGACGATGATGCAGCGATCGCCCAGAGCAGAAGGTTCGGAGCCAAGCCCCTCGTTCCTATCAGCACTTGTCGCTTGAAAGCTGCCATACGATGGCGGTTGGTTTCCGAAAAGAACGGATACGACCTGTACCAGGAAACAAAATGGATTGCTGAGAATGCTGACGGTTGTGCTGCCGGCGAGCCCACTTCTACTTGGTTTCAAGCACATAACGTCTCATTTACTTTGTACTTTAATTCAAATACTTTTTAGATGTTCTTTAACCAACACCCCGAGATTCAAGCCACCTGTAACTGCAAGTCAGACACACCAGGCTTCTTATTACTAGAGCTAAAAGCCATAGACGACGCGATCAAATCTGTCATCAAGTCTGCCAGACATCAAAAAAGTTCACATATACACTCACTCGCTAAATCCAATTAAGCATCTGAAACAAGTTACCCAGACGCTACAAATATGTCAGCAGATACACATACTACACCAGAAGAAAACAATCCACATAAACGTTCACTGGGTGCAGGGACATAGCCAGGACCATTCGAACCTCTTGGCTGACCACCATGCCCACCACACTCAGCCCTTACTTGACCTCCCACCCGCTTTCCTCCCTTCTAATCTCCGGCCCGAACTCATTGCCCAGAAAAACCTCCTCAGACGGGACACATGCGCTTTAATCCCTCCGTGTGTCTGCTCCCTTCCCCGTAGCCTTTCGCGGGTGGAGGAAGTTTCTCTCCAGAGGCTTCGGGCTGGGGCATCCCTAACACCATCCGTTACCTGGACCTGGGGACACACACCTGCCGACCCGGGGACCTGCCCTAAGTGTCCGGCCCCCGTGGCTAAGGCGGATCTGCTGTGGCTCTGCTACGGGACCAAGACCACCCGTGAGACGATACTCAGCGAGGCCGGTCTAAAGGGTCACCCACACGATAACTACGTCCAACGAGTGAATGACGACAAGTACTACAAGTCGCTCCTGCAGTTCCTGCATGACGCTGGACTGCACTCTTTTCTTTGAACCCCCTCCCCCCCCCCCCCCCCCGCCCCTTTATTACGCCGTGTGGCACATTTTACGAATAATAAAAAAAAATTGCTTCGAATTAGCTGGGAACAAATTCTACAGTAGAACGAGTGAACCCCTGCCAAAGTTATTAGATAAGCTCAGTTTCGGAACTGCTCATGGACGCTGCATGCACAAGCAGTACTCCCCCCCACTCACCACGACTCGCCACCCGTCGTTCGACGCGCCGATCGGCTGCTTTGGTGACTGCAGTACATTCTATCGGATACCTACATTTCGAAGCGTAGAGTCTAGATGGCGTTCCACTGTACTCTTTCGAAAACGCATTTCGTAAACGAAAACCTAGATGGCGCTTTGAGCGACGGAAGGCGGACTGAAATGAGTGAGGGGTGGTACCGCCTTCCGCGGGACGTCCACAACTGGGGTAATTTAGTAAAGTTGACCCCTCCCTTCCGCTCACGTCACTTTTTCGTTGTTACCATTAGAGACTTTCACTGTCTACTGGCAACAACTGTGAGGACCGTTGTTGGCAGTACAGAAAAACACGGTGAGGACCAAACCGGTAAATTCAAACACTTTGCGAAAAAAACAAAATTTTGACATAATATTTGGGATACTATTTTAGCGATGTTTGTTGGTGTGTTTAGCAAACTTTCAAGCAAATTGGAGACAATGAGAAAACCTACGGAATACCCCTTTACATTTCGCAAATTTTTCAATTCGCACGCGAAAATTAAGGACGAGTGAACATTAAGGGTTTCGTAGTAAGTTGCTTGACCTGGCCTGATTTGTTCGTTAGCGCGTGTTAACACTAAGTAAGATGTTGGTTCCAGTAAAAGCGGCCCCGCTGATTCGTGAAATGTGCGACCGCCGTGATTGCAATCGTGATTTCAATATCGAGAAGATAACTACACAGGTAAGAATTTGCGAGCCATTTGCCCGGAGGCGATCGGGCGTTCGGCTCGCATCAAGTTAGTCCAGGTTTGTTTTCGTCATTTTTCTTCAAAAGGTGAGTAGCTCTCAAGTTTTGCAGTGCACCTGGCCTGCCGACGCGAATACATTTAGGTCGCGTTTGAATTGTGCGCTATGACCAACGACTTAGAGGGCCTTAGAGCGATAAACTGGCAGCTGAAAGTGACCCCCAATTGGCCGCCGCCATGTTGCACATTTTTGACCACTTGACCCGTGACCTTATAGTTTTACGTCTAGATTTTAACGAAGTACCGCGCACAAATAATTGTTTATTGATATTTAATAACAGTACCGACAAGATGAGTTATGTTTCGTTTGTTTTAAATCCAAAATGTGCTTTTACAACAATATTTCAGGCAGCTTCGCAATGCCTCCGCTAGATGCTGTCGGCCGCAGTGCTGTATTTTTTTTTTTTTTTTGATCAGGGCTAGATGTTGATTTCAGAGGCTAACAGTATTGAAAAAAGATTTTATCTTGTTTTTTACAGCGATCGCGATAAAAATCTAGGCTCATTCTTGTTTGAAAGCCTCAGGATTTTGTACGGTCAGGTGTCTACGGGTCAAAATTGAACAACATGGGGGCATCCAAGTGGGGGTGACTTTTAGCTGGTGAACAGCATACCAGTTTATCACTTTAAAACACTCTACATTGTTCGTTGTGACACTCACCCAACTTGCTCGCGGATGTCATGTGAAAAAAAATAACAAGTACAGAAAAGCTGATATGACTGCATATTAATTTTGTTGACTTGTTTTTATTTATCTCGGTCGCTTTTAAACGCGCATCGACAGACACTTCCAGACGCTTGTATTGGATCGTAGCTGGTGCATGATGGAAGGCTAGAACGCCGTTTTCACGTTCGCGTTTTGCGTTGGAGCAGATTTTAGACGGGGGCGGAATAGCAGATGGACGAAGGTGAAAACGAACACCGACGCGCAGTGTTCATGTCCTCGTCTGGGCATTGCAAGTAACAATAAACGGTGGTGGTATCGCAGACGATGCTGGAAGCTGGCACGCGTCTGCTCGCTCGACAAGCAGGAGCTGTCAGACGCCAGGCTAGACGCACCGAATATGGCGAAAGCGAGACACTAGGCTTGCAAACATGCTCGGCCTGGCAGCCAAGCCAATCCAGAACTAGTGGGCGGGGTCACTGATCTGTGGGAGGGGCTCCGAACGGGCCGTGACCTTCATATAAACGGCGTCTCGTGTCGTAAATATTGCACAAAACACTTTTATTTTCGTTGAAAAATTATTAAAAAAAAATACTTGTCACATTTACGCCATTTAACGGTATTGTCCGGTCAAATTTCGTATTCAAGAAAACGTCTAGACATCATTGTCAATGGCCGGAGGAGCATCTTCCACGACAAATTCAAATTCTGTGTCTTTTTCTGTACGAGTAATTGTATTTTAAACCAAGCGTACATAAATGGCATTTTTTTTCTTCCACCATCAGAGCAGTGGAGGCTCTGGCATAACATAAGGCAAAAATCACACCGATCTTTGCCTTTCCTTTGCCTTTGCAAAAGCCTGTCTTGTCTGTTTGTCTTCAATGTCCCTTTTTCCTTATCGTAAATTAATAACCAACACGCTCAACCATCTACACAACTAAAAGGCCCTTTAAATATTTTCCTCCGCGTAAGCGCTACAACGTGGTTCACCCTCCTTGCTGCGCTAGAATTTTTGCTTTTAATTAATGGGGACATTTGTTGTTCGGTTGTCACGCTCCACACTTCTCCGCGAGATTTACAGGGGCAAGTAAAATGGAACGCTGCGGTGGCGTCGGGAGCACTGTGTTCCCACGGAGGAAGGAGCAATAGGATCTGACCATTGCAAGCCTGGTGGGACGTAAGGACAGGCATCGGAGCGCGGCCATCGCTACTTGTGAAATTTGGCATGATGTTTCGTATAATTATTCGGTCATTCATTACACTAAATCGGGGTGTCGTTTAATAGAATAAAAATGTCCGATGTTCATAATTAGTCTCCCGCCGGGTAACCATCACAAGAGCTTAAGAACTTCGGGTTTTCCCCGGGCAATCCCTTTAATATTTGTTTCTTTAATTTCAGTGTTCCTTAAGGTGAACCGGAGTACTGGCGAGGAGATTGAACTCAAAGATGCGCTACGTCCATCTTTTTTTTTCCCCCCAGAGTTCTGTGTTTACAAGCACGAGGCACGTGCACTGAATGATTTACTCCATCTTTTTCATCTGAGCGTGGGGCAGAGATTAAGCACGACTCGAGCCTAATTATCTGTTGCTGTTGTGGTATCAGCGTAATAACAGTTTGGCAACAGTGGGACAATGACAAAGCTACAAGTGGTGTGCTCTCGTTATCGGTGATGTCTGCAGGATCGCGTACAAAAGGGCTGACGAAATAAAACACGGGGCTTCCTTTTCTCAGACGGCCCGTGGGAGTGGTTCATTCCGCGTTACTTGCAATCAATCGCACGCCGATAGTACGGCGGCGCGACAGTTGTGTCGGCGTTCAGCTTCACCGCCTGAACACGAGCACCAGCCGCACGCTGTCGCAACGTTCGACTACGTGGGTCGAGCGCCGCTTCAAAAACGCAAACACAAAATCTCTGTTGTTCTGGTCCCCATCGGTGTAGTTCTTAATTTAGCCACCAGAGGCGCGACGGTTGGATCACCTTCCAAATAGGGCGAGACTTGCCCGGCAAGGTCATTCTGGCCTCCTTATGTTTTTCACTCGTGCAAAGAGTGAGCTCACATCTTCGAGAAGAACAAAGAAGCGTTTCTTCTCGGTCATGCACGCGGCCATATCGTGCAAACTCTGCTTCACTCACTGCCAGTTTAAGCACCGCAGGGTGCAGCAATTCCTGAGCATCTTAGTTTTACTCCTCAGCCAATCAGGTCGCGGCATTAGGTGGGGAGAACGCCGAAGGACAAATCTCAGAGCAAAAAACGTGAACATAATGAGCCTTTTGTTCCTTAAGCAGCCGGTGATTATAGCCTGCAATATTTGCGCTATAAGACGCGTTGTCACCGAAACAAGATTGCTTCCTTTTCACACGCGCATTTTTGACGCAACAGTCCCCTACTCCAGCACACTCCACATTGGACATGTATTGCTCCTGTACTTACCTCAAAGGGTGTTTTTTTCTTTCTCGAGGATCGTTCGCCCATAGCCTCACCAATGTTGTTTCTGCAGCACCAACTTCAAACTTCTAAAGAAAGAGTAACATCTAAGAGGCGCAAGGTGAGCCCTTTGCTTTTTTTTTTTTTATTTTGTGTCTTTTACCGAGACGATGCGTGATAAACTGCAACTGTGGACCCCTTATCCGCTTGCAGCTCATCCAAAGTGGAAGGAAAACCACTTACGGCCTATCGTCTACCAGGTTATGAAGGTCTAGTGAAACAAATGCGGTCTCAAGTCGTCGACAGCGACAAATATAGCCGAGATAAAAATAACATAAGCTGCTTGGAAACAGATTTGTGTTGGGGCTGGTTGTGGGAGTTGGCGCACCGAACGACAGTTTCTCCTCCCCGAAAGGCCCAAAAACGCGTTTTACATCCGGAGAATCCCGTGAGACGCTGAGCAAAATCTAACTAGTTGTAGCACCAGTTGAACGCATATACACTGTATAAAACAGTTGTGTAAAAAAACAAATTATCTGGCAGCTGGCCTCCCAGAAAATGTCTGTAAAGCTTAGTTTTTTTTTTCTTTTTATTATTATTTTTCGGTTATTTAACATACGTTTTCTGTTTCTCGTCAACAGAAAAATCTCAGCAAAGAAGATTTAAGTAAAATCATAAGTTCTGGTATACCAATCCCAGAAAATTCAAAGCACAGACAATTTATATAAAATAACAAGTTCCGTTAAATCGGGTACAGAAAAATACGAAGGAAAATAATTTCTGCAAAATTACAAGTTCCTTGAAAGCAATTACTGCGGAAGTCCAAAAACAAATAATCCTTGTTTTAGTTACATAATTTTACATTTTCTCTCTTTCACGTTTATAGTATAAATTTCGTGCTTTCATTTATTTGTTACAATCATTAGATGCAATATTCGAAGATTAAACAGGGCTTAGGCAGAATATGACCTCACTGCTAATATACTGCCACGCGGCAACGCTGCTAAGCACGAAAGCTAATGAAGCGTGCACTGTAGTAAATGCAATTAGAAATATATTAATACCTTTGCCAGTATGCATGTTTTACTACCTAGATGCCTATATTCACAAATGTCACGTAGTAATATTAACATTAACATATTAGCAGAAAGGTCATCGCCTTGTTCTACCAACAAATATCAAATATTCCAAATGTAAGAATAATTGCAATAACTGGTCTTTACTGTGCCAGTGGCTAAGCTAAAATAGCAACCACTTGTCAGGGAAGTTGGTCGTGGGAGTTTAATTTCGCTTAGCAGTGGCAGTGTACCAAACAACGAGGGACAAGAAACACGGAATACGAGACACGGCGCAGGCTTGCTTTTAAGTTTGCCCTACTTTCAACCCTTCTCTCAGGCTGTGGTGTGGCCCGTCTCCGGTATTTGTCCGTCCGAATTTCGCATTATACCGCATCAATCACATATTCTCTGCGGAATTATGTTGTGTTCTCGGATGAATTACAATGAATCATAAAAACTTCTATTGAAAGAAAACAGAAAGCAAACAATCTGAGCAAGTAGGACGTCTGGGTGGCACATGTGTCTTCATGTTTTAAACGTTTAACTGTTATAATCATGCAGTGCTGCAAGCTTGGGTGTCAAGCAATGTTCTCTGTTTTTTGTGCGTTGAGTCATATCGTGCCTCTTCCTGGGTTCACTGCAGCGATAACCCTAAAGCAAGAAAAAAAATTCAAATTAGGGGGTTTTACGTGCTAAACCAACGACGGCTATCGGGCTCACCCCAGCGGAGGACTGATAATTAATTAGGACCACCTGGGGCTCTTTTGACGTCCAACCGAAACTTCGGTTACACGGCGCCTACACCGCAATAAGCCTCCATCAAACAGACCGATTTCACCAGGAGTTGAGCGATGCCCCCGCTGCCGCGGTGCATTCCGGTACATGTGGTTCTCCCCTCTCCGGCTGTGTCAGCGCGCGTTGTATGCCCGGCATTTGGGAGTTCGGGTTATCACGAGACTTTAAAAGGGTGTCTGCTCACTTTTTTCTATGGGTGGCTTCCCTGTTGTGTGCCAGGCTGCTACAAAAACGGCACCAGGCAAGACGGAATAGGTTTCTCTGTCTTTTCGAAAGAAAGCAGCCTCCGACAAGATTGTCTAAGAAGGATAAACACAGCATCACAACGGAATGTAACCGAGTATTTTTTTATACTTATTTTGCGGTTTGCTTCCCGATTTATATCTGCCACATTGCACGTTACCTAAAGGGTCTGAGGTTACAGGGCACGAGACAGAGTAGGGCACGCCGAAGTGTTCCGCGCGCTGGAATCTCCCTGAGCGCAAACGTCCCGCACTGGGACGCAAACGTGAGGCCCCACCGTCTGGAGCTGCAGCCTTGAAGCAATCTACTGAGGTGCTTTTATTTGAAATCCAACACGTTTGTAAGTGTGCGTCTTTTGATTGCCTCCAAATAAATATACCGGGTGTTTCAGCGAAGACTGACACAAATTCCTAAAATTAGTCCATTTCAGGCAAAAAGATAATTTTTTCGGGGCCGCAATATTCGTGGTGGCGGACGTCAGAAAATTCGCTAAACTTACTAATTAGTATACCGATTAATAAAACAAAATACTAATTAACTTCGTAATTAGTGAAATAAACGTATGGTTTCAATTAAAAACTTGGTGGGCGTCATCAAAATCCTCTAAATCAGTAAACTTCAGAAAGACTAAGTACGTGGGAAGCGTCGTAGTGCGCTGAAGTCACCACTGGTGGAGCACGTACAAGGTTGGGGCCCTGGTAAAAGACGGAAAAATCACACGGGCGCCTTATCGCAACCGCTAGCCTGGTGTCGGATCCACGAGTGGTAACCAAGAACAACTCTCGGGGACAGTTCGGTTTAGTTCCAGATTTTAGCGATACGTGTCGTATCGAGCTTTAAGCCTTTTCAAAGCGTAGGCTCGCGCGTAGATCACAATCTCGCCCTTCTATCCCGTCGCTCCCCTCACCGTCCTGATACGGTCCTACGGCCCGCCGGTGCCGTCTTCTACTCGCGCCGTCCGTCTGCTCTGGTATTGGAGCGGATTGCATCGGATAGGGAAGCAAACAGTGACATCCTCTTACAAATTTCTTCCTAGCGTATTGCAGCCTTTTCCGACACTCGCCGTACATCAGCCAGCAATTCATGCGCCTTCATGCTAGGCTCAACATTATACTTCGGCCCTCTTTCCAGAATTCGAGCCCCATGCTCAGGAACTTGGGCGTCTCCCAAAACGACCAGTCCACAATGTCTGTTCACAGGCAAACGAGAGACTTCTTGGGTACCCCAGTTCGAACGGGTTGCCACAAAAACTCTGTAACCTGGGTCACAAGCCCCAGATGCTCTCGGTGGTGTCGGTAGGCCAGGGGGGTAGAACCGCCTCGGAAACACAACATCCTAAGGTGGTTCCGAAGAAAACGCACTTGCCTCCACATTTCTGACCTCAGAATCTTGCATGTTCGTTTGGAATGTCCATCAGATAGGCGAAAACACCCGAACAAGGCCTCGACCTCAGGAGGAGCCTGGCCCGTCTTAATGCAAATCGAGAGGTATCGTGTGCGGCAGGTCGACACGGCGATGAGGTGAATGCATTTGGGTGCATGGTCGTAGTTGCTGTTATAACTCGTAAAAGAACCCACCGTGGAAGAAATGAACTAAGTAAGGGTGGCGATGTAGGTTAGTTGGTTCATACTGACCAAAAAGGCAAATGGAGGCTAAAGAAAGTGCAAACAGGACAAGCGCTGTCCTGTTTTCACTTCCTTTAGTCCCCGTTTACTGTGCGCTGTTTGCCTTTTCGGCAGTATGAACCAACTAACTCACATCGCCACCCTTATTCTGGATCTTTGTTGCATTCCCCTCTTGGAAGCCACTGAAAATTCCCACCCACAAGGGGCTTTTTTCTTTTCTTTTTTTTCCCCTTCTCACGCCCGTGGCGTCCATCTGGTCCACCACTGCACCTTTTTTTCCGCTGCGGCCAGCTTAACGCACAACCCCCTCGACCTAGCGTCCCTCTATAGACCTTTTCTCCAGGTGCCCCGCCATCTTGAATTGACGTCACTTCCAGTATGGGCGAAAACCTTGTTTTGCCTTGGCCACGCTTATAGAAGGCATTTAGGATATAAGTGTAACCGCCACACTTTCTCGTTTTGCCTCCCTTTTATTTTTTTTACTATTTGCAGGTTGAAACGTTGAAGTATTTTTTCGTCGCCCATACTGGATGCGCCTATTAGGTTGCTGGGGACGAGAGTATACAAAAAAGGTCTGCAGGGAGTATTCACCGGAGGTCATAGCTGAGCTCGCTGCTGCTTTCTTACCACCGGGAAAGAGAGAAAGTGGGGAAAGATGCTTTTGCACAAATTTCGAGTGGCAAGCTAATCTTCTATAATCTTCTAGAGGGAGAATAGCGACGTTTGGGGAAGCCTGGAACCTACAAAGGACAGTCCCGGTGATAAAAGAATTATTCCTTCCCCTCTTCTCTGGCGGTTACCCGAGAGCTGACGGGAAACTCTTCCCGGGCATGCGCTGTGAGCAGTTACCTCAAATATGACGCCCATAGGTTCCTTGCACTGACGTCACATCGCACACATTTGAACACCAAGTAAAAGGAGGAGAGAGAAGCTGCTTTTGTAAGAATTTTGAGTGACAGGTTAATCTTCTATGATCTTCTGGGGGGAGAATGGCGACGCCTGTGCAAATCCGGGAGGCACAAAGGAGGATCCTGATAAGAGGGGAGCTCCTTCTTCCCCTCTTCTCTGGAGGGCAACGGAAATGACGTCCTGTGCAAGCCACGTATACGTGGCTTGCAAATGACGTCATTTCCGATGACCTCCAGAGAAAAGGGGAAGGAGCTTCCTTCTTATCAGGATCCTCCTTTGGGCCTCCCGGATATGCACAGACGTCGCTATTCTCCACCCAGATGATTATAGAAGATTAACCTGTCACTCAAAATTCTAACAAAAGCAGCTTCTGTCTCCTCCTTTTACATGGTGGTCAAAAGTATGCGATGTGACATCAGTGCAAGGAGCTTATTGGGCAGGAGATCGAACTATAGGGGGCGCTCAGACCCGTTTGTTTTCCCCCCGCTCGGTGTTTACTTAACACAAGGCCTGTGCGCATGCCGACAGGCCTTATGGGCATGTCCATGTCATCTTCTACAATAGAGCGCGGGGCACAGTTTAATGTAAAAAAATACTAACACTCGACGAAGTGACGTTAAAGGGATACTACAACGAAATTTCGGCGCTCATTTTTTGGTCTATATGTGTTCAAAAAAGCACCATCAAATCGAACATACCAATATCTTGTGAAAAAAGTCACGAAAAGGAATTTTAAAACGAATTAAACGATTAGCAAAGAGCACCTGGTGGATGTGGCTGACGCCTCGCTTGTAATGCCCGTCTAGTAACCTTGGCAGCTGGTGACGGAGGTTGTCTCGCCTCCGGCCACGACGGGAGAAGAGAGGCAGGAGGAACCCCCCTCTTCCCGAGAGTGCCTTTTGTGTGTCAAAGAAGTCGCTATTGTCCCCCTACAAGATTATAGAAGATTAACCCGTCACTCAAAATTTGTACAAAAGCAGCCGCTTCGGTGGCTGGAACGACTAAGCCATCCTCTCGATGTCAGCCTCGCCGTAGCTTTGCTCGTCTTGAGACGACCTACGTCACGATTGCGTTGGATGTCACGTGCTCTAAGCTGGGCCTTCTCCGAGCGCTTGCCAGAGTGGGCCGTTTATAACGAAAAATGCAGCCACCAGGCTCAAAATACAAACGTGCGATTGTCATTTACGGATATTGTGGATGATATTCAACCTATTTTTGAACACGACGGGAATATTTCAAATTTCGTTGAAGTATCCCTTTAAGTGCTGGATCTGTCCTCAGAGAATGCGAGCTTGACCCACTTCGGCTTTTGTGCTGAGCTGGGACCGTGCATGCTGCATTGTTCATGTAGGCCATAGTGGAAACAAAAGAGCCCGTCCTCCCCCTCACCGGAGAACACGAACTCCAGCCGAACGCTGACGCCGTTTCGGTTATGTCGGCCGAGCGCTGAGTCATTGTATTTGTGTCCCCATTCGTGTAGTTGTAAAGTTAACCGCTTGGGGCGTCACAGCCTGTCCTCGTCCCCAATACTGAAAGGTAGCGACGTGTGCTCCTCCTCGCCCTCCGTCCGTCATTTGTTTTGTCCTAAAACGCGCTGCGCTTGGCCGCGCTAGGCACTGGCCTCTGCGTCTGTGCTGCATCTGTGGAGAAAAGAAGTAACGCGCAAGCGTGTATGAAGGATCCTTAACCTGCAAATTATATGCGCGTTCAAGCTTGTCATACTGTAATCTATTTTAAGTATTGTTTGGAACAAATCAGCTGACGGGGACGCGTTCAAGTTATGCACGCACTATGTGCGCTGGAGGCCGCAGCCAGATGCCATCGCGTTTGTCCCTATTCTTTGGTAACACGATCATTGATAATACTCTTATCTTCTAAAGATAAAATATGTTTATTTTGGTCATGACTTTGTTTGGCCGCAATGTTCCCAATGATGAAATAATTTAATATCTAGCATGTGTCCATCAACGCCATCTCGTTTTCTTTTCTTTTTTTTTTTTCTTTTTTTTTTTGGGGGGGGGGGCTTTATTGTTTTAGGACAGACCTAATTCTATGTATCTGCAAGATCAGAAAATATTCACCTGCGTGAAAAATAGCGCAGTACTAACTTCTGTTCATACAATTCGGCTGTCATTCGCGTCATTTCCAGTGGTATACGCGAATATCTGCATCGGGATTTTCTTTCGGTTACATTATATGGACTTTACCAGATAGTTATCTCTACAAATTAGCTTGGAAATTTTGTAATTATTTTGAAATTCCCTGCTGCTATTTTAAATAAAATAACGTAGCAGCCATGGTGAAACACCGTTTAGAAGAAACATTCTAAAAGCCCTAACTGCATCTATTTTCAGTTAATAGGCCACCCTAACGAGCGAGTGCAAAGTGGCCAAAAAACATTTGCAGAAACAATTTGCTCAGTGGAATATCAATAAGGAATCTATATGAATTCAAATGCAGAAAGAAAACCTGCCAAAAGTTTCAAGGCAAGGGTGTTCTATGAAATTAAAGTTTATCGGTTTCAAGTGAAACGAGGGGAGACATAAAGCAAGTAAAAACAAGAAAATAAATTTTCTTTTTCTTTCAAGAGGTGGTGAAAAAATTAATTTCCAACGAAGAGCTAGTGCAATACACAGATATACAATAACAGTGATTTCTTAATTATGCAGTACGACTGGACCGAAGCAAACCATTAACACTGTAATTAAAAGTAGAAGAAATTTCAAGATAATTGTAATGGCTCAAGGTAACATGCACAAATTCTGCCAAAATAATAATGATCGCTACTGTTTAAAGGACGAGGAAGCGAAGAAAGACCATGCTTGACAAGCTGACCTCGTCGCAAAAACAAATACAAATTCGCTAATTTAAGGAAACAAAAACACAAAATACAGAAACAGATAAGGTACAATATACTCTACTTGACATTAGTTGCCACCGCACGCATGCCAACACTCCGGTTCCCACATTTCAGATTGGACTTTATTTTTTTCAAATGTTCACTGCTCTCTTTTTTTAGAAAAATGCAGAGTCGAGTTTTTATAAATACTCGAACAAGTTTTGTCTTCAAATCATGACACTCCGGAGAGCAGTTCCAAAAGACAAGGAAACCTAAAATATGCGTCCTCATACTGCCTAAGCACACTGTGTTCGAAAGCAGCTGTTGCTCATTGTGTCTAAAATAGATCTCAGCTCGCCCAAGCAGCAGCGTCACAGATGCTGAGGGTAAAACCAGCCTTATGTTTTCTTTGTTGCACAACTTCAATTGCGTCAATCTATTAGCGGGACCGCGACTACATATGGCGCCAACACAGTCTGCACACAACGAAAGCCTTTCTACGACACTCTTAACTACAAATCCGCCCAAATATTCTAAAGACTCCAGCTCTGGCCCAGTGAGGTCAAGCATGTCTTCTGGGACATTGGGCTCAATCTCCTCGGCTGACTCGGCTGAGCCTTGCTTTTGCAGCAATCCAGTCAGCAAAAATCCACTGTCCTCAGCATAGCTCCCATCCTTGCTTGGTCGCAGGAATTGGGGCATAGTAGCAGCTCTGATTGCGCACATGAAGTCACGTGGGCGTGGCACTGGGTTCTTGGGTTCCAGGTGGTACTGGGTTCCAAAGAGATGCTCTGGAGAACAAGTTCTCCAGAGCATCTTGACTCGGGCGGCTTAATAAAATAAATAAGAATTCCTTTTCATTCAACGTTGTCAAAGGCTGGGCGTCAGCGTGGAAGCCTGCAGTTAGAGAACATACAATGTTATGTGTCAGCACTAGCCGCCATGAAGTCCTTTGGAGTAGAGAAGAAGCCGCAGTACTCACCATTGGCTAAGCACGAAGTTGGCGACAGGCCAGATGTCAAAGGCTGGGCGTCAGCTTGCGAGTCTGCAGCTACATAACACAGGAGGTTATGTGTCAGCTCCAGCCGCAATGCGTCAAGTGCTTTGGAAAAGAAAATAAGCCCGACTACTCACCGGTATCCAGGCATGTGGTTGGGGAAGGGCCAGACGTCGTCGAATGCTGGGCGTCAGCGTTGGAGCCTGCATTTCCAGAGTATACAAAACACACAATGTTATATGTCAGCACAAGCCGCAATGAAGTGCTTTGGAGTAGAGCATAAGCCGCAGTACTCACCTTTGGCTACGGACGAAGTTCGCGACAGGCCAGATGTCGAAGGCTGGGTGTCAGCTACTGATCTGCAGTTATAGAACAACACGAGGTTAACTGTCAGCACTAGCATCATATCTGTCGACATCTACCAAGGCAGGCATACAGGTAAGGGAGAATGTAGACTGCTAACGAAAGCAAATAATTGCGGCTTACGCAAGTGTGGAGTATTTTGTTATGAGCAATGGAAACCGTAATCAAGCCTTCTCCTTTTAAAAAAAGGCTTTCGGTCCTTTGGGGCTGGTCGGTGACCGAAAATGCTTGGTACGGCATCCTGCGCTTCAGCCTTTTGATCCCAGTGTTCTTCAAAATCAACCGCTCAAACTGATGGGCAGTGAAGTGGTCCTGTGAGTTTATTTAGAGCATTTTAATTATGCACTATAAGCAACACACGTAACGGTACGCAACATTGAAGCACGGACCGCATGTAAGCGATTTTTCCAGACTAGCGGCATGTGACGACCGGGAGATGGGCGAGGTTTTCTACAAACATAGAACCGTGCGAAGCGACGAACGACGGCGAGCGATATCCTCCAGCCACCAAAAGGACGTTACCAGCAACGGCCCAGCAACGTCGCTCGGTCGCCAAACCACTTGCGTCAGTTCAGCCTTCACAATTGAGCAATTACAGCCGTCGCAACATTACCGCCGGATAACGGACAGCAGTTCGACCAACGAGGTAGAGGGGCTTAGAGCGATAAACCGGGGTTCCGGTCTGCACTCGAAAGTGACCCCCATAAGGCGGCTGCCAATGTACGCAAATTTGACCACACGTCACATGACCAAATCAAATACGTGACGTCACAGGAAAGATGGCAGCGCCCATGCAGCAGCTGGTCCCAGCTGGGCCGGAGCTTGCCGGATGCTTTGTTGGTTGTCGTTGGTCTCGGCGAGTTGATTTCAGACACGGAAGCCGTCATATGAGGCCGGTCGAAAGCGAGTTCAGAGTTCAGCGTGGTGTTTGACGTAGGTATAACGTGAAAATACAAAAGAACGGTGTGCATTTCGCTAGTGACCGTGTGCATTTCGCTAGTGACCGACCGGGATATTGCCACGGAAAGACAATCTGACCTACGTTGCTCGGACCTCGGATTTATCCGGATAACGCTAGGATAAAATTTAAGGCGACGTTTCTGTGCTCTCGTTTATTATCGGGATCTTCGAGGTTTGCAGTGAAGCGTGTGCAATATATTTGGATACACAGTTTAGCGACGGAAATTGCGTGAGTCGTGCTTGGCGGTGTGCAATCGTGGTGCAGCTTCGGTGAAATGACCGAGGGCTCACTTTAATTGTGCGGCTCACCGGAAAGCTGCCTTGAAGCTGGTAGTTCCCGTGCCGTGCTAAATTATGCTGTGCTGCTTCCCAAATTGTTCCGGCGTAGACGTGCACCTTTACGGAGGACAGGTGTGCGGCGCACCGAAGAGCTGCCTTCGAGCTGGTAGTTCCTGTGCCATGTTTTAGGTGATGCTGTGCTGCTTTCGCAATTGTTCCGGCGTAGACGTGCACTTTCATGGAGCACAGGTGTTACATTTGGTATTGATCCCGCTGGTCTGTCGCACGTTTCGTCAACGCAAACGTTTCATCCACACTCGTTACGCGAATTGCAACCTGTACGGACATTTCATCGAGCGTGTTACCTACCCAGCTCACGCCGCTTTGTGGAAACAGTCTGCAGCGGCTCATTAGCAGAAAAGTGGTCCCAGATCCATTGCAGTTCAGTTCGTCCACGGCAGTCGCCAAACCCCGAAGGAGAGCATTTATTCGGACAGAATGCCACTAAAGCAATGCAGCTTCTTCAGTGGTCAGGATAGACTCTCTTCTGCGAGTTTTGTTATATTGTCACGGATCCTTGTTCCAGTTGTTCGAGGCGGGGTTTAGGCCGCACGTCCGGAGGCTTCCTGTCTCGTGACGACGTCCAATCCCCGAAGTGAAGAACCCAGGGGTTCAGTGGAGATGGGAGACTTGGTAACCTAGCGAACGGTTTAATTACATGGTAGCGATACAGTCGTCAAATCCGAGAGAACAACGGAGCAGCCTCGCGCTCCGCCTTATATAGGGTCCGTTTCTCCCTCCCTCCCCGCCAGGGCAGCCAGTGCGATGCAGCGAAGTCCGCCGCCCAGTGCGACGTAGCCAAAGTTCTCCACAGTTAGGCCATGCCTCTCTCCCTTTCCCGAGCGCACCAACCACCACGCACACACACACGTTCCGCTAACGTCACGGGCGCGTTGAGACTTGTTGCCGCAGGCCCCGTCACGCAGGCGACGGTCCCGGACTCGTCGGGACTCGTTTCGCGCAGGCCCCGACAAGCGGGCGACGGTCCCGGACTCGTCTTGACTCGTTTCCGCAGCGTTGAAACTCGGAAGAAGGTCGCCGAAGGTTCCATTCTTAACAGCCCCTCCGGGGCCAGGGAAACCTCGAATGGCCTGTGGTACTATCGCTGGCCTGAAGAGGTGCGCTTGGAGTAGGCCTTGAGAAGACGCTGCAAGCACTAAGCAAACTCCCAAACCTCTCACAACGGAGGCATCAGCGGAAACGTCCCCCACAACACCACGCCACTCCGCAGTCAAACGCTCGGAATCCGCCAGAGACCCGCCAGACTGGATTACGGATTACCAAAATTTGCCAAAACAATGCAATTTAAAACCTTAGGGCAATTTCGGGTATCGAGACCCGCTGTCGCCAAAGCAAAACTCATTTTTCCAAAGAGGTCACTATGAACAAAATACAAAAAGACAAATCTTCGCAATTTGTGAGGTCATTTTGGGGTTTTAACGAAGTGTCCCCACTTTGATCCTCATTCCCGTGGATGACGAAAACCTTTGAGATCATCCCTACTTTTTTTGGTGATATCAGAAAAATCTGTTCAACCCATCGGCATTGCCGCTAAATTTGCCTTTCCTCTTTCTTACGCTGAAGTCATAGTGATCGATTTTCACGTGATTTCTAGACGTGAAAATGCGGTCCTTGTAGCGCCGATAAAACAATCCGCCTTTTTCATGCCCCGTCACATTGGTCCTAGCAATCTCCTGAGCAGTACCGCGAAACCCTGACACACTAGGGTCGCTCTTCTGCTCGACTGTCAGAGACACTTTGTCTACTCGCAACAGACGATCAAAATTACGTGACGCCGGAGCTACGAGAGATCCTTTAATGATCCCGTCTTCCTCCGCCTTTTCCGCTGGCGCGTTGGGACGGCGTACGCTTTCTAGTGCTACGAGGTCGGGCTGTTCTACAACCCGGTCCCCTTCATCCCGTTTCTCTGCCTCCAACTCTGGGAGTGCTTGCTCCCAGTCAGCTGCCTTTGGCTCTGGCTCACTCTTTAACAAAGTGGCAAGCTGACGCGATTTGGACCTCGTCAACGGCTGAACCAGTCCTTCTCCCAGCCGTTGACCCCTTTCGCGCAGCAAGAAATCTGACCTGTTAGAAAACAAATAGGGATACTCCAACGGGACTGTTTGCGAGACAGCCGCCTCTGTCACTAGCTCTCCGAACGGTCCAGTTATCCTTACTCTCGCCATAGGCAGACAGACACTTTGCTTCTCGAGCAGCTGCTTGATCCAAACTACCTTTCCAGTAAAGTCGGATGTCGTTACATACGACGGATGAACAACGTCCATCGTCGCTGCACTGTCACGAAGCACCCTGCACGGCTTTCCGTTTACCTGGAGCTCGTGAAGATAGGGACGAAGAAGCTCCAGGTCTCTGTCACTACCGCTCACGTACGAGAACACAACCCGCGGTTTGTTACACCTGGCCGCTGTGTGTCCCGGCTCCTGACAGTTGTAGCACAGGAACGGCTTCCTTGCCTCGAACTGCCCTTTTTGGCTTTTCCGTGCCTCGTCTTCGTTCGAGGGATCTCCGTTCGAGGGATCTCCGCTCTTTTCTGGGACCTTTTGTCCTGTTTCTGGCTTCTGGGGCCTTTTTTCTCGCGAGCCGTTTCCCTGTTGGAAGGGCTTGCGCTGATCGCTCCGGTCGGGTTCGCTTTCCTCTCCGCTCAGCTTTCTACGCGTTGCGTACTCTTCGGCTAGCTCAGCGGCCCTTTCGACAGAGTCGACTCCTACCCTATCCTGCACCCAGAGCTTGATTGACTGCGGAATGCTTCGAAAGAACTGTTCGAGGCACACACACTCGACTACCTTGTCTCGGCTTTCGTACACTTCCTCGCTCTTTAACCATTCTATCAAGTTGGTTTTAAGCCCGTACGCGAATTCCGAGTAGCCCTCGCTGCTCTTTTTGGATGCGTTTCTAAACCTTTGACGGAATGCCTCGGCAGAAAGGCGATACCGCTTCAAAAGGCTCGACTTCACCTTGTCGTAGTCGTCCGCGTCTCTAGTACTAAGGCGCGCGACAACCTCTGCAGCCTCACAGGGCAACAAGTCAAAAGCCGTTGCGGCCACGTTTCTGGGGCGAAGCTCAACTTCTCACATGTCCTCTCAAAGTTAACTAAGAATAGGCCCACGTCTTCCCCAACTTTAAACGGCTGCAGGAGCTTCTTCATTTGATACGACTCGGCCTCACTTGCTCGTACAGGAGCCCCAACTCTACTGTTCTGCGAGTTTAATCGCTGTTGTTCAATTTCGAGCTCTAGCCTTTTTAGCGCTCGTTCCTCTGCCGCTGCAGCCTGCGCTCGTTCCTCTCTCGCTGCAGCCTGCGCTCGTTCCTCTCTCGCTGCAGCCTGCTCCTGTTCTCGTTCCTCCTTCGCTGCAGCTTGCGCGCGTTCCTCTCTCGCTGCAGCCTCACTTTTAGCGTTCTGAAGTAATTCCCACGCAATTTTAATTTCCTCTGCTTCCCCGCTCTCTGAAATTGCTTTACTGATCTCAGATTTCTTCATCTTTTGCTCCACCTCCACACCCAATTCTTCACATAAACAGAGTAAATCTGTTCTCAGTAACCTCATTAGATCCATGATCGCTGCTTTTTAGCTTTGGCTTTGTTCTAAAACTTGTCGCGAGGTTGTACACAAACCTAGCGCACGAGTCAAACACTAAGGATTCCCAGCAGTTCAAAATTAATTACCCATAATCTGAAGCCTGGCGAATCTCAAAGCAAAGTCCAAACGCTCACCCACAGATGTAGCACGATGTCGCATGGTCCGATCCCTACCGCTGCCAACCAGTTGTTCGAGGCGGGGTTTAGGCCGCACGTCCGGAGGCTTCCTGTCTCGTGACGACGTCCAATCCCCGAAGTGAAGAACCCAGGGGTTCAGTGGAGGTGGGAGACTTGGTAACGTAACGAACGGTTTAATTACATGGCTGCGATACAGTCGTCAAAACAGAGAGAACAACGGAACAGCCTCACGCTCCGCCTTATATAGGGTCCGTTTCTCCCTCACTCCCCGCCAGGGCAGCCAGTGCGATGCAGCAACCCGCCGTCAAGTGTGACGTAGCTAAAGTTCTCCGCAGTTAGGCCATCCCTCTCTCCCTTCCCCGAGCGCACCAACCACCACGCACACACACACGTCCCGCTAACGTCACGGGCGCGTTGAGACTTGTTGCCGCAGGCCCCGTCACGCAGGCGACGGTCCCGGACTCGTCGGGACTCGTTTCGCGCAGGCCCCGACAAGCGGGCGACGGTCCCGGACTCGTCTTGACTCGTTTCCGCAGCGTTGAAACTCGGAAGAAGGTCGCCGAAGGTTCCATTCTTAACACAGTCCTATCTTCTATCAATATTCAATATTCTGGAACACTGCAGGCCATGCTCGGCTGTCATCGTATGTTCTGGTGGAGGTGCTGGGTACTTTACCCATAGCCCTTCACTGTGTGAACCCGGCGGCTCCTCAGCCGAGTTGCTCGATAATGGGACACGGGTGGCGGACCATCCTCCGTCTTATACCCCCGGCGAGCCGTAAGCAAAGTCCTAACCCGAGCCTGGCAAAACAACCGCAAGACGAGCAAATACCACAAGGAGTAACCTCGGAAATTTTGTTTTATTTATTTACAGAATACCTACATCGCCTCGCGGGCATTATCGTAGGGGGGGGGGATCACGAAATAACAAATAACAGTGATTTTCACAAACAAGAAAAAAATACATCATTGTCTGAGATACTGACCAGCTCCTGTTGCAGCAGGTTCCAGTCTTTGATTGTTTGAACAAAAAAAGAACTACCAAAATTGTTTGTTTTATAACAGTACTCAAAAACCTTTTCAGAGTTATCGAACCGCGCTGACATGTAACTTGGTTTATACAAATACTCATTTCTATCAATGCCAGTTTCATTATAATAAATCCGATGAAAAAACTTCAACCTTAACTTATACCTTCTAGTGTTTAATGATTCCCATCCCAGCATGGCTTTTATTTCAGAGATACTTGCATAAGGGTTATAGTTATTGCTGACAAATCGTGTCGCTTGATTCTGTACCTTTTCTAATTTTTCGATAAGATAATCTTGGTATGGGTCCCAAATGATGCATGCATAGTCGAGTATCGACCTAACATGCAAAATATAAAGAGTTTCTTTCACCTCTGGTGAAGCGCCCTTAAAATTCCTCCGGATAAAATATAACATTTTGCTTGCCTTTGCTATTGTATAGTCAATATGATTGTGCCATTTAAGTGATTGGGTGAAATTAACTCCTAAGTATTTACAGTCGCTTACTCTGCGGATTATTGCATTTTTAATGGTATAGCTGGCGGGAGACCTTGATACATTTTTTGTGAAGCTGAGATAATTACATTTTCCAATATTTAAACTCATTTTCCACTTATCACACCAGTGTTCTATTTTATCTAGGTCGCTTTGCAATATTTCTATGTCCATTGTTGAATATATTTGTCTATAAACAACGCAATCGTCCGCAAACAACTTAATCGGCGATTGAATGTCAGTTACAATATCATTAATATAAATTAAGAACAATAATGGTCCCAAGACACTGCCTTGGGGTACTCCTGAACTCACAGTTATAGGTAATGACTTGCTACCATTTAAAACCACGCACTGCTCTCGGCCACTTAAGTAATTTTTTATCCAACTTTGAATATTGTTAGTTATATTTAAAGATGCTAATTTCTTCAGTAGTAGGTGGTGTGGTACAGTATCAAAGGCTTTACGAAAATCAAGGAAAATTGCATCTACATTAGTATTGCTGTCAAGTGATTTTGAAATGTAATGTTGAAATTCTGCCAGTTGTGTGTTACATGAACACCCTCTGCGAAAGCCATGCTGGGAGGGGGCAAGAAATTTACAGGATTCCAGGTAATCAAAAACTTCACTATATATAATATGTTCCAACAATTTGCAACTAATTGACGTCAAAGATATAGGCCTATAATTTTCTACAAGTTTTTTTATCCCCTGACTTGAAAACAGGAATAACATTTGCTACCTTCCCATCGTGTGGAACTGCCCCAGTTTCAAGGGAAATTTTAAACATGAGACATAAATACTGGGCAATAATATCTCCACACTTACAAAGAACAGTCGATGGTAATCCATCAGGTCCGGTTGCCTTCGAGGTATTCATTTCACGCAAGAGGCAAGTAATACCGTTAACATCAATTTCAATATCTGCCATTGTGTTACCAGAAATAACAGATACTGGTGATTCATCGCTGGTTGTTTCTTGAGAAAATACTGATTTGAAGTAAGAATTAAAACATTCTGCCTTCTCAGCATCACTCTTGATTATTGTATTGTTAACATTTAAGTATGGGATAGAAATATCATCTTTTCTATTTGTTTTAACGTAACTCCAGAACACTTTGGGATTTCGCTTAAGATCATCGTTTAGCCGGGAGAAAAATAACTTCTTTGCTTTTCTTATAGATAACTTTAATGTGTAATTAATTTCCTTTAGCCTTTGCAGGTTTATTGGACAGCCATCTCTGGAAACCCTTCTATATGCACACCGCGCTCTTCTTACGAGTTTACGAATTTTAATATTAAACCATGGTTTTTGTTTTCGCTTTTGTCGAATAATCCTCGATGGTACAAAAGTGTCGATTAAGTTTGTTATTTTATTACGAAAGATGCTCCACAGATCTTCTAGACAGTGCGATTCTGCTAAGCATAAAAAGGTTGAAAAATAGCTGTTAAATTCAGTGCCGATGGTGTCAAAGTTTCCTCTCTCATACATGAATACCTTGCGTGGAAGTTGTGCCCTCTCGGGTGCTCCAGATACATTTAGCGTTGCAACAACCACACTGTGGTCACTTATTCCAGGATACACCCCGACCTGAGCTACAATATTAGGGTCATTACATAAGACCAAGTCTAGAATGGCGTTCAACCTCGTCGGCTGCTGCACATATTGATTGAAGCCGAAAGTGCCCAATAAATCTGTAAACACAGTGTTAACGCGTGATTTAACAATACATTCTGTTGTTCCAGTAGACCAGTTAAAATCTGGCAGATTAAAATCACCACCTAGAAAAACACTGTCAGGAATCATTGATAACATGTCATAGAGCAAACAAATTGAAGTTTCACTGTTATCAGGGGGGCGGTAGAAGGTCCCGAACACGAGAGCAGTTCCCCTTGGGAAAAAGACCCGACACCAGACAGACTCGGTAGCATTTTCGAAAACCAGTTCATGACTAGTCCATCTATTAGAAATTAGTAGAAAAACTCCCCCACCGTGCCGATGTCTGTCTTTGCGATAAACTGTAAAACCCACCGGAAATACCTCAGCGTCACTAACAGTATCATCTAACCAAGACTCCGTCCCCATAACAACTTCAGGTTTAAGGGTCTCCAACAAAAGTGCAAACTCGTCTTCTTTATTTTTGATGCTACGGCAATTTACCAATAGTACTGAAGGCGCCTGTTTTGTAGCTGTAGCCTCATGATTGCTTGGGCCATCTTTAGGCTTTCCGACCAGTCATTCGTGTTCTCTTGGTTGGCCAGGCGCCCGATATAAAACAGGTTGTCTCGTTTCGCTGTCCCAGATAAACGTCTGTCCATTGATAACCAGTTTATCGTGGTTTAAATGAACCTTGTTCTCTCTGTTCTGCCTTTTCTCCTTCGCATAATTCCAAAGTTGACGCCTCTTTTCTTGGACTGCAAGACTAAAATCCTCGGAGACACTGAATGAAGTATTCTTGAATTTAAAAGCACTTCGCAACACAGACTCTTTGACCTTCCAACCCGGGAAGTGGACTACAATTGGTCTGTTTTTCCCATCTTTGTGTTTCCCCGATCGGTGGGCTCTTTCAATTAAAACATCGAGCGATAACACGACTTTGCAGATTTTTGTGATCAGCCTTTCCGATTCTTCCCACGTTTCACTGCGAGAGTTGTCGGGAACTCCGAAAAATACCAAATTTGTCCTCCTGCTTCTGTTTTCAAGATCATCTAATTTTGCTTCTAATTTCCTGCCACTTCCTTCAATCTGCAAAACACGTTTTTCAATATCATTAGTTTTCAAGCTTATGGTATCAAACTTCCTCTCAAGATCAGCTTGTTTTGCCTCAATACCAGCTAACTTTCCCAAAACAGTCATTTGACCAGATTGCAGTTCCAACAAAATGGTCTCAATTTTCCCAAGCTGTTCAATCTGTGCCTTAGTCATGGGACCGGGGTTTAGCTCCACGTCACCCGACAAAAGCAACAAGGTCTCAAAAAACGAAAACGATAGTTCACAGCACAAAGACATCAATGTAGCGATCACCCAAGAGCCAGCAAAATGCATGTATCTACAAAGCACACGTTTGTCGATTGGGCACGACACTCTGAGAAGCATTACATTGCTCGTTCGGCAACATTTTGAATGATTTAAATAACTAACCTGGTACATGGAGCAGCGTGAGTATGGGCCGAAAAGAGTGTCGTGCCCCAGCGGCTGAAGGCGAAGTAGCTCCCTTTTATGGCAACGGTGCAGCGGATCCGGAAACGTCCCTCGATGCCTGGCCATCTGTCGGTCTTCAAGATGACACAGAAACTTTTCTGGAAAATCCGGTGGCTCGAGGGGACGATGAGTTGACGAAAAGAAGGTCGTCGCTGGCCATGACTCGTAGATTGGGGCTGCCGCCGTCCCGACGGAATTCGCCGTGACAGCGAGAATCCAAATCAGCACCTGGTACATGGAGCAGCGTGAGTATGGGCCGAAAAGAGTGTCGTGCCCCCCACACCACGAATACACCACGAAGCACCTGAAATCCGAGCCAGTTACTGCTACCAGGAAAAACCACCAGAATTCGGTCTCCTGCCAGAAAAACCGAAGCTGACTAAGCCAACAATGACCAACCTGTAGCAGCAAACCGCGTCCCCTCCCACCATTGTTTGCATGCCCGTCGCAAATCACACTCCGACGCTTTTCACGCAAGGTGTATGAAGACGTCAAGGACTGGATTGGACAATATGACAGTGTCGCCCGCCACATTTGGAGGACAGACAACCAGCTCCTGCAGAACCTATACTTCTCGTGGAAGAAACTGCCGGCGCTGGTCTGAGAACCATGGATCCTCCTTAACGTCATGGGAAGTCTGCAAAATCGAGCTGAAGCGCGCATTTGTCAGCCAACATCAACGAGAGAGAGCCGCATTCTTGATTCTGTCCAGGACACTGCCCCAACGAGAGCGCCACCGCACTTGTGGAGGATGTTTTGCGCTTGATCGAGCGCCCACGCCCATGCCCACGACGACCTGGATGCTACAGAAGACAAGAACTTAAGAATCCCATGTACCTCATGTGAGGGACAACACCTTCGGCAGCCTTGTCCGCAACCCCTCAACAACAGTCGAAGTGTTCAAATCACCGAGGCTTCCAACATTGAATGTGCACTGCATGCCCGAGCCTGTTCACTATGAACAACTTCCCGGCGTCTCGACACTCGAGTTGTCCAGCTGCTACTTCAACGCCAGCCTCCCAGGCATCCGCGACATCATCCACGACCATGTCTGGGAGGAGATCAGGGAGCTACTTTTTGCCATCAGTTGCCCGGCTTTTATTTTGATTGCCGAGATTGTTTTGGAACAAGTTTGACAGGTATTTCAACCGAGTCTTCTCCGAGCGAAGTGGCATCTGACAAACCAAGGGCAACTTACGCGACAATGGCACGACGACCGCCACCGGCTGCCCCTTAGTATTCAATGCCAATTCAATGAGACACCCCAACGCCGAAGCATTCCCGACATCGTGTGCAGGTCTTTGCTCAGCAAAGTGCACCGAAGAAAACGTAGGTGATGCGAATGGCCGACCGAAAACCACTTTGCTACCACTGTATGAAGCCGACCATGTCTACCAAAGCTGCCCGTACCAATGAATTGGTCTGCGAGGGTTCGTGCCGAACGACCCTCGATCACGTCTCGAGGAGCGACCACGGGAGATTAAGGATTGCCTTCGGCGACCTTTGTCCCTGATGCCGAAGGTGCTGAATCGAAGATGCTAAATCCCTGATTACCCCGAAGCTCCTGATGTCCATCACCTCAACGAGAGGTAAGCACGACAAAGCAGGTGAGCGGCAATGCAGTGACAGTGGATTTGGTGTCGGTTGTCGTCAAAGGACAATACATAAAAATTTGCTGACACCAATTATCTGTGTCCACTCCACGAAGCACACAATTTCCAACTTTGAGGGAGAATGCCGCTGAGTGACTTGAAGAAATAGAATGGTTGGTTGCTCTCCAAAGTGAACTGCAAGTATCACCAGACTTGGATAGCAAACAAACATTGTTGCCAGCTATCAAGTCAACGGTACAGCAAAAGGCACAGCCACGTAAGCAATACATGCCCGAGCTTGCTGCATTGATGCAGAAAACTACCAGGAAATTTTTCGGATTAGAAGCCAGCCCTGCAGCTTCAGTGCATCAGACGTCAGTGGCCGCACATGACGTAGGATTACAAGACAGCATCAGTCGGTCAAAGTTGCCACTCGACCAAACTGAGCACCAACGTGCCAGGAGCGTCATCCGACAACAAGGTCCACAGGTACTGCGACTGAACGCCTGACACGAGACTGTCGCAGAAAGAACTCGTTATGGAACCATTTACTAAGAATCAATAATTATGTAATCAAGTGGAAATAAACATATTTGGTACGCTAACCAGATAAACGTATTTCCGCTCGCCTTCACACTTTGAGAGTCTATACACCGAGAATTGTGTTCACTGCACGCTCTGGACCTTACGAGGACACTCGCATCTTTGACCCTTCAATATTAATTAATGGGACAAACCAGACTGGCAGACTTGTTGCATGGGGCTGCACTCGTTCAACCTTTCCTGAACATGTGGTGCATCCGAAAACCAACTCCAGTGATGTGAAAATGTTATTAATTAATCTATTCCCTCCAGGAGCCTTTGTAGGCATTGCAGAGAGGATACTTAAAACTACACACATGATAATAACATTAAAGCACACTGCTGTAACTTGTTAATTGGAAAAACAAACACACCTATGAGCATATAGTTTAATAGTATGTGTTGGATGCATTGTTATATAGCAGGAAACTTCCTATACGTATGACACAATAGACCCTTTGCAGAACCCCATCATGCAACAGAACTGTCACCATTTGTTTCGGCGTAAAGCACACGAATGGGCCCCAGTTCACGTCGAACGCTAATGCAGCATTCGAGTCCAATAGGTGCTGAGCCGAATTCACAGGGATGGCGGACATAACATTCTTGTCGAACAAATGCCCAAAGTATGAAAGCCTGGGGTAATTAGAGTAGTAGCTACTGTAATTTGTTTCATCAGAATTTGGTAGACGGCAAAGGCTAGTCTCGGTGAGTCAATACACACATTGGAGAGAGGCACATGACAACATATCATCAGAGTGCTCGTCTGCACAGATTTGACACACCTTCGCTCCGTCTTTCTGATTGGCTCGAGGGGGCTGTGGCGGTTGGCCTTTTTCAAATTACGGTGATACGAAGTATAGGCAGCCCACACTTTTGAAAACAGTTTATCGAAGAGACCGAAAGGAATGGTAGTCCGCATTTTTCAACAAGACTGCTCTCCAGGCAAGGGATGAACACAAATATGAATCATCTTATCCAGGTAATTAGAACAATTAAATAATTGACCGACTAATACAATGCACTCTTGATGGAAAATAGTATTTCTGCAATAAATCCTACGAAAGAGAAAAAAAATGTGCAGTTAATCTATGCATGCACCAAAACAGTTGTCCTTATAGCAAGTCGAATAGCTTTGAAGCAGGTGCCTGCAACGATTTATTCTTCCCCACACTCAATAAAACGTCATCCTCGTAGCTGAAAATAAGTGTGCACTTCTCACGCAAAAAAAAAGGAAGGAAAGCGATCGAATGTAGAATCGTGGATTAGCACAAAAGGTTAAAATCGCAGGAGCTTCCTCGCTAAAAGTTGCTATGGTTGTTCGGTGACGCAGGGCTGAAACAACTTCCCCTAGGCCCTAACGCGACATATACATTTCGCGTCGATTCTCAGATATTGCAACGTTCAAACAAAGCTAAGAGAATGCGAAAATTTCAGGTTAAAAGCACTCAAAGTTCCATCGATCCTCGAACACATCCCGGAATCCGAGCACTGGTACGGCGATGCAGAGCTGATGCTGTCTCCCAGGCGTTAATATCCAGATTACCCAAAGCGATCTTGCGCAAAAAAGGTATAGAGTCTCATTCCTTTATATTTTCACATTATACCTGCGTCAGCGAGCACAAAGATGCCTGAAGTCGTCGGAAAGCAGCTGCCCATCGCGGCTACCGCGCACCGAACAAACTGGCATCCGCCAGCTCTGGGAGCTGCCATCTTACCGGTGACGTCACGGCTCTAAAGAGGTCACGTGACGAGTGGTCACATTTGCGTACAACATGGCGGCAACCGGGGGGGTGCCACTTCCGAACTTCCGGTTTATAACTCTAAGCCCCTCTACCTCGTCGAGTTCCACCCTTATCGACCGGACAAAATCGCGAATCGACACATATCGCCTGAGACGTTGAAACACGTAGCTTGTTGTCGTCGCGTGGTCGCCTTTGATGCTCGCCGCTATCGCGGAACGCCCGGGCCCGGCAAGCGGAAGTGTATGCCTCCCGAGCAAAACAAGCAGAAACAGAATCAATTTTGTGGATATACATATGCGTGCAATTCTGTGCGAGCAGCTGTCTAATGTTTTCCACGGCGTGGAATATAATGCGTCTTACCTCGCAGAGTCGGGAAGCCGTAGACGGCATGAAGCCTTTTCTTCCAATCCCTTTTGCCAGGCCTTTCTCCGAGCTTTCTTCGTTTTCGTGCATAGGAATGCGAAGTGTTTTTTTTTGTTGTTTTTTTTTTTCCCATCTTTTGGGCGATTCGAGCTACCAAACGCGCTACAACCTGTCATCAGTTGTCACGGGAAGTTGCACCTAACCCAAAGTTCCGACGAATACCGCGTGATACACATCAACGACAACTGGCTAGCGTGCTGCGGGAGCGCAAGGCAACGACTCGCGAAAGCAATGGAAGGACAAAAGTAATGCCGGAGGGAAGTTGCATCTCGAAGCCGGAAGCCAGGTTTATCGCGTGTTATTTTTCAGCGAATAGCGGTTGACGGTGCTTGAGGGAGAGGAAGAGGAGGCTTCATGAAGGCGTTATTTTTCAGTATAGAGGGACGTTACCTCGATCCAGCCGCGCCATCACCCCCCCCCCCCCCCCCCCCCCTTGATTTCCGTTGGCCGTTGTTCCTGACATCACACGCATTGTGATTGGCAGCTTGGAGAACCGCTGTGACGGTGCAAACCAGGCCGGATTACGGTTTCCTGAAGGCGGAACACGAATATTGTTTTGTACCTTACGGGGCCCGTTGTGGGTCGGAAGTGCGCGTTTGTGTTTGAACGACTCTCCGACGGCCTGAGTGGCCGGTGAAGTGACGTGAAAATAATAAACACCACCCATGTGTTTCTTAAGCTCTCAGTAACTTTACAGCATAAAATAGTAAATTTCTAGAAAACAAGACAACTTTTGTCTCTGACACGTTCAGGAAAAAAGTCATTCGAAAAATGTGTTAAAAAAAGGCCAACTGAAAAAAAATGTGAGTAAAAGACCATTAATTAATAAAGATCGGCGTGGTGCTTCAAACAAAGGTAATTTTAACTTTAAAGGTACCACGCTGTTGACCTTGTGGCCAGGTGGAGTGCGACGCTGAGAACGCGATTTCTGATACCAAGCGTCAAACACCAATCACGCCGAGCAGAAACCAGCTGGCTCTTCCCACAGGTGTCAGAAGTCCCCGGTGACTGAAGTCCCTGTATCCTCCCTTAGCTTAACGGCCTTCCATGGCACCTGCTGAAACTGGCATTCAAGCTCCCTCGTACACATACCAAACCAAAACAACTGAGAGGAAATTGTGGGAAGAGAGAATGCAGGGGAAATCAGCTTTAACAATATACAGGGCACAAAAACAAGAAATAAAGAAGGAACAGCTGTATGATAATTCAGTGGGGAGCTCTTTGCTGTTTGAAGCTAGAACGGGGGTCTTGAGAACGAAAACATATAGGGGCTAAATTCCAGGAAATAGACACTCTGTGCGACGTATGCAACCGCGAAAGGGAAGCAATAGAACATCTAATTTTAAGGTGCACAGGGCTTCGTCCCACCCTCTTAGGGGGGATGACTACGGATCTGGAGGGGGCACTGGGTTTTCTGGAGATGGATGGACGGATGGGTAGAGAAAGAATTGCGGTAACTAAAAGGAGATTGGAAGTTTGGTGGAAAAAATCTAGGGAGGGGTGAAAATACAAAACAAAATAAGCAAGTGTAACACTTTAAAAGGGGGGTGGGGGGGGGGGGGTTGTGTTAAAACAAAGTTTATACAAATTTTAAAAAAAAGATGATGAAATGTTAGTTAGGGGGTACAAGCTGCCGCCCGTTACAAAGGGTATAGACCTTTTCATCCTCCTCCGCATGGGCGCTACCATCTTGGAATCACGTGACGCGGCAGCCATTAGGTTGCTTCAACTTGCTGCTCCGCTCTTCCCTCCGCGCCTTGAGGGATGCGTTGTATTCGTGTTTTTCGTCGCGTTTCACCGCGCTTGCTTGCCTTACTTCGGAAACGGTAGTCTGATACGTCTACTCGACGACTCCTGAGGTTTGTTTACTGATAGTGGCGAAACATTCTCAGTAAAAGGCGCGTATATTTATATCGCGCATTTAGGATCGCAAGGCGCCAAGAATAGTTAGCCCAAGGAGACTATCTGTATTCCTGAAAGTATCGTTTTTTGTATTCATAATATATCGAAAACAGTTTCTTTTGATTATGTGAGGAAACTCGCGGAGGAGGTAGACAACGAACGTTTAACTTGTATTTTATCTGAGGCTAAAAGGAAAGGTAAGTCAACATCAAGCGATTTGTTTGTTCAAAATATCACACCTACATGTGTATGAGGTTCACAATCTCCTTTTTCGACGTAGACATTCGGTTGGTCGGTTTACGAGGAAGTTTAAAAATTGTATACCATGCTCGCTCCCCTTTCGACAGTCATTTAAATGACTTATTGATTACATTAAGATAACCAACGCCCTCCACTTAATTTACTTAGCACAAAGGTTGGGACTTCCCCCCTAAGAAACCGCCACAGACAACTTAACAGTAGCGAGTTTTAGAAAAGCGTGCACAAAAAATAACGTCGTTTCTATTCGCAAATCTAAAACGCGGTTTCGGTTCGGCGCATGCGCAATATTGACCACGCTTTTTTTTTTCTTTTTTTTGCTTACGTTGTTTTATCTTTTGCCAGTATCTAAAATCCCCACCCCCCCAAAGAAAAAAAAAATAAAAATAAAAAGAAGAGCCGTCTTAATAACAATATTTAAGTCCAGGATTGTCGATGGCGAATAGAGGTTTACTTTTGTGGCTGGCTACACCGAAATTTATAAAGCGAATTTGTGCTAAGAAATAAATATATGTTCACACAGGTCCGTCAACTGGTGCCTAGCGCTAGAATTCAGCCAAACTTTCCGAGGTGTTTCTCCTCCTGCGCCCTTTAATTTTATTTAGCCAATTTTACGGAAGGCAAATGCCAGATTTAATTTGAAGGGCCTGTCACTTATATCATATCCTGAGTAAGCAAATGTTCATATAAAAAATGTATTTCCTGGGGCGAATATCGCGAAATGCTGCTGATGAGTACTTTAGCAGGATTGATAATTTAAGAAATTTCCTACTCAGCCTGTCAAAACATGCTCGAGTACTAAATTTAAAAAAAGAGGCCGAGACGATATTATGTGTTTATATCAATTATCTGCGTCATTACACGATACGTTTTTATTCTGCGAAGTTCACTAAAGGCTGGGTGCCCACAAAAACCAAACAGTGAGTTGTAAACTCGCGAGTTCATCTGTTCTGGCCGATTCAGAATATTGCTAACCAAGCTGTCGATATGCTTCCCCCCGTTACATCACATGTCAATTTCTTTATTAGTTTGTTTTTCTGGAAACTGTTGTCATCGGGTACGGTTATACACGATGGTAATCTTCCCTGTACATCAGTCAGGCGTTTCGAAACTGACCATAATCAGATACATCAAAGGAGTTGGTAAAAAGAGCCCACATTTTAAGCTAAAATACACCTCGTAGTCATCGAAGTGGCTCAATACTACTGTTTCATTGGTTGTGTGCTACCAGGAAAATAATCGTATCGCAAAGCTAAGCAAAAACAGCGTAAAACAGCAAACATAGCTGCGCTCAGGTTCAAACCGAAACCAACCAAATTGAAGCAACCTAATGGCGCCGAGTGTGTCAGCGCCCTCTGTCCGCCGGTGAGGCAACTACTAAAATGAAAAGGTCTATAGCAATTACCATCCATCCATCCATCCAACCAAAACTTTTAACTCCTGAAAAGTGAAAGAGGGCAACTGATATCACACCCCCCAAACTACGAAATGCAACACCGCTGAGAGTCTACAAAGGGCAGCACATACTAACCCATCAAACTAACAAATTTTAGATCCTTTAGAATGTAAAAAAGCAACAAATACCAAACCCCACTCCATACACCAAAAAAGTTTAGACCCTTAAAAGTGTAAAGATGGTGTTTCGAAGACTTACACCCATGGCTACTTTATTTTGAGCATGCTTATTTTAAGCATAGTTTTTTTTTAGTCCTTTTTTTAACGAAAAATAGGCTTCTGATGCGTACCCTCTGGTTTTGAAGGGTGTTCGTTGCATTGACACCCGCTTCAAACTATTTAGCGGTTATTTTAGCGACTACGCCGAATAATTACTGTCAATACCAATTGTTTTTACTCGAGGATCCACGTTTTCAACTCGGATATAATATGTATTACGTAAAATATTTACGAAAACAAAGCAACATACTTGTGATTTTCGTAATTATGGACATGGTAACCCGCGAATGGATGTCTTCAAATTGTCGAGTATATAAGGCGATGAGCGATTACGGCGTCATTGTAGCGGTCTCGTGCGTGATTTAATGCGTCTTTATTTCCCGTTTCTGTGCATCTGAGGACTGCGTTTGGTGCTTGTGACTCAGAAACTTGTTCGTAGCAGATATCCGTCGGCTGCTGCTGCTATGATCCCCAGCCTCTTATTTTTTAGGGTGTTCACCAGTTCCCTGAAGCCGCGCTTACACTGCAAATAGATTATGCAATATAAGGACACTGTTTGAGTTTCTTTTTGTATGGCGGTCCTGTCACATTAGTCATATAAAAACTGCCTGCAGACATAATCATAAAGCAAACATTCTTCCAGCACGCGCGTCAAGTGTGTCTGAAAATAACTCCGTCATCGTGCCTGCAGCGAACAGCGTGTCTTTTCTATAATTAATGAGAAGTGTGCGGCTTCAAAGTATAAACCCTGAGACACCTGATTTACACCCTCAAACCGATGCCACGCTGCCCACGCATCATACGAAGGATAGTCTGCAAACACGAGTAACCGCAATATTTTTGGTTCGAATGCCGCGTGCCAAGTTTCCTGCCTGGGCTCATTGCCAAACGGCATTCGAAGCTCGTATCTCTCGGTGACTCGCGTTTGATTCTGTATGTGGACTGTCTTTTGTGTGATGTATAAGCAGTGTGACCTCGACTTCAAGGTTTAAATTGTTTTACTGCCTAATGATACCGGACGAGCTCAGTTTCTCCAGTTAGCTATCAGCTACCCCTCCAACTAACTCGACGCTAAAGCCGTCAGGACTGGAACTGTAAACAGACCTCGGTATTCCTCGAGGTACTGCTGCAACGCTTTTCAGAATATGAGGAACTTACGAGCAATTTGCTTACAGTGCTTACAGCTGAAAACGTCTGCCGTCGATGACAAGACCTGCTGCAGGGTAACTTCGTAATCCGCGATGATTAGTTCTAATACATTGAATTCAAAGTAACTGGTAATCTTGAAGGAATAGGACCCTCACCAGGGGTTTCATATGCTGGTAAACAGAATATGTAGCAACACCACTTTTTTATTACGTCCTATGTTTTGTTTTGCCTTAGGGCCGAGCACAGCCGATGTTGTAGTCAATGGCACCAATCAAAGGGAGTCAACATCGCAAAGTCATGACGGTCGTCACGTTTACTTGTTTTCTCTTAATAATTCGATTATCTGCTAAATAAATCGAGCGCAGTTAATGCCCAGTGAGTTGCACTTTTAGCATGTCTGCCACTCGTCGATTGCGCTCCGAAACGAAGTATATTCGTTCGCCCATTCCCCAACCCCCTCTCCGCCCTTTCCCCGGTCACCCTCATAGAAACGTTTCTGCGTCAGACGCAAGACGGACGACAATGATATGATATTCAATGGTCTCGAAACCCCGGCCGGCGGGCCAGATTCTGCCCGTCTAGGCCTTCTGGCCGGTCCGAAAATTGCCGCGGTTTTTGCGCTGACACCCGGCCTGCGGGTTACAGCTGCCAACGCAGAAATAAGCGCGCGTAAAAACATGGCGCTGACACGCGCACCAAAAGCGCAAAAATCAGTGGTCCCAGACGTCTTGTCGCCAAAAGTGCTGCAATCGTGCTCGTTTGCCGTGTCCCGCTACCTTCACATAGCTTTTTCAAGGTCTCTAGAAGAAGATGCACTTCCAAGCGATTGGAAAAAGACATTTGTTACGCCAAATCACAAGCATACATCAAGAAAAACTGTAGTAAGCTATCGCCCCATTTCCCTCAGTTGTGCATGTTGCAAGGGTTTAGAACACATCGTGTATAGTAATGTTGTAACACATCTAGATACTAACTTCTTCGTTTCTCCAGCTCAGCATGGTTTTCGAAAGGGCCTTTCGGGCGTGACTCAGCTTGTTGAACTTTACCATGATCTTTTACAACAACTGAGAGTGGAAGTGAAGTTTATGCTATTTTCCTTGACTTCCGGTAGGCTTTTGATTCTGTGTCCCACCCTTTGTTGTTGTTTAAACTGCGCTCGTTGGGCCTTGATGCCAGCGTCTACCGATGGATAGAAAATTATATTTTTGAAAGAAAGCAATGCGTAGTCATTAACGGTGCAAAATCTGAATTTGTTGCTGTGACTTCTGGTGTTCCGCAGGGGTCAGTCTTGGGGCGTCTTTTATACGTTGTTTTTTTATAAATAGCATAGCTGTAGGTATTGACTCGCCTGTGAGGCTATTCGCAGAAGATTGCGTTTCATATCGTAAAGTAGTACATTTACGTGATTCTGCTCTTTTACAATCTGATTTAGATCAAATATCCAGTTGGTGTCGGAAGCGGGAATTAAGTCTCAATGCTGACAAATGTGTCCAGGTCACTTTCGGGAAAAAACGCGACAGCATCTTATCGTGTTATTAATTATCGACATTTACATAGAAACATGCATGTGAAGCATTTTGGAGTCATTTTATAAAGCGATCTTTCTTTTAATGGTCACGTAACACAATCTGTAGAAAAAGCTGGTAGGATGTTAAATTTTATTAACAGAAATCTACGCAGTGCTCCCAAAGAGCTAAAAGAAACTGCTTACTGCTGCTTGGTAAGACCGATGCTTGAATATGCGTGTGTCCTGTGGGACCCGCACTAAGCGTACCTTGCCATTAAAATAGAAAAAAATTCAAAAAATCAGCAAGGTTTGTATTTTCTTCTTCTTCCGGTGTGAAAGAATTTAAACGTGAGTTCGGTTGGGAACTATTGGATTTAAGGAGAAAGAAATTTCACCTAAAGTTTTTATTTTCTATATTTAGAAACTTAACTACAATTGATAAGTATAAATATCTTGAATGACCAAACTATATTTCAACCAGAATGGATCATTGTAACAAGATCAAATAAATATTTTGCCGAACTGATTATTAAAAATACTCATTTTTTCCTCGACAGACTCAAATTCATTGACTGCATCAGCATTTACTACAGATGCAATAGGATATTTTTGTTTCAGTATCCTAAATTTTTAACATTCAAGAGTTTGTGTGTTCTTTTCTCTAACAGTATTTATTGTATTTATGTCATGATATTTATGTTCGTATGTGTTTTATTTTGTGTTTCCCTGCTATAACGCTTCGGCGCTGCAGGTGGTTTCTGCAAATAAAAAATAAATAAAACAAAGATATCAGAAAGAACGAGTGAAACGTTGCGTTTAGAAGGCGGGATCTCTCGCCATAATATTTCTACTTGGTCTCAGCTTAGGTCCGAGCGTGGTCGTTGTTATGAGCTGAAGGTCCAATCAAACAGCGCAACGTCATGGCGTTCCTCGCTCTTGATAGGACGAGCCGGCGGAGGAGCGAGCGCAGAAAGACGGCGAACACCGCTGGTCCCATCAACTACGGAGAGCACGCCATGACGGTGTGCCTTTTTCGCCGTTAGATTGACTCTTCGGCTCCCAACATCGGCCACGCTCGGACCTAAGGTGCAGCCGCCTCGGTGGCTCCGAGGCGAGAGCACTGGCCTACGGATCCCCATGTGGCGGGTTCGAATCCCGGCCGAGCTGCCCGCAATCTGACGGAGGCTTACTGCGGAGGAGGCGCAGTGTAATCGAGCTTTCGGTTGCACCACAAACAATCCCCAAGTGGTCCAAATTAATCCTCAGTCCTCCGCTGGGGCGTGCCAGTTGCCCGTCGTTGGTTTGGCACGTAAAACTCTCAAGATTTGGCTTTTTGGCTCGGAAGTGAGGTGAAACAAAAGTGTAGTGTTCATCGTCCATCACATATTACAATTCATAGTCCCCTGTTTCATGTTTGTGTATCTTTGCTGAAAGTTCTTCGCGTTATCTTGCATATCCTGCTTAGAGTCACGTGTCATCAGTTTAGCATATAGTCATCATCAGGTCTGCCGTTCTTAATAGTCTCCTCTCCCTCGTGAAGACGCCAAAGTTTTTATAGGCGCATCTTCTGGGTCACAATTATTTTGTAATATCATAATTAGCAACATATTGAATTTCAAAAGAAAGTGTATGTATTCATCTACCTTCATTTCTTTTTAATTTTTACTGTAACATACTTTTTGTTTAGATGCCTATTTATGTTTATACATATTTGGTATTTCCTCGTTTATATTTGCTTGTTTATTTTCAGGCCCTCGAGACTGCAAGAGGATCCCAATCCGGCCCCTTAGTCGAGGCGTTTGGAGACCTTTGATATACTTACAAACACCTGTCAGCTACCCTAGCAAGGTCGAAATGCTAGAATCGTAGCAGTACATCATAAAACGGAAATGTAAAAAATACATTACAGCTACAGCACGTAAACGAGCCATTTCTGTTTTTTTTATCGTTTTTCGCTCAAACGATAAACAAGCCGTTCTACACCGTAGCGGTGCGTGACGATCCGGCGAATAAACTTGGGCAGTAACAATCTCGGCTTTGTAGCTTCTTTGTACGAGTAAAACCTATAAAAGCGCCGACGCCGTGTTTGTTGCCAACCCTACCACGCAGTGTACACATCTGTTGACCTAGCGTTTTGACTGATAGGTACGTGCATTCACGAAGTCTCCAATAGAAAGCGGGTAGGCGCCACGTGCAAACCACTTGACGTATGGTCCATGACGCGAGACAGGAGTGTACACGTGACAACATAAATCTCCCTCTCACTCAACTCTCTCCCTCCCGATAAAAAAAAATGTATTTTTGTTCTTCTATTTGGCACATGCCACAACATGTTCTGGGGTGAGCGTTCCCGATGCCAGCTGGGAAAAAGTACAACACTTCATTCTTTTACATCCAAACCCTGTGTGTCAGTATAAGCGTGCGTCGCCTGGGGCTCATGACTCCACTGCAAGTCGTGCTTCCAGTTTTTCTGCGTACGAACTAACATCACGTATTTTTCAACGACTGGAGTTGGCGCTGTTCGCAGGTACGTACATCGAGACACTTTCTTGTCTGATTTAAAACTGCCTAAGGTTTAAAGCCATTTCCACGAATGCCTTAGTCGGGGATTGAGGAACATGGCAACAGGTGACCTCACCTTGCATCTCGTGAGTTGTGCGCAGCGCTTTCGAAGACACCGGCAGGACAGCACGACTTTGCCAAATAGCATTCCGCAGTACTGCTATGGTACCTGGAACGCGTCTCCGAGTTGTGTGTTTACCGCGTCCAAGAAAAGGGTCCCTCGACTTTTGCCTGATGACGTCATAGATATGTCGCGATGTCGCCCGACGCGATCCTGGCGGTGGTTCAGCAGCGGTGATGGACGTGGCAGACACCTGCTATGCTCCAGGTCGCTCTCCAGTGTGACAGTCCGCGGAAGCTTCGATCGTCAGGAGCTAAGACTCCGCGACGATAGTGATACTAGCGTTCTCTGGTGCTTTGTTTTCCCCCAAAAAAGATTAACCGCCAGGATCGCGAAATCCGACAGAATGACACGTCTGCTTTTGTGACGTCATTTGTTGCCACGTAGGGGGCTAATTTTGATGTACTTACGGGATATGACGCTACGCACACCAGACGGAAGCGCGTTCGAGGCACTATATAGTGCTACTCAATCCTTGACAATACGTAGCACATGCGGAGAGCAAGTCGTCTGCTTCTTGAGCAAGAGTTGCGGTGACGTCAGAACGACGCCGAGCTCTTATTGGCTTTGATTGAAAGCCTTTAGTTCTAACCACTATCCTTTTTCCATCGCCAATAAGATCTTGGCGTTCTGACATTACCGCAACCCCTACGCCGCAATCCCTACGCAAGAAGCAGACGAAACTTGCGCTCCGTGTAGCACAATAATTCCTTAGTGGATGCTGTGGGGACCTATGTTGCGCTTTTTGGACTCCCACGGCGACTATGGAGCAGCAAGGAACGTCAACAATGCAGCAAACGCAGATTGGATGTTTGATTGGTGAGAGTCGCTAATGATGGATTTCCGCAGAAGAAAACAAAGAGAAAGTGAGCTTTGTTTTCTTCAGCGGAAATTCGTCGTCAGCGACTCTCACCAATCAACATCCAATCTGCGTTCGCTCCGTTGTTGACGTCACTTCCTTCTCCCTAGTCGCCGTGAGAGTCCAAAAAGCGCAACAAAGGGCCCCTGGATCTGTCCGAAACAAATCGGAGTTTAGGCTACGAGACTACGACACCCATCTAAGCCGCATTTTTAAAACTGGACATTTTGAATCCGTTTGGATGGGCGGCAATTCGTGCGAGATAAAAACTTTGAACGCAAAGATGTTTTCTTTACCACAAAATGTGTTTTATGGGCCGTTTTATTTTTTTCTGTGGAAATCGTCATGAACGAGCGACACACCGGGAGCGTTCTATAGGATGTAGTTTACCCGCTAAATTTAACGGGAAAATTGACGCCACGTGACCTAAACACCAATCCAATTTCCACGCTGAATATAAGAGGCGAATGGACGTCACCTGATATAAACACCGATCTAGTTTCCCCGCTAAATATAGTGGGTAAGCGAGACGCCCCGAGAAAAAAAAATAAAGATACAAAAGTAACGAAAAAATTAGGTGTGTGTGTGGTTTGTGCACGATAAATGCTGTGCCTTCTGGTCTTTGTCAGCATGATCAATTTCGTGCTGTTGTTGTTGTTGCTTCTAGTTAAAGTTGCGTCTTTCTAATAGTATTTCAAGCCGTACAAATAAGGTACCCGAGTTAAAAAAAAAAAAAAACTAAAACAGTTAATGCAAACCAGGTATGAAGATTCGAGAAATGCACGTACCAGTGAGCAACGCACTCAAGAACTGCTTACTTTCAGGAGACGCTGCAAACGACAGGGATCATGAACGGGTTCTGCAGAACTCCATTTTGGGTAGGTCTCACTGCGAAATTCAGCGTTAGAAGTTATACGGCGAGCAAGTAGCACTGGCGCCACGCACACGAAAAGAAAAATTATTACGCGGACTTCAACCGCGCAGTTAGAATGATTTGTTATTGTTTTTTTTTTACTGTATTTGTGAATACATTTTTACTTGCCGTTCTTGAACGAGTTATTTAAATATGACCATAATATATTTGAGTAAAATTCAACTTCGTCTTTTGAGCATAGTAAAGACACGAAATGGGCAGATGAGCAGCGTGTTTTGAGTTGCGTTTGTTTATGAGATTTCCCAAACCCCTTCGTACGTACAATATGTCCGATGATCACGTGGTTGGGGATTGTGATGTAACAGTGTGGCACCGTGCTGCCCCATGACGTCACGTCAAGTGACACAATGTAGAGTGACGTCATAGTATCTTGACATTGTGATTTTTAGTGTCACGCCATGGTGTCAAGTCACGTGCATTGCCTAATATTGCGGGACGTTGTCACATGGTGGGTACCAGGCGACGACGTTCTGCTGATGAAGTAACGTCGTCACACCTCGCTGGTAATGTCACGTGACCATCGTGAGCTAAATCTGGAGGGCGATACCTCGCCTGTCAAATTTAGCATTTCAGAAATCTATTTCGTAATTTTTAACTTAGCGGGACCGAATTCGCTCTATTTTGTAGGCGTTTGATGGTTTTTTGAGGCGGTTTTCGTGACAACTTGTCATATTTCCTACGTACGGCGCTGATGAGAAACATGAAATTGAACGCATAAACACGAAACCGCGTAAACTGCGGGAGGTTTGCCATTCGTCACGTATTCGGCGAGGACACTCCGCACACGTGACGACACGCGCGAGATGGTCGCTTCGCAAGTCAGCTTTTCTGGCCGTACTGGCAGATCTAGACAAGAAGCTTCGCCTTCAGCGCGAGCTGGCTGGCTTCTGCAGTGCTTTGGTTGCGCGTGCCTGCGCGTTTACATTTGAGTTAGCAAGGGCAGAAAGCTCGCGCCGAAGGCGGAGCTTCTAAGCTCAACTTAAGAGTGAACGGAGTACAGTAGGCTGGATCGCAGATCGGGAGCCCGAAATATAGGAATTTTGAAGATTGTACAGGGTCCTCGAAAGCGAGTATTTTATGATGGGCTGCGATCATTTGTGGGGACCCTCTCCCTGGCTCCTCCGCTCTCCGTGACCTTGCCGCTCCCTGCCGCCGTACTGTCGGGCGCTCCTTCGTTCCCCGTGACCTTCCCGTTTCCTGTCGCCGTCCTGTCGCGGAACGTCCGAGCTCTCCGGGAGGAACGGGGCAAGCGCCCCCCCACCCAGCGCTGACGTCGGAGGATCGGCTCGCAGCAAGGTTCCCGATTGGACGGTCGGCGGGACAAGGACTTGGGAAGGTCTTAAGAGGGGAACGGAGACAAAGGAAGAGGGCTTGGGCTGCCGACTTCAGAAGGGACCGGTCATGGAGGCGAGCTCGGACGGCGCCGGACGCTGGCGCAGGGAGTGCGGGCACTACGTCGAGTGGCGGACTCGACGAGCGGACCGGACGGCGACCCTGGACGACGACGTCCCCAGGACGCGGTGTGGACGACCACCGCTGGGACTCGGAGAAGCTGCTCGGGCAGCGGACTCTCCCCCGGCCTCGCTGATGACCGTCCCCCGATCCCGAAACCCCCAAGGCAATGAGTGAGTGAATAAACCCTTTTGCCGAGAGCGAAGCATTGAAGTGTCATATTCATCCGGAGACAGGGTTTGTGGGAATCGGAGCTGGAAGATGCCCGCATAAACTGGCGCCGCAACGTGGGGCCTGATTTTCGATCAGGCAGGCATTTCGATTCCCAACCTGCTTCCGGTTGAATTAGGGCACTGTTTCGCGCTCTTTTTGGGGGTCATCTTTGTCGCGGGAGCGCCGCACGAAGTTTCGTTGCGGGAGCGCCGCACGGAGGCCCTGACATGATCGCCTGCCTGACGAGGAGGCGCGGACCTTGACCGTTGTCTTTAGGGATTAACCCTTTGTCCCAGCCAGTCAGGAATTTACTTATCCCCCGTTACGAGAAGCGCCATGAGTATTTGCTGTCCAGCGCACCGTTGGATGCTGGCAGGTTGATCCTGCTGCGCAAGAGCGCTGTGTGCGTCGAAAATACCGCACCCCTCGAGGCCTGTAGTGTCGGGCGTCCCCCCACCTACGCCTCCGGCCGTTCACGTCCGCTGGGAAAGATGCCAGCTCACGGTTTGGGGAATGTGACGCGCCTAACCGTTTTTGCTCGCGTATCGATGTAATGTTTTGGAACGCTTGTTACCGATCGGACGTGTTAGAGAGGCATCGCTCCGGGTGGAGAACGCACCCATTGCGGATGGCGGTTGCATGTACTGTGTTTGGAAATTATTCCCGCATTGCATTTTGTCCGGGAGGAGACTAGCGTCTCGGTTTGATCGCATGCTAGCTCCCAGTTGGCCTTGCTTGAGCTGTCGGCGCGGTTTTGAGCGTCGTTAGTTGACAGCGTTTTAAGGTACGGATGCGCTCTTGTGGTTCCGACCAAGATCGCTTTGAACGAGTACCTTGTGGCCAGAGGCTACATTTAGGGGCTAAGCCCACTAAATCGTGCCGGGTACGCGATGTCCGGTGCGTGGGCATCGGAATCCCGAAAGCCACAGAGTTTCCGTGTTCACTTATCAGTGGCTGTGCGTGTGTAATGCTCCGTGGAGTCCAGTGTGACGCGATGGGCATGACCCGTGCGTATCTGGTTGTAGAGTCGTGAGGTTGATTCCGTTTAATTGTGCGCACAGTTGGTTCCGGATCCTCACACCTCTATATCGAGGGTTGAGCCTCGCGGCGGGAGTCACTCTTTCATTTCGTTTTCTCCGCCTCCGGAGGAGCGGCGGCTAGCGCGCGCTTTGCGCTGCCGCCGGATGCAGTGCGGCTCTCGGCCGTGGTTGGGTTCGCGTTGGGACGCGAGGGCGTAGAGAGCGTAATTGGTCGTACAGAGACCTGGATTAGAGCGAAATTATAAATTTAGGGGAGAAAAGACAGCTAGGTGAGAAAAGAGCTGGGCTCGTGCAGTGAAAACCTGCACGAGGGGAGTGGCGGTCTTGCGATGATGTGACGAGTTGTTCATAGTTTTATCCTGTACAGATGCGCGGTTGGCCCGGGAAAACGTACGGTTCACGTCGGCGGGTACGTGCCCGGGAAGCCTAGAAATTATGGCAGCGGCATGGCCGTCGGCGGCCTATAACTGTTGTGCGTTGGGTCAGCCCGTCGCTGTACAAACTGCAGCCTTTGCATGAATGGGTAGCGGGTGTTGGAATGCGGCGGTAAATGCTGTAGACACTTCGACGCTGCGGAAACTGTTTATGCAGAGCAAATATAGTTTATTAGCTCGTCCATTTCCAAGACCGGCCGGTTAGATTATTTGGCGTTTCGGTATCGCGCTCGTTGTGTGGTAGTTGAAAGGTGCGCGTGTGGGGTACTTACATTGGTTCGAACCCTGCCTGCCCTCACAGTCGCAAGAAGACTTTTCAGTCATGCGGCGCGTTGACTTGGCTGGGGGCGAGCTTTGTGCGTAACCTACTGCGTTTGTATGTGGACACGTTGCTCGATTCGAGAACGTGGAAGAGTCGCGAGACGCGTTGACGGCGTACCTTTATTGCTCGATCCCGGCCGGCCTTGACATCAGCTGGAAGACTTTTTAGTCATGCGGTGTCGGAGTTTGGCCGGGGGAGAACTCTAACGTGCGTCGTTGCGCTTGTCGCGGTTGTCGAGCCCGTGCGGGGTTCAATGCGGACCGCCGTTACGCGCTCGTCGCTCCTGTTGGGTGGTCACCTCCGAGCGGTGAAGCGGTAACGTCTGGTAGATGCCCAGACGTTAGGGACATAGCTTTGTAAATAGGCTGTCCAATGAGATCTGCTGTTCGCACGATCCAGGTACTGTTCCCTTTGTACTGGTGTAAGTGGCCGGTACCACGGAACAACGGCCTCTCAGTAAGGTGATTACCCCTTCTAATCAAGGCGTGCTGCGCAGCTTGGCTGTAGCGTGTTTGTAGCTCGGGTAGCGTGAACGCCGAGTGCATGAGTGTCCGTCATGGGTTGTTGGCAGCGTGTTTTTTTCGAGTCGCACCTCGCGAACGGGACTGGATTTGTGACCGTTTCTGTTTTACGGAAGGTTATTCTTAGTTTTTGAGGTTTTGTGCGTTCTTCGCGAGTGTGTTGGAGAATAATATTGTTGTCAGAGGTGTGCGGTTCTGACGCTCTGGTAGATTGCTTACTGTTTTAAAAGAATGCGGTTGAGTTTGATAGGAGCAAATGTTGTATAGTGGGCGTATGTACGATTTGAGTATACAATGAGTGCTCATACTTTTTAGTTAAGGAATGGTTTTCCTCTTATGTACCTCTTGAACGTGTAGCTTGACGTTCTTGATGATTGCCTGCCCGTTAGTATTGAAATGAAAAGTTTTGTTTTTATTTCGTGGCATGTCCAACGATCGAAAGATTTTGGTTTCGTCTCGCTGTCTGATATAGCGTGCCGCTATTCGTTTTTGCGCATTTCGCTGTCTGTTTCATTAGGGACGGAAGCGAACTTTAAGTGCCGGCGTGTTGTGTGTGCCTGAGTGCCCGTCTGTGTTGTGAGCTGTGGTGCTCCGGACCAGTTCGTGGACCGTGCTCCGTCGGTCACGAGCTTCCCAGTGAATCAACGTTCACCGCTGACCTGCTTGGTTTGATGCCATCATCATCATCGAGGGTGCTCGTCGTCATCGGTGACACTCAGCTGAACGAGCTCCCTGCCAAGGGTCCTGGGGACCACGCAACCTCAGGCCCCCCGGGGTCCGAGCCTTGAGGGAGGGGAGGTGTGGGGACCCTCTCCCTGGCTCCTCCGCTCTCCGCGACCTTGCCGCTCCCTGCCGCCGTACTGTCGGGCGCTCCTTCGTTCCCCGTGACCTTCCCGTTTCCTGTCGCCGTTTTGTCGTGGAACGTCCGAGCTCTCCGGGAGGAACGGGGCAAGCGCCCCCCCACCCAGCGCTGACGTCGGAGGATCGGCTCGCAGCAAGGTTCCCAATTGGACGGTCGGCGGGACAAGGACTTGGGAAGGTCTTAAGAGGGGAACGGAGACAAAGGAAGAGGGCTTGGGCTGCCGACTTCAGAAGGGACCGGTCATGGAGGCGAGCTCGGACGGCGCCGGACGCTGGCGCAGGGAGTGCGGGCACTACGTCGAGTGGCGGACTCGACGAGCGGACCGGACGGCGACCCTGGACGACGACGTCCCCAGGACGCGGTGTGGACGACCACCGCTGGGACTCGGAGAAGCTGCTCGGGCAGCGGACTCTCCCCCGGCCTCGCTGATGACCGTCCCCCGATCCCGAAACCCCCAAGGCAATGAGTGAGTGAATAAACCCTTTTGCCGAGAGCGAAGCATTGAAGTGTCATATTCATCCGGAGACAGGGTTTGTGGGAATCGGAGCTGGAAGATGCCCGCACATTATATCATGGGTTTAGAGATCGAATCGGTAAATTTGAAGCTTTCGAACGTTGATTAAAAATTAAAATGTGCCGGAGCACACCCGGTTGTGCCGACGTCCCTTGCTTCAAATTGCTGAATAAATGACACGTTTAACAAATGAACAACACACTCTGAGCTTTCGTTCGTCACAGAAGCCCTCGCTGAACTTTAAAGCAAAAACTCACCCTAGAAGTAGTCTGTGCAAGCACCTAAAACGATTCAAATATCCTCCGTAAAGGCCTACTTGTCGTCTGCTAAGCTCTGATGACGTCCAGATTACGAGCGACTCCACATTGACTTTCGACAACCCTTGTCTTATTGGACCGCATCACAGTTTCCACACAACAAAGTCGCGACCCTCGACCCTCAACCACAAAGCATTTATTTTAAAGAAATAATGATATTGTATCGCTTTTGATATTTGCTACCAAAACATTAACTCTCACTCCCGGAAAACATTATATAAGTTTCATCGTCGAGAACAAACTACCAAGGTAAGAAACTGCAGTTTTCAACGTTTACGCCGCAGAGTCCCACGCATTAGCTTGTCTCAAACAATGGCTGCCGGTGGTGCCGCTCGACTCCAGTAGGAAAACATGGGCAAGGAGGGGGTTTGGTACGAAGATATAGGCAAAGGCGCCGCGATCAGGAACCTAGGGTTTAACGCTAAGCGTACTCTAACCCTCCCTCCCTCCCCCCCCCCCCCCTTCCCCCCCCCCCCCCCCCCCCCCCCCCCCACATATGGTAGAAGGCGTAGTCTATTTTTAGAAACTGGAAGAACTTTTCGAGAATCGGAGTATTTCGCAAGATATTTTCTCGGAACATGGTCTCTCCCATCAAGAACGGCGAAACCGGGGGCGTGGGTCGACAATATTGGCAAAGGCGCCTATGTCAGGAACCTGGGGTCCAACCCTGAAAGTACTCCAACGCCACACATAAGGCTTGGTCTATTTTAGGGGCGAAGCTTCTTAGGGTCTAACCTTGTCCATCCGGCGTCCGTGCTCACATCGATTGCCATCCCATCTGTCTTCTTATAAAAATAAAAAAATGTTTGCGCAGTCGAAAGGATTCCAACCTGTGCGGGGAGACCCCAATGAATTTCTATCCATCGCCTTAACCACTCGGCCAAGACTGCGGGGCGAGTAGGGGGCTTTGAGATGTGGTAGTAACTCAAGAGATGGGGTTTCTGTGATGGATGAAACGTTGCAAGTAGCCGCTCAACGTCTATGCAGGAGAGGGCGCTGCAGTCAAATGCGTATATAATCGCGTTAAACTTGGCATGCATTGGCTCAACGTTTATAGACGAGAGGGCGCTGCGGTCAAATGCTCAAATACGTATATAACCACATTCCATACCACACATTCTCTTTCTGACATGGAAAAAAAATATCAGCACCATCAGCACTACCTATGAACAAAATCAGTATCATCAGTACCACCAGAGCTTCGCCCCCAATCAAGATCATTCATCACGTGGAGATACGGTCATTTTTTTTTTTTTTAGAATCCCGGAGAGCTCTTCTAAAATCGGTTCATTTCTCCAGTTATTTTATTCTAAGCATGGTCTCTCCCATCAAAAACGGTCAAAAAGGGGGCGTGGTCCGAACGTATTGGCAAAGGCGCCGCGCCCAGGAACCTAGGGGGCAAACCTGAGCGTACTCAACCCCCTACGTATGATAGCACATTTTGTCTGTTTCTAGAATTCCGTAGAGTATTTCAAGAATCGGAATATTTCTCGAGTTATTTTAATCGGTATATGGTCTCTCCCATCCAAAATGGCCAAAAAGAGAGCGTGGTTCGAAAATATTGGTTAAGGCGTCGGACTCAGGATCCTATAAAGTTCAACCTTGAACGTACTCTAACCCCACACATATGATAGCAGGCTTTCTCCATTTTTAGAATCGCGGAGAGCATTTCGAGAACTGGTTTATTTCGCGAGGTATCTTAATCGGAACGTGGTCTGTCCCATCAAAAACGGTTAAAGAGTCCGAGGACACCTAATCACTTCTCATGAGTTGCGAGTGCGAAAGCATGTCGCCTGCGACGTATTGCTTCCGCCTCGTGTTGGCGAAGGGCCTCGTCGTCTAGACGCATGAGACGGTTTGAATGGCAATCCGCTTGCGCCTAAAGGTCCGTACGCACATTCGCGTTTGAACGCGTTTGAGTGCGCTGCAGAGTCCTTGCGGCCAGGAGCGGTCGCTTGCGGTGCGACGCGCGCCTTCCCGCAACGCTCGGCAGCGCGATGCGAGCGAGTAGAGACTCGCTCAACTTTCCAGAGCGTTGCAATGCGTTCGACCAATCAGAAGCCGAGAGAGGAGAGGAGGGTGACGTGTCCGCACGCACCACTCGGCCGACTCGGCGATACGTATCCGGTTCTGCGCTCGAATGCTTTTTCGTTTGGGGGAGCGGTGGGGACTGGTTTTCCAAGGTTGCGATGTTAAAGTTTGAGAAAATGTCCGGGAAGCCAACGGGATTGTCCCAAGATCGAACACTTCAGCGCTGTCGCTGGGAGCCGCCATGTTGTCCTGCATTTCGCTTACTATTGGTGAGCCGCTAGCGTCGATAGCGCGTTCTTATCGGCTCCTGACTGCGGTTGACTGCGTGTCAGCGCAACTGTGCGTCGCATGGCGCAAGCGCTCTTCACAACGCAACGCGCCCGCTTGCCGCTATGGAACGCACCGCGCTCAAACGCAAATGTGCGCATGGACCTTAAGACTTGCGAAAGGCTTTGTTCTGTCTCCTAGCGCGTTGCGCCGCTACTCGTTCCGCCCGCCGTGTATTCGGAGACTTGACAACAAGGGTGGATTTCGCTGCCTGCCTCCTCGCTCGTTGTGCTGCGTTATTCCGCTCTCTTAGTTCGTCTGCGGTGTACTTGCGTGGACGGGCAGGTTTCGCTGCTGCCGAAGATGCAGCCGCCGACGACGTAGATGCTTAAAAGGTCATTTTTTGAAGAAAAAAAGTCGTTTTTGATCTTGCACTGTTTAAAATGTGTTAGTTCACACACATGCAAAGTCCTATATTACAAAACCACCTATTCATCTCAAGGCAATAGAAAACATGTGGTCTCGTTTTTTTAGCGAACTGCATTGTGTGGACCAATGAAAGCCGTTCAATACGCGGAGATTCCGAATAATTTGATCATAACTCGTTCCGAAAAGAGTCTTTCTCCGCGGGCGAAGCCATCGCTCGCAACTCGTTGACAAGCGCCCTTCGTCGACCACCTCACTCGGAAGAAAGTTCTTCCCAGAAAGGGCGGTGTAGCAATCTTTGAACACGCTTTTAACGAGGAAATAAGCTACGCATGGTTGTAATTTCGGGTTTGTTGGGATGCTTAGAGCGTCTAGATTGAGTTGTCACCACAAAAGGACGATCTCAGAATCGACTTCAGTGCCCCTTTAAGGGGCCGCCATGTTCGCTGGCGTCGAGAAGAGCAGAAGCGGACGGGGGCGCGCCATCGTGTTGCTTTTACCGGCGCGCTGCCGGCGCACAGCCGGCGCAGGGCCCGCAGCGCCATGGGGTGGCGTGGGCGTGCCTTGAAACTATGACGCGCGACAGCCAATGGGAGCCTATCCGTCAAATCGCTGCTACAGACGACAGGCTCCAATGGGACGGGGGATTTAGGTGCAGTTTGGTGCGCGGCTTCAAAAGCTGATAACGCCGGTTCGGTCCATGAGGCGGTTAACGCTTTCACACTAAAAAGAGGGTGTGGTCCGAGAATACTCGCAAAGGCTCCGCGCTCGGGAACCTAGGGTTCAACCCTGAGCGTTCTCTAACCCCACACATATGATAGCAGGCTTGGTCTATTTTTAGAATCAAGGAGAACAAACGGAGAATCTGATTATTGCTCGAGTTATTTTAATCAGAAAATGGTCTCTCCCATCAAAAAACGGTCGAAAAGCCTAGTTGCTGAATTTTCCTGCGTCACTAAGAAAGGTCACCGTAGGCCAGAGATTCAAGACGACTATGGCGTCAGCCTTAGTCGTGTTCTTTTATTGGGGACATACTCCTGATCAAACATCCGTATCTTAATAAACTCCGTGGCTTTGCTAGTTGGTGTGAATTCGTCGAGCTCCGCAACAAACCAGGTTCGTTATTTATGTGATCAGAACCGCCGAGACAGGATGGCCAATCAGACTGTCGTTATCAGTCACAAGTCCCAATAAAGAATTTCACTTGCAGACATAAGTGATATCACATGGAAGAGTTTATTTACTCTGCATCTGAACCTGTAAGACGAACAAAAAATGTACCTGCAAAATGGCCGGCCAAAAACGTGCACATTAAACCTACATGATGATTGAAAACCTGAGACTGTGGTTTGAAAAACAGAAAATCGTGAAGTAGAAAGAAAAACGGACAGATAACGCTGTCCCTTTTTGAGACGTTATCTGTCCCTTTTTCTTTCTACTTCACGACTCAAACCACAGTCTCAAGTTTTCAGTCATCATGTATTAACTTACACCAGCTGGCCTGCACTTTAACCTTTTTTCACATTAAACCTTTTTTTGTTTCTTTTTTTGCTGACTGAAGTAAATGCCAATTAATGTAAAATATAACGCGACATAATCTACGCTACGTCTTGTTATTAGCCTAATGTATTTTCATGATTTGAACCGCCTCTGTATCGTTCTCCTTAGCGCAAAGTGCAGGGTTTGAACCCCGGGTGTCCTACCCCAGATTTTTTGGAGCGTCCCTCACAGCCCCAGTTCCTCTGCAACCTGAAGTCATCATATTTTTTTAGGTCTTTATTCCTAATTCTGGACCTTGACCTTGAAATCTTTGAACAAATAAAGGTAGTCTTGTCACAGCGTCATAAAAATTGGCGATGGGAAGATAATTCATGAAATAATGCAAAAAAATGTACTTGGCGCTTTTATCATAAAATTAAAAGTTCGTGTGCCTAAACATCGCACCAAAGAGTCCATATCAAAACTATGTGCGTCGAAATGACTCGGGAAACCGTCCTACAGCGTAGTCTTAAAATAACACTGGTAGCTTTCAATCGTGTTTTTTTTGTTTTTTTTTTTTTTTGCTAGAGCTGTTTAGAACACGTGTATCCGCTTTAAATTCTTTGCAACGGTAGAGAACAGACTGGAAGTTTTGTTCCAATTGTTTTGTTTTATTTTCTCCATTTCGGTTATAGTCAACTTCCACCGATTGTGGACACACGTTGGGAGGATATGTAAACGGAAGTTCTACGCCTTGAAAATCGGCGCTTAGCGTACGACACCGCACTGTCGGACCAAAGTTGGTTAGAACAAGGTGAAAGACAAAGCAGATATTGATAACGGAGGTAAAACAAACAAGAAAAGTAAAGTGTTTGAAGAAAACGTTTAGTGGCCTTTGTAAGGAGAGGAGGGAAGGGTGCGCACGGACCCCTAAGCTGAGACTGCGGATGAGGCTACGTACCTCATGGGACGGCTCATGTACGCCTCTCTTTCGACACGTGATCACGGTCCCTCCAGTACCCAGGCGCAGAGAACCGGGTCAGGTGACGAAAGGAAGGCGGCTGATTGGTCCGGCTGGCACGTTTAGCTCCCACTACAGTCTCAACTCAGCGGTGAACGGAGTATAGAATCGTTACGCAAAAGTCTCTCCTCGGGCGATGGGATAGCTTTCCCAGTGATGCCACCCGGTCGCCATCCTGCCAGCCCGATGCCTTTGTGTCCTTGGTTGCCTTCCGTCGTGCTTTGGCTGCGCATGCGCGCTCCGAGATTTATGACACGCCGGTAATGAAGATAGAAAGCTGGCGCTGGAGGTGACACATGCTGGACCTCTCTGCCGTCCTCACCCTGTTAGTGACTAGGCGCCCTACAGACCTGGTAAAACCCAGTTGTAGAGGGTTTTAGTAGATTGTTCCGATTCCTCCGATACCCCGATAACCATATTCGATTACGATATTATGCGTGCGCAAAGGCGCAACACGTACTAAATAACAAAGCTGTAGTGCTGATAGAGATGCAATTATCAGCGAAGGCTAACAACGCTGGCCACAGATTGGGAACGACGATTGTGTCAACGTTCATCTCAAACTTGACTCCAAGTCGGGCGCTGGCGCACCACTCGTTTCCAATCTGTGTCCAGCGTCGGCCTTCACTGGAGCCGCAAAAAATGTTAGCACTATGACCTTGTCTTCTATGCGGCGTTGAAAGGCACCTGCGAAGTATCGGGTATCGCTATCAGAGTCATCGGAACGATCTATTAAAATTATCTATTCTTTCATGGTCCCTTTAAAGTGTCCTTCCTGCCCACGTTTCAGAATTTGACACTCTCCTGGAACACAGAGATCCCGGACTTCACGTCATGCTTTCGGAACACAGCGATGACCTGGCTGCCATGTTCGGTGACGTGGATAATTGGACTGTTCGAGATCGTGACTTCGTCAAAACGGAGCCACCTGAATACTAATTCTTGGACCTGGACTTGCATCTCAACGCTGGTATGACTGTACACCTGCTGTCAGAGCAGTTCCGATTGAGAGAGTTTGGCCGGCGGGCGGGGCTTGTGACCCGCTATGCGGAGTGAAAGTTCGGCTGCTTCTATTACAGGGGCTGTGGTGACGTCAGAACGCCAAGCTCTGATCGGCACTGCTTGAGGAATAGTGGGCAGCCCTCAAGGCAGCCTTCTTTGAGGTCTACACACTATCCTTCAATCAGAGCCAATCAGAACTCTGCGTCTTTCTGACGTTACCGCAACCCCTGCAAAAGAAGCAGACGACTTGCTCTCCGCATAGCTATGCGGAGCGTAAGGTCGTCTGCTTCTTGCGCGGGGATTGCAGGCTCCGATGAAAAGATAGTGGGTAGAACTCAAAGCAAGCTGCCTTGATGTCTACCCACTACCCTGTAAACAGAGCCAATCAGAGATCGGCGTTCTGACGCCACTGCAAACCCCGTGCAAGAAGTAGAAGAACTAACACTCCGTATAGTCGCTGACTGTGTAAGAAAATCAGGGCGTGGCTGAGTTTTTTCACGCTCCGTGGTTGGTTCTCTAGCTTTCTTATCGGCTAATTCCGTAATCTTATTGGCCACTGGGTGATAATGAGATGCTCGCAGATCGCCACGCCATGCCTTTCTGATGCTGTAAGTAGCCGCCTTCGACACAACACAAAACGGCTTGTTATCGTATGGAAAGACGGCCGTGAATTGTTACGCGTTAAGAACACAAAATGGCAAAAGGTACACCCGATTTACTATTTGCCGAACCCCAACCCGTGGTTGCTATGCGTTGAGGAAGTGAGAGAGAGAAGGCGACGAGACCGCAGGGACGTCAAAACGCCGAGGTCTGGTCCGAATGATTAGTGGTAGACCTGAAGCATAGCCACCAATATAATGACAAAGCCTGGCAGATCACCACGAGAAGCGGCCGCCGAAATGGAAAGGGTGGAGCGGCAGACAACGAATAAGAGGAGAGTCACGTGACTGGCGCCCCGCTGCGGCGAGACGCCGGAGCACACTTCCCCCAAGCGAGGAAGTGCGTTTCGGGTCTTCGCCGCAGCAAAAGCTGTGCGCTGACGTCCAGGATCCCCGAGAAATGGATCTTTGATGCTTTGTGCTACCAGATCCTAGCGGTCCAACTCTACGACCAGGTACTCTCTGGCTCCGTCGTCGCTATGCTATGCCTGAAGCTAGCGGCCTTTGCCTGCAATGCACTCGCTCAACACCTTGGAATGCGAGAGCCCAACTCCAGACACCGGCGTTCCGCGTTCTAAAGCTTTCGAAGAGTGCAGTGGAGACAATAAAGGCTGTCTTGTCGAACGCGATTGAATGCGAAAGCCAAACGCCGGACGCAAGCGTTTCGCGTTTCAACGGGTTCGACGAATGCTGTAGAGACAAAGGCAGCCAGACTTGGGCAGTAATCGGTTACAAGTAACGGATTACTTGTAATCCATTACTTTTTTTAAGTGACTGTAATTGCCATGTTACTTGTTTGCGGCAGTTATAATTGTAATGTAATTTCCTTAGAAACTATTGGTAATGCATTACTTTAATTACTGGTTATGTTTTTAAAACTATGAACACAATACAGAAACTGGAGCAATATGAGCGGCCAATTCAGCAGCATAAAGATAGCAAGTTCAACAATCTAGAAAACATCGTGACGACAAGAATAATCGAAAAAAAGACACGATCTTTTTTGTAGGATCGGTTACTAGAACCACTACAAAAACGTGCAAGGCATATACAAATATGCGGGAAAACAAAGATCAAGAAGACAACGCCAAGTAGGTGTTGTCTTCTTGATCTCCTAGCGCAGGCAGACGCTGCTACTGAGCAGGCGCACCACTAGCTTTTTCTGCAGAATTCAAGGTATCATTTCCCTTCGCCGTAAACTAGCGGGATGGCGGGTGTGAATCAGCTTTCGCTGCACTGTCACCTTACAGGTGAACTTGAGTGCACTTATATTGTTTCTCTTAAATACAATATTTTATTTTTGCAAGGACTTAATGTGGGCTTATGAAAAATGCAAAGTAGTGGTGCAGAATTTTTTTTAAACATCCGGATCGTTTTATTGTTTTATTGACCAGTATGCGGTGAGAAGTAAAGTGAAAGTAATGAAAGTAATTTGTAACGCAACGAATATCCACTAATTTTCAGCGAAAGTAACTTGTAACGGTAATCCATTACAACTCTCAAGTAACGGGAACAACACCACGAACCTGAGCTTGGCATTCTGACGTCACACCGCGCTCTCATCTCCTCCTCTCCCTCAGTTTCTCGGCGCATTGTCTCTGGCAGAATGAGACAGGCGGTGTATGTCTTTGCATGGCCTCCTCTATACTCACAAAGTCTGGCAGTTCCACGACGGAGCCATAGCGTGCCCGGTCGCAGATTTGGAGCGCTAGCAACTGGTAGCAGAGAGCATCAAAGAGCTATTTCTCGGGGAACCTGAACGTCAACGCACAGCTTTTAAAGCGGCGAGGACCCAAAAAAACATTGTTCGCTCAGGAGAAGCGTGTTTCGGCGTCTCGCCGCAGCGGGGCGCGTCACGTGGCTCTCCTCTCATTCGTTGACTGCCGCTCCGCCTTTTCCATTTCGGCGGCCACTTCTTGTGGCGATCTGCCAGGCTTTGTCAGTATTGGCGACGTGCGCGATTGAAAGCGTCGCTGTGATCAGCCTTACACGATTGGCCGAATGCAGACTTTGACGTCATGAAAGGATTTCTCATCGACGGAAATAAGAAGAATGTAAGAACTTTAATTTCGACGGTTTTAGCAGTGTTGCTTTGAGAGCGCAATGATTTTTAGCTTCCACCATGCTCATTACAAACACCGTCGAACTTGTTGCTCGCAAGGTAATGACGTCACGAGAGGGAACCGAAGGAGAGCTCCACCAAAACATCTCGCCGCTAATATAGAAAGCCTAGAAGCAAATGGCGACGGCGCACCCGCTCGTGGCACGAGTCTTGCACTCTCAGAAGTTGGGGGTGTAGTGCTTTCGCCCCTTGTCCCATATAATACACCCCAAAACTTTAGTTCGACGTACAGCGTACTGAGGTTGAACCGAAGGTACCAACTTTCACGAACAACTTTATAGACGAGTGGTACAACTTAATAAAATAGCTAATGTACGTGTTACTGTCTACAGAACAATTAATTGGGGTCTTCTGGGTCCTACTGCAAGACCTCAGTGTTTTGTTTTTCTAGTCTTTGATACAATTTTTAAATGTTTCATATGTAATATCGCACCGTTATCAAGCCACTCGCAAAAGTTGGGGGTGTCAGTACGACGGCAGTGCGCTATAGGTCGAAATAAAGTTTTGGCGTGCAAATTGGTTTAGGACTACACCTTTATTTTAGCGCGTGCTTGTCCCCACAACAATAGTAGACGGTACTTGTAAGCGTGGATTTTATCACGGGGCTTCAGTCGACATACGTGCAAAGGAAAGATCTGTGAGCTCTCCCTCGATCTAAACAAATCGTGCTTCGAAGACGCAAAGTGACCCTGCGAAATCAAGAAAGAGGCGAAGGTAGTAATCTATAGACCTTTCCAATGTTTACAAAATCACAGTCCAGTGTGCGATCTTCACGGCCCAGCACGTGCGTGTTTGTCGCTTAGGAAAGCGAGCAAAGCACGCGCCATACGCACGAACGCTCAAAATGGCACCTGCCACACGCTCTTTTTTCGAAAAGTCTATTAGCGGCGAGTTGTTTCGGTGGCGCCCTTGCGTGGTTACCTTGCGAACATCAAGTTCGATGGTGTTTGTAATTAGCATGGCGGAAGCTTTAAATCATAGCGTTCTTGAACCAACACTGTCAACACCGTCAAAATTGAAGTCCTCAAGTTCCTCTTATTTCCGTCAATAAGAACTCCTTTTCTGACGTCATAGTCAGTGTTCGGCCAATCGTGGAAGACCGACCACCGCGACGCTTTCGATCGCGCGCGTCGCCAATAGACGATTGCAAGCAGGGCCTCTGGCCGCCACTACGTTTCTGCTCGTGTTGGCAAGTGCGTGCATTTGCATGCTCGACATTGCAACGTTCACGCGCTCGCTGCCCATGCTTAAACGCACGCCAGTGAGGCGCCAGGACCGATCTCACCAGCCAGTTTAGTTACGCCACCGCTGCCGGCATGCATCGCAGGAACTGTAGTCTTTCTGTTCGCGCGACAACCCCGCTGCGATTCTGCACGAGCAGAGCACGACATGGCACGAGCTGCCCCAGTACACTGCCGCCTGCCTCTTGCGAACTACAATTATGGCGGCGTCACGCATGCGCCGAAGGCTTGGTGAGATCGGCCGATTGTCTATTGGCGACGAGCGCGACCGAAAGCGTCGCTGTAATCGGCCTTCCACGATTGGCCCAAAAGCTGACTATGACGTCGGAAAGGGTATACCATCAACGGAAATAAGAGGAATGAAAGAACTTTAATTTCGACGGTGTTGACAGTGTTGCATTGAGAGCGCAATGATTTCAGGATTCCACCATGCTATTTACAAACACCATCGAACTTGTCGTTCGCAAGGTAATGACGTCACAAGGGGGAACCATAGGAGGGCGCCACCGAAACATCTCGCCGCTAATACTTCTTCTAATTAGCATCTGCAGCGCTGACAAGGCACGGCCGCGAGCACATGCGTTCTTCTGAGCTAGGCCTTGGCTAGGCTCACACCCTAGGTTCACACGCTCGTGCCTTGATCCGGGCTGCAGGCATTTCTGAGATCGATTATACATGTCAGGTCAAATGTCAGGATTGACAAATTGATTTTAAACTGCACTATATGTTTGGTAGTATGCTGAGCTCGGAAAATATTGCAATAAAACTAGAGCAAGTAAAGCTCGGGCTTTTGGACGTCCGAAATTCCTCCAGTGTTTTCAAACTATGATAACGGGATAAGGGGGGTGATGTGGGTTAGTTGGTTCATACTGACGAAAAGGCAAACAGCGCACAGTAAACGGGGACTAAAGGAAGTGCAAACAGGACAAGCGCTGACTCTCAACTGAAATTTAATCGCATGAAAACAAAACAAAGTTGATGATGATGATGATTAGGAGTTTATTGGCGCAGCAGCAACGAGGGCCATAATGCGCCAAACTTAATGTATTTAGAGCATATTATAACAAAAGTTTACTTTGAGGCTACATATTTACAAATGGTATAAATATCCAGTTTGTTTTAAAAAGTCTAAGACACGGCTGAATGGAACTAAAGGTTTATCAACAAGCAAAAAAGAGGGATGAAATGGGAGATGATCCCTAAAAAGTTCGAGAAAACATGATTGACGGAGTGGTTGATGGGACGAACAATGCCACAAAATGTGCAACACGGTCAGAAGCTCTCCACAATGTTCACATAGTGCAACATCCTCACCACGAAGCAGATACTGATGTGTCACACGGGAGTGACCTATTCTTAGACGGCATAGAAGAACCTCCACACGACGTTCCCTGTTGTAAGAGCTCTCCCAAACGCCCAGAACGGGCTTGATAATGTGAAGTTTGTTGTTGCTCTCTGTATCCCATTCAAGCTGCCATTTGAGAAAAATAGATTTCCTCAGAAGTGGTTTCAAGTCTTGGTAAGGTAAGCAATTGAATGTTATAGACGAGCCTTGGGCAGACACGGCCAATTTATCCGCCTCTTCATTGCCCAAAATCCCAACGTGGCTTGGCACCCAGCAGAACTTAATGTCCCGACCGCGTCGCAGGGCGCTATTGATCTTACCATGTAGATGTTGTGCAAGGCGGTTCTTTGTGGGCATCAGGGAGGACACAGCCAATAAGGCACTCTGTGAGTCGACAAAAATTACAGCTTTCATTATACTATTGTCGAGTATATGTTCGACCGCTAGTAAAATAGCATAAAGCTCTGCAGTGAAAATGCTTGCCCTAGAGTCAACTTGTGTGGCTTTGCTGTAGGAGGCGGAATAGAAAGCACACCCTACAAAAGACGACGATTTGGACCCATCTGTATAAAACTCCAGGTAGTCTGCATATTTTTGTTGCAAGGAGAGGAACTCCTGCCGGAGGATTTGTGGTGAAATGACCCTCTTACTGTATTTTGCAAGTGACCAGTCACAGAAAATCGGCAGAACATCCCATGGAGCAACCCTATGAGTGTTTTTAAGCAAGGGAATCTCATGGAGGGGGATATTAAGGAATTGACAAGTACTTTGCAAACGGAGGCTTAATGGTCTAACAATGCTCGGCTTAAAACAAAACAAAGAAAACAGCAACTCCGCCCACGTCACATGACACATTCACCACGTGTCCAAAAAGACAATCTATTTACTACTCAAGCCCAGTGACGTTTGGCTTACGCAGTTGGCGCCTGCTTTGATAATTGCATGCGCCTCTGATATTTCTCTATTCACTCTGTCCCTTCCAATGCCAATGATACCAGTGTTACTGAAGATAGGTTTGCACCCTCATCCATGACAATGCAATGGCAGATGCCCCCCTACGGCTCCCACCACTGATCGCAACAAGTCATGCTCCCGCAGTCTGTGACTAGCACATCTGCCCGTCTGACCGACGTAGGCTTTCCCACACGTTAGTGGAATCGTGTACACAACCTTCACCTTGCAAACAACATATTGATTCCCATGCTTCACCGAGCAAGCTGTTTTCATGTGATTAAAGTTCAGTTGAGAGTCAGCGCTTGTCCAGTTTGCACTTCCTTTAGTTCCCGTTTACTGTGCGCTGTTTGCCTTTTCGTCAGTATGATAACGGTTTTAGATCAACCAAACTAATAAATCTATCATTCAAACTTGAAATAACGAACATATGCATTCGCATTTTTGTCGCATCAGTTATCTTGATCAAAAAAAAAATTCTTCCTAAAAAAAAACTTTGCTGATGAAGTCTTAAGATTTTGTGAAAGCTCTGATACCTTCGACGGCGAACGCTGGTATGCAAAAATGTTAAGATCTTCCGTGGCTCGTGTCCTATACTTGGTCTCACCCTACGATGGACTAAAGGCCAAAGCCACGGGCCTCCCAGGTCCAATCACGTTCCACACTAAACTATGACATGATGAGCGTTGATTAGGGATGGACGAATAATGCTCCTAACCCAAAAGCACTGCATCATTTCAATAGCTTAGATCCTGCAAGAGCCTCTATGTCGTGGCATTCCTTGTAGTGTAAAATAGTTGAGTCACTCAGTGCTATTCGATCTGAACCACTGTCCGCCAATCCCCATCAGTGATCCGAGACGCGGGCACCGATACGTGTATCGAAGCGAAATACAGCACAATTTCTAAGTGGCTCGTGATTGGTCCTGGCGGTCCGTAGCTTAGGCCTTTGGTCCATCGTAGAACGAGACGAAGTATAAGTTTCTAACCCAAACGCTCCCCGTGTTTTCTTTTTCGATCATTAGTTTTTCCAGGGCCTGACGTTAGCAGTCTGCGCAGCAGAGCTGGTTTTATCGGCGCTTTCCTACATGCGTCATGAAGCGGACCTGGCTGAAATATCTGGAATCACCGCCATTATCCTCACTCTGGTAAGCCCCCGGGGCCGTTGTCCTTTCGCAGAAATGCTACACGTGAGGAAATCCAGGAAATTCAGCACCTGCTGAGGTCAGCAACCCAACGCGGCTTTGTGTAGCTTCTACGTTCTCGTCACCTGGGCACGAATACACATATACAAAATTGCTGTTTTTTACGAATTACCTCAAACTGTAATTCGTTACTTTTAACTTATAGTAATTGTGGTCGTAATTTATCTAATTTTCGGTGTCAGCATTTACAAAATTTGAAAATATTCTAACAGCTACATTTTTTATGGTTTTTACATGCTAGAGGCTTTGTTCTATAAAAACAAATAACGCGCAGCTGTAAAACTCCTAGAGCCAAAGCAGCCGCAGGGCACAAAGGCGATGGTTCCACATAAACCGAGAGCGCCTTAGCATTACACTATCAGGATGGAGGGAACAAATAACGACGATGTGATTTACCCCCATGTGTACAATGAATATCTTATCACACTTCACGCACAAGAGCTTTTTTTTTTCTATTTTTTTTTTTACCTACGATGAATTGAGTAAAAAAATGTATCTCAAATTACCCATCAATCGTGTTGCTACCTGAAGCATTCTTGGTTTAGCGCTAATAATTTCCAGGCATTTCTTCTCGAGCTGTTCCCCCAGGGACAATGTGCGAAAAATCCGGCGAGAAATCCGGCGGCTATCATTGGCCGGCACCAGGTCTATTTCGGCGTTGGCCAATCACAGCCGCCGGGTTTCTCACCGAAATCTTCGCCAAGTGTCCAGGTTAGGGCTCCAAGTTACTCCACTCCACCCCATTGACTCCACCCACTTCTCTGCTCCCCATTGACTCCACCCACTTCTCTGCTCCCCATTGACTCCACCCACTTCTCTGCTAACCATTGACTCCACCCACTTCCCTGCCCCCCCCCATTGACTTAGTGAGTGAGTGGCTCATTGACCCACTGACTTTTCACTCCCGGGTCGGTCTGTATCAGGGTGTAAGATAGACAGGTGGGGAAACGGCCCATAGAAGCCTACCGCAGCGCCGTGACCGGATTGTGTACTCGTCTGCTTGCGGGTACCCCCGATTTGCGACAGATGGCGCTGCGGCGAGAGGAAAAAAAATTGGAATAGGATTTGCATGGAACTCTATGGGAGAGTGCGCAAAATAAACCGAGAGCACGACAGTCCTTCATTGAAAATCTTTGAGAAATCATCTCCGTCAGTTTAGCCGGTCGCCACCGGTGGCCCACCCGGAGTGATAGTTCGCGGTGCTCCACATAGATGGCGCCACAGAAAAAGAGAAACCCGAAGGGGACACAATACGGTCGCTCATTTGGCTCTCGTTTCCCCACCTGTCTATCTTACACCCTGGTCTGTATCCACAGTATGGGGAATGACGTGAGATCCATTTTCCCGCTAAATCTGGAGGAGAAACTGAATTTGCGTATAGGTTACGCGACACCGCGTCACGTGCGGTCATTTGACGTCAGTTTTCGGGATGCGGTCATTTGGCGTCAATTTTCCACTAAATTTAGAGAAGAAGCTCGGTTTGGTGTATGGTCACGTGACACGAAGTCATGTGACGTCATTTTCCTCGCTAAATTTAGCGGGGAAACTGAACCGGTGTTGAGGCAGCGTGAAGCCAGTTTTCACGCTAAACCTTGCAGGGAAAAGGAATTTGCGTATAGGTCACGAAACCACGTCACGTGCCATTAAATCGTTCCGATAAATTTAGCGGGGACTCTGAACTTGTGTATAGGCCACGTGACGTGAAGCCATGTGACGTCATTTTCACGGCTAAATTTAGCGGGAAATATCGCGGTTACGATTTTTGTGGCTTCGCTTCACCTGAAAACCGAGCCTATACCTTAAAAAAAAAAAAAACAGGGATGAAAGATGTTTTGAAGCATGAATGCTTTTTTAACGAAACCCTCAATAACAAACTTTTGTACATTCATGCATTTCCCGCTAAATTTAGCGGTGAAACTATAATGGTGTTTAGGTCACGTGACCTGACATCACGAGATCTATACACCAATTGAGTTTCCCCACCAAGGTCGGCGAGGATATTGATGGAACGTGCAGTTTGCGTTACGAGAGTTTCACACCGATTTATTTTCCCCGCTATATTGGGTGGGGAAATGAACGCCACGTAACTTAAGCTTCCATTTTGCCCTTCTATGTTCCGGTGAAATCCATAAAGATAGTTTCTTTTCCACTCTCCAAAACGACGGTTAAATGTCTTCTAAGTAATTTGAAATGATCGCATCTTCATTTTGTTGCATTTCTTGCATTATAAGTACGGTTCAGTGTTTTCGGAGTTTATTTTTCGATGAATTTAGGGTGTTTTTTCGGGGTTTATTTTCCCAAAGAATTGGTGTTTTCCGGCATAAATTTTTGGTTCCGGATAAAAAAGCGAGGTTTTATTGGGGGTTTCTGTCGAAGAAAGTAGGGCACACACATGGCATTCCCCAACCTTTAGGTAACATATGTGACCCGATTACTTGGAAAACGCCCTTGAGCATAGAAAACGATGCACTGTGTGTGGTTCTGATTAAAGAAGCAGCTTTAATTCACGGACATGCCTGATGCATGTTCGGAGCATACTTGCTTCATAGGTATGCATGTTTTGGACATATCTACAGATAGTTTCTTTGTGTCCAAACCGACAGGACAATCATACGAGAAATAAACACGCCTCAAACAGTTTCTGCCGACTTTTTCTTTTGTATGATGTATTACCAGTGTGACCTTTAGGCTATCATTGAGTATAGCGTGTCTGCTATGCACGGACAATTTTGCTACCATCGGTTACAAGTCCAAGAAGGTAGGAGAAGCTCCTCCCACAAGCGTGATGCGCCCGTTTCAAATCTCTCTGCAGTCGAGAGAAGGGTTCGCTGGAAACGCCCCTTGTTCCGCTTCAATGGATAGATATTGGCTGCAGAGTGATGCCAACTTGTCTTCGACCCCCACTTTACCCGAATACTTAGAAAACGTCCTTGTGCATAGAAAACGATGCACTGTGTGTGGTTCTGATTAAAGAAGCAGCTTCGGGGACAGTTTATTGGTGGCTGTGTTTCCCGGGTTAACCAAAGATTGAGCTGTATATAAAGCTTTCATCCAGTGAAGCTTGGCTTTTTCTCCTTTAAGAACAGCTCCAATTGTTCTTTTTTTTTCCCCTCCTGATTTTGATAAAACCATCTTGGGTTGTTTTTTTTTTTGTTTTTTTCGGGGCTTATTTGTAGTTACAGAAAACACGGAGCCCTAATTGTAAGACTTCGAAGATAAAGGTCGTTACCAATTTGTAAGTGAGTAAAAAGAAGAAAAAAAACAATAGTGATGAAAAATGTTTTAATATGCGCAACATTTAAATGCGTACTGTATAGTCAATGGCAGTTTAAGAGACGCGCGGGACGCGGCTCATTGTGTTCAACCATCATGCTTTGTTATCCGTCGTACGGCGTTCTTATCGGCTAACACTAAAATTACGGTGTCATCTCGATTCGGCTCAAGGGCTTTTTTAATAGGGAAAGTCGGGCGCCTACCGGTCATGATTTAGGGATTTCTAGAATGCTTAGAGCCAGCGGAGTGAGTTATCGCCATATTTAGGCGATCTCAGAAACCTTCTCAGGGCACCTTTAAGCTGTCACAGGCTACAGCTACTTCTCCACCTAGTTAGCGCACAAACCCTATCGAAAGAACGTTACCTCCTGGGCTCTCAGTCATTCCATTACGAACTCAGCAAGACAGTCAGTCGCCAGAGACGTTCTTCCCTGACCCCCATGAAACATGGACTCCTCCACGAAACCTCCAGGCAGTTTCCTCTATGCATATTACACGTCTGTGGCCAGTGAAGGTCTTGTAGACACGTGATGCTAAAGGACCCAGGCGGCAACCTCCTTTGAACAAGGCATCCGAATGTGAGGGGCTACTCCATAAGTGCCTACGTCTGCGGTTTGATTTCGTCGAGGACTAGCAGAGTGCATCTAAGCTTTGTGTATATACAGGTGTTTCTCGTCAATCTTGTTTGCTTTAAACAAGTCGTCAGAGACTGAGAAAAAAAGCTCACGTGACGCGTCTTAAGGCGCAGTCTAACTGCTCATATATCATACAAAAGACATGGTGTTCGTTGCAGGCATGATGAAAAAATAATCCGCGAACATGCCTGATGCATGTTAGAAGCATGCTTGCTTCATACGTATGCATGTTTTGGGCATATCTACAGATAGTTGCTTTGTGTCCAAACCGACAGGACAATCATACGAGAAATAAACACGCCTCAAATAGTTTCTGCCGACTGTTTCCTTTGTATGATGTATTACCAGTGTGGCCTTTAGGCTATCATTGAGTATAGTTAGGGTTGTTCGTTTTCGGGTTTTAAATTTTTCTAAATTCGGGGGGTAAAAATCGGGTGCTGTTTTTCAGGCTGATAATCGGGGAGAAATCGGGTATTTTGAGGAAACATTCGGAAATTCGGGTTTTTTTCGGGTTAAATACACGAATGTACTCAATAATACATTAGTATTTTTGTTTTTTTTGTTATTGGAGGGCATTACGAGCTGCTGATTGCTAACGCGTTAAAATTAGGGATGCGTTTCAAGCTAGCTGGTAACTGGGGGAGGGGGGGGGGGGGCATCGGGGTTTTCCAGCTTCGACTGCCGTCGGTCGCTTCAAGGGTAGTACCGCCCAAGGAATCCTCCTCTCTCTCAGGTGCCAACGAAAACCCCGACCCTTCGAGGGACGGTAGTCTTCGATCAGATATTTCGCTATGAAATAAACTTAAGTTTTCCCGATCTGTTTGCGCGACTGACTGGCTCGAACGTTGTTCGTGAGTAAGGTTGGACGTCAGCACGATGGCCATGCTACCCGAGAGACCCTGTTGGGCGTCAACACCTCAGCGATCGAAGGGGGATTGATAGAGCATTTAATAAGCTGCGTGCAGCAGGGCCGAAGCTACGTGGCGTGCCGAGGCGGTTCCACCTGCACAGCGGGGGGACGGAAATGTCCCTCCGAGGCACCAACGCCTATTGTCGCTTTTCCTCAGCCGGCCTCCGTAGAATGCCACGGTGAGCTAGGCGCGCTCGTTGGGCAGGTGGTTGAGAGCCGTGTAGGGTCCACAGTGCTGCACGCAGCTTGCGAAATGAACTACAGGTCACTGTTGTCACGAAGTAGGGTAGATAGCGTGTGTGCACGGCAAACTCCGTGCGGCGTAAAAATAAAGAGGTTGGTTATGTGGTTTTGGAATTCGGGGAGAAATCGGGTTTAACCCGATTTTCTTGAAATATGTTCGGGGTGTAAAAATCGGGTAAAATCGGGTTTTACCCGAAAACGAACAACCCTAAGTATAGTGTGTCTGCTATGCACGGACAATTTTCCTATAAGTCGGTTACAAGTCAAGAAGGTAGGAGAAGCTCCTCCCACAAGCGTGATGCGCCCGTTTCAAATCCCTCCGCAGTCGAAAGAAGAGTTCACTGGAAACGCTCCTTGTTCCGCTTCAATGGATAGATAATGGCCACAGAGTGGTGCCAACTTGTCTTCGACCCCCACTTTTTAAAAAAGCGATCTTTGTATTCATTGGAGGGAAAATCGAGCCCCTGAAAGCAGCCTTTGTATCCATCGGAGGGGGAAGCTAATCCGCGAAAGTCGTATTTGTTTCCATCGGAGGGGGGAAATTCTAATCTCCCTCTCATGGCTTCCACAATGCTAAGTCAAAGTCGCAAGATAAAGCAAATATGTACAAAAAGGCAAGACCCTCCTCGCGCGTTGGCCGCGACGTCAGGGAAACGATGGGACGCTATTGGATGCGGAGGTGGCGGAGGGATATTTGATTCCCATTGAGGTGCATTTGCCGCTACCTTCTTAACCTGTAACATAGTGCGCTACGACTGTTAAGCTGGGTTCTTGAACGCGATTCATGCAGTACTCGACCGCGTCATCGCAGCGACACTCATCCACGAGGTCGGAAATGTTCGGTTTCGATATACGTTTCAGGCACTGGTGACGTCACTCACGATACGCGGGAGGCAGAAAGTGCCCGAACCGTCTGACGCTGTCACCACGTTCTGGCTGCTGTTCAGCGTTTCTAGGGGAGCGGCGTGTTACTCTGACATTGCCAACGTCCAGGGGGAACCCGATGCTGCTGCTGACTCGGTAAGTGAAGCCGACCTCAAATATCTCGGATGATACGAACGGGGAAGCAGATAATTAGCGCTATTCATGTTTACTATACTTCGTTTACCCACACGTCAGACAGCAGTCGAAGGATAGACGACATTAGGGTGCCTACATGTTTCCGCCGCTCCGCTGTTTAGGGTGGCGACAACGTTTGTGATACCTGTTGCCGACAAACCAGTGTTGCCTACCTCGTTACCATGGCAGCCTCCGCTGTTTCGTCGACCATTTTGTCTCACTCGCCAGTCGTGCGCTCGCGCTACTCCGCTAATCCTCGTTAGAGCTAGGGAGCGCCCGCCGCTCTCGTTCCGACGGCAAGGTTTCGGCGTCCGATGCCGGTCTGTTGCGTTCCATTTTGTCGAGGGGACTCACGTTTCGATAAACGCAACGCATACTTCCTGCTCGCAACTTCAAAGTACGAAACACCCGAATAAAGAGAGTTTCAGCCACGACGACCGCCATCCCGCTGAGCCTCCGACTCGTCCGACTCCTCTTATGAACGGAAACGGAAGTGGCGTCACAGTGTTGCCGGTGTGTCGAAACTACGAAAACTCAACGTTGTGTACGTTTAGCGAAATAAGAAGTGGGTCAAAATGGCGGTGGGAGAGGATCTGGGAAAGGGTAACAAGAACTTGGCGCCACCCTAAAGCGGAGCGGAAACATGTAGGCACCCTAGACGACATAAGAAACACAGACGCAGGCGCCGAAAATTGCAATGTCACGGGGCTTTCACCGTGCATGGGTGGCTTAGCCGGCGATAGCCCAGGCACAGAAGGTCGACAAATGCCGTAGTGTTACACTTATGGCGGTGCTTCATTGACCCCATCGGCTGGTGTACCGTTGGCTGCGCTCTGACTTACGGTGAAGCGAAGTACAGCTAAGACTACAATTTTTTCTAATTCTCGGTGAAAGAAGAAGCAAGGCCAGGAATAGGGTCGAAATTTCACTAGGGCTTCGCGCATCTCCCGGCAAGGGCACTGTCGGGTTGGGGCACCGCGGGGCCTTGGAAACGTGTGCGTGAATAAGGGCGGCTCCTCGAGCTCTTGTCATGTTGCGCCATCTCACGGGCGTTTACCAGAAATCGGAGCTAACCTTCCACACACTTTCTCCGTGGCGAGGCGGCGTCGTTCAGAAACTATCCTCCTTCTTCCACCGTGGTCTAACCTAATTGGCACTTATGAAACCGGATGTCTACTTAAAAGCCAACCCTTTCCTGCACTACCCTTCCTTTCCATCTTTTGTAGCTTCTCGAAGACAAAGTTAAAGTCCATTTATCGAGTTCCTTCGAATGAGTAATGAAACAAATATTTATTTCCGTCATCGAGATATGTATTATGTCTATGTTCGAACAACATTATGTTCTGCTCTTGATTATAAATACTGAGCTATACTTCGTTTCACCTCAAGTCCGCACGCAGCCGCCGATACGAGGTAATAGAGGAGTCATGCAGCGTCAGAAGCCCAAGTCACCAGGCCTTTTTTTGTTTATGATTGGTTAGCGATGATAGGACAGGCCAACGAGGTAGAGGGCCTTAGAGTGATAAACTAGTATACCGTTCATCAGGCAAAAGTGACCCCCGATTGGCCGCCGCCATGTTGTACAATTTTGACCACTAGACACGTGACCAGGCCAAATCTATGACGTAACCAGACCAAATCTGTGGCGTCAACGAAAAGATGGCAGCGCCCAGTGCGTGTCGGAAGCGTTGTGGGCGTTGATCGGAGTGCGTGGATTTCGTGAGCGGAATTCGGTTTTTGAGGGTTTTGTGTGCTCTCCCGCGTAGGACTACCGTGAAGTAGGAGGGAATGAGGCTTTTCTTTTTTATTTAATTCAGAGTAAGCCAGATTCGGTCCCGTGCTTCTCGTACGGGCTCGGATCACTACCTCGGACATCGCTCGGTCGTTCGAGTTTAATTAAAATATCCGCAATCGTTAACCACGGGAGCTCCTCCATAATCGCTGAGTCGAAGGATACGTCGAACCGATCCGGAACGCGGAGTCTAAAGGTATGTAGGACGTAACCAGAACGCGGAGTTCTAACGGTACGGCGGACGTGCCCGGGCAATTTTCTTAGCTCGACCGTCAAGATTCGCATTTGAAGCAGCGAGTGAAGTGTTGAAATCTCCGAACTGCTCGGTGCTGAGCTAACTACGGACCACTTCACTATGTGATCCGTAGTGACGTGAAAAAGACCGACGGCGGTCACTCCGGGGGGACGGCGGCTCCCGGCCGCCTGCCGGGTGCCTTCTGTGAAGGGGCGACAGTCGTGTAAGCAGTACTGTACTAGCTTCTCTTATAGTTATGTTGTTCTCGAGCAGCTTCCCGATCACTAAACCCCGCAAACGCGTGCCGAAATTTCAAAAGGTGTCTGCCAACCTGGAAAGCCTTGAACCCCCAGGGAATTTTGGATCATCTGGGAAAGTCAGGGAATCATTCAAAAAGTGGGCTAAATAAGGGAAGACGACTAGTGAAAGCGGCATGGCGGTTGCTCGTCGGCACGGCCATGCTGAATGACATTGCCGAAATGTCATCCTTCGACTCAAAAACTCAAGGAATTTGATCAAAATAGTCAGGGAAAAACTTGAAAAAGTCGGGGAATTTGAAATCAGTAGTTTGTTAGACACAATGTTTGATTTTCTTGGCACTCCACGCGTTTTTACACACGACAGGCACACGCCCGTGTATCACACGGCAGCCAGGCCAAGCGGCTGCCAGCCACTTGTGCAAGGTCGATAAGACGCAAGCGTGGAACGCTTTCGGACTGCTGTAAATACACCAGCGGGAGCTTCCGGCCGCAGTCCGACTGCCCACGCTAGGACACCCAACACAGACTCCGCGTCCTGGGTACGTCTGACGTATCTTTAGATTTTGCATCCTAGCTACGTCAGACCTATCTTTAGACACAGCGCCTGATAATAGTAGTGAATAGGGTCACGTTCAGTGCGCAAGTCACTTTATTACACTCGGAGAGCGGAATTCCATTCCCGTTGCGCAGGTAGTTCCCGAGCTAGGCATGCACTTGAAGACTATGTTTCACTCTTTCATAAAGCAAGCTTTGCGGGACCCCTCCGCCCTTGTGCACCCATTCGCAGGTCGTGTCGCCTTTCTTCACGTAACTCCCGCAGGTTCAGTGAGTTGCCGAGCCACTGCAGCCCTGGCGTCGCTCGGTACATACAAGAGGCGGCTCACGTCGGTCGTCCAGCAGCGTACTGGAGGGACGCAAAGCTAGCAGCCTCCTTGGTGCACGCAAGACGAGGCTGAGCAGAGCTCCAAGCTCTTCTGACGCACATGTGCACTCCAATGAGACCGGTGTCGCACCCCAATTCCTAGAGATGTGGTCGCACTGGCAGTCTTGTTGGTCCCTGGGGGCCGTCGAGGGGTGCCAGAAAGCAAAAATTCCATCCTTCTTGCGCAGGTAGTTCCCCAGCTAGTCACTTCCTTGACGACGTCGTACCCTCTCTGGAAGCAAGCTTCGGGATGCTCTTGTGCACCCATTTGCAGGTCGTGTCGCCTTTGCTCACGTAACTCCCGTAGGTCCAGCGAGTTGCCGAGCCGCTGTAGCCCCGGCGTCGTTGGTCGTGCATCCTGGTCTAGGTCGTGCATCAACCACCGCTGCCCATTTCCGCTGAGTGCTTGGGTGTGGTAGCTTGACGTGCTTTCGCAGAAAGCTGTATGCCTTTGCCGAGTAAAAATGGAGCGTGAGGGCAAACTTGCGCACATCCTCTGTACATGCGTTTTTGTTGCGCCTGACTCTTTTTAAGACGAGGTTGCGCATTGTGTTGGTGAATGCATTGTCAAGTATGTCAACTGCTGGCTTAGGAAGTCGTTTCCTCAGTTCACGGAGCAGCGTGTTCAGCTTCCTAATCCTGGCCGTCTTCCGATTGATCTTCTTCTTTGCCTGTTTCAACAGTTTCCTCGCCTTCTGCAGCTTTTGCCTACTCGTGGCCAGGACCCTGTGCAGTCGTGGTGACACAGCTGCGTACGAGTGGTCACCGAAGGAAGTGTTGCGTCGCTTGAACACAGCTTCAGGGGGAGTCTCCGACGTCGTAGCCTGGGAGGGGGAAGTAACCAGCTTTACACTGCTTCCAGAACCAGCATGGGCCTCTTCTGGGGTTGGCTGATCAGTCGTCGATCCAGGCTGCCTCTCTGGAGGGTGAGACCTGTCAGCAGAACAACGAGTGGTGACATTCAAGACTGCCTGTATTCCACAAAACTGTGTGCCAGGGCATGCATTCTTGGCAGGTTATACTGTGCAGTGTGATATGTGACCACACCTTTTATGCGTTGGCCAGAACTGGCACTGACCCACAAAAAGGGGGTGCTGGGAGTTCTGGCTTATGAATAGGGTTCCATGTTTTGGGTGTTTTTTAATTTGTGAGTATTACCTGGCTCAGTGAGCAAAAGAAGAGCCGTGATCAAGGGGTGCAGCCAAAAGCTGTAACCAAAAGTTGTGTCCAAATGCCGTGACCAATGCGACGCAATCTAAGGAAAAAGAAAATAAGAGAAAAACAAACAGCTGTGCTCACGTTATCATTTTCGTCATGTGACTTAATTATTATTCACGTGATCGAACAAAAAATAAACCTAGAAATAAATTATCCCCTGCCCGGTTTCGAACCTAGGCTCTCATGATCGCAAAACTAGTGTGCTATTCATTGGGTCAACCTTGCTCATTGACGTCAATATAACTCGGCCAAAGGTAATGCTCACGCATTCTCACATCATGAAAGAAAACTGAGGTGCTCTCGTAGTTTTATTTTTTTAAAAATGGGGGTGATTTTTTGGTGCTTATTTGTTCTCTCGAATTTTGAGCTTATCAGTGTCTTTTTTTGATATCGACTAAAACTCGGAGTGTCACGGTACTTATGTGGTAAAAGCAAATGCATATCTGTGGCGTTTCTAGGAGACACAACATGATATGCACTACTCATTGCTAAATGGAGCACATAAAAACAATTTCGAAAGAAAAAAGAGCAGCCTCGCAGACAGTTCAGTGCGGTCGGTGTTGTGGTTCAACAAAAGTACAGACGTTTATCAAGGTTCCCTGCCGTGGAAAGTGCAATTTCTCTTCAAAGCAAGCTCAATTCGGGTTCTTTCGGTTTTTGCAGATTTCAAGAAAAATCATTTGGAGGTCATATTTTTATGTATATCAGTATATACTGAAAACACGTAACCCACTTATGATTGAATGATTGTAAAAAGCATACAGCATGCCATGGAATTATTATAATGGTGGTGGTTGAAAGTGTTGCAAAGAACCTGAATGTTTTACTCGAACCTATCAACTTGATCCCAAAGATGCCACTTTTCTAGTGATTCGTTGACCACCACTTTCAGATACAAGAGACACACCTTTGCAAGTTGTGCAACTAGTCGCCCGAAGTACCTGAAAACTGGAGCTTGTTACTTCCCCCTCTCAGGCTACGACGTCAGAGACTCCCCCTGAAGCTGTGTTCAAGCGACGCAACACTTCCTTCGGTGACCACTCGTACGCAGCTGTGTCACCACGACTGCACAGGGTCCTGGCCACGAGTAGGCAAAAGCTGCAGAAGGCGAGGAAACTGTTGAAACAGGCAAAGAAGAAGATCAATCGGAAGACGGCCAGGATTAGGAAGCTGAACACGCTGCTCCATGAACTGAGGAAACGACTTCCTAAGCCAGCAGTTGACATACTTGACAATGCATTCACCAACACAATGCGCAACCTCGTCTTAAAAAGAGTCAGGCGCAACAAAAACGCATGTACAGAGGATGTGCGCAAGTTTGCCCTCACGCTCCATTTTTACTCGGCAAAGGCATACAGCTTTCTGCGAAAGCACGTCAAGCTACCACACCCAAGCACTCAGCGGAAATGGGCAGCGGTGGTTGATGCACGACCGGGACCAGGATGCACGACCAACGACGCCGGGGCTACAGCGGCTCGGCAACTCGCTGGACCTGCGGGAGTTACGTGAGCAAAGGCGACACGACCTGCAAATGGGTGCACAAGAGCATCCCGAAGCTTGCTTCCAGAGAGGGTACGACGTCGTCAAGGAAGTGATTAGCTGGGGAACTACCTGCGCAAGAAGGATGGAATTTTGCTTTCTGGCACCCCTCGACGGCCCCCAGGGACCAACAAGACTGCCAGTGCTACCACATCTCTAGGAATTGGGGTGCGACACCGGTCTCATTGGAGTGCACATGTGCGTCAGAAGAGCTTGGAGCTCTGCTCAGCCTCGTCTTGCGTGCACCAAGGAGGCTGCTAGCTTTGCGTCCCTCCAGTACGCTGCTGGACGACCGACGTGAGCCGCCTCTTGTATGTACCGAGCGACGCCAGGGCTGCAGTGGCTCGGCAACTCACTGAACCTGCGGGAGTTACGTGAAGAAAGGCGACACGACCTGCGAATGGGTGCACAAGGGCGGAGGGGTCCCGCAAAGCTTGCTTTATGAAAGAGTGAAACATAGTCTTCAAGTGCATGCCTAGCTCGGGAACTACCTGCGCAACGGGAATGGAATTCCGCTCTCCGAGTGTAATAAAGTGACTTGCGCACTGAACGTGACCCTATTCACTACTATTATCAGGCGCTGTGTCTAAAGATAGGTCTGACGTAGCTAGGATGCAAAATCTAAAGATACGTCAGACGTACCCAGGACGCGGAGTCTGTGTTGGGTGTCCTAGCGTGGGCAGTCGGACTGCGGCCGGACGCTCCCGCTGGTGTATTTACAGCAGTCCGAAAGCGTTCCACGCTTGCGTCTTATCGACCTTGCACAAGTGGCTGGCAGCCGCTTGGCCTGGCTGCCGTGTGATACACGGGCGTGTGCCTGTCGTGTGTAAAAACGCGTGGAGTGCCAAGAAAATCAAACATTGTGTCTAACAAACTACTGATTTTAAATTCCCCGACTTTTTCAAGTTTTTCCCTGACTATTTTGATCAAATTCCTTGAGTTTTTGAGTCGAAGGATGACATTTCGGCAATGTCATTCAGCATGGCCGTGCCGACGAGCAACCGCCATGCCGCTTTCACTAGTCGTCTTCCCTTATTTAGCCCACTTTTTGAATGATTCCCTGACTTTCCCAGATGATCCAAAATTCCCTGGGAGTTCAAGGCTTTCCAGGTTGGCAGACACCTTTTGAAATTTCGGCACGCGTTTGCGGGGTTTAGTGATCGGGAAGCTGCTCGAGAACAACATAACTATAAGAGAAGCTGGTACAGTACTGCTTACACGACTGTCGCCCCTTCACAGAAGGCACCCGGCAGGCGGCCGGGAGCCGCCGTCCCCCCGGAGTGACCGCCGTCGGTCTTTTTCACGTCACTACGGATCACAGAGTGAAGTGGTCCGTAGTTAGCTCAGCACCGAGCAGTTCGGAGATTTCAACACTTCACTCGCTGCTTCAAATGCGAATCTTGACGGTCGAGCTAAGAAAATTGCCCGGGCACGTCCGCCGTACCGTTAGAACTCCGCGTTCTGGTTACGTCCTACATACCTTTAGACTCCGCGTTCCGGATCGGTTCGACGTATCCTTCGACTCAGCGATTATGGAGGAGCTCCCGTGGTTAACGATTGCGGATATTTTAATTAAACTCGAACGACCGAGCGATGTCCGAGGTAGTGATCCGAGCCCGTACGAGAAGCACGGGACCGAATCTGGCTTACTCTGAATTAAATAAAAAAGAAAAGCCTCATTCCCTCCTACTTCACGTTATTCCTACGCGGGAGAGCACACAAAACCCTCAAAAACCGAATTCCGCTCACGAAATCCACACACTCCGATCAACGCCCACAACGCTTCCGACACGCACTGGGCGCTGCCATCTTATCGTTGACGCCAGAGATTTGGTCTGGTTACGTCATAGATTTGGCCTGGTCACGTGTCTAGTGGTCAAAATTGTACAACATGGCGCCGGTCAATTGGGGGTCACTTTCAGCTGCCAGTTTATCACTCTAATGCCCTATACCTCGTTGGGACAGGCACACGATGAACATCATGATGGTATACTTTGGACGTTGTCTGATTCGACCCGTTAGCTCGTACCCTCGGCTGCGTTGAATGAAATATATTTTCTCTAATAAATATTGCTTTCGATATTTTTAGGGGCTGCCAAATGCCAGGGCGCTGTGTGACGTTGCTTTGTTTGCTCTGGGCCTAATTCAACTTATTCTATCAAGCTTGCCCGCGAAGCCATGGCCATATTTGAGATTGCAAGCAGAAACGGTAAGAACATGTGCAACGTGACTCGAACTGATGTCCCATCAGCGGCCATAGCGGTGGTTTTTGCTGTTGAGCGAGTACCTTCTGCAGTGCACATTTATGCAGTGCACATTTCGAAACGCCACATTTAATTTTGCTTAAAAGTAAAACGCTGAAATAACACCTAGCATATAGTGCGATGAAGTCACGTGCAAACCGCGTACATAATGTAAGCAACAATTTTATTCATCACACTTTCATTCAGTGCAGTTGGTAGAAACTTACCGAAAACAGATTCGTACAAGTGTGGTAATCCGGCCTGGCGAGTATTGGGCCCAAATGGAAGCAATATAGGGGAAAGCAGCAAGGCTGCGGTGCATCCACATTTGTATGGTACTCATTGCAAGCAATCAAAGACCAGTTATAACAAAGCCAACGGGAATCAGAAATCACTTCGCTATACCCGCTATTTCGTTATAACCGACTTCGTTACAACCGGTCTCGACAACACTTGTAATCGCTTACTTTTTAGAGTACTTTTGTAATCATTTGAATACGTTTATTAAAAAGTAATCGCGAGATAAGTTTGATTACTTTGGAAGTACTCATATTACCTGTAACAATCACTAGGTTTTCCTCCCCTTTCTAATGGCGCCTTTTGTTTATACAAATTTGTTACCATGAAATCCTTGAATCAAGTTTCCAAGAGAATGATTGTTTACCAAAATTAGTAAATTAAGAAAATAAGTAGTTTATAATTAAATGATTTGAATTCAATAATGAACAGCACGAAAACCCATTTTTGAAAATGGCACAAAATGTGTCCTTGTGAAATTTTGAAGTCATCAAAAAAGTAAAGGTTACTTTTTCAACAACGGCCCATTATTTTCTTCTCAAGTATCGAGTAATCTATTGGAATACTTTTTAACCAAAAGACGTTGCATTTTTAATTCATTAATGTTTTCGAGTAACCTGTACAAGACTGTGTGCATCCAGCCCTTCCAACCATGCAAAACGGGTCCGCACCAAGAAAATAATTTTCTCCAGGTGTTAAGTATTCTCTAATATTTTCGAGGGGAAGTGCCAGGATTTTCCTCTGAAGAAACAAATATGGCACAGCACATTCAATAAACAAAATGACCCAAGGTACTCTGGCTTAGTAATACCATGTACACGCAGACAAGAAGCAAGCTGTTTCGCTTGCTGACATTGTCGCTGTGGACGTGATGTTTTTCGCTCATACGAGCACCTTAATATTTTCCACGTGGCGCACCAACATTAGTAGTCCACCGCGTGCGCTGCAAGAAGGTAGCTGCGCAGTGATCTTTACAGAATACTTAGGCCTAAACGTGATGTCTGTAACGTGACATGAGCGTGAATTGAGCAAATGATACATCATGCAGAGTGTAATGTGGCAAACTTCGTGTTTAGACCTAGGCACGTGTTGTTGTGTAGTTTTTGTTTTGCGTTCTCTTTCGCCGAATTCTCTTCAACATCTTTGCAAAAGATTAGGCGCACGGGTATTTTAAAGAAAGTACTTTGGCGAACTGGAATCACTGAGCTCTCAATAAACACAGGGCGTAGAGACTAACACGCATCCTACAGCATGGAAACTAACGCTTATAATGCACTTTAGACGACACTCAAAAATTGGTTTCTCAACGTATCGCGCTGCGATTTCCTACATAGGTGCAACGTGATGAAAGCAGGGGGTGAACATATCCACGGATGAGCTTACCTTGTTCAAAAACGAAAAAAGAAGAACCAGTTTTGTGGCATCTGCAGCAGCATTCGCAGACGACGCCATAACCGGACTCGCCCGAAACCCGAAACAGGCTTTTCTTCTTTTTTTCTTCTTTTCTTTCTTGAACAAGGTAATTTAATATGTCGATATTTCTACCCCATGCTCCCTCCACGTTTTTGCACCTTCCTAGTAAATGTCAGCGCGATAAGTTGAGAAACCGGTTTTTTCCGCGCCATCTGAAGTGCCATAAAAACGTTACGGCTCATTCACACTGCCCCATTTCCTCACGTTAAAGGGGTCCTGCAATCATATTTAAGCGTCTACCTTTTTTGCGGTTTCCACGTCTCTTGGGGTTGGAACAAGCCAGCGGGCACGGAGAGAGTAACTAAATATCAGCGCGTCATATTTTAACCGGACGACGCGGAAACCTCCTCCACCGACGAGGGCGACCCGCGGTACCGAAAGCGCGCAAAATGTGACGTCTTTGGTCCTGGGCTTGCCACTGGTCAAAGCCGCTAAGAGCTTTTTTTTAGTCGAGATACAAAATATAAGTGTCGCGAACCGTTTCAATTATGTATGAAAGTAGTTTTTGTTCACTATTTTAGATCAGAAAAGAAAAAAATGCAGTTTAGAAAGTACGGAAACGAGAAATGACCCGTCGACATACCCGCCACCAAGCGGCGGAAACAAAAACGGCGCATACTAGAAAAGGCTTTAATTAGACATGAGGAAGATACACAGAAAGGGGGGACGGACAACGTTGTCCGTCCCCCCTTTCTGTGTATCTTCCTCATGTCTAATTACAGTTACCAACACGCTCGTTTTGTACTTAGAAAAGGCTAGTGGGATGAGGCTACGACAAACGAGGAGCGTAGAAAGGTCCCGGATGTACGCGGCGGCGCTGTGGTCGTATACAGGCTCAAGAATCCGACCGGTTCCGAGCGTTCTGAAGGCCTTCGGCGCGGGCCCTGTTGGCTATTTGGCAATTTGGCGGTGCGTCAGCGCGAAGTGGCTCCCGTTCTGAACTGATCTTTACCCCGTGTTTGCTGTCGTTTGTGGCCAATGAAATGTTATGCCGAATTAGTGTTTAGTCGCGCTGCAAATGCAATACGAGCTGCCCTGGCCGCCCGCTTCATACAGCCTATCCAACACATGCTTTAGTGGCTCCCTCTCGAGCCGTCGACACGGAGTGCGGCAGCCGTATGCGCTCGATGAGCTCACTACTCCTCCTCTAGTTCAAGGCCACTCAAGGCAGGACCTACGACGTCATGAAGGAGGTTATTTTTTGCTTGTTTTTGTAATTCTAATTTACCTATAACTTTTAAAATAAAGCGAAATTTCAGAAAAGTTGGATTAAGTTGCTACGCTCAGTACGCTCAGGTTCAGTGAAAATTAAAAACTAGTCAAAAAGTCATTGCAGGGCCCCTTTAAGTTACGTTAGGAAGTATTGCGTTGAAGTCACCGGTACCTCTGTGCTTCATATTAAGCGAGGCTACCAGATCAAGGAGAAAGCATGACACGCGACATTCGACACACGAATGTTTCGGTGACTTATCCGTAACGTAACTTAACGTAAGAAAATGGGGCAGTTTGAATGAGCCTTTAGTGTACGTGCTGTAGTATTGGTCTTATGCCCATGAGGTTGAGGCTTTAGTCAATAAGAGCGCCGAACAACGAATTATGACGCAAGAAGCGTGAACATAAAAAATCGACGCCCTGTGCTCCTGAAGCTGTCAGCAACAATAACGTGGCGAGAGTGTTAGAGATCGTGTGAAGAAAAGACCATGACCTCGATCCTTCTTACTCTGTAAGCGATATTATTTGGGTGGTATTTAACTGCTTCGTCTTTCAGTTTCAGTGCGTTTTAAGAGAATGGCCGTTGATTCCAAGAACATTCTTCGCCTACACATGGAGGTGAGGCTTTCGTCGTTACACCTATCACATCAGCAGAAGATCAAGAAGTCGGGCCGAGCGTCATTTACCCGAAAAGTGCATCCTTAGGAAATCTTTTTAACGCAAGATGTGTTTTGTCCGCTGACTTCTATTGAGTTCTCTAATGTTTGACTGTGTAACACCCGGGTGTAGCTGCCGGGTTTCACGAAAAAAATACAGCGAAAAGCGTTGGGGAACCATATAAAGGGGCTCAAGTCTGTTCCAACGGGATTTGAACTCACCACCTTGAGACTGTGAGCAAAGTGCTTTGACGACTGAGCTTTTTTTTTTTTTTTTTCTTTATTGGCCGACTGAGCTATTCAGCGTCGGCTTCGGAGTGCACAAACGCGATCTGTCCCTCTGGCGAAGCGCGCGAAGGAGCGGTCGAGCGCTTCGCGGCTTTTTCCTGACATGCGGCGCCATCTCGCCGCATGTTTCAGAAATGAGAGCGAATCTTCCGTAGGCGGTGCCGTTCACGCGCCCTTCTTTTCTTCCCTGGAAGGCCCATCACCATGGGCGTACCAACTGGGAGGCCAGTTCTCAGGGTGGGGGGGGGGCAGGCATGTGTTTTGCCCCCTCCCCCCCCCCCCCCCCCCTCCTCCCTGAAACAGCCGCCACTGGCATGGCAAACACTGACCGGCGGGGCCCGAGGGATACCAAGGGCACCGCCCCCCGGCCCTGGGGGAGGGGGGGGGGGGTGTATATATACATATATATATATTTCTTTTTTCGCGAGTATGTGGATTCTTTTAATAGCCTTCTCCTCCGCGCTGCTATCTTTGTCTCTTGGGATGTGGAAGGCGTTTCGAGCGTGCGCAGTAGCTCTTCTGTAGAATATCGGACACCGCGCCTGGGCCCATAGTCCAGCGACTCGGCGTTTATTCCGGGCGATAAGAGTTGGAAAGATGTATCCAAAAAAGTGAAAGCCGTTTACAACTCCCTGTAACGCCGAATTGGAGCGCAGCTCTTGAAGAGGAGGGAAGGGTACTGAGGGGAGGGTAGACCCCTCCTCCTTCTCCTCCTTCTCCTCCTCCTCCCCTCATTTTTGAACATGCTCCGGAGGGATCCCCCCTCCCCCCCCGAAGTCCCGTGACACCCCCCCCCCCCCCCCCGAGGTCACGTGACCTCCGGGGGGTCACGTGACTTGAGGAGTCACGTGACCTTGGGTGTCACGTGACTTGAGGAGTCACGTGACCTTGGGTGTCACGTGACCTTGGGGGGTCACTAACCTCCAGGAGTCACGTGACCTTGGGGGTCACGTTACCTCGCGGTTACGCCGACGGCGACGGCGACGCCGACGCCGCTCAAGCCGGAAACGGGCGCCTAAGAGCTGCGCTCTAAAAACATCAGATTGACTTTATGGCACTTTTCCTTTTCTTCAGGGTCGTCGTCCTTGGCTTTCGAAACAAGCTTGAGTTGCCATCCTTGAATGCGCTCTGTACGGGCTTAAAAGCTTTTACGGTGTCAACGGCATTCCATCTGGCGACTACAAAAAAAGACAGGTTGAGGTGAGAATAGACTTCTTCAAAAATCGAAGCGCCCCATCGCGGCAAAATACTACGCAGTGCACTCTGGAAACTAGTTGGCACCTCAGTTTCGGTTTCGATTGCGCAGCTTCATTTCATGCTAAGACGCCATGACCGAATGCGCAGCTTGCGTTTTCAATTATCTGACTTTTCAGTAATGCACAATATTCTCATTCTCGAGCGATGTAAAACAAAGACCGGAGCACTTTCCTTGGTTCCCGAAACACCGTATATTGTGCGTGTGTATGCAAACGTAGTAAGACGTGGCTTAGTCGCCTCACCCCACGAGTGCATCTTTGAGCTACATTTAAATAATCCCGTCTAGTACTAGTGAACTACAACTGAAATTTGAACATCTTGAGCCTTACTCGTATTTTGTTTGCCAAATGTCTGCTTCTTGTTAGTTCATTGGGCGAAAAGCAAGCCGCATCCCCACAGCGGTATCAAACTTGAGCACAGCGTTGACGCATGAACTTTTAAGGAAACGCAATAAATTCGACCTCACTACTGCACAAAAGTTACTATGATGTCTTCCTCGAGTCACCATAATCTCCCACTCAAATTTTATGCTGATAGGAGATTAGGTTTTCGCAAACACTGAGATCGGCGAGCAACGACAGAGGCCCTAACAAGTGCCCTCTACTCCTCGCTAAGCCGTTTTGGACGAGCTTTTACTCACGCCCAAGATTTGTGTCTCTACGGTGTGTCTGAAATTATCTCAGCATAGTCAGGAAGAAGGCGAACACATAACAAATATGATGGCCATTAGTGAGCGTCAAATGCCTGTTGAATAATTTCGTTCGTTTGGCACACCGCATAGGAGTTCACGCACGTCCGGCGCCCTTCCGGGGAACAGTGCGACGTTTTTTACACAAGTGCTCGACTTCTGCTTTCTTAAAACGGTTTGTATGAACTTCATTCGCATACGGGATTTTGAATATTAGTGGAATGCAAGCGGGTGGGGACTTTGCTTCGTGCAGTGCTGCGGGTCAGTACAGATAAGAGATAAGAAGTGTGTTCAAATTGAGTTTTTCAATGGCGCCTCCGAGTTTTACCTTACGTATTCAGGCGTATTACGAAAAATAACAATTGCAAAAAGTTATATTTCGTCTATGGACGCACAAAGCAAACAAACTTCCTGACCGGCAACGCTAATCTAAAGGTGCGAGCTCGATGTATGCATACGTGTTGGTTGTTACAGCTTGTTAGCTCGTACACAAGCAAGACACCGAGCTTCGCAGTGTCGAGATTCCCAGCACTGGCTAGTCCACATTCCTCGAAACGCTTACAGAAAGGCTCGAGTACAAAAATACAACAAGCATGTGTTAATACTAACTATACGTCTCGGACTTTTGCTAAAGCTTCGAGGTCTGGCCATTTAGGTCAGTTTCGAGACCACAAATGACGCTTACGGGACCTGAAAGCATGAGATAACGGTCGTTAATAGTCCACGCTCTCCGTATATCTTCTCGACTTGTCGATCGAAACCGAAACCATGCCACTCCCCTCCCTGCCCTGGCCAACTATAGGGTGGTTCAAGTCACCAGGCATGATCTCAAATGGACCGTAAACATCGACGCCTGCACGTAGCCATCTAAACTTTTCGTCAAAGGTGTATTTCACAGGTCGGTTTTTTCTTGTAAAATTACAAAGCGTAGTTCTCTTTTAGTAAAAAATTTGGGCAAGAAACTTGCCAGGGTCTACGGCGGGCGGCGACCCAGACGACCAAGTCCAGTAGCGGGGTGTGTTTGGCGTTCGTATTGATAGATGGCGTCGGGAGCAGCGTCGGAAGGTGCAATGAAAGATAGCAGACGACACGCTGATGAAATTCGTCGGCAGCAAAAGCGCCGTCGTTATGCAGACGCGACTTTTTTACTTTAAGTTTTGCTTTTATTGTTCGCATTTATTTTTTTAACTGAAGGTACATTTCAAAAAGATTATATTCATTTTAATAAACCACGGTGGTTGCGAGCCGTCGCGATAAGCAGGTAGCGCCAACTATCAATACGAACGCCTAACACGTCCCACTACCGGACCCCTGTCGTCAGCGTGGCTGCCCACCGTAGACCCGGGCAAGTTTCTTGGCCTTATTTCTTACAGAAAGAGAACTGCGCTTTGTAATTTTACAAGAAAAAACCACCTGTGAATAAGACCTTTGACGAAAAGTTTAGATTGCTACGTGCAGGTGTCGATTTTTACGGTCCATTTTAGATCGAGCCTGGTGACTTGAACCACTCTAGAGTTCCCAGAGCGCAACGCCTGTAGTGTTGCATGCAGGGGTTTATTGAAGTTGTCTATTAGGGTTGTGCGAATAGTGGTTCAAATCGAATAGCACTGCGTCATTCACACCCTTGACAATGCAAGGGTGTGAATTCCTGTCCAAGACGGCCGGTTCTTTCAGCAGTGCAAAAGCTATAGGGACGCCGCTGCGCTATTCGATTCGACGCACTATTCGCACACCCCCAGTGAAAATTGTTCAAAATGTAAATCTCTTTTATTTTTTACACGCAAAGATTTCTTTTTTTGCACGATAATTGATTACGTATTTATTGCTGGCCTTTTGAGGCGTATTAAGACTGCGAGTTGGGCTAGTTGGTAAAGTGGTAATTTGAGCTAGTTGGTACATCACTGATTTTAAACAGCGCACAAAAAGTCAGCGGAAGAGAAAAGGACAGTAGAACAGCGCTCTTTCGTTCTACTGTCCTTTTCTCTTCCGCCGACTTTTTGTGCGCTGTTTAAAATCAGTGAGGCTAGTTGGTGTTAATACATAATGCGAAATACGCCAAAAAAAAAAAAAAACGAGGACAAAAAAGAGGCACACTGGACAGGGCGTATAGGCAATGTCCTGTGTTGAAATCTTCTGTGTCCTAATTTTTTTTTTAGTTTTGTTTATTTTTTATTATGTATTTCGAGACGTTTTCTTTGGGCTTCTTTCTGTTTTTTTTTTTTTTCTATCCTTACAAATAAATCTTGATGTTTGTTTAAATGCTTATGCTGTCATTGATACCATAAGAAATACCTGGCGTGGTGTGTCCCAGACAACCTATTATTGCTTCGCAGCCAATCAGAGAGCGGCTTGGACAGAAAAAAACACCGAAGAACGGATCAGGAAAGTTAGAAGCATGATTATTATAGGCCACGCATCCGTTTATTGAACCATCGGATACTACAGTACTAACTGTACCTTGCTACCTGCAAACATCATGTTCTAATTTCGATATATATATTTTTTTCTCTTTCTCCCGAGTGAAGGGCATTAGTAAACGAAAGTGGAGATTTTGTCACGGAAACTCGTGCCACACGTGACACGAAACGGAAGCTTTACGAGGTTGTGCTGGAAATGTGTCGTTGGGAGACGTTCGTGTCCGCGCTAATGGAACTCACAAACATCGCGTCTAGTTTCGTCCCACCGATCATGCTCGGGTGAGTACCATCTGCACACTCATCAATATCTCGACGGGCACATTACCGGATTCTGCCCCAAATTTATTCCATATTTATTCACTCATTCTAGTTGTTACGTTTCAATAAATTATGATTACTCCAACTTTGAAAAAAAAAGAAAAAGAAACCGTTGGTCCGCTTTTTCGCAGACCGTTGTGAGGATCAGATTTAGCCAAGAAAAACGTGTCGGCGTAAAAATGAAATTCCGATGAGACGATGGGCTTAATGGGAGTGCGTGGAACATCAAATCGCAGACGAAGTTTTGCTAAGAACGCGTTCTTCAGCCTCGCTATTCACCTATAGTTATCTTCCTCTATATCGTGATTATTTGTTTTTTGTAGTACTCTGTGGGGAAAAAAAAGACGAAAGAAACTCAAGATTATGTGTTTCTTGTATTATCGATGATGTTGCATTTTCATATTAATTTGCATATTTAATACCCGTCCTTATGCTCTTTGAGTAACTTCTATCCGTAGTAAATGGTACTAACCCCTCCTGCGAAATCTTCCAAAAGGGGGTTACCAGTCTTATAAATATATAAAGAAAGAAGGGTGCGATGGTATACGGCGTCTGCAATGCGTATCCGACTGGCGTGTTTACATCCCCGTAAAAAATTACGGTGGCTTAGTTCGGCTATGCCCGGATATACGTAGCGTGAGCTTATGCGCACAAAATGAGAGGCGCTATCTAGCGGCTCCGGTGCAGCGCCAGACTTGGCTATTGCGCAACGGAGGGGCACAGCTGGGCACGCGGCGGCGTCAGTGCGTCTGCCGCGGCTCTGACGTCAATCCTCTGAAATGCGCAGACCGGCGAGGCGGGCGCGGCGGCGGCGGAGCGCGCGGCGGAGCGCGCGGCGGAGCGCGCGGCGGAGCGCGCGGCGGAGCGCGCGGCGGCGGCGGCTTCGGCGCGCCAGCTGTGCGCCGTGTGACGTCACTGCTCCTAGCGCATGCGCAGCGCGGAGCACGGCTCATGATGCGAGCCACGCGAAACTGCTCAACCTCGGCCAGTGTAGCTCACGCTACAAAAGTTAATTGTCCCTCGATTTCCACCCCATGACGTCACCAAACATCACAGAAGCGCCATGTTGTCACCGGCCCCGATCCTGGCTGTGTCTTAGCAGCGGATGTCGCAGACGCCGGTTGTGCTGCGTGTCGCTCGCCAGCTTGACGGTCCATGGAAACTTCGGGTGTTCGGCTGCTGAATATCCGCGATACGCGACGACAACAACACTCGCTCGTTGTTGTTGTTGTTTTTTGCCGGTATTTTTATTTTTATCTACCAGGATTGCGATATCCGACCTTTGGAACGTCATTTATTGCCGCTTCGGGTCCACCTTTGACGTATGGCCATTACATGCCACTAAACAGACCAGTCGAAGACGCGTTCCAGTCAACGTATGTGAAGCTGCCAGTTCAAAAGAAAGATATTCCAGGAATTTACATCACACGTTCGCTTGTCTATGCGGAGCGCAAGTATCGTCTGCTACGTTTCTCGCGGACGTGGTGACGTCAGAACGCCAAGCTCTGATTGGCTCCGATAGAAGGATAGCGGGTAGACCTCAAAGCAAGTTGCCTTCAGGTCTACCCACTATCCAACGTTACAAGATTACCTCTGTTCCCCCCTCGCTCACTTCAGTCCGCCTCCCGTCGTTTGAAGCGCCATCTAGATTTGCGTTTCATAACTGTATGCTCTATAGAGCAGACCTTGAACGCCATCTAGACGCTATGCTGCGAATCGTATGTATTCCATAGAATATACTGCAGTTACCACAGCAGATGTTGGCGCGTCGAGCGACGGGAGGCGAGTCGTGGTGAGTGATGGGGGGTACTGCATGCTCGTGCAAGCAGCGTCTATGACCAGTTCCGTAACTGAGCAAATCTAATAACGTTGCCACTATCCTTCAATCAAAGCCAATCAGAGCTCGGCGTCCTGACGTGACCACAACAACCCCTGCAAAAGTAGCAGACGATACTTGCGCTCCGCATTGGGGACAGCGTATGTCTTTCCCTGGTACTGCTCGACGCTCGCTGTACACTGCTTGTTTTCCCAGCTATCTTCTAGCGTACATCGGAGACAAGAAAGAGCACGGCTGGCACGGCTTCGCGTACGCCGCGGCATACGGGCTCTCGCAGTTCATTGGAGGCGTAACGAACGCGCACAGTGCGTACTTCATGAGCATCGGTGCCTTCAAGGTCCAGTCGGCTCTTACCTGTGCCTTGTACAAAAAGGTAAGGCGCTTCTTCGCCCTAAAACTTTGGAGGGTCTACTTTTTCGCAAAGCACATGGGAACACGTATTGTTGTCTTCTACGGAGGGAGGCCAAGGACAACGCTGAAAATGTATTTAAAGCTTTAGATCTAAAAGATCAGTCCACACAGTGACACTGCAGCACGACGTAAGCGCATTAAACATCATGCCCAGTGCCACAGCAGTGACAGCACAGACTTGTTTTAGGTCGAAACATATTCCCAGCCTTATCATTCGCAGAGCGCTCTCCGTGAACCAAAGCGATTGGCTATCCAAAGTGGGCTGCGAGAAAGTTGACGCTCCAGACGTTTCGGTGCGTCTAGTCTGGTGTCTGACACCGCCTGCTAGTCGTCAAAGCAGATGCGTGGCAGCCTCCAGCATCGTCTGCTATTCCAGCACCGTCCATCGTCGTCTGCAATGCTCGCAAGACGCGACCATGAAAGCGGCGTTGTAGCATTCCGGAGGCATCTATTTTACCGAAGCTTATTTTAGCAGACGCAGGTTTAGGGGCCCCCTTTTACGAAATTCCTTTGGAGAGGAACCCAGTTTTGAGAAAATGGTGACAGCAATCCTTCTCGCGCATTAGTTCTTTTTTTATTGAAAAAATTCAGGCTTTGGCGACGCAGAATTTTCGCGTCTCGCCTGGTTTACAGGGGCGGGTAGGGAGGGGGGGGGGGGGGGGGGGGGGGAGCAAGGCTTGGGTAAGCTCGGTCGTAGGGTAGACGCTTTAGTGGCGTTTCTCTAAACTGAGGCCCTACATTCTCTAAACCGAGCTTCGATACAACGTGCCCGTTCTCTGAAACATGTTTCAATGAAATGGCGTTTGGTCAACCCTAGTGAATCCCTAGTGTTCCATCAAGTACCAGCCATGGTCTAATACACGTGTCTGCCAGCGTCTGTCGATGTGCGGTAAAGACACCAACAGGACTAAAAAAAATTAAGGAAATAAATATGCAGCTCTTTCAACTCTTTTATTCTTGATTCTTTTTTTTTCCCTCTCGCACGGCATCTGCGAGCAAGGGCGGCGAGCGTCATGGAGCACAATTAAAACGCGACCAAAAATCAATCGTTTTGGCAGGCCAGGTGCACGGCAAAACTTGAGGCCTATTTGCCCTTCGAGCGAAATGGCGGGAACATACCTGAAAAAACTTGATGTGAGCCGAACGCCCGATTGCCTTCCGCCAAAATGACTCGCAAATTCTTACCTGTGTCTATTTAAAAATCACGTATCACTACTAAGCACTTTATTTTTTTTATTTTAGTGTCTTCTCGGTATTAAAACCATGGTTGCAATCATGACGGATACACAATTTACAGAGCAGCTAGGCCGCTTTTACGGGAACCAACACCTTTATTCAGCATCTACACTCGCAAACGAATAAGTCAAGCCAGATCAAGCAACATAGATGGCGTGGGACACTAGGCGTGGGGGGGACACTAGGCTTATAGACCAGTCCCGCTACCAGAACAAGCACCGGCACAGCGCCCGAAGGCGCGTACTTGGGACAGTTATTGTTTGCTGCAGACTACTAGGTAAGTTGAGGAGATCTCTCTCTAAACACTTCGATGAACGCAGAACGACTCGCGCTCATAAAAAATGAATAAGTTCAACTAGCTAGGTTCGTTGAGCACGCCACAAACGCCGTCAGTCATGTTTGTTATCGTTTGAAACCGAAGCGGACGCCGGAAAACCAATCTCAAGACTTTTTTGAAAAAAGTATATTGACTCTATCTAGATTATTTGCTTCTCAAATATAAAAAAATGTTCCATTAAAAGACTAACACTGCACGGAGAAGCAATTTTACAACGAACATTCCACACGTCACCTATCGCTCTCGCCAATGAGAACCGAGAAATGTAGCGTAGTCAAGTACGTTCCTGGGTAGGGCCTAGGGCGGGATACTTTCACCTAAATTTCGTCTGAAAACAAAATTATTGCGCAAAAAAAATTGTTTCGTGGATAAAATTTAAAAATCACGTAGCACAACTAAGCCCTTTATTTTTTATTTTAGTGTATTTTTAAAAGCTACATTTGTTACCTCAGTGGTTGTCTATCGTCGCAAACAACTTAAAAAAACACCAACATGTTTTTAATTAAAAATGATATTATAGGTAAATAGTTTTTCACTAAAAATATTAGAGCAATATTTACGCCGTTCGAAGTGAGTAGACTCAATTTAGGTAGGGGTAGCCCTGCACTGGGCCCGCTCCTAACAGGGTAAAGGCCCGTTCACACTCTTGCAACCGAGTACGACCGAGAGATACCAAACCGGTTTTTAAGCCTCTTGCGATCTCTTAGGACCAGCTCCGCTCAGCGCATCCGGTCTCAAGAAGTCTTTCTCGGTCGCACTCGGTTGCAAGAGTGTGAACGCGCCTTAATAGTAGCTAGACATGTACCGTTTTTCGGCTCTTATTGGTTTAAAATCGCGCGGGCATTGGCTTCCTCTCCGTGACGTAACCTCCCTCTCGCCTCGCCGCGCGCGCATTGGTTTCCGCCCCCTGACTTAGCTTCCCTCTCCCTTTTGTCCTTCACTACTCTCCTCCTCTCTACGCGGCGCGCTTCCCTTTCCATTGTTTTGTCTAGAGACGGACGCCGTCAGCTTTTCCCTGTAATGTGCATTAATAAGGTGCTCGGGACTCTCAACGCCCTGCGTGTGACTGTTTTAATAAAGTCGAGCGCTCTCGTTCGTAAGTCATTGTCAATGTTTGCTTTAGTGCTTTGATGGCGCCCGGCAACAATCGCTTAACCGTAATAATGACTTTTGTTTCCTAACTAGTTGATGAATATTCTAGTGAAAAAGCCATTTGTATAAAAAATTTCTTGTGTCCAATAAGCACATATAAACCATACAAGATATATAGAACATAAGAATATATAAGAACCATATAAGAAACTTGTGAGAGGTTTCTTATGTGGTTCTTATTTGTACTTATATATCTTATATAGTTCTCATATATCTTGTATGATTCATACGTGTTTATTGAACACCGAAATTTCTCATACAAATGAGATTTTTCAATAGGGTATTAATTATTCAAAACCAATTTACTTCCTTATTTGAAACTCTATTCTCGTTTGGTAGCTCTGGTTGACGGGTACTTGAAAGACCTTCAGAACGAACCCCTTTAAAAGTTGGTGAACCAGGGCACGTCAATGGCGACGCGCAGTGTCTAGGTGGTCAGCTCGAAATGACGCGCAGGGTCGAGATCTGAAGGCCTTTTTAAGTTCCCGCAAAATGGGGTATTATACGGGTCCCATAGCAAGGACTGAATAAGGCATCAAAGCCCCCCCCCCCCCCCCCCCCCAGCCTGAGATGCCCCAAATAACAATTCACTAACTAATCGAAATGCCGTTGGGCATACTTTAATCAACCCTCCGCTCCAGGTTCTACGTACATCTGGAGGTTCCCTTCGGCAGTACACAGCGGGGCAGATCATGAACATGATGTCCATCGACGTCACGCAAGTGGGGCAGTTCTTGACGTCCGTCAACAACTGCTGGAGCGTGCCGCTCAAGATAGTCGCTGCACTTGCCTTCCTCTGGCATTACTTGGGTCCCTCTTGTTTCGCTCTAGTGGTCATCATGCTTTTTTGCCTACTGGCATCCGCCTGCATCTGGTACTACTGCGACAAGTTTCAGGTACGTAACGAAACAAAATGTAGCGCGTAAACCAGTGCATCAATTTCACAAATATATGCATACAGGCCAGACTGGTACGGTACGAATTACAACTACTCAAATTACTTGGAATCGATTACTTTTTCGTAATTTTTATTTATCTGGTTACATTTATTAGAAAATAATCACAATAGTAATCTGATTACCTTTAGAGGTACTACACTCACTTGTAATCGTTACTTTTAGAGCACATCTCTTAGGGGCCCGTCTCCAGCCTCAGCGGCGTCGGCGTCGGCGTCGGTGTAACCGGGGGGGGGGGGGGGGGGGGTCACGTGACCCCGAGGTCACGTGATCCCCCCCCCCCCCCCGAGGTCACGTGATCCCCCCCCCGAGGTCACGTGACCCCCCTCCCCCGAGATGACGTGACCCCCCCCGGGGTCACGTGACTACCCGCAGGTGACGTGACCCCCCTCAGTACCCTTCCCTACTCCTCCTCAAGATCTGCGCTCCGATTCGGCGTTACAGGGATTTGTAAACGGCTTTCATTTTTTCCTCCCCTTTCTGATGGCGCCCTTTTGTTCAATGATTCCTACCAAGGAGTCGTTGAACCAAACCTTTGAAAGAAAGATGGCTTCCCTGAATGTCTGCATTAAGAAGATAAGTAGTTCATGATTCGGTGATTCTAATCCAGTAATGGACTGTGCGAAATAGCCGTTTTCAAACTGGCAGAAAACTGACGTTTTGAAAATCTGAAGAAATCGGAGACGTGACGCTTATTTTTTTAAGTGATATGGCCAATTACTTTTCGTCTCGAGTAATCGAGTAATCTAACTGAAGAATTTTTATGCAAGAGCAATTGTGATTGTAATCGGTTACTCTTTTCGTGCAACATGTACAAGAGTGATACAGGCAAAGACATATCGCTCATATACACGGTGTTTCACCAACGACGGAGAATCATTTAAAGACCTGATCGCACGTACACCAACACGGCATCTCAGCGCTACTAGTCAGCGCTGAAAATGGGTGCTGACCTTGCTAATACAGAGCTGACTACGCACTATATTGTTGATACAGCACTGATGTACGGCATTGCATCAGTGCCAAGTTACGTTCAAGTTAGCGCAGCATCGGCGCTGGTTCTAGTGTTCATTTAGCGCTGTAATGTTTACGTGAACCGGCCTTAAAAAAAGAAGAAAGGAACATTAAAAAAAATTACTTTTTTCGGGATGAAAGTATCGATCGCGGCGGACGTCAGGCTTTGAGTGTAAAGTGATGCGTAGAAAATGAATTACCTAAAACCTAAAGGTAAACTTTTGAAATAGTCACCCTAGCTGACCACAATAAAGTTCGCGTTTAGCTAGCGTAAGGTCGGTCTCTCTTTCAGGTATGACGACACTGCTTAACACTGTAGCTGAGAATTTTATCCAGTGCAATGTCACTGCTAGCCAAGGCAGGTGTTTGGATTAAGGGGAAGGGAGGAGCGGAGAGAGAGAGAGAGAGAGAGATTTGCAGAGAGATTTGACGTTTCAGGAGAAGCGTTGCCCAAATCTAGTTTGTTGACCTAATATTTTTCATTTCAACAAGAGCTAAACATTTCTCCCTAAAACGATCAGGTGCATGTCGTTCTTTTTTTTTTCATAAAACAAAAAAGTTGCTCCTGGGGCGCTTGAGGGTCGACGACGGCTTGGACATATATGTTTTTGTTGTTGTTTTTCAGAAACTACTAATGACTTGCAAGGACTCCCGGCTGCGACAGATCACCGAAATTCTTAACGGGATTAAGGTACTATTATCACACCTTGTCTGGATATCACATTGGGAAAATAACAACTTCATTCATAACTTGGGTTTTCGGTGTTTTGTGGTAATTTGTAAAACAATCCGGCTAAAAAAAAAGGAGCACTGAAAGGAGCACTGACCTCCTAGAAACTTTTTTTTTTTTGCTAACTGCCTGCATAGGGCACGTATGTCCCAAAATAAAGTAAAACAAATAGTGGAATATATGCATCGCGAGACACATTTTTATTTAGGAGCAGCTCTGAAAGATGTTTCTATTTTGGCACGTCACCCTAAAATAAAAACACGTTTCAAAAAAGCCCTTAGGGACACTGCATTCCGATTAAATATATTTTAATGCCAGTATTTTACACCTATGTCACAAAAAGAAACGTGCTTCTATTTGGGCACGTCAACCCTAAATACAAGCACGAATAGAAAAACGGCGCGAGACTCAAAATGAGTATCACAATATTAATATTACGCTATATTTTTTTCGTTCAGGGACGTTTTATTTTGTTTGTAACAGATATGCCATGTTCAGGCGCTTAAGAAAATTGGGGAGTTCAGTGACCAGGGCCGACTTGCTTGAGACAGCGTCTCAGTTGAGACTGGTTAAGGTGTATCCACACGACGGACCGGGCCGCGGACCGATAGATCACGTGATGCGCGGCCCGCGGGCCGCCCGGCTGCAATGAGCATCCACACGGCGGACCAAAAGAGCAGACGACAGAGTGAACGGGCCGGTCTAACCCTCGACCTCACAGCTCCGCCAAACGCGTGCAACGAGCTGCTTTGAGGCTATTTGTAAGGAGCCAAGATGGAGGTTGAACGAAAGAGACTTTTGGCCGCGGTGGCTTTGGCGTTGACTATTGAAGACGAGGAGGACTTAAGTGAACCGGAAAGGGCATGCATCTATTGTCCCACAGAGCGGGAAATCGCTCCACGAGCGCAATGAAGTAAAAAGTTGCATCGTTGCACCATGCCGCCATCGTCGCACAACAAAAGGTTTGTCGTCTTCGTCTTCAACAGTTGGCGCCAAAAGAACACGACTTTGGATTTGGATTCCAATCCAAACAAAAGTCAGCTTGTTGCCAGACTTAGCACTTCAATTATACTAAAAACGCCGCGGTCCGCCGCCAAGGTCCGGGCGAGAAAACTGGCTTGGCATTTCTCACAAGCGCGGGCCGCGGACCGCCGGCGGACCTCGAAAAGCGGTGACGTAAGATCACGTGATGCGCGGCCCGCGGACCAAAACAGCAATTTGGTCCGTCGTGTGGATACACCTTTAAAAGAAAGCACTGCCAAAGCCAAACCGCGTCGCAAGGCACTCGCGTCCTAGAAATCACCCCAGACCACTAGGACGACCTCACTTCACAGTTCGTGAAAAACAAGCCGCGTCCGTCCGCACTGTGACCGAAAGATGTCCATAAAAACACGTCATCAGCGTGATGTCATCAAGCGTCATCATACATCATCAACGTGATGTCACCCCCAGACCGCCGTGTGTAAAAGGTGCGCTTCAGATTTCATCTGTGCTCGCTGTGTGCTTCGTGAGATGGACTGTGAGGCGACCGCGTCTACATCTACGGCCTCGATATCGGCAGCAGAGTCTACATCTACGGTGGCTTCCGCAAGCAAACGGGGCTGCCCACGCAAATACCCCACAGCCTCCTTAAGTGTCCCCCTCCAGGCGTCGTTCTCGATGTCGTCCTAGACGTCGTCCTATAAGTAGTCCTAGACGTCGTTCTTGACGTCATCCTAGAGGTTGTCCTATAAGTTGTCCTTGACGTCGTTCTTGACGTCGTCCTAGAGGTTGTCCTAAAGTTGTCCTTGACGTCGTTCTTGACGTCGTCCTAGAGGTTGTCCTATAAGTTGTCCTTGACGTCGTTCTTGACGTCGTCCTAGAGGTTGTCCTATAAGTTGTCCTTGACGTCGTTCTTGACGTCGTCCTAGAGGTTGTCCTATAAGTTGTCCTTGACGTCGTTCTTGACGTCGTCCTAGAGGTTGTCCTATAAGTTGTCCTTGACGTCGTTCTTGACGTCGTCCTAGAGATTGTCCTATAAGTTGTCCTTGACGTCGTTCTTGACGTCGTCCTAGAGGTTGTCCTATAAGTTGTCCTTGACGTCGTTCTTGACGTCGTCCTGGAGGTTGTCCTATAAGTTGTCCTTGACGTCGTTCTTGACGTCGTCCTAGAGGTTGTCCTATAAGTTGTCCTTGACGTCGTTCTTGACGTCGTCCTAGAGGTTGTCCTATAAGTTGTCCTTGACGTCGTTCTTGACGTCGTCCTAGAGGTTGTCCTATAAGTTGTCCTTGACGTCGTTCTTGACGTCGTCCTAGAGGTTGTCCTATAAGTTGTCCTTGACGTCGTTCTTGACGTCGTCTTAGAGGTTGTCCTATAAGTTGTCCTTGACGTCGTTCTTGACGTCGTCCTAGAGGTTGTCCTATAAGTTGTCCTTGACGTCGTTCTTGACGTCGTCCTAGAGGTTGTCCTATAAGTTGTCCTTGACGTCGTTCTTGACGTCGTCCTAGAGGTTGTCCTATAAGTTGTCCTTGACGTCGTTCTTGACGTCGTCCTAGAGGTTGTCCTATAAGTTGTCCTTGACGTCGTTCTTGACGTCGTCCTAGAGGTTGTCCTATAAGTTGTCCTTGACGTCGTTCTTGACGTCGTCCTAGAGGTTGTCCTATAAGTTGTCCTTGACGTCGTTCTTGACGTCGTCCTAGAGGTTGTCCTATAAGTTGTCCTTGACGTCGTTCTTGACGTCGTCCTAGAGGTTGTCCTATAAGTTGTCCTTGACGTCGTTCTTGACGTCGTCCTAGAGGTTGTCCTATAAGTTGTCCTTGACGTCGTTCTTGACGTCGTCCTAGAGGTTGTCCTATAAGTTGTCCTTGACGTCGTTCTTGACGTCGTCCTAGAGGTTGTCCTATAAGTTGTCCTTGACGTCGTTCTTGACGTCGTCCTAGAGGTTGTCCTATAAGTTGTCATTGACGTCGATCTTGACGTCGTCCTAGAGGTTGTCCTATAAGTTGTCCTTGACGTCGTTCTTGACGTCGTCCTAGAGGTCACCCTATACGTCGTCCTATACGCGTCGTTCTCGACGTTGTCCTCTAGACGTCATTCTCGACGCCGTCCTTATGGTCGTCCTAGAGGTCGCGCTAGAAGTCGTCCTAGAGGTCGTTTTAGACACCGTACTTAGCGTCGATCTCCAAAACGCCGTCCTGGACGTCGTCCTATACGTCGTCCTAAACTTTAATACGTGTAGAAACATTACTCGAAAACATTTCTTACGCGGGACTATAATGCCTTTCGCCTTCCTACACGTAAGCAATCTTAAGCGTACACGTGCAGTTTTATTACTATTTTTTAATTAAATAAACCGGCATACACTACGGAGTCTATTTTGCAAGGCCGACACACCAGCCCGTGTAAACTTTGTCATTGCAATCTGCATAATCTGCACATCCTGCGTCATTTCCGCTATGGCGGCCAACGAAAATGACAAATTTTTACATACCCAAATAAATAAAATACTTATGATACTTGCCACTATCATTCAGGATAAGAGAGCTATGCCCCAACAGACTTCGCTCAGACCACTCAGCCTCAAAACTTCGTGGTACCTCCCAGCGCGTTATGCTTTCAATTATTCGGACATTCCGACATACATTCTCACTTAACACGAACATTCGGTTAATACGAACGCAGGTGATCAAGCTGAATGCCTGGGAGCACCCTTTCATGCAAAAGGTGAACGAGACCCGAGCGGACGAGATCTCCCACCTTAGGACATTCTCGCTCCTTCAGTCAGCGTTCTTTTTCCTCTGGACCTTCACTCCAAACATGGTAAGTGAATCAAGAGCGGCTCCGAGCTAAACAGCTGTCAAAGCATGATCGGCACGCACGTACAAAGAAGCACGTGATTTTGTGGGCATTTGAATGTGATATTCGAAACGTAGTCCGTTGTCATTAATTGTATCAACAGGTAAGTCATCAATTATCTTTTGGAATTAAAAGCAGCGCAAAAAGACGAGAACCAGACGAAGAAGTAATACCGACGCAGCGCTGCTTCCGTGTTACTTCTTCGTCTGGTCCTCGTTTCTTTGCGCTTTTTCTTAATTCCAGAGTATGTATCAACTCGCCCAAGTCTCAACTTTATTATCAATCATATACGCTCGACACAAAAATGTCCCTGCGTCTCCTTTCCCAAAAGACACTCAAGGCTAGCTCACCGATTTGTGCTCACGTGTGAAAGACTGCGTTTCAAGTGCTCGCGACTGCTTATGACGACAGAACACTGGAGAGCTTGTATCGCATAGAGTTACCCACTGCTCGATTGGAGACACGTGGTTTATGGGCCACATATGAAATAAGAACTGCGAGGAGGTGACGAAATCGTTGATCGTCTGTAAACGTCTCCGCTTTTCCGCCCGCTTTTTTCCTCGCCACGCGAAAACGCAGCGCATGCGCAATTCAGACCAATGTCCGCAAGAGGCGTCCGCCGTTAAGCTGCAAGTGTTCCTATGGTTTCAGATGAACCCCCTCTTCGATCTGGACCCTATAGTGAACTCACCTCAGTGAGTTCACTGCTAGATGACACTGTAGCGTGCCATGGCACACTGGTGTTATCTAGGGGATAGCCCTGGAGCATTTCCGATTTGGGTAAAACTATACCGAAGGTTTTGCCGTACTTCCATGATCAAATCTACGCACTCTCTAGGAGAAATGGTCGCTTATTAACATTGTCGAAAAATATTTCAGGCTCATGGTAAAAACAAATGACGAATAAAAAATTATAAAATACTCGCAGATCCTAAATGTTCCAGGGACACCCGATAGATTGTGCCAGTGTGTGTTCTATCGTGGTAAGCACTCACAAGCGATTCCAAAGCAGCCGGCCACAGTCAAACGCAAACACGTTAACCACCGTCATGTTAACGTCGACTGTGGTTAGCACGTTAACCACAGTCAAGCGAAAACACTGCGGTCAACAGAAGAAGGTTGGAGAATGGCGGGGCTGCAAATATGTTTTCACCTAAAAATAAAGTGATGTGACACTGCAGACCCCATCTATTGTAGACTAGCATCTTGTGATTCGCTCCATCTTCCCTAATTGATAGTACATTATATGGTTACATTGCCTCCACTCACACGCAAAGGCTTATGGAAGGTTTCAAGCTAACGTACAACTAGCAACGCGACGCTTGACATGTTCACGTAATGCGCAGTGTCACATAATAGGCTTTGCTTTTAGGTCTAAACTTATTTTCATTTCCGCCATTCGTGAAACCCCTTCCATAAACAGCGGTGATTGATTATCCGAGTGCTCCGCGGAAAAGTAGACGTACGGGCAATTTTATAAGAGTGTACACCTTAAGAAGTATGGAGCTTTTCCGCAATGCACCAGATTGAGCCAATCACTGCAATCTGTAGAGGAATCTCGGCCAACTAAGATGCTGAACATACATACGTTTACACCTGAAGAATAGTCCACACTGTGGCACTGAGCATCGCGAAAGGTCGAACCTGAATGCAACAAAGCACTGTTTCTCTTTTATCTTTTAGTTTTAGACATGTTCCAGCATCGCCACTCGCCGAGCTCGCTCCCTACATTGCAGCGATTGATCCTCCCAATTGCTTTGAAAAAAAGAAGACGCCCTAAACTTTTTTTAAAGTGTAGTATTTGATGAATGCACTAACCGCCGATTAAAGTCTCAACCGTTTACTCAATCAAAAGTGGGTCATTTTGTGAAGTTCTGAAGGGCATTACCCTCGTCAACATCAAGCTCAACATCGAGGAATTAATCACTCAAATATAAAGGCGTCGTTGACAATTAAGGTGTTCTGTCACGTCTCTCGCGCCACCGTTTCTTAAGGTAAAGTCACAGTCCTACTGCTAATACAGCTTAAAAGAGACAGCATGCAGACAGTCCGAGGCGTGCTTGTTTCTTGTGTGGCGGTCCTGTGGTACTGGTCATACCATAGCGTCCTATATACTGACAAAGCCTGGCATATCACCACGAGAAGCGGCCGCCGAAATGAAAAAGGTGGAGCGGCAGACAACGGATGAGAGGAGAGCCACGTGAATGGCGCCCCGCTGCGGCGAGACGCCGAAGCACACTTCTCCCGAGCGAACAAGCGTGTTTCGGGTCCTCGCCGCTGCAAACGCTGAGCGCTGACGTCCGGGTTCCCGGAGAAATGGTCCCTTGATGCTCTGTGCTACCAGATGCTCGCGCTCTAAATCTGCGACCGGGCACTCTATGGCTCCGTCGTCAAACTGCAAGGTTTTGTGAGTATAGAGGATGATATATCGTCATACAAACAGTGTTCAAGCATGTTCAAGCAAACGTACGTATGCTTGAACATGCTTAAAGCCTGTCTGCAGATAGTTCTCTGATCATATCTGCAACGAACACCGTCTCTTTTGCATGATGTATGAGACATCAAGTCCTCGGTAAAATATCACGGCGATTTATTTAAAATCCGGAACTTTACATTTCAATTACTTATATAAAAATCTTAATTGGTAAATAATACATATATCACGCTTCTCAGTTACTTCAGTTGTGCTGTCCCAGCGGGCAACTTAAGGTTCGTAAAATATTTCTTTATCACCTCTTGCGTCACCCGCTGACTGCATAAATGTATGCCAAAGAAACAAATAAATTAAATTGCTTCGCTAAAAGTACTGATCCTACAGTGTCAAGAGTATAAAAGAATCGCAGCAATCGTGATCCCCAAAATATAGAGTGTTACACCTATAATTCAGCGATATTTTAATAATTCTATAAGCCTTCACATGACGTACCGTTTAACCGATTAACGTTTCAGTTAAATGTCACCAATTAATCGGTTAAAATTGCTGAGTCAATGCACAATCTTAAAAAAAGCTGATTATAACAAAGAAAAAAAAATGGAGCAATGAATCATATATATATATATATATTAGCGTTTTTCATGATTCGATCATGGTTGCTTTCAGGCCTTGTGGGCGATGTTCGTGACGTTCCTGCTGGTAAGCCCCGCCCACCAGCTCACGCCCTCCCTGACGTTCCCCTGCCTCTCCTTCTTCCTGCTTCTTCGCTTTCCGATGTACACCCTGCCGGACATCGTGTCCAAATTCATCCGGGTAAGACGATAACCTTTTTTTTTTTTTTTTTTTTTTTTTTTTTTTTAACGTGTTGTTCTGACCCACACCGAAAATAATAGAGGTCTGCGAGCGACTTCCCCCGCTTCCATGGAACGCCATTACAGTCGGAGGGCGCCAACTTGACAATCGGACCCGAGCCTGAAGCCGAGGGTCTTTCGACGCGTTGATTGGTCACGAGGCGCAGCCGAACACTGACGCAGCACTCGTATCCAATCCGCACCTTCGCTCGATCTCACTGTGATGGACTCCATTTTGGTGCGCAGATTGATTATTTTAGGTGGTGTTGCCCTCACCCCGGTCTACTCTACGATACAGAGTGTCCACCACCCCCCCCCCCCCCCCCCCAAAAAAAAAATAGTGTCGCTTTTACCGCAAAAGTAAACTACGCACCGCCCAACGCGTAGTCTCCTCTCAAGTGAATCGCTAGCGGTACGGACCAGATGAAAGTTTTGAAGCTTGTCGTTACCTCGTTCAAAGGTTATAGGCGATTTTCAGAATGTTTCAATGGGAAAACGGCGCCCGACGTAGACTACAAATATTTATTTATTTATTTATTTACTTATTTAAAAAGTACCGACATTTCTAAAAGAATATTTCTTTATTTATTTGTTTACAAAGTACCTAACTGGGCGAAATACAAAATGTAAGCATCACAATAGGTGTCTTTTTTTTTTAGAATACAGTGTGGTAAGTAAGAAAAGGATAAGTCACTATCGTCATTTGACACAATGTTGTCCGGAAGCTCGTTCCACTCAATCGCGATATTAACAAGGAATGAATAGGCAAAATTGTCAGGTACAGCAACCTCTTTCAAAATGATCGCACCGGGAGAAGACGTAGGATGGGCTCCAGAAAATAGGCGGTTTTATCAATCCCTTTTATATATACTGTATATATACGATTGAAAAATTTAATCTTAGTTTTTTTTTTTTTTTCTTCAACATTTGAGCGTTTCTTATCCCTCATTTCGGCAGCACTCGCATAAGGGTCATAATTGTGAAGCTCAAAGCACGCTGCCCGATTCTGAACTTTCTCGAGTTTGTTAATAAGAAAGTCGTGAAACGAGTCCCACACGACGCACGCTTAATCTAGGATCGTTCTTACTAAAGAAAAGTAGAGTATTTCTTTAACGTTGTGTGACGAAGATCTAAAATTTCGTCGCATAAAACAAAAGATTAATTAGCTTTTACTATTGCTCGTTCTATATGACTGTTCCATTTTAGGTAGTCTGTACATAGCTCTGCTGAGTAAAAATATTCAGATTCAGTATTTAAATGGACCATGAAACGATTTTGAAATCGAACTTCACACACCGCACGTCGTAAAAAGTGTGGAAAGAAACCCAAAACCCAAAAATGAAGACAATTGTCAGTTCTATTTGTCAATTTCTAGAGCGTTCTCTTTAATCTAATTGGGATTTTTTTAAGGACACAGCAAGTTCATTGATTTATGAGCACATCCCACTCTGTTCAAACGCTCAATCGCCGTTGTTCACTCTTCGTCTTCGAAGGCTCTCGAACAGAAAGAAACGCTTGTTCAGAAACGCAAAGCGCACTAACACGCAAGGATATTGGGCAAGTTATAACATTGCAGCCAGTGAAAACAAAAACGCAGTTGGAGAAGCTAAATATTACTTTTATAAGGAGTGCCTCCCAGTCATGCTAACTAATAATCCCAAATGGTTTTGGAATGTAATGAATCCCCGTGACGAACTTTCACTTTAGCTTAAAAATGAACCAGGTGACACAATTCCTGATATGTGTGCTCGACAGGTTTAGTGGCATGTTTTCTATAATGTTTACTGATGATTTTTCTGCAATTTGTCCTCCGATTTCTTCATATGATTTTTTTTAGGCTTGTCGGTGTTGGTTGTTTCCGGTTGTCGCTCTAGTGGGACTCGGTCCTATCTATGCGTTTGAAACGCAAAGTAGACCGATCTCACTGGCCAGTTTAGTTACGCCACCGCTGCTGCAATGCATCGAGGGACCTCGTCGCAACTTTGAAATGGCTGACCAACTACAGGCTGTATAAATATCCACACAACCCCGAGGGAACTTTAGCCTTTTTGCACGGGCGACAACCTTGCTGGATCTCTGCGCGCGCAGAGCACGAGACGGCACGAGCCTCTCAGGTACTGGCGCCAGCCTCCTGTGAACTAAAGTTATAACGGCATTACGCACGCGCCCGACGCTTAGTGATATCGATCTCTTCCATCCGCAGTTAGGACAACTAGTGGAAAAATCTTGATCACGGCGAACATTAATCCGATAGGAATAGCGCTTCGTAACACTGTCACAAGGGCGCACATGTGCAACAGGTGAAGTCGTGATATGCAATAAGAAATATATAATAGGCCGATCTCACCAGCCAGTTTGACTACGCCACCGCTGCCGCAATGCATCGAGGGAACTTTAGTCTTTCTGCACGTGCGACAACCTGGCTGGAGCTCAGCGCATGCAGAGCATGAGGAGGCACGAGCCGTCTCGTGCACTGCTGCCCGTCTCCTGCGAACTAAAGTTATGGCGGTGTCACGCATGCGCCAAACGCTTGGTGAGATCGGTCTATTGGATTATATACACCTTTTCTCTATGTCGCTCTGAACAAATTTCGTGGTGCGAGGTGTATGCTTCATGATAAGGTACGCTGAGCGCGTACACTCCCAAGAAAAAAGGGTGTAAATGGGTGCATAATACACCCTTTGCCCCATATAATACACCCCAAAACTTCAATACTACGTACAGCGCCATACAGTCGAACAGACAGTCCAAAATTTTACGAGGGGCTTGATAGCTGTGTGGTACAACTTATTAAATAGCTAATGTACGTTTTGCTGACTTAAAAAAAAATAATCCGGGTTTTCTTGGCTCTACTGTAAAAACTCGGTGTTTTCTTTATGTGGTCTTTTATACGTACTTTAGCTATTTAAAAAAGTTGTATCGCACCGGTATCAAGCCCCTTCTAAAATATGGGGCCGCCTGTTCGAGTATAGGGCTCAGTACGGTCGAATTGAAGTTTTGGGGTGTATTATATGGGACAAAGGGTGTAACGATACACCCTTTTACAGCCTTTTTTCTTGAGAGTGTACCTTATCATGAAGCATACACCTCGCACCACAAAATTTGTTCTCCGCAAGAACATGAAAAAATGACCGCAAGCATTGTGCGATGACGTCGCTCACAAGCCATGTACAGTACCGGAACTTACTCTGTTCTCACGCGCAGTTTGCGGTGTCATTGAAAAGGCTCTCCGAATTCCTGGATGCAGAGGAACTGGACGACGACGCCGTAGGAACGAACCCAGAGAAAGGTATTTTTATATATATATAGCACGGTGCCTAAAGCGCGTCTTCGACTACTATCATTTAGCGTCCTATTCTGCCCATGCATCAATAGTGGTCCCGAAGAAGCAACAAATGACGTCACAGAAGCCGGAGTGTCATGATGTCGGATGTCGCGATCCTGGCGGTTGGACGTAGGATTGCTGGCGAAAAGCTCGTACGAACGTGAGCGTCGCTCTTGTCACAGCGTCACAACTGCTGGCGGCCAAAGCTTCCGTGGACTGCCAAGCTGAAGAGCGACCCGCAGGAATACAGACGTCTGCTACATCCACCACCGCTGCTGGGACGCCGCCAGGATCGTGGCTGGTGACGACATGACACTTCTATGACGTCACCAGGCGGGAATTGAGGGAACATTTTTTTGGGCGTAGTAAACACACCTGTCAAACCACTGACCTCCATGACAATTTGTTGGGTCGCATCCCCGCTTGGTCGCTGCAGCGCAAGTGCGGCAACCGGACGGTCATCTTGGGACACGGAAAATCGACGTGTTAGAGTGCTGCGGAGGCGAGGTGGCAGCGTGCTGAAGACACGTTTTCTACTTGTTCATCGTCGTTAGCCGAAGAAGTTTGTTAAAACACCGTGTAAACGGTGAGAATTTCGTTCGAGAACAGGTGGAAAGTTTTAGGAAAGCGCAGCACCCCAGAGAAAAAGTGCAACTCGTCAAACGCGAGTCTTGCCAGTCTCGTGGCGTGATCAAAGCTTCATTGGCACGCCGAAGTGCTGCGTCTCTGCCTTCGAACGCTTAGTTACCGATCAAGAATCGACTCCGCGGGGATTTGCTTCGCGAGGGCAACCAAAAGTAAACCGCTGCCCTAGAGGCAGCGGTTTACTTTTGTCTTAGGGCTCTATTTGTCATTTGCGGCACTCGTGGTCCAGAAACGAGTTTGACCCAGTGGCGACAAAAGAGGGGTAGGGGGGTACGGCGACGGCGACAGATTGCACACGAGCAAATGGCCCGCATTTAAAAAACATTTCGATCTCGCTGTACAATACTTTTGTGTTCGAAAACCTACTTTCCTACACAGCGTTGCTCTATTTGTGTGTGCCCTCATGTGATCCATTCGAGTAGGTTTGGAACATAGCCATGGTTTATCGTGCACAAAAGCAACCACTGATTTTTGTTTTCTTTTATTGATTGCAATTCGCCGGAAACACTGGGCGATCCAGAAGACATCGACGCGCGACACACCTTCAAAACTTTTCTACGGCGTCGATTCTTGATAAGTATCCAAGCGTGCGAAGGCACAGAGACGTAGCACTTCGGCGGGCAAAGGAAGCTTTGATCACGCCAAGTGATTGGCGAGACTTGCGTTCTACGAGTTGCCTCTTTTTACTGCGGTGCCGAGCTATCCTAAAACTTCTCACGTGTTCCTAAAGACAACTTTCACCGTTTCCACAAGGTTTTAAAAAACGTCTTTGGCAAATGACGAAGAAACGAGCAGAAAACGCGCCTTCAGCACGTTGTCGCCCAGCCTCGCAACGCTCCAAAAGGTCGATTTCCCGTGTCCCAAGATGGCCGTCCAATAACTGCATTCGCGGAGCGGGGAAGCGCGATCCAGCAATTGCCATGGGCTGTGTTTCAAAATTTACTCGATCTTGCTCCAGGGTAAGTGTGTTGCACCCTTGCGTTCGAAAACCTACCAGCTTCACTCTTTCTGTGTTATCATGTGACACGACCCGCCGGAATAGCTCGGATTATTTGGGTATACGAATTCGAACACAGCCATGGAGATCAGTGTGTCGGACCAACACGTACGCGACTCTGACGTCACAGCTGCGGTGGCACTGCTGTCGACGCGGCTCATGCGCAGAAGAGTCGCTTGACGCGGAACTGGTTGCTGCGCACGCGCAGTGCCCACGCGCGGTGTGGGCAGACGCGGACTTGTTTGTCGATAGTGTGTTGGTGTTTCATTGTGGTTACCTCAGTATTCACGTAGTCACTGACCGCCTCAGGAACACACGGCGTGGCAAGCCCGGAGCATCTGAATATTGCTTCGCAGCCAATGAGAGGGCAGCACCGAAGGGGCAGCAATGAGAAGGCAGCCAACATAAAAGCTCAACAACCAATGCCGAAGCAAGGAGCGTAAAAGGTCACGCCCTGCGTTTCTCGCGCCCTCGGTGACGTTTTAAAAGCTCGCGTTCTTCATTCTATTACTATCATATTCGCCCTATGGGCAAAACTGGGGGAGTAAAACTTGGGCTTGGAGCCCTGTAGGTGTCAGACAACGATGGAAGCCTCCTGAAGCCTTTAGCCAAATCGGATACTCCTAATCAAACACGACAAAAAGAATCGGTCTCGATTCGTTTAAAGACAGCCGTGGCCTTTGAATAAATAGACAGGAGAACTCCCCGATTGTTTAGAATGGCTCCAGGGACCTCCCAAACTTTTATGCTTTATCGTGAGCGCGGTAAGCTTAAGAGCGAGCCCCGGGCTTTCGGCGCTCATTCCAAGCACGCGCTCTCGTGCAGTGCAAGCACGCTTCAGGGCCACATGCTCGCGCTTATAGCTTCGGCCTCGGTTGCGCTTAAAGTGAAACGAAGTGTGCGGAGCGCAAGTTCGTCTGCTTCTTGCACAGGGGTTGCGATGATGTCAGAATGCCGAGCTGTTATTAACAAAATAGTGGGTGGACTTCAAGGCATCTACCATTGAGGTCTACCCAGTATCCTTTCAATCGAAGCCAATCAGAGCTCGAGGTCGTTCTGACGTCAACGCAACGGATTCAAGAAGCAGATGACTCGATATCCAACAGCCTACGCTCGCGCGCAAATGGTCTCAAATAGGGTATGAACGGCAGGGCGTTTCTCTCCAATGACCGGCCTCCAGCGCTTCCCCGTTACCTTCCGTCGTGCTTTAGGTGCGAGTGCATGCTCGAGGTTCAACGAGACGCCGAAGCGTTATCGAAGGTACGCGATGCTCGTGCTGAAGGCGCGGACAACTGAAATACCTACCTGCCGTTCTAATCCTCTCAGTGAATACGCGTGGCGAGAAGTTCGGGTATCGCCGCCTGGTGGAAGTTTTTCACAACCCCCCCACAGTGAGGATTACTTCCACCTAGTCTGGTGCAAGCACGCGCGACGACTAGCTTTTATGCACTACGAAATTTTAAACATAACCGCGTGGGTAGGACATGCACTACACAGAGTGAAGAAAAGGGAAGCGCCCTTAGGCGAGCTTCTCCCCGCAAATCGAGCAAGCCACGCGCTCACGCCAGTGGCTTTCATAGCGTTTTACATTAGGCACGAAACGGAGTTTAGTTCGCGCGTGTAAAAATTCTTGACAAGCACTCTCCATGTTCTCTTCGACTCTTCTCTGCCATTTACTTTCGCGTTAACTTAGCTTTATTCCTATTAACACACTTTTGCTGTCTTATAATCTACAGCGCACAAGAATAATTCTCGCTGAAACACGGACAATTGAATACATTTTTTTCTTTATTGCTAAGTAAAACAACTCTTTCTTGAATAAGACAACCTTTTCCTTATCCAAGAAAGAGTTGTCTTACTTACCAACAAAGATAACATAACGTATAGTGGCTGATGTGCAGAAGTGTAGAAGAAGACGAAATACGACACTGAATTAATACTGAGAGCTGGATGAGTGATGCATTTTACTGGTGTGCATGTTTCAGCGTGAATTATTCTTGCGCACTAAAGTTATAAGTAAGAAGAGCCAACTCGACCAACCCTCCATTTCCCACTGTTCTTTTTGTGTATATTTATCCTTTTAAATATCTACCTCGCGCTCTCCCTCCGTTTCCGTCGCCCTCCGTCCACGTCAGTGTTAACCGCAGTTAGTGAACTCGCTCTACGAACGCAACCAGTAAACTGTAACCATGGTCACTGAGAAGGTGAGAACGGCAAGGATGTCGTTCTGTTGCCCCGCTTCCAGCGTGAGCTCCGTACACTTTTGATTGCACTTTGGCCTTCCGTGATCCTCGAGCCTGAACGCGCTGCCAAAACACGGCGCAAGGCATCGAGCGCGTGCTGGAAGCATGAAATTCGAAAGAGACTCGTGCCGTTCTTATCTTGCCAGTGACTGCAATTAAAGAGTATTTTGGTGCATTATGCTCAGGAGACGCCATCACCGTGAAGCGGGCCACCTTTGGTTTGTCAGAATACGACACTCCTGTTCTGGAGGACGTAGACCTTAACTTCAAGGCCGGTAGCCTGGTTGCCATTGTGGGAGCTGTGGGCTCTGGCAAGTCGGCGCTGCTCTCTGCTATCCTTGGGACTATCAAGAGGACATCGGGCTCTGTGGATGTAAAGGTGGGTGACCCGTAGCGAAGACACCGTTTGTTCAAGATGGGCTAGAGTTGGAAGGGCACGGCCCATCCAGAGATGTTAGCAAGAACTCTAGCACGCGTTAGTGATATTTCCACTAGACCAATCCGGAGATACGCAGCGCCTCGATCGTCTTCTCGGCGCACTACGGTTATTCGGTATACGGCGCAGTTCATGTTGGTTTAGTATTTCGCGATTTCAAAACGCAAAAAAAGCCGGACGATAAAAAAAAAAAAAAACAGAGGGCGTATCGGCTTTGTGTGTGTTCGCTTTGAACTCGGAGTGGAAAGAGAGAAGATATTTAGCCACTTCCAAGAAGTATGAAGTGTTGAACTCGGCCCGAGCGTACATCCGAACGGCCCCACAATTCTCCGCTCCGAGCGTAGTAATGAAGAATTGACGAAAGGATTTGTGGGATTTTCCGGAAAGGTGGATTGTAATTTGGAGCTGTAACAAAACGCATCAGGTAACAGCGGTGCAGAGGGATGAAGCTTCAAGATGTCTAGTAGTTCATAATGTCTGAACCTGAAAGGGCCAGCAACCTTTAGAGTTCAATGTATTATGAGCTCGTAATCAACAAAATTATTTGCATCGCACTTTAGCATAACAAACCAAAGATGGTGAACGATTGGTGTAACTTTCTCTGCTTAATTATGCCACACAATACATTGTTCGGTTTACATTTCGGGGAAAACGCGGAAAAAGGTGATACGTTCAACGTGCTATTTTAAAGTTGTAAATTATGCTCGCTTTGCATATCTCCTTGTTCATTTCATATTATGTTTTGCTCAGATGCCCCGAACACGGCAGCAACGATATACTGCCGGTGCATAATAACAAGCTCAAACAGTTTCTCTAGGAATACTGTTTATAACACTAACAAGTAATAAGAAAAAGCCCCCAAGTGGCACGTTTAGTGTGCTTAGACCCGGGGACAGCTTTATGTGGCTCTGCAGTCCAAAGCATGGTAGCGCATGCTTTAGCGCCGAATAAACCTATGCTCGTCGGAAATGCCACAATGAGTTGCAACCCGAGCATAGAGTTCACTTTCACTTAAATACCGTTCTGTTTCCCAAGGGTCGACTAGCGTACGTCGCACAGCAGCCATGGATTCAAAATGCGACGCTGAAGGAGAACATCGTCTTTACCAACCCTAGCGACGACCACAGATTCCGGCAGATCGTAGAGGCCTGCGCCCTCACGCCTGATCTGGATATGCTCCCTGAGGGGGACGCCACTTATGTCGGAGACAGGGTGAGGACTTGTTTTCGTGTAATGCACAAATAAACGCTTAGGCCTAATAGATTCTATAGTCAATGAAAACTTTAGAAAAGTGGGGCGTTTCTGATTATGTCCAAGCTTCTTGCAATTCGTTCTTCGGCATTATCTTCGGGCGTATTGCTCCGCGTGGTTCGCTCTTTAAAGTTCTTAACAAGTACTGCAGCAATCTTGGATATGAAACTATAATAAGACGCTCGGGATTTCACCATGCCCTGCGCTTCTTAAGATGTCAATGACAACATAGATTATTAAGGCTGCCGGAAGCTGAAGCCAGCGAAGTGATAGAACACTTTTTTTTTTTACATGTCAGGAAGTCAGCTCCAGCGAGACCGTGAAACCTTATACATTATTGCAATAAAGGAAGTAGATGTTCTGACATGCCGGAGAAGTTCAAGCAAGAAAACCGGACACACTTAAAAAAATGGCGTGATTTTTTTTTTTTTTTTTGAGCACGGAGACAGTCAATTACGGCAAACTATAGAAGGGTCACAGCGAATGACAAAGCTCAAAATACAATTAGATCTGAAAACTGCGATAATCAAATATAACGTGGCGCTTTTTTTTTTTTTTTTTTTTTTTTTTCATGCGGGCAGGGCATTGTTGTTTTGTCTAAAGGAACGAGTGTCCGCCTCAAAAAACTACAAGGTTGTTTTCACCGCAAAGTGAAACGATGCATCGCTGAACAGTCATTTTCCGGCCAAATGTAGGCCTAGCGGCCCGATCCAGATGCCAAAGTTTCAGAACTAGCTGTTATCTTATGCAAAAGTTATAAGCGGTTTTCTGAAACTTTGAATGGGAAAATGGCGGGCCGAAGAGCTTTCGAACACAGGGAGCTGAATGTCGTTAGTTTCGGAAAATCACACAAAACCTTTCATCTGAATCGTTAGTTAGTTCCGAAGCTTTGGCATCAAGTGCGTACCGCAGCGCCACATTTGGGCCGAGAATAAGCGTTCGGCGAATTTATTTTGACAGTAAAAAAACAAAACAAAAAATAACTTTTTTTTTTTTTGGCGGGGGGGGGGGGGGGGGGGGGTACCGGCCTTCCACAATTGCCCAAACGCTTACTAACAATTATACTTTTTTTTTTACTAATGGCGATAAGATTATAGAGAGACTGTCAACTCCGAAGGTGTAGGTTTAATGACGCGATGACTCCAACCTTCCACCGTGCTTTTTCCCACACTAAGAAATGCCTGCGGGTCTACTTACCCGCACAACACTCAAATAGCCAATCGCTGGGATCTAGGAAATCAGATCAGCGAATGATGAGGCTGAACATCTGATTATACCTCAAAATGAAGTCTGCGCTGTGGCATTGCGCAGTGCAAGCATGACGCTTTGCGTTGCGTAATGCCACAGCGCAGACTTCATTTTGAGGTATAAACAGATGTTCAGCCTCATCATTCGCTGATCTGATTTCCTAGATTCCAGCGATTGGCTATTTGAGTGTTTTGCGGGTAAGTAAACGCGCAGGCATTTCTTGAAGTGCACTGACTCTGGCTATTCGTAACTCTGGTCGTGACGTCACAGACAGGAACCACAAGACGGAGCCACCGAAACATCTCGTCGCCAATAGCCGATAAGCACGCCAGAGAAGGATTCAAGAGGCACGAACATAATAAACGACGTGTTTCTGAAATAAGCTCTAATAAGCTTATGGGAGGGAATTCTGAACCTTCGTTTCCTTAGGGTACCAATCTGAGCGGCGGCCAGAAATTGCGGATCAGCCTGGCCCGCGCAGCCTACCACGACGCTGACGTCTACCTCCTGGACGATCCGTTCAGCTCGGTCGATGCGCACGTTGCTTCGCATCTCTTTGAACACGTGGTGGGGCCGGCTGGCATTTTGAAGTCCAAGGTAAGGCTTCGACATAGATGTACGAAAGTCAAATTTGGGGGTTTTACGTGCCAAACCAACGACGGGCATCTAGCACGCCCCAGCGGAGGACTGAGGATTAATTTCGACCACCTGGGAATCTTTTGACGTGCAACCGAAAGCTCGGTTACACGGCGCCTTCTCCGCAATAAGCCTCCGTCAGTTATGCGGGGACGTGGGCCGGGATTCGAACCCGCCACATGGGGATCCGTAGGCCGGTGCTCTCGCCTCGGAGCCACCGAGGCGGCTGACATAGATATACGAGATCACAATTAATCTCGAATGTTTCTTTTTATACCTCGGTCAATATTATATAATCCCCGAGTCAACAAAGATGCCGCCAAGCTATATTGTAGAAAAATAAATGGTAGAACTCGTTCAGCTCTTTCAGGATTGGTAAGGACATCTTGAAAAACCAACGAGGTAGAGGGCCTTAGAGAGATTAACTAGCAGCTGAAAGTGACCCCAATTGACCGCCGCCATGTTGCACATTTTTGACCACTAGACACGTGATCTTAAAGTTTTACGTCTCGATTTTAGCGAAGTACCGCGCACAGATAATTGCTTATTGAACTTTGATAGCAGTACCGACGAGATAAGTTATGTTTCGTTTGTTTTAAGTTTAAAATCTGCTTTTACGACAAAAACTCGGGCAGCTTCGCAATGCCTCCGCTAGATGCCGTCAGCCGCGGTGCTGTATTTTGGGTTTTTATTGGAGCAAGACACTGATCTCTGGGGCTAATAGTATTGAAAAACTAGTTTATCGTATTTTTTTACAGCGATCGCCATGCGACTTTCGGCTCAGTTTTGCGTAAAAGCCTCGGGATTTGGTGCGGTCACGTGTCTAGTGGTCAAAAGTGTACAACATGGCGGCAGCCAAATGGGGGTCACTTTTGCCTGGTGAACGGGATACCAGTTCATCGCCCGAAGCCCCTCTACCTCGTTGTAAGAAACGTAGAGTGTGGCTTCTTGTTTCGGCATCCTTATCATGTAAGGCCGTATTCGAAGATTGGTTCGAAAGTAAGATGGGTTTGCCTCGCCACGAGTCTCATCGGCTGTCGCTTATTGTAGAAGTAAGAAATATAATACTTGGGCCACACGGGCAACTCGAATTCCATTTACAACGAATGACATTTGAACGATCGGCCAATCAGCGCGCGACACTCGGAGCGTGGGCCGTTCCACGATCGCGAGCCAATTCGTTGATCACACGAATGTCATTCGTTGTAAATGGCATTCGAGTTGCCCGTGTGGCCCAAGTATTAGACGCCTTCATTGAAGGGGATGATATCCCACGGGAGCCAACTCCAATAAGCGCGAGTCTTTCTTTCTTTTCTATGTGAAAAAAAATACAAAAAATTGTGTCTTTTGGTGATTTCTGTAACCGATTTTGCGAACACTTTCGAGCTAATTGTCTCTCACAGTTGCGACAAAATGATTAAACTAGATATGGCACATTTTAAGGAATGCAACTGTCGCGCAGGTTTTCTCGTTTAATTTATGAGAAAATCCACAGCTAACGGCTTTTTATCACAAATGCTAGAGTTGACGGCACAACTATGCAGGCTGTGCGGAGGTAAACAAAAACAAAAATTGGGCGGTCTTTCGGGAGAAGTATTTTAGTTCCGGTTGGCTATTGTGTTTTCTTGATTTTGAGGACCCTTAATGAGTACCGCATACCTTAAAAGTCTCACCGCCGATAGCTAACTCGGCACTTCCTCAAATTTACGTATACGGGATCGGAATCCCTTCCTGTTCCCTGGGGTGAAAATAAAAGGCACTTGTTCCTCCAGAAAATTACAAATCTGCCGAAGGTATCGTGGGCGGATCTTCAAGACTACTGATTCGACAAGCCTGGTCCAGATATATATGAGAACGAATGAAAACCTACAAATCCCTAAACGCGTTTAATTACTTCGTGAACGACAATTGACATCGGCGGTACCTATTTCCTTTAGACGCCGAACATTAACTGCCGAGCTTCCTCGCAGGGGTCGCCTAGAAGGGTCTCGGTTTTAGGGTTTTTAGAAGACAATCTTTCGAAAAATTTTATTACGCTTTCTTTAGCGTGACGCGACTTTATTTTCTAGTGTTTTCAACTGCTGGGTTTTGGTATTCGCGGTTCCTTTCCCAGACAACCGTGAACGTTGCATTTGTACGTGCCGTAATGGTCAATCGTTTTACGGAGATGGTCCATCCAGGTGCCGGCACTGCATTCTCGCGTTGCGCCATCTGTCGGCAGCAAATCGATGTAGGCTAACACCGTCTGAAAATGCCGTCGCCCAACGATCACCCGGGCTCGGTGGTGTCGGTGGCGTCCCTCCTCTCCGGGTAATCCGAACAACTTCACTCGTGACATTTTGTTCGTGCCGGTACGCATCGCCCACTTAAAAGCTCGACACTGGGGCATGTCTAGAGCAGCTCGTAGCGCACCCACCCGAACACGAGGTAAACATACAAGAAGGGGAAGTATTTCTGTCCCTCTGTCACGGCTGCCGGAAGTGGCGCGCACGCCCTGTATAGCCACTCAAAACATAAGAAATAAAGAAAGAAATTATGCAAACGGTTTTCGCTTGACGATTGTTTCTTCGGCGGCCTTATTGGCTAATGCCACCATCTCGTTGGCAGCGGAAAGATTATTAAGATGTTCGAAACACCCCGCGTTTCTTAACGCCTATAGTTAAACCTATTTCATAACATGTATATACGTGTGTTTCAGGGTAATATTTCTTTAAATAAAATGAAATAAACTAAACATTTCACGTGGCCGACATGCTTGGAATAGAAAGTGCGTTTTAAACTCGAACTTGGAAACTTGAGGGCCTTGAAGGTTTGTGTATCTGCGAGCACTATTGCACATTGCATCTTGTCACCCCAAAGCCACAGTCTCACTGTATATATACATCGCCCAAAAATGACACTTTGCTCTCCGCGGACATATGATGACAATTATCTGCGCATGTTCGAATAAATTTTGCTGCATACATGCTTCGAACATGTCTTCAGATAGTTTGTTTATATGACCAACGACATACAAGGATTGCCTCAAACACTGTCTCCAGCCTGCCTCTTTTATTTTTATTTTTTGCGATCTTATAGCCGCGGTCGCACTACTAAAGATGTTACAAAAGACAGCCTGAAGACACTGTCCATGACCATAGCGTCCTATGTAGTGAGAAAGCTTGGCAGATCGCCACGAGAAGCGGCCGCCGATCCGCAAGGGGTGGAGCGGCAGACAACGGATGAGAGGAGAGCCACGTGACTTGCGCCCCACTGCGGCGAAACGTCGAAACACACTCCTCCCGTGCCCCCGCCGCTGCAACAGCTGTGCGCTGACATCCGCGTTCACCGAGATATGGCTCTTTGATGCTCTGTGCTACCAGATTCTTGCGCTCCAAATCTGCGACCGGCCACTCCAGGGCTCTGTCGTCGAACTGTGTTGGGTAAAGTACATCTAAAAAGTTAGTTCAAGTGAAGTACAAAGCGAATCAGACGTGATGTACTTTAAGTATTAAGTACATTGGGTGCAACGTACTTGAAGTAAAGTACTATAAATGCAATGTACTTTCAAAGTAAAGTACAAGTATTTTAACACAATCTTTCATGATGCCCTTTCATTCCTCTATACAGTGATTTTTCAACTGGTACGCATTGCCCGGGGCCCAGCGGTAATCAGGGGTGCATGACCTATTTTCAAAAACAGCGGCGAATATATGATAAAGTCAAGTGACCACAGAGTAGTTATTTTCATGAATGGAGCCAAATTCAGAAGCCCCTTTTCTGAATTGGGCGCCGCTTGCACTGGCTTGTTGCACTCAAGGGGGCTAATTGTACTAGGAAAGAGCATGACGTCAGCCTCGTAGCTTCCACAAGCAATCCTCTCATAGAGGAGTGTCCCCTCCTTAATGCGAAAAACAGTGAGCGTGCAAGCGCGCTGGTGATAATTAATCATAATGTGACACCTGAGATTGGAGTGCGAAAAAATTAAGGAACTTTTAAATAAAAGGAAAAGATAGAAGAAAATGTCTCAAAACATTGTGACGTTCCCCCCTGTTGTCTTTTACTTCAACATTAAAAATTTAATTCTTCCCCACCACAGTCTCAGGTGCTACATTATGATTAATTTTCCTCTCCTAATATATTTAAACCTCCTCGCCTGCGCTGACCGACCGAGAAGTAGCGAAAGTTGAAAAACCTACGGGAAAGCCGCTACCAGAGCGAATGGAGCGATGCGTCGTCTGCGCACGTTTCTGGAGTGGAATATCCATCCCAGGTTTTTCTTCGGAGTTGACAAAGCATCATTTCGTGAGGCAAATTTAACAAAACCAAATTTGGAAAATGTATACTTTGAAGTCGGGAATCGTACTTTCCTCGGAAAGTACCAGAAAAACACAATTTAAAAAAAGTACAAGTACATACTCGGAGAATATACTTAAAGTAAAGTACAAGTTTCCTAAACCTATACTTGAAGTAGTATTTTAAGTACCTAAAGTACTTCCTAACACTGTCGATGATGCCTAAGACGTATCCGCAGATAGTTCTGTCATCATGTGTGCAGCGTACACGGTGGCTCTTTTTTTTCTTATGATGACGTGGCGCAGTGGGATGATGACGTGACGCAGTGGGACATTGTCCCTAAAACGTTGGCTTTAAACATTTCAGACGAGGCTCTTTGTGACGCACAGCACGGCCTACCTCCCCGCCGTCGACTGGATCGTCTTCCTCGACAAAGGGAGAGTCGGGGAGCAGGGCACGTACCACGAGCTGCTCGCACGAACGGAAAACAAATTCTCAAAGTTCCTCCGAAATCACTCGACGAGAAATTATAGCGAAGACGACTCGGGGCCTGTGGCGGAGGACACCGCTAAAAGGTATATCAGAGCGAGTGGTACGTTTTACCATAATGTAAACATGTAGTATACTCTGTTTTGCATCGAGTCCGACTGCAGCGGCGCTAAAAACTCATCGTCACGACCCTGATCGTTTCTTGTGCTTTTCCTATCACCATCTTAACCAATCACGCGCAGAAGAAAGCGTGATTGATCTATAGCTGCACGATTGGCTCCGCAGAGTCGGAGTCGGCTGCGGCCGGTCTCGGCGTTAAACGGAGTGTATGCACTCTGAAAAAAAAAAAAAGTATCCCAGTTTACTTTTTTACAAAACACGTAGACAGCCAATCACGGCCCGACAATACGAGAGTATACAAGCAAACGGCGAGGCTCACAATACGACTGGATATTTAAAAAAAAAATGCATTGCGCGAGGGGATGATAAGCGATTGAAGCGCCATGCTAACGTACCATTTCCGAAATTCAGTCTGGCCACTGTGATCACAATCGTCATCGAACAAAGGTGCATATTCCGTACTGATGGCGGTCTTCGGATAACTGATGAAGGAAAAAGGCTCGAGGTACACCTAAGCACTTCTTCTGAGTTGTGAATGCGAAAGCGTGAATGTCGTTCTTGCGCGCGTTCTTGTGAAGTGACCGCGCCGCGCTCCGGAGTATGGAAAAGAAGCCAAACTCTTCCTCTTCCCGGCGCGCTCTGGCGCGGCTTTATCTAACGCGGGCACGTAGCGCCATGAGGTAAATCTTCTTGAAACCCGCGCGCCTCTGCCAATGGGAGCCCTATCCACGAGATTTCGGCTTCACTTGAGAGGTGAATTTATTTGCCGTTTGGATTAGCTTTTTGCGCGGTTCAAAGCTGGGATGCCTCAGATCGCGGCTTCAATTCGCTCCATTGGGAGAGGGGAATTCATCTGTCGTTTGACGCGGCTGATGACGTCGGCTCGCTCCATCGGACGGTTAATGCTTTCGCATGAAAAGTTGGAGATGTTCCTCAGCTGTCGATTCGAGGCCTTTAGATCCGAGACCTTAGCACGGCGCGAAGCGGGAATAGATCGCTAGGGGTGTATCTCAAAACGTCCCATTCGCATTTGAACCTTGCCCATTTTGACCCATTCTCATTTGGTCCTTCTCATTAGAACCTTCTCATAAGATCCGAATTGTGTTTTTCGCAATTGGACTCATTCTCATTTCGCCCGTTCGCGCTACGACCGGGTGGCACTAGTTCGGCATGCTTCTAACGTCGTTATGCCTTCGCGGCTTTGTTGATGAGCCTTGCCTTGCTTGGGCCCCCAACATACCATCAGACATATATTATGTGTAGAGGTACGCACTGAGAATCGTACATTGACGCCTGCTTCCCTTCCTCTAAGCAAATGAGAAAAAAAAGCGATGAACATTTTATTTGGAAACTTTGTTTGAACAGAAATAGCATATATAAGAGCAGTGGTTCTCAACCATTGATTTTTGGCGGACCCCTTGTAGAAAGGCGGAGATGATAGAGGACCCCGTCGGGGTGAGGGGAAAAGAAAGGTATAGGTTATCATAATATTGATTTAATAAATGGATATAACGAATTGCTAGTGTGAAGTAGACTTATCTCAGTGACATACACACGAGAGTACTCTCCCAAAAATTGGAATGTTTCTTCTCAACGTGAAGAAAGACAACTAACATCGCCGTGCCTGACTGATGAGACAGGTCTTAGCAGACAGGTAGGATGCCTTCGCAGACCCCCTTTTGAGAACCACTGCTTTATAGAAGTGGTGGTGTTTTCCCAAGTCGAGAGACCTCCAACAACGTAACATTTCGGAATATTATCTTGCTGCGATAAATAGTTGGTCTTTTTTATTGTCAGCTAGTAGCTTTTCACGATGACCTCGACGCACTGCTAAAATCCTTTGCAGAGAGAGTATGGCTGTAGCGTGGCACACACACACACACAAATCATATCAATGTATTTATTAATATTACCCTAAAAAACGATTCTGGTATTGAAAGAGTCAAGTGCGAAGGGTTAAAGCGAGAAATTTTTGAGAATGGCTGTTTTGAGAAGGGCCAGGTGAGAAGGGCGAAACGAGAACGGGCCCGGATGAGGAGGGTTGGAATACGAAAGACGAAACGGGAAAGGACCAAATGCGACAGGTCCAAGAGAGAAGATCTTTTTGAGAATGGTTGTTTTGAGAAGGGCCAAGTGAGAAGGTCGAAACGAGAACGGGCTCAAATGATGACCACCCGATCGCGAGAGCTGCGAAAGCGTTCCTTTCTAACTCGGGCCCGGTCAGTCTGTTAGTAGCACACAATCGGCCTCAAAGTTGCTTGACGTATAGAGTTTTGTCGAGGTGTCGGTGTGGGTCGGCATTAATTTCAGGTTGGTTGCATCTTTGTAACCATCCACACTGAAAGAGATCAAGAAAGAACTGCACAGTGATCGAAGAGCACATTCTCATTCGCCATTGACTTGCGAGAAAAACGGTGGCCGATGAAATACTGCAGACTACAGCTTCATTGCCGGCATTAGTACGCTAAAAGTTAAACTGCCATTTTCGTCACCATGTGGCACTTATTTGCGGAAAGGGTCTATTGTCCCGGCGTACATTTCATTTTTCAAATCTAACTAGGGTGACCACCTTCTTGCTAGCGAAATGCGGGACACGCAGGACACTCGGGACACTCGGGACACGCGGGACGGGGGGAGTTAGACAAAATTTTTTAACGAGCACAGCACGAACCGAGGTTCTGTTAACACATTATCCTGTGCTGTTTACACACCTGCAAATTGTATAGCAGCAATTCAAATAATGTTCACTCCCAGTGATGTATTTTTTATGCTAAATAGGTCATTAAATGTGTCGAAGTTGAAAATATAAAAATTGACTGCGGCAGAACTCAATGCATCAAATGGAAATAAGAAACAGTAAATCTTTTTTCAAGTTATTGTTTCCTGTTAAAGCTGCTTTTATCAATTTTTAACATTATGTTCTTTTTTGACCGTTGTGAGTTTCAGGCGTTTTTGCCTTGTATGGCTGTCTTCACTAAAACAAATTCCGCAGCAATCCTTTCGCATTGACAAAGCGATTTAAATAGAATTACAATAATTTATATTTAAAATTTTGGCGAACAATTTTTCTTATAATATTTTGCCATCAAGGGAAGCTAGAGGCACAGCGGCGCATGCGCATCGGTTCTCCTGCAAGAAGGACAGTCGCTTCCCGCAATGCTTCTATAGAAAATGGCGTACCATTGCGATTCATACGATTACCAGTGACCTCCGCGCTCCCCGTGCCCCGTTGTTCGGCAGCACCATGAGTTGCAGAGGGAATTTTATCACAGTGTGAAATGCGGGACATTTAGAAGATTTGGGAATTTCTGGCGCGATGCGGGATACGAGCCCTCAATGCGGGGCAGTCCCGCGAGTCGCGGGACGGGTGGCCACCCTAAATCTAACCGTAGTCTCCGCTTCGTTATTCGCTGGGGTTCTTCTATTGGTCCGCCGTGATTGGTTGTCTACGTGTTTTGCAGGAAAATGAACTCGCAGATATTTTCTTTAGGGTGCATGTTTCTGTAGTCGCACCTACTCTCACTAGCCTTAATTGCAAGTCACGATTTTCACAAGAAAGAAACGGTACCGCTCAAACAGTGACTTAGCGCCCAGTGACAAATTTGCTTACCAGAAACACGTGTGTGAAACACCATTTATGACAACTGTACTTTTGTTTTTATTTATTTACCAGTGTACTGCAAATCTTTATAGCCAAAATACCATACACAACGCATTGCCCTATATGCTCATGCGTCAGATCCCTATAACTGCAATGAAAAAAAAATATAGTTGGGAAACATGACGAGGGTTTACACATGCGCTCAATTTCTTCTTAAGAAAGTGACCAATTTAGAGAGAATAAAAATAGTAGAAAGAGTAGCGAGAAGCAAATATAAAAAAACAAGCGCTCATTGTTTTCTTTTTTTTTTTGGGGGGGGGGGAGGTTTTTTGTTTTTTTTTATTTTGCTATGCTCCTGACGATTTCATTGCGACTAATCCTTAGGCCAACGGACGAGCTTGTGGAAAAAGACGCTCAAGATGAGTGCAAGCTTGCGGATGACGAAAGAGCCAACACGGGAAATGTAAGTCTGGCGTCATCGTTCAAAAAAGTTCGAAAGTTGGCGCCTTGGCGCCGTACCTGCTGCTGCTGCACCCCAACAGTTTAACAAAGTGTTCAAAACTAGATTCAGGTTTCATTTGCTTATAAACATCACGAGCGTGCAGAAAATTACACTCAGCCGAACGACTTCTCTAATAAGTAAAAAATGCGACAAAAATATAAAAAAAACTGGATCAATTTTTCTATTCAATCGCATTTTTACTACCCCGTTTTGTCCCGCAATTAGAATACACTGGTCATTTGCGTCTGTAGTAAGGAGACCGCAAAGGAGTATGAAAGTTGTCATTTTCAGAGTAAAACATAACTGTCCTATCGAGTGAGCGTTCCCAAAGGGTGTGCTCCTGTGGTTTTCAGCTGCCTAATCTAATTACATTTTTGGTATATACGGGCGTTAATGTTCCCGGCTCGCTGTTTAGTGCATTTGAGCTCAAAATAGCCATCAAAGAAACGGCAAGTGAATGTGATGCCAAAACACACATTCATATGTCCCCGTGCTTTGTACAGTCACGTGTTGAAAGTTCGCAGGTGGGGCAGGTAGTCCAAAAAAAACCTGAACATGGCTGCTCAGCGAGTGCTGCAGGAATTAGCTTTCACGGCCTTCATCCCGCACCATCAAACCTCTTGTACTCCATTGAGAAGTATAGTTCTAATGCACAAATAGTGAACGTGATACTTAGTTTTATCTTATCTCTATCCTTGTTGCCCGTACACACTTTCAAACATTGACGACAAATTTTAAAAATGCAATAACTTCGCCAATACTTTTTTTAGAGCGCAGCTCTTAGGCGCCCGTTTCCAGCTTGAGTGGCGTCGCCGTCGCCTCCGCTGTCGCCGTCAGCGTAACCGCAAGGTCACGTGACCCCCCAGGTCACGTGACCCCCCCCCCCCGCGGTCACGTGACCCCCTCCCCAGGTCACGTGACACCCCCAGATCACGTGACTCCTCTAACCTAGGTCACGTGACCCCCCCTTGAGGAGGGGGAGGGGGAGGAGGAGACGAGGGGAGGAGAGGGGGTGAAGAAGAAGGAGGAGGAGGTGAAGGAGAAGGAGGGGGAGGAGGAGTAGCAGGCAGTGTCACGAGGCAGGAAGAGGGAGGAGCAATATACGCTTTCCTCACTACCCTTCCCTCCTCCTCCTCAAGAGCTGCGCTCCAATTTGGCGTTACAGGGAGTTGTAAACGGCTTTCATTTTTTTTAATCTATCTCCTGCTGTATCGAACAAATTTCGGGGCAAATCAGTGACCACGGAAACACCGGCGGAGCCACTCTTTAATTAAAAGGGTACTCCGGCGTCTTCTTTGTGGCCCCCGATGTGTCTAAAAAAAATTCTTAAAGACACCAACACACTTTGCTGAAATAGAGTTCCGAATATCAGGTCAAACTAATTTTATTTTCGCGACGTTATCGAATTTACAATTTCTGTTCTCACCGTGTTACTGGAAGTCTCAAATGAAAAAAAAACAAAAACTAAGTGACGCCAGCGGCAGGCAATGGTTTCTTTTTTGGACCCTAAGGATTTGTTTCCAACTGATTACGTCATGCAAAAGTCATGAGTCACGGTGTTTGGGGCAGACGCATGATAACAGAATCATCCGCAGCACTCCTGAAGCTGCTGGAAGCATCCTTGTTTCGTACATGTGTCCACTTCAAGCCTGTCTGCAGCCAGTTTTTTTTTTTTTTTTTTTTTTCATAACCAATGTGACAGAACCGTTATACTGCCACGCTCGTCGGCGAGCGACCGCGTGCGTGGCCGAATGGTTATCGCGCTTGACTGTCGCGCGGAAAGCCTGGGTTCGATTCCTGTCAGTGGAATGCTCTTTTATTTATTCTTTCAACATTGCGTTCTCGGCAGTTCGAGAACATTCTGTCTGATCGAGTTCCGAATGTTCCAGTCGCCGAACATTCTAGGCCGATTATTCCAGAAGCCAACGCGCGTACATAAGGGGCTCCCCGTGGCGATCTGCAGTCAGTTTCGCCCCAGCGTTCGACTCTGCTTTTTCGCCGACTTCGACGCCCGCGACGCGCTGCTGTTATCTTTTGGTTCCTGTTTATGTTTGGGCACAAGTTCGCCCTATTAAACGTTTAGTTCCTTCAGTTATTCGCCGCCTCATCACTTGTCCTTCCTGACATTTTTGGTGGAGGTGCGGGGTATCGCTTTCTATGCCCGTGAAGCGTACACCTACGAAGACATCCTGGCCAAGTGAAGTGCTCAGCCCCGGAAGGCTACCCTTCGCAGAAGACGCCAACGTCCGAGCAACCCGCCGTACCAAAGACCAACCTCCGGGACTCGGACCCTTGCCACTGAAACCAGAGGAGACCGCGACGATGACCACTCCACCCGTCGTTGTCCTACCCGTCGCTCCTCGCACGCCCGCGTCCTTCCATGGCGAGACTTATGAAAACATCGAGGACTGGCTTCAACAGTACGAGCGGGTGGTCCAGCCCAACCGATGGACGGACGACCAGCGCCTGCAGAATCTTTACTTCGCGCTCGAAGGAACGGCCATGCACTTGTTCGAGAATCACGAGACTTTGTTGATCTCGTGGACCGCATGCAAGAATCAGCTGAGACGAACATTTACCAACCAGGATCGACGGGAGAGGGCCGAGGACCTTCTTCGAATGAGGACCCAGGGCGCAAACGAGACCATCACCAGTTTCGTCGAGGATGTCCTGCGCCTGGTCACTCGCGCCGACCCTCAAGCCACCGACGAAAAGAAGTTGCGGATCCTGATGCGAGGCGTAAGAGATGACATCTTCGGAGGCCTCGTCCGCAACCCGCCGACCACCGTCGAAACGTTTGTAACGGAGGCGACCAACATTGAACGGGCCCTGCAAGCACGAGACGCTCACTTCCATCGAGCTCCTGCCGTCGCAGTACCCACGCCTTCAAGCTGCGCCCTCAGCACCAATATTCCGGGGATTCGAGAAATTGTCCGAGACATCGTCCTTGAATAACTGAAGCAGCTGATACCTACCGCCGAACGTCCAGCTTCACTCTCGATCGCCGAGATTGTTCGAGAAGAGGTCCAGCAAGCGCTCCAGCCAGACGTTCTCGCCGACGCCGCACCGGAACCACCAGCTGTGACCTACGCCGCCGTTGTTCGTCGTCGCCCGGCAGTACCTATCTGCACCCCGACGAGAAGTCTCTTCGCCGCAGTACGCGCCGCGCCAAGAGCAGCGCGGACTTTGAAAGACCGACGTGTGGCGCACGGATGACGGACGCCCGGTGTGCTTCCACTGCGGGGAGGCTGACCATGTTTACCGAAGGTGCCCCTACCGCCAGCTCGGCCTGCGAGGATTCGCGCCAAACGACCGTCGACCTAGTTTTTGGAGAACGACCAAGGGACATCGAGGAATACCTCCGTCGCCCTCCGTCACCAGCCCCAGCAGCACCACGAGGTTCCCGTTCTCCATCCCCCCGACGTTCCGCGTTGCCTTTCCGTCGGTCGCGCCGTGACAGCCTGTCCCCCCTATCTCGTCGGGAAAACTAAGTGCGGCAATGCCTGGAGTTGCCGTTGCCGAAGACGACCCAAGTAAAGAGCCTCCAAGAACGCCGGAGCGCTCCCACTCTCTCGACGCCACGCATTGCAACGACGATCCTGCAACGGTGTCCAACAACCTAAACGTCGTCATCGACGGCCACGACGCATCGGCACTCGTGGACACCGGACCATACTACTCAGTCATGAGTGGGAGGCTTTCTCGCCGCCTTCGAAAAGTGACGACGCCATGGGAGGGGCCGCAGATTCGAACTGCTGGAGGACACATCATTACGCCTGTCGGAAGGTGCACTGCTCGAGTTGAAATCCACAGTGAGACGTGCCCTGTCAAGTTCATCGTTCTGCAAGACTGTGCAAGGGACGTTATCCTCGGAATGGACTTTCTCTGCGAATATGGCGCCGTCATCGACCTCAGAACAAACCGGCTGACGCTACGAAAACCTGCTCCACCAGCGGAGGAACCCAAAGCGGCGTCACCCGCGGTTCGAGTCCTCGCAAACCACGTAAACTTACCCCCGCGGTCAAGTGTTTTCGTACTTGTCGGGATCGATGAAGCTTCCTGCGGCGAAGTTCTTCTCGAGGGAAGCTGCCAATTGCTCCTGGGAAGAGGAATAGGTGTCGCAAGGGGAGTAGCTGAACTTCAGGATGGGTGGACTGTGGCCCTCGTGACGAACTTCCGAAACGAAACGGAACACCTCACGAAAGGTGCAGCCGTGGGCCACGTCGAGGAACTCCGAAACCCCGCCGAAACCGCCGCGATTACTGACGAATCCTCGCCGCCTCAGCAAGACAGTACGCCGCCAGCGCAGCTCAACATTGACCCTAAGCTTCCGGGCCCGAAACGACGGCAGCTGATTAACCTCCTCGACGAATACCGCAACTGCTTTGCGACGTCGTCGAAGGTGCGCCAGACCGCCGTTGCGAAGCACCGCATCGTTACCAAGGACGACGCGCGCCCTGTGCATCGATTGCTGTAGAGAGTCTCCGCTAAGGAAAGGGAGGTGATCCAGCAGCAAGTTCAAGAGATGGTGTGAAGCTTGTGATGCTGTGATGCTGTGATGCTGTGAAGCACGACTGGAGAGGCCCACGGACTGCTTCAAGCAGTCCGTGGGCCTCTCCAGTCGTGCTGGTTAAGAAGGACGGAACTCTTAGGTTCTGCGTGGACTACCGCCAGCTGAACGCGGTTACGAAGAAAGACGTCTACCCAGCACCTGCACCAAAATGTCACGAAGGACAAGTGATGAGGCGGCGAGTAACTGAAGGAACTAAACGTTTAATAGGGCGAACTTGTGCCCAAACATAAAAAGGAACCAAAAGCGTCGTGGGCGTCGAAGTCGGCGAAAGAGCAGAGTCGAACGCTGGGGCGAAACTGACTGCAGATCGCCACGCGGAGTCCCTTATGTACGCGCGTTGGCTTTTGGAATAATCGGCCTAGAATGTTCGGCGACTGGAACATTCGGAACTTGATCAGACGAGAATGTTCTCGAACTGCCGAGAACGCAATGTTGAAAGAATAAATAAAAGAGCATTCCACTGACAGGAATCGAACCCAGGCTTTCCGCGCGACAGTCAAGCGCGATAACCACTCGGCCACGCACGCGTCCTTCGTGACAATACAAAGAAGAAATACACTTCAGATATTGTCTGCAGGATGCCTTTTGTATGATGTATTAGCGGTCTGACAATGGCATTCAATGCGTAATCTCCACAAAAACGTCTTTGAATTCGAATTGTTACGGGTTTAACTCGAAATCCACGGGGAGAGAAAGATCGACACTCTTATCTAGATAGAAAAACTCGGATTTATTTTACTTAAATAAATTTTTAAACGTTTTTTTTTTCTAGATATATAATTTTGTATTTAGAATTTTAATTAAATATCACAAATGCATTCTTTCTTTTTTTCTTCTTCTTTTTTTGCCGGTCTGAAACATCGAAAACAGTGTCGCGACTTTCCTTCCTCAGGTCGGCTGGCAGACATATTACGAATATGTGAAGAGGGTCGGCTGGAATTTTTTTCTTCCCGCCTTGCTCGCAGCAATCCTTGGCAGTGGCTTCGAGGTGAGCTCCCTCTCCTTCTCTTAACAACCGCGGACGGAATTCGTTAAGCAAGTCGTTAAAAAAAAACGGTTTCTTCCCACCTGTGAGAGCGAGTTTCGACTACGAGACGAGGTGATAAGGCGCGGTAACAGAGACTAATTACGCAAATACTTTATTATGCCTCTCACAGGCTCCTCTGCACTAGACGTTTGAGAGAACGCACGCGCTTCGCGCTGTCCATGCTGTTACCGTTTTGTGCTGCGCCGATAGAGAGGGAAGCCGACGACGCACCGGAATACCGGATTTGCCGACACAGCAGAGACGGCTGCCTCCGCTGTCTCGAAGGCTGGCCACGACGATAGATGGTGGAAGCCACCCTCCAAATTCAATGCCGAAACACCGATGGTGCGCGTGACGTGCCGTTCTACCTATGCAAAAGCTGCTGGCTCCAAGGCCATTTGATATTCGCAGAATAAAAGGTATTCCTAAACAAAAAAGTATTTGGATCACGTGGGCCGCTGGGAGAAGCAGAAGTGACGGCAGACGAGAAGCCTCGTTGGACCGCGTTTTGCCGCTGGAAGAAGCAAGCGATGGCAACATCTAGCCTTACTGGCACAAAGAAGATGGAGTGGTGCAACCTAACGGTTTCTCGTCTTGACGTAGTAGCCAAGCTCACATGACCACTTGTGCGCTTCGTTGGTAGCATGTAGGTTGATGCGTATCGTTCACAAGTCACGTTTAATTCGCTCATTTGAACGATACTTTAGGGTTGCTTTGACCTAATTTTTTGCTCGTACTTCTCGTCAAAATTATTCTCAAGCAGCGCGACAACAGTGGTTAACGGCCTGCGGAACAGGACCCAGTGACCAGTGTTGTTCTAAATATTCAACAAAATATTTAAGATAAGATATAAAATACCCATTTGAAAATGTATTTAGAGTAGTATTCAAGTTACTTTGAGCACGAACCATATTGAGTAGAGTATAACTACTTTGAAAAAGTAATTGAATCACATTGCAAGATACTTGGCAAGTTTCGCCAACCTGGTACTATAAGAATAAAAAGTCAAGAAGGGGTGCTCTATTTTTAATTACTTCTCTGAAAATCACATTTTGCTGTGAACTTTACGACCTTCAAGAAGCGCCTTAGCTGCTGCAATTGAAGTTTACTCTGATATAATTCGGGGTATGTAACATATATTGCGTGCTGAAATACTTTAGGACGTGTTTTATTTTGACGGCAGGCTCAGCTCATGATGCACTTCGCAATAAGTTCGTAATATGCCCCGCCACGATGTGGGGGACTTTACATGTAGTCCGGCCTTGCATATTCATAGCAGCCGAACTAAAAGTTGATCAGGCAGCCAGATTTGTTGATGATTTCGCCAGTGAACAACACGTGCACGCTCATGAGAAACATCGACTCGAGGACAACAGCCTCGGTCGCTGATTAACATCTAAAAGCGAGAACCACATCCCCCCCCCCCCCCCCCCATTTCCCTTGTCAAAGTCACAAAATGTCAAAAAGGGAAACCCGTGAGAGTGTCCACAAAACCGCTTCTCAACCCTCTTCCCCTGCCCCCTCTGCATAAGCTCGAAACATTGTTGACGCATTGAGGTCAAGGTGGTCAAGATGCCAGAATCAGAATCCACTAGTTCATTTAGAACTCCACCTGGTGGAAAACTGGTTTCGAAGACCTTGAGGATAAAAGAATGCGCAAATTCAGAATAAGATGAAAACAACGCTTTTGAACGTGCTTCGGAGAAAAAGTTAAAGAAGAACTAAAGTCATTTCTGAAAGGTCGTTTTTGATCTTATATTGCTTAAAAAGTGTTAGTTCCCGCATGTACCAAGTCCTAGGGTACCGGACATTTCATCGAACGCCGTTTCATCGAATAAGTGGACATTTCATTGAACGCCGATTCATCGAACGCCGTTTCATCGAATAACTTGACGCCGTTTCATCGAATTTCCCTTTACTGAATTGTGAAGTACACTTTTGACATAATTTACTATCGTTTCTTTAAATACCTTTGACACCGCCCTAAATTCACCAGAAATAGAATTACTACCCGCTCAATGTTTTCTCCTCCTAAACGTTGGCTACTGGATCACAGAATGTAGCTATCATATTAAAACTTGAGTGGATACGCGACTTATTCTTTTATGGCGAGGTGTACGGCTGTTCTCGGCCACACACTTTTTCCCACTTCATCTCTCTATTTATTCCCGCGTTAAAGGCACTTTCTTAAAGGGGCCCTGCAATAACTTTTTTTACTGGTTTTTAATTTGCACCGAACCTGAGCGCACTGAACGTAGTACAAAACTTGAAAGTATAAAACAGAGAGGACGATGACGGGAACAGGACATCTTTCATACCGGTCATGAAAGATGTCCTGTTCCCGTCCTCGTCCTCTCTGTTTTATACTTTCAAGTTTTGTATCTATTAACTAACATGTTCGTTTTCAATTGAACGTAGTAGCTTAATAAAACTTTTTTTCTCGAATTTTCGCTTTATTTTAAAAGTTATAGGCAAATTAAAATGACATCAACAAGCAAAAAATAACCTCCTTCCTGACGTCCTCGGTTGCTTGAGTGGCCGTGAACAGGAGGAGGGGTAGTGAGCTCAGCGAGCGGTCACGGCTGCCGCACTCCGTGTCGACGGCACGAGAGGGCGCCACTAAAGCATGTTCTGGATAGGCTGTATGAAGTGGGCAGCCAGGCTGGCTCGCATTGCATTTGCTGTGCGATTTAACACTAATTCGGCATGACACTTCATTGGCCACAAACGGCAGCAAACGCGGGGAAAAGATCAGTTCAGAACGGGAGCCACTTTGCGCTGCCATACCGCCAAACGGCCAAACCGCAAGTCAAACCTGCTCACCGAAGGCCTTCGCGCGGAGCGCTCGGAACTGGTCGGATCCTCGAGCCCGTATACGACCGCAGCGCCGTCTCGTACATATCCGGGCTCATTTTTACATCGAAGCTGTTTATGGCTAGGGTTCCTTGGATTTTCCGTGTGAGTGACCAAAACTCTAAGCTCGCACCGCACCCACGCGCCGCACGTGCAAGCGTCTGCAGCACGACCGTTCTAAAACAAAACCCTAAAACAAATGACATTTTGCGCGCGTGTTCGTCAACGCTTCATTTTGGTTATTGAGGAGTTTCAGCGAATATAGGGGGCGCTCCGATCGATTAACATGGCGGGCAAGAGGGGGATAGATTTGCGACGCCCGTAGACCGGCAGCGTACAAATAAAACAAAGCGTGCATGTCGTTCTCTGCTTGTTGCCGTGTGCGCGACGATCATCGTTTCAACCAAGACCTACCGTGATGCTACAGATGAAGTGTTCAAGCCAGTCGAAGGCAAGAAATCTTGCCATAGTCAAGATATGTGTGCAAGTGTTCGACGTGAGCTCTCACGCTGGTGCAGCTGCCATCAAGTTGAACCGAATGTACGCGGGTCCAAAGAAAGGTACATATCAACAATGTTCGCGCGTTGAAACTATGACGCGTACTTTATTTAAAGGCCGGCCCGCAAGCAGAGAGAAGGAACCCGACCCTCACTTTCCTTCTCGCCACTGTGAAAGGAGGAAATCGCCTTTCGTTTCCTCCTCGCCATTTTACGATTTTTTTTTTTTTTTTTTTTTTTTTGCCGGCTGCCTGTTTTTTTTTTTTTTTTTTTTTTTTTTTTTTTTTGACAAGTTTGGGGTGGAGGAATTGAAAGCTTCGAGGATTTGAAAAGATTATCCAGAAGCCAGCCGGCACACCTGCGACAAGGAGCTGAACCAGCCGAGTAGCTGTTTTGAGCGAGCTTGGCACTTGCTGTTCCCAACGAGTTGCATTGGCTCTTTTTTACCATTGGTTTGGAGGACGATTCTTGCTGCTGTGAGAGCACAAATACCTTGTTCAGCTCAAAGAAGTAGTCATTGAAGTATCAATTTTAATATAAATATCTGATTTGGCATCTTTCGTTGTTTAGGCGGATTCATGGCGACAACGGGAAGTACGAGCGGCGTTTTCTGTATATCAGGGATGGCGCTCTATAGACCAGTGGTTCTGAATCATTATGGTTCGTAAACCGGCAGAGGTGCCGGAGGATCCCATCCGTAGTGGGTCTAGCACTTTTCGGTGTAAAGCGTTTTGCTGTATGGCATTTCCGTGCGGACTTTTCGGTGCATAGACATTTCAGTGTACGGACTTTTTGCTGCAAAGACTTTTCGGTGTGGGACTTTTCGGTGCGCGGATATTTCGGTGCACGGACATTTTGATGGATGGACATTTGACGCTATGGTGTGCTCGCCGGTATCTCTTTTCCAACGTACGCAGACACGCTTCACATCGTGTTTGCGTGTTGAGTTGATAGAGATAGTCTCCTCTATGAGGTTTTGGCTTTATTATTGGTCCTGCGTGTAGGAAAGGACCCACACAGCAAGACGTTTGAAGTTGTTTGTGTATTCAGAACAATTTTGAATATCTTCAAATGCGCCTCCTCCGCGTAATCGCATAGTTCCGATTGTTAATGATAAATTGTGATGACCTCGCACGACAAAAAAATAATGTAATTATCACTTGTAACTCATTAGGGAATAAAGTAGGCGTGTGCGGGCACAAAATAAGTGTAATAAAAATCAAATACTGATTTGAATCAACTAAACAAGCCGAATTCGGTGAATGCTAAATCTATTTTATTTGGTATCAAATGTTTGCCCATTCTCGTACGAAAAAAAACAGTGACCATAGATCATACGCAGCGTATGATCTGTGGTCAACGTCTCCTTCCATGCCGTAATGATGTCGCCGGACGTGAAGAACTGCCTTACAATCGTGCTTATACAGGGCGATTTGTTTTTTAACGACTAGACATTTTACTAGAAAAGACGTCAGAGTTACACAATTTCGGTTTGTGCCTTATCTGTAGTTATCAAAAACACCAAATCATTCATGTTTAAAGAGATGTAGTGCGCGTGAAGTGGCTCACGGCGTCCTAAAAAGCCTAATTTGGACGCGAATCGTGTTACCGCAATCTTTTCGGCCGCCGCACTCCTCGCCCCTTCTACAGTGGCGTTGTCACAACGATGCGCATGATTTGTCGCTTTGGCTTCATGGCGTTGGGCTGTGCCACGCGGAGACGGAGCCCACATAAAATCAGAACTATATTTTCGCGCCCAAATTAGGAGGACGCCGTATAATAGTGTACGCGCGTTACATCTTTTTAAGAATGACGGTTTGGTGGCTTGCGATTATGGCCAACAACTTTCTAAATACACGATGCCGTTTTCTTTTCTAATTAAAAGGTTGATTAGCGAATTTTAGGAAATCGGTCGGTTTTAGTTTCGTTCGTTATTGAACCGAATCCTCGCCTGGCCGTATAGCTCACCTACACAAACCGCAATGGCGCTAATTTTCACTGGACAATTTGGTGGCTTTCGATTATGCCCAACAACTTTATAAATCAACTATCCCGTTTTTTTTTTTTTTATAATCAAAAAGTTAATTAACAAATGTTAGGTAATCAGTTGGTTTTTGTTGCGTTCTTTCTTGAACCCAATCTTCGTCTGGCCGTATAGCTCACATCCACAAAACGTTAATTTGCACGTTTTTTCTAACATCTAGTAGGTGAAAAAAACAACAACAACGTTGTATATAAAACAGAGGGCAGTTCTTTTTTTTATATAAATAAAGCGTGGGGCACGCGTCTTGCATGCATCTCCCTTTTTTTTTTTTCCGGCATATAAAAACAAATCCCGGGACATTCCAAATCGAGTTTATGATGGGGCGGGCGCTTTATCACGGGGTATTTTGTCATGTTTCATAAGCTTTATTACTAGTCAGAAGGAAGCCACGCGAGCCGTATCACATTGCAAACAGCTAATTCGGGTGTTTCTCAAGGAGCTCTAGAACTTTCCAATTGACATTTCGGTTCTTAATACATTTTAAAAAGGTTGGTGCTTAGTCCTAAACATTTAATTTATTAGGCATAATTAAAAATACTGCAACTCTCGCAAGACGTTTGCTAACAACATAAAGTTGGTTTCATTGGCGTAAAGTGGCTGCGCTCTAATTTCGCGTTAGAGAGATTTGTAAGCGTCTTTCATTTTTATAAAGATTCGTGAAAAGCATTCGCGACCTTATCTGTCAAGCCGCGTACGCGGACAGCGCGGCCTCCTCGGCAAGTTGTTCCCTTATCGAAGACAACAATGAATAAAAGGTACGATCAAAATCTTAATGCCTGAAGAAAGCCCAAGTTTAAAATAATTCTAAGAGTGTGAGTTGATTTTATTTCTACTGTATTCAAATTTCAACACTCGTCGCGGGCAGCATGAAAGGAAGCACTGCACTCTTGGCGCAAACCAGTGCCCAGTCAACGGTCCTACACCCAAACACGCATCACCACCCGACCTGTTTGAAAAATAAATAATTTCCAGTACTTTTGGTAGAAAAGGCGAATTTTCTACTGAGCGTGACATTTTGTGGACCCAAAAGTCCTGTAGCCGAGATCGGTAGTTCATAGCTTCAGGAAGACGAAGAACGACGGATGCATTATTTCCCGCGGAAGTACTGTTTTGACGTTGAATTCCACATAAAATTGTATATGCACGAATTGGTGGCACGATACCGAACTTGCTTGATTACTTCATAACCAGGCATAATCTACAGATATTGCAGAATTGATTTTAACTGGCGTACAGCACGAAAGACAAGTATGGACATAAAGAACGCAATAGAGCTCTGCATTTCTACTGAATTTCTTTCTCTACTTGTGGACAGTTACTCCGCATGACTATATTCAAAAATTGCCAAATCGTTTAAGCCTATCCCTTTTTATAGTTTTTTTCATAGATGAATTGTGGCGAATCCCGGCTGGGTTCGGGTAAAGATCTCGCACTTGTTCAAGGATACATTTCGGCATGATTCCCCGCTTGGTGACGACGTCGACCTGGCCGGAGTTCCCTTTTTTTCTAAGTAGGCGGGTAACGCCAGACGCCTAAATTAGCCAAGCAGCCCCAAAACTTGCGGTAGTACACCTTCCGAACTCCTGGGTTTTTTTGGAGTTGGTCGCTGGCCTTCACCCACCCTGACAGAGCCCCGAAAAATTATCATACAGGGGATGCAGAGGCTATCTGGGCATTCCATTTCTTACTCAGTGAACAAATGGGAACAGAAGAGAATGAAAACTTCGTAATACCTGCTGTCTTTTAATAAATGGCATAATATGCTACTATTGCTAGTTGCACTATTTTACGCGAATAGAATTGTGATTTTGCGGTTCAATCTCCGTGTTTCCCGTGCTCTTTGCTGATACGCAAGATATTTGTCGGCTGTCGAGCTTTCAGTTACATTTGTTGACAGAAACTAAATGCACGTTGGCCACGAAGAAATTTTTTTCAAAGGCTGAAGATAGATGAAATATACTATAAACCGTTTCACTTTTTATGGAAGTTTGTTTTTACTCTTCTTAGTAGCTTCAACGAGGAGGCCGTCACTCTAGAAAACACCTGTAGTATGAACCTATATATTATGCCCCAGAAATGGTCACACTGTGTCCCTCTGACTGCAATATCTTTGACTTGTAATTGCTCATGATTATTACTTGTACAAAAAACAAAAAAAAACTAAAACACAATAGTGATACAATCACTTTTCAGTGTGCTGTTGTTAGAACAACCAATTTTCAACTCTCAGGGTAGAGCTCAAAGTTCAGATAAAAATACCCATTTTTTTTCCTTCTGCTGTGATGTTCAAGTTCCGTTCACTCGAGATAAATATGCGGTGTTGTAGCGTGTGTGGCCGCATGCGAAAGTATCTGAATGTAAAAGAACTTGTTGTTGGGCTTAGGGAGCCTTCATGTGCGCTTTGAAGGCACTCTAGTTGGGCTAGTTGGTGTTGACTATCTGAGTGCGTTTTAGAGCTGCACAAAAAGAGCAAAAAAAGAAGAAAAGCGAGCCAGCCCGAACCCTTCCGAGCTTATATCCAGCCTGACTAACTAATCCGTGATGTTTGGGATTGAAGCAGAGAACCTTGAAGGGTTACAGAGATTTTGTCGGGGGGCCGGTAAGCCCATTAGCACTCATGCGAGGAGGCCGTAAAAAGCGAGAAGGAAAATAGAGGAGGAAAGGGGAGGAGGAAAAAAAGAAAAGAGGGGGAATCTTTTGCCACGCTGAAGAAAATTTTGAGCGCCCGCCTTTAAGACTAAACTTATCGGTCTGCGGCTACAAACATTTTCGTTGACGTTGCTTAGATGATGTAACCATTCAGGCCTCGCATTAAAAGGTGTTGCGAACTCTTCGGTTGTTCTAGTTAATTGTGCTAAAAAGCGGTTGGATGGAAAGTATGACAACTACAGCATACAAGGGACGATTAAGGTCTTTATCCTGCGTTCTATGTATCGAAACATCGGTATCCTTGGTGTTATATTGCGATCAGCTGGTCGCCGATCGTCCTGTTTTTACGCATAATGTAAACAAGCCCCGGAAGCGCCAATCTCATTTCGATATGCTACAAGCCTCGTTTTGGCTCTTGTGGAAAGCTTTATTGTAATAGCAATAGTCTCATCGGTCATTCGAGTTGTATGTGCCACGGTGATACCTGCTGGCAAACAAGTCTGTATTAAATGCGAGAATGAGAACGAAGGAAAAGCTTTTTTAACTGTTTTCTTTTTACAGAACAGGGCAAAGCTTCTAAAACAAGAGCAAACTAAGCTGATATTTGAGAGTGCTCAAGAATGAATGCCGAAGGTGCTTATGCTAAGTGGTAGATGTACACAGTTGATTTTTTGTTTGCCTCTGCATTGTAAATTGGAAGATATGTATCAGCAGAAGACACGTGTCCTTTTGAAAATGTCTTTTATTAGGGCAAAAATAGGTTTTCATACGCAACCGAAGAGTCCGCAACACCATTTAATGCGAGGCCTGAACGGTTACATCATCTAAGCAACGTCAACGAAAATGTTTGTAGCCGCAGACCGATAAATTTAGGTTTAGATAAGTATGCGTCATAATTTTAGCCTCAAACACGCAACATTGTTGATATGTACCTTTCTTGATAACTGCACTAACGTGAGAGAGCCCACGTCGTCGAACACTTGCACACATATCTTGACTATGTTATGGCAAGATTTCTTGCTTGAAGTGAAGATCGTCTCGCTACGACTAGCTACGACCACCCACCGCAGCGATGCAGGCGTCGAAGGGGCGCAACGCAGTCAGTCGCCGTCACCTGACGCTGCTCGTTTGGCATTCACGGCTTTCCGCCCAGGTGCTTCGTTTGTACTTGGCACCTAGTGTTATTTTCCGTGCTTGTGTGTGTTCAGTGGCTAGATATGGGCCTCAAGAGCAGTTATTCAGGCTCAATAGCGTTCGCCGAAGAACTTCTGAAGAAAATTTTACCCAGGAAAAAAAGTATGAAGACGCAACGCACCAGCTTGGCTGACTATGCAGTGGGCGTGGAAATCGGGACCCTGCGGATTATACACCAAATGCAAATATCTAAACAAAACAAAAACATTTTTAGGCTCAAATTGACTTCTGCGGACTATACGGCTGGACACTGGTGCCTGTTATTATACATTGTATATTCTCTGCTGTTTGTTGTGGCTTGAGACTGCCTTCCTGTAATGATGCAGAGGGGTCCACTGAACCTTGAAATAAAGCTATTTAAGCACATTTAGATGCAATGTCCCTTGAAGCCAGATGGTCAGGGAAAAAATGTGCCATTACCTAATTTGCCAACAGCACACCAATGGTCACGATCAAAAGTCACCGGGTCAATGGGCAGTTTTTCACCACAATATTTTTTGCCGTGTAATCACCAATTTGGTCCATTAAAAATCTTGAGGCTGTAGCCTATAGCACGTCCATTCTGTATCTGCAAAGCTTATGCTATAGACATGCATCATCACATGAGCGTGTTTCTTATCAGTCTTAAACGTAAAACGCTAGTTATATGCAGCGAAATTCCCATATCACCACATTTTTAGCAAATTGAATGGTCCCACCTGTCATGCTGTTAGCTTTGGAAGTAAACCAATTCACAATACCACCAGTAGCATACATCGTGCCAAGCATTAGTGCCGCATGTGGCACAAAAATGTCCTAACTAGGGAAGCAAACTTAATCGATCGTGTTGATTAAAGCACTCAAGTACCGGCGAAATTATCAATCAAAGAAGGTCACTCGAAAGGGAAGTTTTCTCGATGAACGAGTATGACTTTTTATTGGGAGTTCCGCAATGTAAGGCCGAAGACATTCACTCCGTGATCGGTACAGAAGCATTTTCAATCGGCCGTACGTGCTAAAAACAACAACAAAAACAAAGGTGGATTAGAAACGCAATAGATTCGCCTTTGCACGGAGTACTTACACTCAAAATCGTGTCAACATAAACCGACTATGGCCCACCTTGCTAGCAGCAATCTTAAAACTTATCCGTGTAGTCGCACTCGTGCACCAACCGAAAGCGTTGCTATAAGCCCCTCCGCCGTCAACTTTGAGTCGCTCTTGACTCTGAAGAACTGCTCTATAAGGTCCATATCCAGCCACTGAGCACATACACAAGCACAAGAAATAATACTCGGTTCCAAGTACAAGCGAAGAACCCGGGGCGGAAAGCCCTGAATGCCAAATGACCTGCGTCGGGCGACGGCGACCGACTGCGTAGTGCACAGGTTGCGCTCCTTCGACGCCTGCATCGCTGCGGCGGGTGGTCGTAGCTAGTCGTAGCAGATCGTGTTACCTCTGTTGCTCGTACCGAAACACTAGACCCGCGTAATATTCTTGCTGCCGAAATTTATAAGCCTACGTTCGCGGTCAACGCATATACACAAAGCCAACGCCCAGCGAACCTATCCCCCTCGTTCTCTTTCGGCGACCGTCCGCCAGGGCGGTGACACCGTCGCTTAAACCCCTCAATTTACTTCGAATCTTTTATACGGCGAAGGCGTGCTCGTGCGGCGCGTGGAACACCATTCCCTGCATTCTCCTTGCAGCTTAGGTAAGTTAGCAATTTTCGTGTGCGTGACCAAAAACTCTACGCTCGCATTGCCCTCTCTTTGTCGTCGTTCCAAGCGGTCGCGTGCGTAGTTTCCTTTCCTACCGCTCTCCCGGGGTGGTGGTCCCGTCGCGAGTTTTTTCCGACTCCTCGGGGCGGCCAGAGCCGTATATGTAGAGAGTTTGGCCATTCGTTGGGAAGTATAGGAGACAAATGAGGAGGCGCCATTGGCTGAAAGCGGGCTGGGCGTGTTCCAAGGCGCCTTCAGAAATTCGAATGTGGCCAACCAGAAGCCGGAAATAATACTCTGGCGGTGGTCGCGAGAAACAAATTTAATAAGCTCGTCGGAGTAACTCTCCGTGACTGAAAATATGGTGCACGTGATGTTTCAATCACGGTCATCCAAAATCCTTGTGGAAGAGCGCGACTAGCGGAACGATCGACATAATCCGTACGCCAGGCGCCGAGGGCCGGGAATCTGTCCGAGCAAAACAGAATTCGAGCGCCACATTCGTTTCTCACATCTTTCCGCATGATCAGGATCGACACATCACGTGCACCCTATTTTCAACCATGAAGGGTTACTACATTTAACTCTTACGCGCTTATTAAAACCATATACCTTTGATCGGAATTGTTTCTCGCTACAACCGCTAGGGGATTCTTTTCGGCTTCTGGTTGGTCAAGAGAGCATGTCAAGCCCTCGCTCTGAGTCTGGTGCACGCCCTGGCTCTGTCAGCACCTCCCATTGACCGAACTCTCTCTCTATACACGGCTTTGGGGGAGGCGATATTCGTCCACTCGAATGTATATAAAACAACTGAAAGATAAGTTGCCGTTCTCCATTTTCAATTTCACTTCTCTCATCGTAATGGGGAGGCCGCGTATAATCCAAAACTCCCGAAAAGCAACGCGCCTACGAAGAGCAACGGTGGGAACGGCAACGAGAATGTCAGCGGTGGCGGCGGGCTGCACGTGTGCGTGCGTCGCTTTCGTCACGATGACCAAACATCAAGACAATAAATGTGTTCGTATCCATGTTCAAAATTCTGTGTCACGTCTGGGTCGTCTGGTAAGCAGCTTCGCTGGTCATCCACCTTCACAAAGTGGAATGGCTCCCAATTTTTTTTGTGCGTGTGTTTTTAACTTTTACGGTCAAAATAAAAATCGCAGTGACCTAAAATGACACACCTGATCAAAAGTAAATAGGTTCTTTGTATTTACGTCTTGAAATATTGAATTCATTAAGCCAGAATTCCAGGCACCTACGCCTACTACGTTACCAAGTTTTTTTGTTTTTTTTTAAGCGTTAAACATGTAGTACATCACAAAACGGCCGACCCGTCTTACGAATCTGGCCACGTTGAAAGGGGTGTGATTGGAATCGGAGATCTAGGTCGCTAAACTCGTCAACAAAAATATTCTTCGTGTTATGACATAGTGGGGGGAGGAGCCGAAAGATTGCTGCGAAGTTTTCTTTTCTCACAAACCCGCAGATCTGTCTGTCTTCGTGACGTTTTTCGTTGAGGGGACGAAAAATCCCTACGCCTCCCTAGGCACCGAACAAGAGCAGCACTAGAGAGCGCGCGGAGACGACCGTGGCTCATACGTGTGACGTCACAACAGATTATCAGCTGCGACCGTCATGTTTGATGGTCTCTGAAAAGCACGATGGATGCTTGGGAATTGCATTTTAAAATCAACACCGTCGAAGTTGATAGTCTGGTATCGTTCTTATTTCCGCCGATAAAGCAGAATTTACTAAAAAGCGTCCCTGCCGTTCTTTTGATTTATCTCGGCCTTTCGAATATGGCCAACCGACGTGGCGAGGTCACAACCAGCCGACTACCGTTGTCCACTTTCGGGCGAATTTCGCCTCCGGGCAGTTGTCCTTTCATCGGCGGGATAAAATCATTTTATGGTAGACATTCGAAGATCAGTCAGTTTGGGTAAGTATGTTTATCAACGGAAATAAGGAAATAAAAGTAATGTCAGGTTCTCAATATTGGCGGTGATGCTTCAAGAACCTAAGGACACTAAACTTGACATTGTCGATTTGAACACGCACCATTAAATTTGTCGTTCACAACTGATAATCCTGACTCCATTGTCAAAGGTATCAACTATAAAATGACGTCATTGAACGCGCCCGCACACTATATACGTGCCCTGGCACGAGTCTTTCGCTTGAAAGTCTGTCATGGCCACTCTTGAGTTCATGGAACGCGAGCCGTTTTAATTCCAGAATCTCTTGAACCGTTAGTTCGAAAATTGCAGACTGTGCTGTTCCTCGGCATTGCTCATTGGAACACATCTAAGCAGGGTCGTCGAAACAGGAAGATGGGGAGGGGGGGGATTTAGCCCCCCCCCCTCCCCCAGTTGCGTCAAAAGAGGGGGCAAGGGGCATATGGGTGGAAAGGGGGGGGGGGGGGGGGGGGGTATCGCCCCAGCCCCGAACCACTATAGCATTTCAGAGAGTTATAATAAAATATTAGAGGAAAGGAATATCCCCCTTCTTCACCACCATCACCTCCTCTCTATCTCTCTCTCTCTCCCGAACAACAATTTCTACGGCCCTTCTTGAGACTCATATTTGTTTGTGTGTGTGTGTGTGTGTTTGTGTGTGTGTGTGTGTTGGTCGTGCCTTAATTCTTTCTTTAGAGCGCAGCTCTTCGGCGACCGTTTCCGGGTTTCGCGGCGTGGGCGTCGCCGTCGGCGTAACCGGCCCGCTAAATTTAGCGCGAAATTGACGTCACATGACCTCAACACCAATTCAATTCCCAGATACGTGACTTCAACGCCAATTCGCTTCTCCGCTAGATTGTCATGTGATGTCCTTTTCCCTGCAAAATTTAGCGGAGAAACTGAATGGGAGGAGGAGGGGAGGAGGAGGGGAGGGGGAGGGCATACCCTCCTCTCCGTACCCTCCCTTATTCCTCCTCAAGAGTTGAGCTCTAATCTCGCATTGCAAAAATTTGTAAACGTCTTTAATTTTTTTTATTTCCCTTTCTTCGGCTTTCTTTTTTTTTTTTTTGTTATTATCGTTTCCCCTTATCTCTCAGACATTACCGACGTCTCTACACAAACCGCTTGTGGGTGACCCCGGTGACGTTGTTGACAGTGGCGGAAGATGAGCTCTATAAAGCCGCCCGCGTACACCGCGCACGGCTCCACAACATCACAAAGTTCAATCTTCGCCTCGATTCCGAAGCGAAGATTTTGGCCTCAAATAACTCCTTCCCAAAGTTGTGAAACGTCACTTTGTCGTCACCAATAACTTCCACAAACGACGATCTTGCGACGAGAAAGTTCAGAGTATTTACTGGCCGCCTAGGTACAATCTACGCATCATTGACTCTAATGCGGCGTAGGGATGTAGGGACACTCGGACGAGGCGTCATCAGTGCAGCCGTTCAATCGGCTGGCACCACGGTGTTGCTCGCACACGCTTCGATGGAGCTCGCAACGACTTTGTGTTTTACATTCTCGCTGGAATTTGAGCACCGAGAGAGCTTGGATGATTGACACCTCGCTCGGCTTGACGTCAGCGTCGCGAGAGTCCAATTAGCGCGTTCCGCAACTTTCGGACACAAAGTTGTGCTCGACGAGTTTAGCTACCCTAAACGCGCACCGCCAATCGTAATTTTTTTGACGCGTCGGTTCTAAAGCCCCTTGATGTTTCAGAGGTAGCGCAAGGTGCACCGATGCACGAGGCGCGTGAAACGTGCAGCCCTTGGGAAGATCATGGCGGCACAGCGCAGCACTGAGCAACGTTGGTACTGAGCTAGATTTCAGACGCCATGAATTTCCCAGAAGAGGCGCGCGGCACGTGCCTCGAGCATTTTTACAACAATGAATGGCGCCACTTTTCCCAGGATAGAGGGGCTTTAGTTGGTTCTATTGACGTGCGGATGCCTCGCCATTAGCTCAGAGCGACTTTCGCGTTTTGTTCTGAGCACATATGCTCGAGACGCGAGCTCCCTTTGCACGAGAATCGGTGCAGTCGGGCCGTGTTCTATACAAAAAGCTCGCGCATCGGGAAACAAGTGAAGGGCCAGGGAGGTCAATTTCAGGAGAAAGAAAAATACCCCAACTATACTCTGTTTCACCTTATGCTGTACCGCAGGAAAGGCTCCTTGCTCTACAACACATCTCTGCAGCACAAGCTCTCGTGCGGAGCAGCTCCCAACGCTTTGAGCTCGCGCTTCTAGAATTCCCTGCGGTACAACATAAGGTGAAACGAAGTATTCGCAACTCCAGCGCGCCGCTCGCCCTCCCGCGGACAAACGGAGAAGCAGAGGAGCGGGGACGGCAGCGGCAGCGGCGGCGCGGAAACGTCGACAGGGACTCTCGGCCTTGATGCGTGAAGCCGTTTTGACTAGAAAAGTGAGCGCGTTAAAAAAGAAATTCTTGTGCTCCGCCTTGCAACAGTCTTGCACGAAGGACCGGGATGTCTAATTTCATTAGGGACTTTTCGTGTATCGCATACGCTGCGGAATTCTGGTCTTGTGTATGACTGCCCGCTCAATCTGTGCTCAACGTGACGGAAAACGATCCCGCTAATAATGAAGAACTGTATAGTACGGTCTACGGAAGTCTATTCTTTGCCATAAGTAGGAGGAAACTTGTCGCGCAACGGTATGTCGAGCAATACAAATCGGCAATGGGTTCGCGTTTTAAGGCCGTTACAAGGAACATGACCATTTATTCCAAGCACTTTAAAAAGACAGAATACCCGTACTTGCTTTCAGGAAATCACAAAGCAAAAAAAGAAATTATCGAAGCATTTTGAGCGCGTCTGTGTTAGCCAGCCAGCCGTTCGTGACGAGAGCTTAGAACGCGCAGTTTTGGCCAGAGGGACCGCAATGTTGCAAATAACACGGTACAAAAAAATGTATGGTATATTAAAATATTGATTTTTAATAGAGCAATAAATAAAACCCATAAACGCGCCGATTATGTTAACAGGCAGTTTTTGCATAGCGCACGACACCCCTAAGCTCTAGTTCAACGTACAGCGCAGTGAGTTTCAACCGGCGCTATCCAACTTTCACGAGCGGCTTGATAGCCGAGTTGTGCAACTTATTAAAATAGCTTAAAGGGCAACTCCACTCAAAAAGTCGACCCTATCGAAATGACTGATATCGCTTTAGGAGGTCAAAATACGGTCATACCCAAAATATCACGTCAAACCGACGCCGCGTTACCGATTAAAACCAATATTAAAAATGTTCTCCCGGCTCGGTTAGCGGCCCGAAAGCGGGTAAGCAACGCTGGCACCGGGTGAGCTAGTGAAGCAACACTGGGCAATGACGTAGGTCTAGTCCTACGCTCTCGTACGGACGCTGCGAACGCTTCGTTTCCCGTGGCATTCTGCGATTCTGCTGACGGCACGAGGTGTTTTCCACATTATCCTGTGTTCTCCTATTTTTATTAGCGTCCAGGCAGTTCCTTGAATTCCAGCATTGCTTCCGCGACAGCGCGGAAGAGAGCGAAGCGGTGCTGCTCGCTCACGCGCGCGTCGTGGAGCCGGAGAGATTCGCCGGTCTCGCGTTGGGCAATGTCGATAAGGATTTGTAGTGCTGTGGGTTTTACCAACAACCCGGTGTGCAACTCGGAGCTGCGGTTCCACCAGTTCCGAAGAGACCGGAAGAGGCATAAGGTGTGGGTCGGTGCCGTTCGCCGGATAGACTTCGGAAGACCGTTGACTCCGAGCTCCAACGCGAAGCTCTGCTCCCAGCACTTTACGTCAGACACCTACACACGGGATCTGCGGCTGCTGACTGTTGCGGGTTTCACCGCAAAACAGGCGTCTTTGAAGAACGATGCGGTGCCGTCGTTGTTCGCGTACCGTTCGCCGGCTGCCCCAGCACGATCGGCCGGACGCAGCAGGTCGCGGCTGATCTAACTAGCGTGCACATAAAGGCACCTTGGCTTTAACAACTTAGACCACTTGTGGATAGATCTGTCCATCTATCTCCCATTATTTCGTTTTCTCGGTCCGCGCGCAAGAAACAAATACAGTCACGCTGCGCTGGCACCGACCGCGTCATATTTATAGCAGTCGGATTCGCTTTTCGGCCGGCAAATTTATAAATACACACTAAAAATTACTACATTTGGTGCATATTAACAAAGTGAAGCGGTAAAAAAAGAAAATGTGCATCTAACCTTCTGTTTTGAAACTCCACGTGCGACTGAGCCGACCTTGTCGGCGCGTCGGCTCAGAAGCGCGGGACTAGAACTAGGTCATGCCGACAACGCGCCACTAGTATCAGTGTTGCCAAGCTGCTTCAACCGGTAGTTTCGGTTTCGCCGTGCCGACGGACCGATTCTTGCATTCGCGATATCTACAAAACTATACTCACTACCGAAAAACAAATTATATCTCGTGATTCAGGGTCGCCGGCTTCGACTAAACAGATCATAACCCAAAAATGGTAAAAATGGAGTGGAGTTGCCCTTTAAAGTAAGTGTAAAGGACTGTAAAAAAAAAGTAATCGGGGTCTTCTGGTCTTTACTGCAAAACCTCGGCGTTTTTTTTTTTTTTCTCGGTACTCTTTGATGCGTACTTTAACTGTTTAATATCTTATATTGCGCCGTCATCAAGCCTCTCGTAAAAGTTGGGGCCGTCAGTTTGACGTCAGTGGGCTGCACGGCAAACTGAAGTTTTGGAGTGTCGTATATGTGACAAGGGGTATAAGAACTACAACATTATTTTTTTTTTTTTTTAGAGTGATGAGCACGGCAACGCTTCCGGAGCGCACTGAGAATTGTGCTTCAAAGGCGTAGCGCGAGCTTGCAGTTGTAATGCTACACCGCACGGTAGCCTGCGGTTATAGACGTTCTATCAATAACCATAGAGCAGTTCGCTTGCGTGTGGCAAAACACTAAAACCGAGACGGTGAGCAGCGAGTTATGAGGCTGGGATGCGAAGACACCAATGCTGTGAACGCTGCTCTTCCGAAGCTTGACGGTCACCGTTCGCGGCTTCATATTTAGAGAGCTAAGGGCCAGGCACAGTGCAAACATATCTTCATCACCCTGACAAAACTTCTGCCACAAACAGTGACGTGGCCGGTGCCTAAAACGCGCTCGCTCACCACAAAGCTTCGCAATTTGAGGTTTCTGCAACTTTTAATTAACAGCATGCTAATTTTCCTAACGTGCATACACATCTCCGTCACCTGTAATATGATTCCTCCCTAACCGCTTCGCATTGGTAGACAAATAAATCATTTTTAGCGCGCTGAACAGCGTCAGCGAGCAGGCGCACGGGATATCCTGGAGAATCTATCCCCGTCTCTTCCGAAATTTTGGAACTACCGTCCCGCCACCTATAGGGCGTTGGAGTTGCGAATAGGGTGCCTCAATGTGCGTCTGTCACAGGGTGAAGACACCCATTGTTGTATTGAAAACTGTCTGCGCGTGCCAAATGGGCCTTAAAATGGCGCCAAAGTACCGGGCAGAGCTAAGCGCTTGCTTCGAACGAGGCGGTAGCACGTGCATTCTGGGGCAGAAATTTGGCCGAGATGCCATTACCCTAAAGCCTGGTTCAGACAGTTACGTTTGACTGCGTTGCGGCAGCGAGAAACCAAGACATCCCTGCTGCATATGTCGCGTGCCAAGATGATTCCTTGAATTGGATTCCACGCTTCATACGAAGCACAGATGTGCCGGTGACTCGCTTTCGGTTCTCGACGCAACATAGTCAAACGCACTCAGACGCAACTGTCTAAACCAGGCTTAAGACAGACGTGGCGCCTGTGTATGAACGCTCTCTAACCCCAACTGTACTGAAGCGCCACTACACACAATTTATAGCGTTCATGCACAGGCGTGGAAGACGATCCCATCACCATCTGATGGTTTCTAATCACACTAACCGAGGGTGGGGTTTCACCAATTAAAAAAACAATTATGCGGAAACGAAAGCTGTCTGACGACACTCCCCCAAGATATAGAGGAGGGAACGCACCCAACCACTCTTGGTCTTGGTGAAAATCCTTCTAAAAAAAATCACGCTTCGCGTAACTTTATCTCGGTGTACAACCCTGCGCCGCCTGTGGCGATATTTCACTCTTCCTATCGTCAATCATCTTGGATTTCTTTTTTTCAATGTCGACTGAATAAAACATGTTTCAGTGATTTCACAACGAGTAAATAAATGTTTGAAATGTACAACATCATGTCTAAAAAGTGTATTTGATACAGAGATATGCGTATCCCGAAACAAAAGTTGTATAGATTTCGGTTTAAAAGGATTATTTAAACACTCTACAAAAAAAAAAAAAAAAAAAAAAAAAAAAAAAACTTTTCGAAACGTAATATGTAACTGTTCGTTTCCCTGATTCCACCCATCGTGCGAATAAATTACTGACATTAATACAATCTGTTCATACCGCAGTATGGCTCGAGCCTGTGGCTGACCGCCTGGTCTCAGAACCCGGACCCATCTCGGAGGCTGGGCTACATGCTGGGCTACGGAGGGCTTCTGACAACCACAAGCGGCTTGAGCTATATTGCGTGGCTCTCCTTCGTGCTCGGCTCCCTCCGAGCGGCTTTTTCGTTCCACAGTTCGCTCCTTGAAAGCGTTGTCCATTCTTCGATTTCTTTGTTTGACACTACACCAGTGGGAAGGCTCGTCAATAGGTGAGTAGTTTGACTATTTACCTATCGATCAACGCAGATACTTGCATGCACCATGAAAGCTAACCCAGGATCGGTTAAAAGCCGCGGTAAACGGCGCGAACCCGGGCAGCGATCGCTCAGTACACCTTTTCCCTTTATTTTTAATTTTTTTCTTTAAAAAGAAAGAAAAAGGAAATGCCGGATTACGCGAGATTTGCTTTCCGTCCGAGGAGCAGGAATATCAAGCTCGCCGCGCTAGGCAGAGTCATAGCTAGCAGTTCGACGACGGACCCGCCCGGTCGCAGGTTTGGAGGGCGAGGATCTGGTAGCACAGAGCATCAAAGGGCCCTTTCTCGGGAAACCTAGAGTTCCTGTATAGGGAGCCAGAGTTGCGCATTTGTTTTCCCCGCGCCGCCATGCCGCTATTCGCCGAGATTCATCACGTGAGAAGAAAAGCATCCGGTGGCGTGCAAGAAAGCCACCTTTACGGTCGCTCCGCCGACGTTTCTCTTGCCCCGGCGTATGTTTCCCTGCTTTCCGCCTCCTTTTCCTCCTCTCCTGTTTTCCATGCGCGGCGGCGCGCGGCGCCGCTATTCGCCAAATTTAGTCACGTGAGGAGCAAAGCATCCAGCTCGTGCGGGAAAGCCGGCGCCACGGTCACGCCCCGAGGCTGAATGCGCAACTCTGCTACCGTAGGTAGCTATACAGGAACTCTAAGGAAACCCGGACGTCAGCGCACAGCTTTTGCAGTGGCGAGGACCCGAAACACACTTGTTCGCTCGGGAGAAGTGCGTTTCGGCGTCTCGCCGCAGCGGGACGCCAGTCACGTGGTTCTCCTCTCATCCGTCGTCTGGTGCTCCCCCTTTTCCATTTCGGCGGCCGCTTCTCGTGGCAATCTGCCAGGCTTTGTCAGTACATAGGAGGCTATGGCAGAGTAGACGGAGGGCCGCAGCAGCACTAGAACAGCAAAGGGCGCAGGACCCCGACTACTATCACGCACGAGATGCAGAGCATATGCCAAAAGCATCAAGACCGAGCCCCAAGTCATCGGCTAAAAGCAGATCACCTAAAGGACATCTTCCGACAACACAACAGGTGCCGCTGTCAATCGTAGCACAGTTCGTGTGGTCGTTTGCAATTTTTATTTTCTAGTTAACCCGCTTTCAGACCTTCCAAAGGTATTCGCAACTCCAGCACGCCGTTCGCCCTCCGGCGGACGAACGAAAAACTAGAGGAGCGGAGACTGCGGCGGATATGGTGGTGACGGAGTGTCGGCCTTGGTGCTGTTCTTGTCGGCGTGTTCGTGCATCATACAGTTCTTATTTTTAATGCCAACGCATTAACTGTCCCATGGAACGAACCGACATCATCAGCTTTTGAAGCCGCGCCAAACGGCACTTAAACTCCCCTGTCCCAATGGAGCGAGTCCTTTCTAACACGCGTCACAGTTTCAAGGAACGAGGCTCCCATTGGCTCTCGCGCGGCGTAGTTCCGAAGGACGCCACCAGAGAAGCCCTCTCCATGGCGGCGCAGCATACGCAGTTGCCCGGCCGCCGGTAAGAGGGAGTGCCTGGCTGCAGAGCACGCACGGGCAAACTCCAAACAGGCTGCGCGGCCGAGATCAGCGCGGCGTGGCCACTTCACGAGAGCGCGCGCTCGGCCGTCGGCCGCTACCGTGGCAGCAGCGAAACGCGGCCGTCCACGCCAGTGCGCCGCAGATGAACTGAGGGCGCGGAAGAACGACATTCATGCTTTCGCATTCACAACTCATAAGAAGTCCTTAGGTGTCCTCGGATTTTGTATTTATGTACTTAAATTTATATTGTTGGCCTAATCACTGACAGGTACAGGGGTGGGTTCATTGACTTCTAGTCACTGAAACTAAGGGGGTGCAACCACAGCGTAATTTATTTTAGTGTAAGCGAATTTTTAGGAAAGAAAAAAAATAAAAGAAAAAAACTTGCAGAAATTTTTAGTTACCATCATTTGATGATTCCAGCGAATAAAATAAAGAATACGATATATCATTAACAAGAAACGAAAACAGGCTGGCCACAAACAAATACTTATACTGAGCGGTCGTTGACTCATCGGCTGCGGAAATCAAGCCATGAGAGTATAATTCCCCGAAACATCTGTGAGAAAACACATCGCAGGAACAAACTTGTTATAGAATATTAATTATAATGGCGTTTACATGCCACCATAATTAACCTTTGTCGGCATTTTCCGTGTCTAAACTTGCACTCGCTTTTCGTTAATTTTGCATGATGTTCAAAGACGTTGTAGTTGATTACCGCAGTTCCTAAAAGCATTTCTTAGAGTTTGCAAGATTGGGTTGCGGGTCTCGACACCTCGATCCCAGCCCGACTCGAGCCCAAAGCACCTCAAAATTAATGCGGCCGAGTCCGAATCCGAACGATGCGCTCATATATTGGTCCGAGCCCGACCCGAAAATCGGGTCGAGTCGGGTTCGCCGTTTTCGGGCTTGTCCGAGTCGACGCAGATCCCTACTTCAAATTGTGCGTGAACTTCCCGTTTGGCCTTTCTGCAGTTCATTCGATTTGTTTTAATCCCAGGTTCAGCCGCGACATCGACCTGATAGACAGGGACGTTCCATTTTTCGCTGTCATGACTATGAACTGTCTGGTGGCCATGCTGATCCTTGCCGTAGTTGTCTGCCTACCGTCCGCTTACTTCGGGCTCATGATGCTGCTGGTCACGATCCTCTTTCTGGGACTCATGGTAAGATTATTCCTCGGTACGAACCAACGAGGTAGAGGGGCTTAGAGCGGTAAACCGGGGTTCCGGTCTGCGCTCGAAAGTGACTATGCTGGCCCCAGCTGGGCCGGAGCTTGTCGGATGCTTTGTTGGTTGTCGTTCGTCTCGGCGAGTTGATTTCAGACGCGGAAGCCGTCATATGAGGCCGGTCGAAAGCGAGTTCAGAGTTCAGAATGGTGTTTGACGTAGGTATAACGTGAAAATACGGAGGAACGGTGTGCATTTCGCTGGTGACCGACCGGGATATTGCCACGGAAGAGACAATCTGACCTACGTTGCTCGAACCTCGGATTGATTCGGATACCGCTAGGATAAAATTTAAGGCGACGTTTCTGTGCTCTCGTTGACCATCGGAATCTTCGAGGTTTGCAGTGAAGCGTGTGCAATACATTTGGATACACAGTTTAGCGACGGAAATTGCGTGAGTCGTGCTTGGCGGTGTGCAATCGTGGTGCAGCTTCGATCAAATGACTGAGGGCTCACTTCGGTTGTACGGCGCACCGGAAGGCTGCCTTGAAGCTGGTAGTTCCCGTGCCGTGCTGAATGATGCTGTGCTGCTTACAAATTGTTCCGGCGTAGAAGTGCACTTTCACGGAGCACAGGTGTGCGGCGCACCGAAGAGCTGCCTTCAAGCTGGTAGTTCCTGTGCCATGCTTTAGGTGATGCTGTGCTGCTTCCGAAATTGTTCCGGCGTAGACGTGCACTTTCACGGAGCACAGGTGTTGCAGGTGGTATTGATCCCGCTGGTCTGTCGCACGTTTCGTCAACACAAACGTTTCATCCACACTCGTTACGCAAAATGCAAGCTGTCCGGACATTTCATCGAGCGTGCTACGTACCCAGCTCACGCCGCTTAGTGGCAACAATCTGCAGTGGCTCATTACCAGAAAAGTGGTCCCACATCCATTTCAGTTCAGTACGCCCACGGCAGTCGCCAAACCCCGAAGGAGAGGATTTATTCGGACAGAATGCCACTAAAGCAATGCAGCTTCTTCAGTGGTCAGGATAGATTCTCTTCTGCGAGTTTTGTTATACTGTCACGGATCCTTGTTCCAGTCCTATCTTCTATCAATATTCACTATTCTGGGACACTGCAGGTCATGCTCAGCTGTAATCGTATGTTCTGGTGGAGGTGCTGGGCACTTTACCCATAGCCCTACACTCTGTGTGAACCCGGCGGCTCTTCAGCCGAGTTACCCGATAATGGGACACGGCTGGCGGACTATCCTGTGTCTTATACCCCCGTCGAGCCGTAAGCAAAGTCCTGACCCGAGCCTGGCAGAACAACCGCAAGACGACCGAGTACCACAAGGAGTAACCTCGGAAATACACCACGAAGCACCTGAAATCCGAGCCAGTTGCTGCTACCAGGAAAAACAACCGGAATTCGGTCTCCTGTCAGAAAATCCGAAGCTGACTAAGCCAACAATGACAAACCTGTAGCAGCAAACTGTGTGCCCTCCCACCATTGTTTGCATGCCCGTCGCAAATCACACTCCGACGCTTTTTCACGCAAGTTGTATGAAGACGTCAAGGACTGGATTGAACAATATGACAGTGTCGCCCGCCACATTGGGTGGACAGACAACAAGCTCCAGCAGAACCTATACTTCTCGTGGAAGAAACTGCTGGCGCTGGTCTGGGAACCATGGATCCTCCTTAACGTCATGGGAAGTTTGCAAGATCGGACTGAAGCGCGCATTCGTCAGCCAACATCAACGAGAGAGAGCCGCATTCTTGATTCTGTCCAGGACACTGCCCCCACGAGAGCGCCACCGCACTCGTGGAGGATGTTTTGCGCTTTATCGAGCGCCCACGCCCACGCCCACGCCGACCTTGATGCTACAGAAGACAAGAACCTAAGAGTCCCATGCCCCTCACGTGAGGGACAACACCTTCGGCAGCCTTGTCCGCAACCCCCCAACAACAGTCGAAGTGTTCATATCACCGAGGCTTCCAACATAGAATGTGCACTGCATGCCCAAGCCTGCCACTATGAACAACTTCCCGGCGTCTCGACACTCGAGTTGTCCAGCTACTACTTCGACGCCAGCCTCCCAGGCATCCACGATATCATCCACGACGTTGTCTGGGAGGAGATCAGGAAGCCACTTCCTGCCATCAGTTGCCCCGCTTTTCTTTTGATTGCCGAGATTGTTTGGGAACAAGTTTGACAGCTATTTCAACCGAGACTTCTGCGAGCGAAGCGGCATCTGACAAACCAAGGGCAACTTACGCCACAATGGCACGACGACCGCCACCGGCTGCCCCTTAGTATTCAATGCCAATTCAATGAGACACTCTAACACCGAAGCATTCCCGACATCGTGTGTAGGTCTGTGCTCAACAAAGTACACAAAGGAAAACGTAGGTGATGCGAATGTGCGACCGAAAACCACTTTGCTACCACTGCATGAAGCCGACCATGTCTTTTAAAGCAGCCCGTACCAATGAATTGGTCTGCGAGGGTTCGTGCCAAACGACCCTCGATTACGTCTCGAGGAGCGACCACGGGAGATTAAGGATTACCTTCGGCGACCTTTGTCCCTGATGCCGAAGGCGCTGAATCGAAGATTCTGAATCCCTGATTACCCCGAAGCTCCTCATGTCCATCACCTCAGCAAGAGGTAAGCACGACAAAGCAGGTTAACGGCGATGCAGTGACAGTGGATTTGGTGTCGGTTGTCGTCCAAGGACAATACCTAAAAATTTGCTGACACCAATTTTCTGTGTCCACTCCACGAAGCACACAATTTCCAACTTTGAGGGAGAATACCCCTGACTTGAAGGAATAGAATGGTTGGTTGCTCTCAAAACTGAACTGCAAGCATCACCAGATTTAGATAGCAAACAAAAATTGTTGCCAGCTATCAAGTCAACGGTACAGCAAGAGGCACAGCCACGTAAGCAATACATGCCCGAGCTTGCTGCATTGATGCCGAAAACTACCAGGAAATATTTCGGATTAGAAGCCAGCCCTGCAGCTTCAGTGCATCAGACGTCAGTGGCCGCATATGACGTATGATTACAAGACATCAGTCGGTCAAAATTGCCACTCGACCAAACTGAACACCGACGTGCCAGGAGCGTCATCCGACAACAAGGTCCACACATAATACGACTGAACGTCTGACACGAGACTGTCGCAGAAAGAACTTTTTATGGAACCATTTCCTAAGAATCAATAATTATGTAATCAAGTGGAAATAAACATATTTGATACACTAACCAGATAAACATATTTCCGCTTGCCTTCATGCCTCGAGAGTCTACACACCGAGAATTGTGTCCACTGCACGCTCTGGACATTACGAGGACACTCGCATCTCTGACCCTTCAATATTAATTAAGAGGTCATACCAGACTGGCAGACTTCTTGCACGGAACTGCACTCGTTCAACCTTTCCTGAACATGTGGTGCATCCGAAAACCAACTCCAGTGATGTGAAAATGTTATTTATTAATTTATTCCTTCCAGGGGCCTTCGTAGGCATTGCAAAGAGGATACTTAGAACTACACACATGATAATAGCATTAAAGCACACTGCTGTAACTTGTTAATTGGAAAAACAAACACACCTCTGAGCATATAGTTTAATAGTATGTGTTGATGCATTGTTATATAGCTTGACACTTCTTATATGTATGACACAATAGTCCCTTTGCAGAACCTTATCAAGCAACACAACTGTCACCATTTTTTTCAGCGTATAGCACACCAATGGGCCCCAGTTCACGTCGAACGTTAATGCAGCATTCGAGTCCAATAGGTGCTGAGCCGAATTCACAGGGATGGCCGACATAACATTCTTGTCGAACAAATGCCCAAAGTATGAAAGCCTGGGGTAATTAGAGTAGTAGCTATAGTAATTTGTTTCATCAGAATTTGGCAGACGGCAAAGGCTACGGTCTCGGTGAGTCAATACACACATTGGAGAGAGGAACATGACAACATAGCATCAGAGTGCTCGTCTTCACAGATTTGTCACACACCTTCGCTCCGTCTCTCTGATTGGCTCGAGGGGGCTGTGGCGGTTGGCCTTTTCCAAGTTACGGTGATGCGAAGTATAGACAGCCCACACTTTTAAAAAGAATCTATTGAAGAGACCGAAAGGAATGGTAGTCAACATTTTTTAACAAGACTGCTCTCCAGGCAAGGGATGAACACAAATATGAATCATCCTATCCAGGTAATTAGAACAATTAAATAATTGACCGTCTAATACAATGCACTCTTGATGGAAAAGAGTATAGCTGCAATAAATCCTACAAAACAGAAAAAATGCTGAGTTAATCTATGCATGCACCAAAACAGTTGTTCTTATAGCAAGTCGAATAGCTTTGAAGCAGGCGCCTGCAACGATTTATTCTTCCCCATACTCAATAAAACGCCATCCTCGTAACTGAAAATAAGGGTGCACTTCGCACTCACACACACACACAAAAAAAAGGAAGAAAAGCGATCGAATGTAGAATCGTGGATTAGCACAAAAGGTTAAAATCGCAGGAGCTTCCTCGCTAAAAGTTGCTATGGTTGTTCGGTGACGGAGGGCTGAAACAACTTCCCATAGGCCCTAACGCGACGTATACATTTCGCGTAGATTCTCAGATATTTCAACGTTCAAACAAAGCTAAGAGAATGCGAAAATTTCATGTTAAAAGCACTCAAAGTTCTATCGGTCCTCGGACACATCCCGGAATGCGAGCACCGGTACGGCGATGCAGAGCTGATGCTGTCCAGATGATCCAGAGCGATCTTGCGGAAAAACGGTATAAAGTCTCATTCCTTCATATTTTCACATTATACCTGCGTCAGCGAGCACGAAAAGCCCGAAGTCGTCGGAAAGCAGCTGCACATCACGGCTACCGCGCACCGAACAAACTCGCATCCGCCAGCTCTGGGCGCTGCCATCTTACCTGTGACGTCACGGCTCTTGGGAGGTCACGTGACGAGTGGTCACATTTGCGTAAAATATGGCGGCAACCGGGGGGGTGCTACTTCCGAACTTCCGGTTTATCACTCTAAGCCCCTCTACCTCGTTGGTACGAACTCAACTCTGTTCCGCCACGGCGCGGTAGTGGCGCGTCGGGCGCACTTCCGATCTGGGGCTATGGGCGGAAGTCACCATGCGAGACGTGCCTTCCTCCGTCGTTTTTGAAGAAACCAGACAAAAACCTGCCTTCTCGTCAAAACACCGAGGCTAGGACTGGGCCAAAAGAGTCGGAAAAGGTTTGAAGGTCAATTTCCATCTGTTTTCTGCCTGCTCGGTTCGTCCGAAAACGTGGATTAAAAAGGAAAACCAGACGCTGTCGGACCACGATTGCTTGTGTGGGAAGCACTTTGAGTTGAATTCACGGATACTTGTGGCCGTCAGATTTATTTGTTTTGTTCCAACATGAACGCGGGAAAACCGCAAAGTTGTACAGACCACCTGCGGACTACGTTCAGTGCGTCTTCAATTCGAACGGCCGCCAGATCGCTCGAACTGTCACCTGCTCTCAAACGTTTCAGCTTGCTGTCGTCTGCTCGTTCAAACGATGCAGCGGCCCGTAGACCAAACGTCCGGTCATTGCGATAAGAAGTTCAGGACTCAAAAGTCTTTTAAAGGGGCACTCAAGTGGTTTTTGAGTTCGTGTTTTGATGATGACAACTGAATCTAGACGCCCTAAGTATCCCTAAAAACCAAAAAATATAGTCCTAGGGTGATTATTTCTTTAATAAAAATGTAATTGAAGGCCGCCGAACCTCGGATCCATCCGAAAACGAAACCACTCTCATTGGTCACCGCTCGCATATCAAAACGATCTCGGGCCAACAACGGCGGGGACGAAACTTCTTTGGAGGGCTCCAATGAACGTGGGATGGCATTTCAGTTCGTCCTATCGGCGCTAACACGTGTAGGCGTTACTGGTACAAAAACAAACGCAGAGCGCATAGCGGCAGTGTAGAATATGACAGCCGTGCCGACACAGTGGCAGACATGATCGGGAGACCAAATTTCTCGCGTCGTACGGCACGGGTCCATCGTTGTCGCTGTTCCACAAAACATCGGCAAGGTGAAAAACTGTGAAACTTTGTCCCCACGAGATACGACGCATAACTATTGAAGCACTTAATGACGCAGCACAGGCAGCACTTCAAGCTGTGAACCCAGCGCAACCACACCGCTCTGACTTCAATGCGTACCAACGTACGCGGCGTGGTTTCGGTTTCGTTTTCTCTGGGGTTCTCACTGCCTAACTTCGGTAGCGGTCACACGGCGGCGCGCCAGTCGCGTCGCACGGAGTGTTAAAGGGTTGTCTGGTCAAATTTTGTATTCGAGAAAACAATTGAATATCATTGTTCTTGCCCCGAGACGTATCGTGCGTGCAATATCTGAATTTTATATGCCTTCCTGCATGAGTAATTGAATTTATACTGCTCCAATCGCACTCTAGCGTAAACGCTTTTTTCGGTGGCAACATGGGAGCTCTGACGTCACACAACACAAAGCGAGCATTTCTGTCATTTCTGTCTCGTCATTTACCTGCGAGTGAACGCCTGTGCCAACGATATTAAACTAAGTCTATCCACTACTCGCCCAAATCCGGTCAATCAATTTGTTTATGCAGCGAAACCGAAACCAACAGCTAGACCACCTGGAAACGATACCAGAAGTTGTATTTAGCACGCGTGCAGCCAAATTCTGTTTGACCCGTATGTGCAAATGGAGCGTGGCTACGATTCACCAAGCTCGTCCAAGTCAAGTGACGACATGCGTTTGAACGATTCGCCGGTTGCCTTCGACCCGCGGTAATCGCCTCTGAGGGAAAGACCCGCAGCCTCATCACCGATCCAGTGGATCCGCCGATATGTGCACCCAGATACCGCTTCGTGTACCGAGGTGCCGCTTCAGAGGCGAAATCTGCATCCTTTGCTTTGCAAGCGCTCATAATTCGATCGGTGGCCGTCGCAGTTGTGTTTGCGCGAAACGGCATACGTTTGCTCGAAGCTTATGGCTGTTTTCGAGTAATATCCTGCCAAAAGGCGTGACTTTTTTTTTGCTCACGCTTGGGAACTGCGATAAAATAAGTGTATTTCAGTAGTGTACAGCGTAGGACAGTTGTTCTCAACCATCGATGTTTCGCGGACCCCTTGTGGTTCGGCGGAAATGATGAAGGACCCCGTTCATGGTGAGAGGAGAGGAAAGGTATAGGCTAAATATAATAATGATTTAATGAATGGATATAACTTAGGGCTGGGGTGAAGTAGACCTCTCTTATTGACGTTCACACGATCTCGCCCGAAAACTGAAACATTTCTTTTCGACCTGAAAAAAAAATATACAACTTTTATTGCCGGGCTTGACTGATGAGGAAGGGTTTCGCGGACCCCTAGAAGGCCTTCGCGGACCCCCATTTCAGAACCACTGACCTAGGAGACTATAGACCGACACGCTGTTTACAAACAAGCCCGCGTTTGCCCACACCAGGTGTGGGCACTGCGCGTGCGCGCAAACCAAATTTGGGAGGAGTGAAGCATCTGCGCATGAGCAGTGCCGTCGAAAGCGCCACCGCAGCTGCGTGACGTCAGGGCCGCGTGTTGGTCTATATAATTCGAAACAAAATACAAGACATCCATCGACCAACGCTTGTTGTCCCGACCATCCGACAAACCTTTGCGTTTTGTGACGTCACGCAGCAGCTACGGATGTCAGCCATCGACACTGGCGAAATTCGGGGTGCAGTTTCGTACATACGCTCATGAAACGTTTAGTTAATAACGGGAGATCATATATCAAAATTAAAACGTTGTTTCTCTCCATGAAGGCCTCCTCGACGTAACGAGCGCAAAAACTAAAGTACTTCCGGTTTCGACCGGCTTGAAAAAGGACCCTACTTTGGGGAGTTGTGTCTTCTTTCTCAATAAAATATTGCAACATGTTTTAATAGAAATGAATGCCCGAAATAAAGTATCACAGAATACCCAAATTTAAAAAAAAAAAAAAATCGAAGATGTTTTTTTTATTTGCATCGGAATTTTTCGTTGTTTGGCTTTTTCACCATGTTTGCCTAAATATATCACGACTATCGTATCACTCAGATACCTAATATATACCTTAAATGATATCCATAAATAAGTGGAATAATACCTCGCAAGTATATGATAATGATTACATTATTTCATGAGATACAGGCCTCCAAGTTTTGCCATTTGTCGTTCGAGCAGGCATGTTTGGCAATTTTTAGAAAAAGAAATATAACTAAAATAAATATAATTACTATATATTACAAGCAATCTGCAATCTGTACCCATAGTTTGTTTCTAGAAAGTACCAGAATGTTTTAAATTTTATTGGTTTAGTTATTCACTTTCAAACGTGCCGTGCGCGTTAATGCAACTGTCCACCTCTTTGTGCCTTACGATTTTTCGTGTCCCCAATTTTTTTTTTTTTCTGATCAAAACTATGTTTGGATTTTGCCAGTTCTGGTTTATGCCAGACTCTAGACAATGGCATATAAAAACATCAGATGATTTAAAAATGTCGACCAGCCACCCTTTGGTCGATCATATCTGAAATCACCCTATAGGAACTTTTTAAAGCCTTCGCTGAAGAGAAGCGGTGGTCCTCCGACAATTCTGGACCTCTGATTTCAAAACGCCCTACATTTAACAGCGTCCAATGAGGCAATCACTTAGATTTCATATACCCCATATCAGGACCAAATATAGTGAACGAATACGGAAGAAGAAAAAAGATGGTGCAATGGAAAATTTGGCAGCCTTGAAATGACGCCGGCTACTCCAAAACGAACACGGATGTATTATGTACCACAGGTTTTTAACAACCTGCCTGATAATACATTAAATTTAACGTCAAAACAACAGCTAAAAAAATCGCTTAGAAACCTCGAACAATGAAATGTACATTCCTGTTGCCTTTAGCTGTTTTTTTACAAGACATGTCTAATAATAATAATTGGGGTTGTGGGGATATTTATACAGCGTGTAGTTGGTCTGCCATTTAAGTTGCGACGAGTCACACGCTGTAGATGAGCAATTTAGCCAGTGCAGTACAACCGCTAGCCTGGGGTCTTTAACGTGCCACATGTCTGCATTCCGGAGATATCGGTGTTATTGCTGTTAATTTATCTATGCATGGACCAGTTATATTGGTACTTTATAGATTATACAGATCTGTTAGAGTGTACTTTTTTTTTCTTTGTTGTTTACTTTGTTAACCGCCGAGCCAGGCACACAAGCCCCCGAGGGTTCACCCGGCTCGTTAATGCCTTTTTGTCAACTTGCGTGATAAATAAAAACTATGTTCAATGTTCAACACAAGGAAGGAAACACAGACAAGGGGAAGGACAATGACTTCCAACTTGCAATAATATGTATTGACACGAAGTTCGCATATATAGCATAGGCAAAGGAGGGAGGGGGGGAAAGATACGTCCCCTTCTACCTTCATATTGGTTACTGTTACCAACACGGTCGTTTTGTACTTACTTTCATTCCCACTGGTATAATAACCTGGGAAACCAGTGGCTGGTATTCTGGGACTTTAAGCATGCAAAATAAAATCTCAGCACAACGGGTTTTTCTGTTTTATTTATTTATTTCCAGTGGCTTTCGTTGCCGTCTTTCCGTCAAATGCGTCGTCTGCAATCCGTGAGCCGTTCCCCTGTCCTGTCCCACTTCGGGGAGACCGTGTCCGGAGTGGACACAATTCGTGCGTTCGGCGCCACCAAACCGTTCATGGACACCCTCGAGAGACGGCTCGATGACTACATCAACTGCAACGTCCACTTCGCGGCTCTTGAAGGGTGCGTCCTTTCCACTTTCGTTTCTGATGCGGAAGAACCGATCGAGGAGTACTGGGTAGGCGCCGCCACTATATAATAATTTGAGGATTGTACCTATAACCATGTAACCAACGATCTTGAATTCGAGCCCGTATCACTTTGCGCAAACATGTTCCGTGGACTTTTCACTGACACACGTTTCATCGACACTATAACATATTGTGAGCGATGTTTTGTCAGCATATTGTTTAAACGAGTGGATTGGATTGGATTACTGTCTACATTTCCAATCTGCTCCATTAGACCCAAAACAAATTCACGAGCTTTAATCCTAGGTCTGTTTGACAGCACGTGCACGACCATGTGGTACACTGCAGGCAGTCACCCCTCGCTCCGCTCCATTTGGGGAAAAGTTTTATGATCCCAGGTTTGGCAAGCTAGGCTACCATCGATCTGGCAGCTAGGGCAATGTACACGGAAATACACCTTCGACGAAACTTCGCAAGATGTGCCGATGAACATCGCAGGGTTTACGAAACAATCTGTCGATGAAGCCTCATTCAACGAATTGCTTGCCACCGCTTTAATTCCAGTGTTTCTCTAACGATGTCGCTTCTGTTAATATCCGGAAAGGTGCCGAACGGTCGCTGTTCAAGTCCTGACACTGTTACTGTCCATTGGTTCAACTCTGGTTGCGGTACTCGGAAGGGATACTCTTGACGTCGGGATGGTCGGCATGACGCTCACCTATACGTTGCAGGTAGTTTTGTATAGTGTGTTTTAATTCTCTGTCTGCTCTGTGAGTGCCATATAAATCCCTCCAATAACAGTCTTCTGCATGCTGCTATCTTTGTCTATTGGGCTGTAAAACCTGCACTGAGCATGCCTGGTCTTTTTTTTTTTTTACAGCGATAGTTGTTGAGCTTTTCCCTTGTCGCTATATTGACCCGACACCGTGCGCCACAATGTAACAAGACGTCATGATTTCATGTGACGTTGCAGTGTCTCGTGACGTTACGATGCCTCCCGACATGTACGTCACGTGCCATCATGATGTCACGCCATGTCACGTAATGACACCATGTCACATGACGTCACTGTGTAACGTGATGTCATGATGTTCCGTGATAGAAATGAGTGCATCTCTCCAAACAGGCAATGGCGATCGTTTGCCCGCGTTAGGTGCAAAATACACAAGGATGCATTAGGGTTCAATAAGGTGCCGCAGCTGTTGCTGTGCGACTGTACCGCGGATTCCCACAAAACGCGTCATTTTTTTTTTTTTTTCTTTCAGATGTCGGGAGGTATGTCGATGCTACTGACGATGGCTGTCATGCTGGAAGTGAGCCTAGTGGCGGTGGAGAGAGTCATGGAGTATTTCAACCTACCACAAGAGGTATTGAGTTAATGGCATGTTTCCATATCACTCACTTTGACAGCAGTGTAGGCTACATGGAACCCTGCCTGTTGCCGTTTTGCGACTTACCCTGCAATGCTCCCTCTCTCTCTTTAAAAAAATTTAAAACGACCATACAAGGTGGACATTTTGAAAACACCGTGCATCACAATGTAACATAAATATGTTATCCGTTAGGGATAACATATTTAAGTTCCTTATTTCGAGTAACGGGCAACATAGTCGCGTTACTCGTTACAGGCTTGAACTCCGCTTCAATTCCTTTTTTGTTTCTAGGCGCCAAGTCAAGTGTATTTTTGCACTCGTTTCAAATATCTTTAAAATTTGAAAGTAGTATGTGGAAAAAAGTATCACAGCAGACTATGATTCAAGCAAAGGGGCAACTTGTCAACAGCAATGATCTGTACTTCCGTATGTTGTGAAACTCAGCTGGTCTTAATTTGTGCAAATGCGGAAGGCCGGTTCTTCTGTCCAGTTCTGAGCAAACATGTCGTAAGTCAGGTGGAACTTAGAACCATAAATAAGACAAAGTAATTCTGTTAAGTTTCTGCATGGACATGTTTCTTCAAATATGATGCTGTAACATCAAGACAGAATGTTTAATGTTTTAACATTATTAAAAATAACGCAAAGGTAACACGCACTACTTTTTATCGTTGACGCCTTACTTTTATTTGGGGTAACGTAGACCGGTAACGCATTCCTTTTATTAGGGAGTTTTCGCAGACCACGTTTCCCCCTCCGCTAAGCCCTCTGCAACGAAGAAACCGCTACAGGGTGATTCCACGTCAGTTCATGCAATGATGGTCCGGGTCATAATTTAGATATTTTTGTTAAAATTATATATAAAAGCCATGTTCTTGGGAGGAACATTCAGCTATATATGAACGCCGTACCAATTTTTTTCGCTGAGATATAAAATAGAGAAGCTTGAGGCGTGGAAATTGAGAAGATTTCACAATGCTACTTTGCACAGTCGTCATTTCCTTATCGAACCTTTCACGGCACCATAACTTTTTTAATAGGTTTTACTAAGGTTATACAACACATACATAAAAAATTAAGAATATTCATAAAATATTTCAATGCAAACAAAAATATCAAACATGGCACAAAAACGCGTTTTAGAGACATATTCACAATTTTTTTGCATATAAACCATCTTTCATAATACTTCACAAAACATATCAAAATGCGCGTATTTAAATATTCTTTACGAATATATAAAGATAATATGCCCACCCTTAAACATATTTTTGTTATCAACTCGGAAATTCGGCTGATTTCTCAAAATGTGGCAAGATTGGGCGTCGATATTTAAAAACCTCCATCTTTTATTTTCTTTAAACTCCCCTTGGCACTTTGCAGTGACTTGAACTAACCTGTGATGGCAAAAGATTGAGTAACGTATGACCTCCAAGCGGGAAAAGCTACGACAAACCTTCACTCGGAGCGAGCCGACGTCTTCGTCATAGCGGCTTTGCCGCACAGCACCAAACGTTTGGGCGTTAGTTATGGCATGCATTTTATATTATTAAAATTCTTTTTTTATACGCGGTGAGTATTAGTGACGTGAAAAGGAACTTTGAGCTGGAATACCATTAATTAGCTTACAATTCACAGGAATAAAACAGCCCCACTCTGCAAATTCGCTACCTATGCATCATGCATAAGCTTAAAACTCTCACTTGCGCGAATGGCGATGTATACATCTGGCCTCTCGGCATATGATGACTTTCACAGATGAGTTTCCTGGATTCCTTTGACAGGTTTTACGGTTGTCCACTTTGCTTGCTTCACCGCACGAAACTCTCGAACTCGAAGACAGTTGTGAGCACTGCGCAGAGTAATTTGACGCGTTTTGCGAAGTGCTGAAGGCATGTAGTTCCCACCAGGAACGCAAGCGATTGTACGTGCTTCTGCCACCAATCATCCTGAAGAAAACAATATTGCGTCTGGTGTCGGGTGCGACTGCCTACATGATTGATCAAACATGAAAACTGAAGCGCAAAGGTGGTGTTTGGGCAACCCCTGATCCCTACATGGGGGAAAAAGGCGAAAGCCGAAGACGTGGGGGTTGCAATTGAGTACTACACACGCGACGACCTCGCATGCTCCGTTCAAAGCCCCGACAAAAAGGACGTCGTCAAAGCCATGATCAACGACATGTTCAAAGTCGTAAAAAGGTTTATGACCCGCTCTATTAAGGAAACTTACCAGCTGTTTAGGAAGGACCATCCCCAACCCTAACTAGGCATCTCCAAATTTTATTCCCTACGACCAAAATGGGTAAAAAAAAAAGTCCCGAGCACGAGGTGTGCGCATGCATATATTGCGTCAATTTTCAGTTGCTTTTAACGGCAATAACAAATGCCCGAAAGAAGACATTTACTGAAGACGACCTCAAGCGCATCTACTTCTTCTGCGCTCCACAGAACGATTGCTTTCTGCGCCGTTGCGAAAAGTGCCCAAAAACGCAGAGCATCTCGCTGCAGTCGCTTCATCTCGACGAAGACGAAGAGATCTGTTTCGCGTTATGGGACGCTGGCGAACTCGTCAAAAAGGTTATGGACACTTCTGCCTTCCTGCGGCATTAGAAGAGCGAAAAGTATATGAGGCATTCTTACATCCTTGACCTTGAACGAAGCCTGATACATGACACAAGAACCGCCTTACCACCCAAGGCAGTGATGTTCCACTTCGATTTTGCGGAAAAATGGATAGTACTCTTTCCAACCTAAGTGCAGAGTTTTCATTGAAAAAAAACTCAAGTGTCTCTCTCCACAAGTGTGGTTACGTCCACGCAAGGCACGCAAAGCTTTGCCGTTGTCACCGATGGTACACGACACATGACACAGCTCACGCTCTTCTAGCCACATAGGCCATAAAAGAGTATGTTAATGTTCATTTCCCAGTCCTTTTTGAAATAATTTTTGTATCAGACGGAGCGGCGGCGCATTTCAAGAATCGCTTCCAATTCCACGAATTGTCTCGGAAGCCGCACTCTTCGGCAAGACGGATCTTTTCAGCCACTGGACACGGAGAAAGCGCTTGTGATGAAGTAGGTGGAAGAACCAACGCTCACCAAGTTGAGACCTTCGCTCAACTCAACGATTGCCACCGCTAAAGACTTTGTGGAAGTGCTACGTAAAAAAGTAACAAATGTCTGCATGTTCCACCTGTCTGTGGAACGGGTTCGAGAGTTTCGTGCGGTAAAGCAAGCAGAGTGGACCACCATAAAACCTGTGAGAGGAATCCAGGCTTCTCATCTGTGGAAGTCATCATATGCCGAGAGGCCGGATGTATACATGGCCACTCGAATAACTGAGAGTTTTAAGCTTATCTATGCATAGTTAGCGAATTCGCACAGTGGGGCCGTTTTGTTCCTGTGAATTGTAAGCTAATTAATGGTATTCCAGCTGAAAGTCCATTTTCGCGTCACTAATACTCAGCCCTTATGAAAAAAAGAATTTTAATAATATAAAATACATGCCATAACTAACGCTCAAAACGTTTGGTGCTGTGCGGCAAAGCCGCTATGACGAAGACGTCGGCTCGCTCCAAGTGAAGGTTTGTCGTAGCTTTTCCCGCTTGGAGGTCATATGTTACTCAATCTTTTGCCATCACAGGTTAGTTCAAGTCACTGCAAAGTGCCAAGGGGAGTTTAAAGAAAATAAAAGATGGAGTTTTTTTAAATATCGACGCCCAATCTTGCCACATTTTGAGAAATCAGCCGAATTTCCGAGTTGATAACAAAAATATGTTTAAGGGTGGGCATATTATCTTTATATATTCGTAAAGAATATTTAAATACGCGCATTTTGATATGTTTTGTGAAGTATTATGAAAGATGGTTTATTTGCAAAAAAATTGTGAATATGTCTCTAAAACGCGTTTTTGTGCCATGTTTGATATTTTTGTTTGCATTGAAATATTTTATGGATATTTTTAATTTTTTATGTATCTGTTGTATAACCTTAGTAAAACCTATTAAAAAAGTTATGGTGCCGTGAAAGGTTCGATAAGGAAATGACGACTGTGCAAAGTAGCATTGTGAAATCTTCTCAATTTCCACGCCTCAAGCTTCTCTATGTTATATCTCAGCGAAAAAAATTGGTACGGCGTTCATATATAGCTGAATGTTCCTCCCAAAAACATGGCTTTCATATATATTTTTAACAAAAATATCTAAAATATGACCCGGACCATCATTGCATGAATTGACGTGGAATCACCCTACAGTGTTCGCGTGCCGATGGCCTTGACTAAACTTCCGGGTATCTGAGTGGGTTGCGGAGAGCTTTGCGGGACGGCGAAAACGATCTACAAAAACTCCCTATTAGGGAGCTTTCGCAGACCGCGTTTCCCCCTCCGCTAAGCCCTCTGCAACGAAGAGCCGCTACTGCGCCTACGCACCGATGGCCTTGACTCTAGAGTTCCGGGTATAGTAGCTGGTTGCGAAGATTGTTGCGCGACGGCGAAATCAATCAACAAAAACTGCTTATTAGGGAGCTTTCACAGACCGCGTATCCTCCTTCGCTAAGCCCTCTGCAACAAAGAAGCCCCGCGTGCCGATGGCCTTGACTAATCTTCCGGATATCTAAGCGGGTTGCAAGAGCGTTGCGGGACGGCGAAAACGATCTACAAAAACTCCCTATTAGGGAGTTTTCGCAGGCCGCGTTTCCCCCTCCGCTAAGCCCTCTGCAACGAAGAGCCGCTACTGCGCCTGCGCACCGATGGCCTTGACTGTACAGTTCCGGGTATCGTAGCGGGTTGCGAAGATTGTTGCGCGACGGCGAAATCAATCAACAAAAACTGCTTATTAGGGAGCTTTCACAGACCGCGTATCCTCCTTCGCTAAGCCCTCTGCAACAAAGAAGCCCCGCGTGCCGATGGCCTTGACTAATCTTCCGGATATCTAAGCGGGTTGCGAGAGCGTTGCGGGACGGCGAAAACGATCTACAAAAAATCCCTATTAGGGAGTTTTCGCAGGCCGCGTTTCCCCCTCCGCTAAGCCCTCTGCAACGAAGAGCCGCTACTGCGCCTGCGCACCGATGGCCTTGACTGTACAGTTCCGGGTATCGTAGCGGGTTGCGAAGATCGTTGCGCGACGGCGAAATCAATCAACAAAAACTGCTTATTAGGGAGCTTTCACAGACCGCGTATCCTCCTTCGCTAAGCCCTCTGCAACAAAGAAGCCCCGCGTGCCGATGGCCTTGACTAATCTTCCGGATATCTAAGCGGATTGCGAGAGCGTTGCGGGACGGCGAAAACGATCTACAAAAACTCCCTATTAGGGAGTTTTCGCAGACCGCGTTTCCCCCTCCGCTAAGCCCTCTGCAACGAAGAGCCGCTACTGCGCCTGCGCACCAATGGCCTTGACTGTAGAGTTCCAGGTATCGTAGCGGGTTGCGAAGATTGTTGCGCGACGGCGAAATCAATCAACAAAAACTGCTTATTAGGGAGCTTTCACAGACCGCGTATCCTCCTTCGCTAAGCCCTCTGCAACAAAGAAGCCCCGCGTGCCGATGGCCTTGACTAATCTTCCGGACATCTAAGCGGGTTGCGGAGAGCGTTGCGGGACAGCGCAAACAATCTACGAAAACTCCCTATTAGGGAGTTTATATATATATCACTCTTTCCCCGGGATCACGTGCTGTTGTTTTTTTGTATGGACACTGCTGGCAGGGCCGGCACTATGCTACGTCCCACTAGTTGTGTGCAGTGCAGGCGAAGGCAACGCCAGGCAAAGAGAGAAAGGGAGAACACTAGGAAGGTGGGAAAGAAGAAGAGGGAGGAGGGCGAGGGAAGAAAGGGAGAGCACTAGGAATGTTAGAGAGGAGAGGAGCTTTTCTCTCCTCCTCCCCAACCTCCCTAGTGCTTGCCCTTTCTCCCCTCGCCTGGCGTTGCCTTCGCTTGGCGCCATGAAAAGGGGGGCGCCGCCATGCCCCTTTTTTGAATTTTTTAACTTAGATTTATTTGAATACGGCGCCTGACATTCCCTTTTGAAATGCGGTTCGTGTCTGATAAATTGCTCGTGTTGAGCCAGTACTCGCATGTTACTAATAACGTTATGTCAGACATAGTAGATAGGAGTGTATAAAAAAAAAAAGATTAAAAGAGGGGGCACCATGCCCGAGTTTGACCATGGCACTTGATGGTGTAAGGCCATCCCTGGCCGCCGGTATTCAGCCAAAAGAGGCGCTAAACACCACCACCGTAGCACCCCAGAATTTAAAAAACTTAACATGCACGTTTTCGAACTTCAACGCAGGCACCATGGAACAGTGGTGAGGCTCAGCCCCCTATTGGATGGCCATCTCGGGGCGATATAACGTTCACAAACTATAGTGCTGCCTATCGGGACGACATGAAACCTGTGATTCAAGGAGTCAGCTTGAAGATCTCCGACTGCCAAAAAGTGTGTAGTGTTTCTTTTTTTAGAACTTTCACGCACGGATTCAAAACTGCCACGAATCAAATGCAGTGTGCTTGTACATTTTTGTCGCATTTGCAATATGCAATAGAACGTTTGAACTCCAGCTTTTTGATAACTCTACCAGTCTCTGTAGAAAATAGAAGCAGAAAAAAAAATAATTGAAGCATGGCACTTCAAAATTTCATCTGATAATCGGGTAATCAAACAATTTCTTATGGTGGAATAACTCGAAATGCAATTGCATTAAACAAGCTATATAATTATCTTCGCAGAATTGTATTTAAAGCCCCCTGCTTTATAATACAAGTCACAGGAATGTGCTTAACATAAAAAATATAGCTGCAAATATCAACAATTACCCGTAAAAAAAATATTGATTTGGGTCAGCTGGGTACTACAAGTGACCACATCCACTAGTCCAATCAGAGATTGACTCTGTTTCAGATTGGTATTCTAGGAAGGACTGGCACTGGAAAGTCTAGCCTTGCGCTGGCACTGTTCAGACTAATCGAATCGAAGTCTGGGTCCATCACTGTTGACGGCATAGACATCGCACAGATCGGCTTGCACGACCTTCGTTCAAAGATGTCAATTATTCCCCAGGTAAGAGAAACAAGTGGGGCAGGATCCGCGCGACATTTATTTGGCTTGCCCGTTTCATGTGCACCTGGCAGATTAATGCACATTAAAATACTTGGACGGCCAAATAGACATTGGTCCAGTTAAGAACATTTCCTTTTTGTGAACCCTTCGAGCGACGAATGCTCTTCCCGCTGCATCATGGTTTCAAGTTTGGCCGACACAAAATAGCCTAAAATAAATTTTAAACGGGAAGCGTAGGAGTCACAATGTTGATGAAAACGCAATGCCTTGATAGACTACCCCTCACAATTCCAGAAAGCCAGTTTAATGAGAATGGGAGGACAATTATTAAATGAAATTAGGAATGTTTAGTTTTTTCTTCTGCCTCATACGAATACAAGAAGTGGCATTTGTCCTAAATTTTTACAGAAGGCTATTCTAGACATTGGCGTTAATTTAATCGGGCTTTCGAAACAATGTAAAAGAGCGGCGGAGTGTAATTTGTTTCCTCTTTCCAACGCCAGTAGCGACGAGACACAACCATCCGGCACACTGAAATAGTGTGCCAACACAACCTCCCGCCAATACCTTTTCCTTCTTCGTAACCTTCTCAAGTGTAGCAGCTCGTTGTGCGATTTATCCAAAACGCAGGACCCGGTGGTATTTGCTGGAACTCTGCGCTGGAATCTAGACCCTTTTGGCAAACACACGGATGCCGCCTTGTGGGAGGCCTTGGAACGGGCACACCTCAAGCGCTTCCTCGCCGGCCAAAATCTTAACCTCGACTGCAACATGACCGAGAGCGGGAACAACTTAAGGTGACACTGCAAACTTCCATTTGCAGCAGACGGGCGTTCTTCGAAAACAATGTAAATTGTAAGGGTTCTCACTTATCGTAAGGGTTCTCACTTATCTGTCCAGTCTCGCACACCGCCAACCTGCACTCTTTTAAGTGCAAATAAAATTATTATTATTATTATGTGACCGCTTTCTGCAAGAGGGGTGCACCCCGACGATTATGTCAAGTGCCCTGCTCAAATGCTCCGGTACTGGGCCGTAGCTTTCACTGTTTGCCAAGTTACGCTGCGACAGAGCATTGGCGACCTACGCGACCAAAAGCGTCGCTGTGGTCGGCTCGATTTCCTTTAAGAGGAATTCGTACTGCTTTCGTCGACAAAATGTCAATTGTGACGGTGCCGGTTTAAGAAGGCGATGAATCCGAGCTTCCAGCATGTTTTCACGCATTGCAGAACTTATCATTCGCTAGGGACAATAATTAGCCCCGATCATAGCTCAAAACGTCACGGATGGGAGGCTTAAAGGGGTGGTACCGAAGCAACTCGGCGCCGATAGTTATTGTACTCCTCGATATTTCTAAAAGTTAGATCTCAAATGTCCAGAAAGCTTGGGTGAAAATTTTGCGTCTTGCAGTGCCGGACAAAAGCAGCTGGTGTGCCTCGCCCGAGCTCTTCTAAGGCGGAGCAAAATACTGGTCTTGGACGAGGCGGCGTCGTCCGTCGATTTGGAAACGGGCCACCTCGTAGCGGAGACCATTCGCACCGAGTTCCGAGGGACCACCGTCGTCACCATCGCGCACACGGTTCACACGGTCCTGGACTGCGACAGGCGAGTCAAACCTCCTTCACCCAGTGATCATTCCCCGTGCGGGGACACGAAAAAAAACCTTACAAGAACCCCTTTTTGGGGTCACCGATGAGCTGGAAGCAGTCTTCCAGGCGTGGATGCGACGCATTAAAAAAAAGATGGTTCCCACGGGGCGTACAGAAATGCTGCCGCACCGATGGAGCGGGTGCATTCAGCTCAAAAGAGAGTATGTCAGAAAGGTGGACGCATCTACCGACCTCCAAGTGACCGGTAGCTGCATCAAAATAATGGTGTTGCGCGAATCCTACTCGAGTAGTAGTAGTTTTGAATAATGGATAACTCAATATTTGTTTCGAGGTGAACTGCGATACTCATAATTTTTGAAGTGCTGATTGTGGCGGGTTTGCTCCGTCGAGGCCGCTTCACACAGAGTTATTACCCGGTGTGGAGAAGCACTAGCCGCTGTGCTCGTGGGATCCACGGATACTACTTCTCCACAGTACACACTTGCTTGGTGCGAAGTGCACTCAACAGGAGTAACCCACCGCAATTATGGCAGAGTATGTGTCAGGTGGCGGCGATGTCTTGACAGTCAACATTCATCATTAGTGTTTGTTTTAAAGGGACACTGACAGGGTATTTATGCCCGCCGAGGTTTTTAGTTGTACGTGACATATGAGAGCTGAACTACCCAGAACAGAATTTGCGGCTCGAAATTCGGTTTCTTTCCGCCCGAAAACCGCCGATCAAGAACTGGCCGGTTCGAGTCTCGCTCACTCTCTTTTCCGCGGTCACGGGCCGTTTTCTAAGGTATCGATCCGACCACCAAATTTAATCAAAGTCGTGGGTCACTGAAGGCACACACTCAATGTTAAAAATAGAAAAAAATATGAAACCCATTTTTTGTGGCTTCTAAAAAGCTGCAGATACGTTGATTGAAAAAAAAAGTTCCACAGACAACCGGAAGCATTCTGTGCGCTCGTCGTTTCGCGTATCGTGGGACTCGCGGGGACGGCGATGGCAGCGGACGACCGGCTTGGGACCTTTATTTCAGAACTGTTGTTCGCGGTACCGGCGAATTCTGTCTACCTTTAAAAGAGAAATTTGGGACTGATCAAAAGAATTGGTATTCATCCCGTACGACACGCCCGACCACCAAGCCGATTTGCACGAAGACGTCGCCGAGCCGTCGCTCCCTTCTCGTGGCTGAAGACATCGCTCGCGCAAACGTCGAGCACGACGTGTCTACTTCGAGTTGAATATGCACGCGTACGATTTCTTTACTGGGTGTGAATGTCGCCAATGCGTGGTGCTTCCCGACTTCGGCCCGGGAGTGCTTTTGCTAGAGGAAAATCGGCAGCAAACTTTCGAACTTGCAGTTTACCGATCATTACTAAGGAGAGAGATCTTCCAGCAGCGAGGTGCCCCAGTAGCTGGAGAAAGAAGAAGACGTCGTTTCGAACGGCCAGGTTTTCCATGTTCTCCGGGGAAAATTTATCGGCCGCTGGCCGAGGAAACGTTATGACGTCTGATTGTTAAGAGTCTACTAGCGCCACCAGAAACTATAGTGGCAGAGAACAATGCCAATAAAAAGAAAAAGAGGTAGTGTGATGCAGACCGTCAGCGGGTTCAGACGTGTGTTCTTTTCTTCCCACACTCGTAACAAAATGGCGACGAGGTAAAAAGAGGACTATGCCGACGTTCGGCAGGATCGAACCGTTCGAGGGGGGAGGCGACGAATGGCTTGCATACGTGGAACGAGTTCACGAATTCTTCCTTGCCAACGATGTTCCTGCGGCAAAGACGAGATCCATTTTCCTGAGCTGCTGCGGCCCGAGGACTTACTCTTTGCTTCGGAGCCTGGTGAAGCCGCAGGCACCCCAAGACAAGACCCTCAGCGAGATCCTGGCCATTCTCGGCCAGCATTATGCCCCTACGCCGTCCTCCGTTGTTCAGCGCTTCCGCTTTAATTCAAGGGTTCGTTCCGAAACGGAATCTGTCAGTGACTTCATTGCAGCGCTGAAGAGCTTATCGGAGCACTGTGACTACGGTGCTGAGCTGGAGAAAATGCTACGAGACAGAATAGTTTGCGGCATAAATGACGCCGTGATTCAGACTCGACTTCTTGAAATTCCGGACCTCACCTTCGAAGTTGCTGTTCAAACTGCACGCGCCATGGAATCTGCAAAGAAAGATGCTGGTGAGCTCTGTCAAGCTCAAGCTAGTACAAGCGTTCTTTCCACACACAAGATAATGCACGCGGCGAAAGACACATCGTGTTATCGCTGCGGAGACAAACGCCACCTGGCATCTCGGTGCCGACACATTCATTCTACGTGTCACTACTGCCAGAAGCGAGGGCACCTTTCTGTTGTGTGCAACTCGAAGAAGAGTGGGAACCCGCCCAATTCAAAAGTTTCCGGAAGAGCTCATCGGGATCAGTCAAGATCAACTCTATCTGCTCGGGTGAACACACTGCACGGCGACATGTCCCCGCAAGATCTTTGTCAGGTTGTGGAAGCTGACGCCTACGACATGTGGCACCTGGGTACAGCATCAACAGTACCACCTTTTCTGGTCACCTTTGAACTCTTCGGTAAACCAATTTCCATGGAATTAGACACCGGTGCGAGCGTTTCGGTGATGCCTGCAGAAAAGTTTCAAGCAGAATTTCCCAATGTCAAGTTAGATTCTTCGAGCGTCCTTCTGCTAGGATTTTCTGGAGACCTCGAGCAAGTGAAAGGCAAGGCAAATGTCAACGTCAGTAACCGAGGTCACAGTGAGGTTCTTCCGCTGTTTATCACCTCTGGTACTTCACCTACGTTGCTTGGTCGCAACTGGTTTCAAGCTTTGGGCCTGAGCCTCAAAGGACTTGAGCCAGTGAACAACCTGTCTAATGTTGCGGACCTCATAGGTCAGTATTCTACAGTTTTCGAAGAAGGTTTGGGCACATTCAAGGGGATTTATGCGAAGATCCTTGTGACTCCAGGGGCTCCGCCAAAATTCTGCAAGCCCCGTCCACTGCCATTTACATTACGTGATAGAGTCACCCAAGAGCTCCAAAGACTACAACGTGAGGGTGTCATTGAGCCAGTGAAGACATCTGACTGGGCAGCTCCCATCGTCCCTGTTCAAAAGAAGGATGGTCGAGTGCGGATATGTGGGGACTTCAAAGTAACAGTCAATCCTGTGTCTCTTCTAGAGACCTATCCAGTTCCACGCGTCGAGGAACTGTGGGCTGTTTTGTCAGGGGGAACCAAGTTCGCAAAGCTGGATTTGCGAGATGCGTACCAGCAAGTGCCCCTGGTTGAAGAGTGTCGCAAGTTTGTGACCATCAACACCCACATGAGTCTCTTCCAGTATACAAGACTTCCGTTTGGAGTTTCTTCTGCTCCAGCAATATTCCAACGAGAAATGGAAAATCTTTTCCGTGGCTTACCAAGCGTTGCGGTCTACTTCGACGACATCATTGTCACGGGAGTTGACGATCAAGACCACGTGAAGAACCTCAAGTCTGTTCTTCAGAGGCTTCAAGATGTTGGCCTTAAGGTGAAGTTGGAGAAGTGCCAATTTTTCAAGCCTGAAGTAGAGTACCTTGGTCATATCATTAGCAAGCAGGGACTCACTCCAAGCCCAAACAAAGTGGACGCGATCGTCAACGCTCCTGCTCTTTGCAACGTGAAAGAGCTTCAAAGCTACCTTGGACTGCTCAACTTTTACCGACGTTTCTTGCCAAACATTTCGTCTACGTTACGGCCATTGCACCTTCTACTGATGGCAGGCAAGAAATGGTCGTGGGGAAAGGAAGAAAAGCAAGCTTTCGCTGAAAGCAAGAAACTCATGACAACTGCACCCATTCTTGTGCATTACGATTCAAAAAAGGACCTCCTACTCACCTGCGATGCTTCGCCTTATGGCGTTGGTGCTGTGCTGGCACACATCGGGAGTGATGGAGTGGAGCGACCAGTAGCGTTTGCTTCAAGACGGCTACTTCCTGCTGAACAGAACTACAGTCAAGTGGACAGAGAAGCCCTGGCTTTGGTTTTCGGTGTAAGCAAGTTCCACCAATACCTTTGGGGAAGACCGTTCACAGCAGTGACCGACCACAAGCCGTTGCTCGGACTGTTGAACTCCGACAGAGGCGTGCCATGTCAAGCGTCTCCACGAGTTACAAGGTGGGCGCTGACCCTTTCGAGCTACCAGTTCAAGCTAACCTACAAGCCTGGAAGGATGGTAGGCCATGCCGACGGCCTGAGCAGGCTGCCTCTTCCAACGAACGAAAGACCTGATTCGACGCCAGCCGACGTGTTCATGCTTGACAGGGCCTACCCTGATGCTCTATCAGCTACAGCTATTGCTCGAATGACAACAAGAGACCCCGTGATCTCCCAGGTTGTCCACGCTGTCCTCACCGGAACGCCGCTGCCAGTGAGAGGAAACTACGTCCCATTTGCTGCAAGGTACAATGAACTCAGCCTGCACGAGGGCTGTCTCTTGTGGGGATCGCGTGTAGTCGTGCCCAAGCTCATGCAGGCTCAAGTCCTTCAACTACTGCATGCTGGACATCCTGGAATTGAAAAAACTAAGATGATTGCCAGATGCCATGTCTGGTGGCCTGGAATTGACAGCGACATCACAGACCAAGTAAAAAACTGTGCTACTTGCCAAACATATCACAAGTCACCTCGCGGCATCCCAATTACTCCATGGCCATTTCCCGACAAGCCCTGGTCTAGGCTTCATGTAGACTTTGGAGGCCCCTTCATGGGCCATTATTTTCTCGTCATGGTAGATGCTTTCTCCAAGTGGGTGGAGGTTCATCCTGTTCGTTCACCCTCGACAGATGCTACCATTTCTGTATTTAGGACAGTTTTCGCCACTATGGTTTCTGGTGGCGCTAGTAGGCTCTTAACATTCCTCCCCCCTTTAAAGTGTTCGCTCATTGCTCATGGGGAGTAACGCTGAACGGGCCGTCTGTCTCTTGCACTCCGTCTTAGAGCAACGGGAATCCGTTCAACCATGACGGGTGTGTCGACCATGGTTTGATTCCCTGGAGGGTAGGTTTCCTCTGTCGATGTAGACTGCTCGTCGGGTCGAGCCTGGTTCTGTGAAGTCGGCTCCGTCGGTTGCGAAGTCGGCTCCGTCGGTTGAAGCACAGAAGACTGTTCCTGAGGATGGGTATCTGGCTGCGGTGGCTGTTGCATGGTTTTTGGTCGAAGATGGTCACCATGCCGATGCCAAGATGTTCCGTCTGGAAGTTTGAGCTGAACAGAGGAGGCACTCACTGGTCCAAAAACGGAAGCGGGCACCCAAGGTGGTCCGGGTCTAAAATTTCTTGCGTACACTTTTGTCCCGGACTCCATCAGTGATACCCCACGGCATCCTTGGTCAGCATGTATTTTCTGCTTGAGTTGCTTCAACTGAACGGTAGTTTTCAGGCTTGGATGCATTAAGTCCAAAGGCGTCTTTATCTTCCTGCCCATAAGCAACTCACAGGGCGCGCGGCCGGTCAAGTCGTGCGGCGTCGTTCTGTAATGAAAAAGTACTCTGGCCACCTGGGTCTTGAAATCGCCTGGTGCGCTTTTCTTTAGCTTGTCTTTGATTGTTTGTACCACTCGCTCTGCTGCTCCATTGGAGGCGGGGTGGTACGGTGGAACCAGCATTCGACGGATTCCGTTCCGACTTAAAAAATCAGCGTATTGGCTGCTGACAAACGCTGGTCCATTGTCGGAGACGATGATGTCAGGCAGTCCATGTTGGGCGAAAACTGTCCTAAATATAGAAATGGTAGCATCTGTCGAGGGTGAACGAACAGGATGAACCTCCACCGTAGCACTGATAACGTTACAGAAGACTACCGGATAATCCTGCCACGTCTGACATCAGGCAACCTGAGCCTGAATTCCGTTTTCTTGCATAGGGACCTCTCGGCGCGCCCGTATCGAGCTCCTGATTTTCGAGACGCCCTACGTGGCATCGTTGAATTGAAGGACGTTGTGAGCCTCGGACAGTTCCAGATGTCTCACGTCTGGATGCTGACGTGCGTCAACGCTGTTACCAAGGCAAAGCTCGCCGCTCAACGAGAGCTTCGCGTAAAAGGCCGAAAGTGCCTCATCATTGACCCGGACAAGCAAGAAGTAAACCCAAAGCTTCTTTGGCTTCCACAGCATCTAGAGGATCGACGAGTTATCGAAGCTCTCGCCCCGTTTGGCAAAGTGCGATCGATCAAAAGAGAAAAAATGGAGGTGCAGCGAGCTTGAGCACATGGAGACTCTAAATAGAGAGGTAGTACTGGTATTAGGAGATGGTATCAATGCCAGTCAGATACCACATCTCCTTCAAGTCTACGGATGCCAGAGCCTCGTCCTTATTCCTGGCCGACCTCCGCTGTGCTTGCGCTGCAACAAAGTGGGACATATTCGACGCTACTGTAGAACACCGAGGTGCTCCAATTGCCGGCGGTATGGTCACCTAACTGAGGAGTGTGTCAACGGCGCCACCTATGCTGATATGTTACGACAACGTCAAACACACGAAGATGACACAGCGGCGGAGCTCCTAATGGACGTCAGTGAGGTAGCTGACGTCACCGGGGGATTGCCACCCGTCGAATCGACCCATCCTTCAGGAGACGCACGGCCCGGGGACAGTACAGACACCCAGCCATCACAGAACATCGACAAGAATGAAGAATTTCCAGTGTTGGAACCTGCAGCATCCCCAAACACCAGCACCACACAGAATGTGCACGCGGAACCTGATGCGACTCCCGCACCGACCACCGACTGTCTCCAAGGCTCCGACTACACCTCAGCACGCAGTTAGCGAGGACGGCCCTTCCCCGAGCAGCAGCCAACCACTGAAGCGACCGGCACCGGTTGACACAGAGGCACCTTCGCGTTCAAGCGGGTCCTCAACACTACTCAACCGTGTTGGCGACGGAGACGTCGCCAAAAAGAAGGCATCGGGGTCCCGTGCCAAGCCGAACGCGAAGCCAGGAGCTACCTAAAGTGTAGCGAGTGACGTTCAACGCTGAAATGCGGCCTCTATGAGGACGGATAGAAGCTAAGAATATTCCCCTAAATTTCACAACACTAAACGTCCGAGGTCTAAGATCTCGTGCGAGACAGGTGCAACTTTGTCGGCTCTTGCAAAGTGAGCGGCTGGACATTGTTGCGATTCAGGAGACAAAGATAGAGTCGGAGGAGGCCACAACAAGTGCGCTCCAGCCTTTTCTACACAGGTATGAAGTTTGTGTGAGTCACGCTGTGGGCTATCGGCTGGTTGTTTCTTGTTTCTCCGCAAAGACTTGAACTACACCTCGCTCTCGTGCACGGTTGACACTGAAGGTCGTTTTATCTGTTGTGACATTTACTTAGAGGGAATTCACTGGCGGCTGATTTGCGTTTATGCCTATAATGACTCTTCTAGTTGACTTTCATTTTTCCAAAATTTAGATGCTTCTCTTGACAACGACAAATGTATTGTTCTCTTTGGCGACTTTAACTGTGTATGCGAAGCCCACGACCGCTCGACGATCAGTCTGAGACGCGACAACAGCAGTATCGCTCTCGAGAATCTTGTGCGCCAACATTGCCTAAGTGACGTCGGTGCTTCTCGAACGTCCATCAATCGCTTCACGCGCCTGCAAAGTTCTGGCCATGCACGCCTTGATAGAATATACCTGTCTAGTTGTCTTTTGGAACACACGTTTGAATATTTGGTAACGCCGGTATCCTTCTCTGACCATTGTGTTGTAACTGTCAGGCTAGGCGAGAAACGCAAACAAATGTCTAGACCAAAATGGGCGCTGTGGAAGTTAAACAGCAAAATTCTTAAAAACAATGACTTTAATGAGAGACTAATCACCTGTTTTATGGCTATTCATAGTAATACCGATCTTTCCATTTTTGCACAGTGGGATAGTTTTAAGCAAGAAGCTAAAAACATCGCAATTGAGTGTGCGTGTATTCAGGCATATCATGAGAAAGCTGACAGGCGTGCACTTACACATAGCCTTCACGAACTGTATGAGCTGGAATGCGAACAACCAGGTAGTTTTCATGAGGAAATTTGCTTTCTCAAATCTGAGCTCCAACGCCACGAGCTTCAGCGTTACCGAGGAGCGGCCGTGCGATCAAGATGTCAACGCCTTGTATCGGCCGAACAACCTACTAAAAAGACTTTAGATGACGAGCGCAGACACGTTTTAGCTAAAGAAATTCCGGAGTTGCTATGTAACGGCGCTTACTCAAGAAATACCGACAACATTATGACCACATTTACACAACACTATCAAAATTTGTTTGGTCAGGTCTCCCCCTCATCAAATGAAGAGTATACGCCTCTCGTTTCACTGCTGCCCAGATTGAGTGACGAGGACTCCGAACTATTTACTAGACCGTTTTTTCTCAAAGAGATATGCCAGGCCGTGGGGTCTCTTCCTAGCTCGAAGGCACCTGGACCAGATGGCCTCTCAGCAGAATTTTATAAGCAACACATAGACATGATATGCCCATTCCTCCTTCAACTTTTTACAGCTTCACTAAGTATGGCAGGCTACCTCCATCGTTTTATCAAAGTCACACCGTGTTAATACCAAAAAGCTCCGACTCTGACAAGTTAAGGACTGTTGAAGGGTATCGCCCAATAGCGCTCTGCAATGTCGATCACAAAATATTTGCCTAAATTCTCACTAAACGCTTACAATGTGCCATTACAAGAGTGGTTGGAGCTCATCAAACATGCGGGATTAAAGGCCGCACAATCCAGACAAACATTCACGTAGCGCGATCAGTTCTTCATTGCTGCGACAGTTTACAAGATCAAGTAGCCATGCTTCAAATTGACCTAGCGAAAGCTTTCGATCGCCTAAGCCATTTCTTTTTGTTTGCTCTTTTAGAACACATAAACGTAGGAAAGGTCCTCCTAGGGATACCTCAACGAAATTTGAAATATTCCCGTCGTGTTCAAAAATAGGTTGAATATGATCCACAATATCCGTTAAATGACAATCGCACGTTTGTATTTTGATCCTGGCGGCTGTATTTTCCGTTATAAACGGCCCACTCCGGCAAGCGCTCGGGGAAGGCCCAGCTTAGAGCACGTGACATCTAACGCAATCGTGACGTAGGTCGTCTCAAGACGAGCAAAGCTACGGCGAGGCTGACGTCGAGAGGATGGCCTAGTCGTTCCAGCCACCAAAGCGGCTGCTTTTGCACGAATTTTGAGTGACGGGTTAATCTTCTATAATCTTCTAGGGGGACAATAGCGACTTCTGCGACACACAAAAGGGATTCTCGGGAAGAGGGGAGTTCCTCCTTGCCCCCTTCTCTCGTCGTGGCCGGAGACGAGAAAACCTCCGTCACTAGCTGTCAAGGTTCCTAGACGAGCATTACAAACGAGGCGTTAGCGACATCCACCAGGTGCTCTTTGCTAATCGTTTAATTCGTTTTAAAATTCCTTTTCGAGACTTTTTTAACAAGATATTGGTATGTTCCATGTGATACTGCTCTTTTGAACACATATTCGCCTCGAGATCGAACCGTGCCGCCACCATGCGGCCGAAATTGGAAACGCGCCAATGCGGGGATACCGCCGTGCGTCGTCTGCTACGGGCGCGCGCTCAGAAGCACGGATCTCGACGACGCAAGCCCGATTTAGGCTGAGCTTGACATTCCTGATTAAATGTTTTATGTTCTTGTTGCCGTTTCTTCTTACTAAAGGTTGTGTTGTATCGTTTGCCATGCGTAGAAATTCAGCAAAGCGATTATTATTAAGTCAGAAGCTTCCATAATCTTAGTGTGTTGTTTTTTATACAATCGCTGGTCCCACGTATTTTTGTTATCTCGCACAAACCGCGGCTTTCATAAAGCATTGAATGTTCAGTGGGTCTGTGGTTTTATTAGAAAATTAACCCGACTGATCGCTATCCTTCCATAGACTAATCAATCAATAAATCCGTACGTTGATTTTGCCCCGGTCATATTGCGTGAAAGACGTTAAAACTACACATTGTTTTACTGGTTTTACTATGTCATAAATGGCATATTGCATTCCCATTCTAAACTTCACGTTGTGAGTCCTACATAAATATGAACACGGGAAGCCTTTTAAAATGAAGTATTTTTTAAGTTATTATTCAAACAGTATAATCACCCTCGGCGAAACGATAAACGGCAAACCACGCTGAAGTGGTTTACCGTGCAAGCCGGTGTCACAAAAGAAGTAAAGACGTCAAAAATATTACAGCAGGCATATTTTAGTCCTTATTGACTTTTTCCAGCACAAGACTCCAATTGACCGGCAAAAAAATTGCAATTAAAGCATGACTCTAATGTAAAGGTTAATCGTTGAACTGCCCCGTCCCGACTAACGTCAGGTGAGGGCGGAGGGTGATCGAAAAGTATCGTGAAGGTCGCTAGCCCTCATCAGTAAAAGAGTATCACTGCGGCCGATTCTGTCTGTGTCGTAATGCGCGTCGTTTGTTTGGGTTGCATAGTCTACCGTGTTTGAATGCAAGATTATTTAGCCAGAAATGTATAGTATAAGCCTCTTGACATCCGCGGCCCTCATCAAGAAAATCGAAGCGGGTGAACCCACACTACCGAGAAAAGCATTTAATAATAGGAACATTGCTGCGTTGCTCGGTTACACTCGTTTATTACAGTCACGGCATATATATTAGAACAGTTTGTTTCACTTGTTTCAGTTGTCCTGCTAACCGTGCAGTTTGCAGATTTTAACAAGAGACACTCTCTCCTCATTGCAACGCAGTAGATTTGTTCAGACTCCAAAACAGTTACCCACACTATGGCACAGTAAAAGGGCAGAGGAACTCAATAGCATGGTAATTTCCAATACAGCGCTAACTTATCTTCATTCTAAATATTTATATTACTGCAAAAGGTAGACGTTAAAAAAAGCATAGAAACTGCGATTTCACAGTACCAGTATTATGTTATCTGGGTTGGAATTTATTTTTTTTTTATTCCCACGTTGATGAACCGATACATTCATTTTAAAAGAAACAAATATTTAACATAAATATTCCAGTTCAGCCGGAGACAGGCATTAGTCGTGGTGATCCATGCTTTCCAGCGTCTGCCTAGAGCAGGCGACGCACCCACAGAAGCGATTATATAAATTTGGGCCGCACGCTGGTAACACCGATTCGATCTTCACTGAAGCACCGAACAGTACTGCATCTTTTTCCGCTAGAATTGTTTTCCCAGCGATAGTATGCGACAAAATAAACGCAAGAATCTACGCCGGGGAGTGGCGGAAAGCATATAGCGCTCGATAGGCAAAACTTTGTTAAACATTTCTAAAGCCCCTAAAACCTAAGGCGGAGGCTACAAAGGGGGGACAATCACAAGACGTCACGTCTTTGTCCCCCCTTTGTAGCCTCCGTCTTGGGTTTTAGAAATATTTAACTTCAGCTCGCCTGATTTACTACGTCATCTTCAAAGCTTCGTCCCAGATTTGAGTCAGCGACCACCCTTGCTTGTGCTGTTTCATTCATGGAGCAGCTCTTTGGCTGCCGCCAGGTTATCTCTTGTGAGATAATTAAGCCAGTCATAAATTAAGGCACGGGTAATTTCCTTCATATAGGTTTTGTGAGCATTGCACTGACTGTTGAATTACCTTTGCTTTCTCGGTCATAGTCAAATATGTCTCATTGCATCATAGATACGAAAATTTACTCCCGATTTAAACTAAAACGGAGAATAGCATTACAAAAAAAAAAAAAAAATAGATTAATGAGATTAACTTCCACTAGCTCGCCTGTGCGCAACTTTTATTATTCCAGTCATAGGTAGAAACATTAAGTTCCCGCCATCTTGCTCCTGGATTTCTCTTTCCACAAGGAGGATAGAAGGGTAGGAGAGGGCATGACGTCGGCCGCGTAGCCTCCACAAGCCATGCTCCCTTGACGCCTCGCCTCTTTCTCATTTTCCTCCTTACTCTCCTCACTTACCATGCCAACGTGACCACATCACGTGACCGTAGCTAGCATTGGTCTTGCTATGGGGTGCTAGAATACACCACAGTCTAGCCTTCGATCTGATAAAACCTACCGGACGGAGCGCGCGCAAGCTTGGAAGGGGTCCTTCTACAATCAACCATCCATCTCACACGTGACATGTCACGCGCACCAATCACCAGACAGATCTGCAGTCACGCTGGGCACAAAATCGTTTAAACTTTTTATGACTAGGCTTCACCAATATTGCAACGTGCCCCCTCCTAGTACTTCTAACCTCCTTGGTGGAGAGCCTATGGGGCGGCCGTTCTCCTATCCCCGCTTTGATGATGATGATAGCGCGACCGTAACGCCACCTCTAGGTCGATCTCGAGGCCAATAGACCAAAAAATGAGCGCCGAAATTTCGTTGTAGTATCCCTTTAACGGTATAAAAATATGTTATTCCGAAGCAATAACTAGATTAATAGTAAACGGGGCTCCTTCCAAACCAATTCACCTTCATTCATCTGTAAAGCAAGGATGTCCCTTGTCTCCCCTTCTGTTTGCATTATATTTGGAGCCTCTGTGTTTAAGTATACTGAAAAGTACAGACGTAAAAGGTTATAAATTGTTATCTCATGAAGTGAAAGTTCTGGCTTATGCCGACGATGTAGCTTTTCTCTGTATTGATAAGCAAAGTATCGACGCTGCATTACAATTAACCCAGCAATTTTGTAAGGCAGCTGGAGCGCTGGTTAACACCTCCAAGTGCTGTGGACTTTGGTATGGGGCTTGGGGGACAACTCCCTCGGATTATGCAGGAATGGCGTGGTCTGGCGTGCCAACTACTTACCTTGGCGCGCCACTAGAATGTGTTCGAAATAGCTCACGCTACTGGACAGAAAGTGTCAAAAAACTTAAGCGCAGAGCGGACATGCTGAAGCCTAATCATCTTTAGGTGTTTGGCCGTGCTACTGCATGTAACATTTTCCTAGTCGCAAAACTGTGGTACGTGCTTCAGGTTATTCACTGTGCCCGAGGACACCTTCAGCGTTTCCATAGGATATTTGCGACCTTCATATGGGACTCTTCATGGGAGCCAATGCGGCGCGACAATCTGTTTCGGGCTATCGAAGCGGGAGGACTAGGCTTAACCCATTTATTTGTACGGATAATTGTTTCACGTTTCATGTTCCTCAGAACGTCTTCCCACCCGTTCATTAGGACCTTTCTCCAAACTCACTTGATGGATCTCCTCCCTGACCTCGTTGTTTCATCCGATCATGTGGCAATGCCGCGACCTTTTGGCTTTCTCAAAGAAGTTGTCGAAGCTTTTGAGTTTTTGAAAGTGCGTTTTTCTTTGGATTACTTATTCACCGTTTCCAGAAAAAGAGCTCTACCATAACCTAATAGATTCGCTATTTCCAGACCCTTTATATCGCAGCCACTATCCAAACAGTACCGATCAAGATGTTTTAAAACGAGTTCGCAGGATGCGCGTTCCCCCGACTGCAAAAACATTTTTCTTTAAGCTTCATACTAACACATTACCCGTAAAACCATGGCTACGTGACAAAGGAATTTTTGTACCGTGGTCGGTCAACTGTCGTTTATGCAACACGCCAGAGACTATTGAGCATTGCTTTATTTTTTGCACAGATGCATACCTTTTCTGGGATATGCTTCAAAGGACTATCAAAAAGGACTTGTATATCAACGCATACTCTATTCGTTTTCTTCCTGTGGAAGATCCAGACACATTTCCCTCAGATTTTTTTATTTTGCTTGGTATGCATAGTCTCTGGAAGACTCGCATGATAGACAGAAACGCTGAACCACCAAGAACTACCAAATCAAATTTTATCGAAACATGCAATCACGTAATAAGTGTCCTTGATGAACTCGGGGAAAAGCCAAGATGGTACTGGCGACTTGAAAAGTGCCTTTTGTTTCCTGATTTCTGATACAGCCGAGTCAGTCCTGCGCACCCGAAGAGCTATGCAAATTTGTCTGAATTGTAAAAGTGCTGGTGAAAATGTATCTGAATAAGCTTGTATAATCTCAGTGCATTCTCGTTTCAAAACTGTAACTATGATCTATGTGCCCACCGTCTGTGCTTCCATGCAATAAAGAAAAAAAAAAAAAGTGCCACAGTAGCTCAGTAAAAAAGACGTCCGCTTCATACTCGGTAGGACCGGGATCGATCCCCCGTGAATTTTTTTTTTTCAAACATTTTCCGATGTTTACACATTTTTTTTTTTTTTTTTACAATTATCATGGAAGAAAAAAAAAAAAAAACAAATGTTGTGGACGACACTTCGCTGAGTTAAATGGTATGGGATTTCCTTTTTGACACTTGCGAACTCAATGTAATCACTTTCCACAAAATGCAAGGAGCATATAAATCAGGTAGCGTCCGCTTTCCGAGGTGCCGGTAAATGTTCTACAGGAATTGCAGCCAGCCATTGGTCCCGATCCCGTTGATCTTTCGGAAACTCTGCCGCACAATGCCTTTTTTTTCGGATGCAGGACATGTGAGCCAGCTCTTCACGCAACATCTTGGGTGTATTCTTTTCGGAGCCGATCATGGAAATTCACCACGGGCACTCAATACTCATCTCCAACTCCTCAATGTACAAAACAACTCATCTTGGAGTTCAGAACAACGAGCGGAACAATCATAACTGCAAAAGCGAACAGCTGGGTCCCGTACGCCGCATGTCGTGTCGTCTGCTACGGAGAAGAGAGAAAAAAAAAAAAAAAAAAAAAAAAAAACGCACGGTCGGGTGTAGTCACGTGACTTCCGCCACTCACTCTCTTCTCTCCACTTCTCCGACCTCCGTCGGGTTTCGGTTTCGAGCAGTTGCGTCTTTTGGCTTTATTAAAAAGTACGCTACTCCGTTGCAAAATATTAATTGGGCAGTCCTCCGACACCATAATGAAGCGTCTGGCAAAAAATGGAAAAAGAAATTTTGGGAATGTCAGTGTCCCTTTAAAGCAACGGTTGTTATAAGCTCTTCCAACCACTGGAAACAACGTCCGTTGTTGACGTTGTAGTTGTTCATGTTGTAGTTGTAGAAGTTGCTGTTGATGTTGTAGTTGGCGACGTAGGGCATTTGAAAAAGATTGCCCGCTGCCTGTGGGAATCAAACCTGGGTTAAGAAAAAAAGAAATAGCAGATGCCAAAATGCCTTTGTGGCACTTGAATGCCAAGAGCTCGTGCCAAGAGGCGCGCATTCACACACTCTGGATAAAAAAAAGAAACAAAAGCCTTCGAAACAAAATGGTCTGATGTCTATTTTATTCCATACGCTTTTGTTCACAAACCCCATGAAGCGCAAACACAGTGCCCAACGACCTTGCCGTAACGTACTATACTGTGGATGAACGCAGGACTGCTCCATTTATTTTGTTGTCGCATTCGAAATAGGCGAATCAGTATTTGAATATAGCAATTACATTTATAAATCCTCTCGATTAGGATAGCTGCGACAAACCTGTCGTATACACGCTATAGTTCACATCGGGGGCGGATCCAGAGGAGCCTCCCCCATGGAAAGGGGGTACAGAGAGGGAACAGCCGCAGCACACATCATTGCGTGTTTGATCTTTGCCTGAACGCACGTATAAATAGCAGAGACAGGTCTTTTCTCCTCAGCGACACGAAGTGCCGCAATTCAAGACGCGATTGCGATATCTCCCGCTTCGAAGTGCGAGATAATGGAGCGTTGATTTAACTCTGCTCGCTTCGCATGACCGCAGACTCCGATTTAGCACTGTTTTTTGGTAAATCCAGATAAACCACGAGAATTAACCCCCGAATCAGTTTTATCGAAATCTATCCTTGAATAAAAAAAAAAAAAAAAAACATTGCTAAAAAAAAATTTCATCTAGTACTAGTTTGGCACAAAACACTGCCTGAAATGAACTGTCCGCGAGGCTGGTTTTTGCTTCCCAACTTCTCGTTTCTTTTTTTCCTCGGTACGGAGAAGTTTTTCGATTATTTTGGTCACGCGAACATTCTGCGGAGGTTGGGAAGCCACATGCCCCCTTTTCTTCGACATAATATCCGACAAACCCCATTTTTTGGCCAACACTAAAATTTGTCACCAAAGAACACCGAATCTGCGAGAAAAAGTGAACCCTGAAAAAGCGTCCACGAATTTCAACAAAAATAAACACCGAGAACACGAAACCCTACCAAACCTATGAGCTAAGCAGCACCAATGCGTGGAGACGCGCTCGAAGCAATGAAAGCTCTAGCTAGACGGCGCTCTGGAGGTTGTCCAGGCCGACTCGAGAAAACAATCGGAGTTTATCGGGACTTGTGTTAACGAAGGGCATAAGATTCTCCTACCTCCAATGGAGCATGCGTGAATCCAGTACCGATACGAGCAGCAGCCTCTTGGACAGTTTAGTGTGGGCGGTGCTCCCGTTCAAAACAAAATAAAGCTGTAGTACGGGTTTTCTTCCTACAAATCTTAAATTCACTTTTTTTTTAATTTTTTTTTTTTTTTATTTTGATAAAATTAGTTTGGAAGTTAATTTTCGGCTATTTCATTATTTACCAAAAAGACTCGACCCTACTCATGTGCGACAGAACCTCTGATCACTGGCGTCGAGTTCAATTAGACATCTCTTTCGGATCCTCGTAATAAATTTCAGATTTTCAGACTGCCACAAGAAATTTGTGCGTCGGCTATTAAGTGACGAAACATTTGCCAAAAAGCTCTACACCAGAATGCGTGCTACAATAAGGTCTTGGCCTACAAAAGAAGCGAGAATATTTTATCAAATTATGTCCCGAGTACACTTCTAGCCTGACTCTATTGTTTCAACATATAACCAGAAAAACAAGCACTAAATTAGTTAAGGGCAATATAAGAAGGCTTACCATTTTCGCTGCGCTGCACGTGATGTATCCGATAAGGTAGAAACGGGCAAGCAAGACTTGGTAGGCTCAGACACTATACAGAAACAAACTCTAATCACAAATCCTGGGAATCAAATTCAATTGCTTGTTGCCATTCAGGGTGGCCATAAGGTCTAGGCTTGAGCACCTTCGTCTAAGCCAATTTTTCAGTGTCCCAATGCAGGGACCCGAAGAGATCGGAGTGACAGTCAATAATGTTGAGATTGTTCACAATAGGGAGTTTTTGTAGACTGCGTTCCCCCCTCCGCTAAGCCCTCCGCAACGAAGCCGATGGCCTTCACTGTAGAGTTCCGGGTATCGTGGCGGGTTGCGGAGACCGTTGCAGGACGGCGAAAACCGTCTGCGAAAACTTCCTATTAACGCTAGCTGCTCTCTTTTTACCTCTCCGACTGAATTCTCGGGAATGGCAACAAAAGGTTTTCCAAGTTGATAACCCGTTGCCTTTCCCACTCTGAAGTGCTAATGGTAGCTTGGAGGCAGCTCGCCTGGACAGGGTGCCCGAAGGAAAGTAATGACCCTCAAAGATCAATCGCCCAGACGCCTTCCAAAGGGTTTCCTATTTCTGTCGTGCTCAAATCTGCTTATTTTCTACATCCTTTTTTCTGTTTGAAGATGGTGACATTTAATCCCTTCAGGTCGGGTGAAGCCCTTCGAGGACAACGGTGAAGGTCGTCGCTACTCTAAAGCCAATGGACCTTTTCCACATACCGACGGCACCAGGCAGTGGCTGCACAAACTAAAAATCGAGGAAGTGACCTACCTGCGCTACCAATCGATAATAGGAGCTACGCTACCAGTTTCTTCGCTCTCTGAGCAGCGGCGCCTGCCCAACGCGACTTGAAAGAGGGGCATCCGTGGCGTCCACCCAAACGTCGTGTTTTCCTTTCCGTCGACATTCGTTTTTTGTGTAACACAATTATACATATATGCTGCAGTTACGTGTTCTACTCGCCGATATACAGCCTCCTTCCGAATTTCCTCGATTTTTCGTTCCGACTTCCGCCGCTTGGCATCCGGCGCTCGCGCGTGCGCAAAATGCTTCTCGGAAAAGGTCCATTGTTAAATAGAAACAGGCTTGTCGTCTTTTTCGATGCTGCGCTGTCACGGGGATGCAGGTGCACCTTGACGCTTGGGGGCCCCTGCTTATAATCTTAATTGGCAAGTCGCAGGAAAATACACCTATACATGGTTTGGACAAACAGCTCGGAGGATTGACTGTAAAGTGTTCAAATTACGAACTTTGAAAGTATGAATTTTCTGAGCTCGGATAAGAATGTTTAGAATTCATCAAAGTCTCGTTCCAGGTTCTGTTGTGTGCAGTCTGCACAGCATCACCGGGGGGTGGGAGGGGAGGGGGGTTCATATGCCTTGGGTGGGGCTCAAATCAAGTCCCCCCCCCCTTCGAATCAGTCACTGGTTCATATAGTTACCTACATATGAAGATCGACCGAGCTTAGAAGTGGACAACCTTCACGAGTTCAGTCGAATTTTTGTTTAAGCACGGAGCACGGCAGTGGAAGACAGAGAAACTATTGAATTAGAAAATATTTGGCCAAACCCACTATCCACTTCCAACTCAAAATTTACTATTCGCACGTGCCTACGAAATAATAAAGTGCAAATCAATATGGTATGCACCTAGTATGTGGCATACATTAGATGCAGTGCTATGCTTTAATAGCCGACTTTTCTCATGCAGAATCCTACTGATGAATGCTGGAAAAGTGGCTGAGCAAGGCACCCCCAGGGAACTGCTTCGAAGAAAAGATGGCCTCTTCTCGAGGATGGCTCTCAGGTCTTAGGTTACAGTGCCCGGACCCAGTCTTCGTCCGGTGCGTTTAGTGTCGTATTGCACGGTGCATCGAGACCGGTCCCGCAACGGCAACGAACGACGTCACAAAGGCTGGAGTGTCACACAGTCAGATGTCGCGATCCTGGTAATTAAGTGTCAAAGCTCTGGAAAAAAAAAAAAGCACGGGGGAATGCGAGTGTCGCCGTCGTCGGGGCGTCCCGACTTCCGGCTGCCGAAGACTCCGTGACTGTGCAGCTGGAGAGCAACCCACAACAGAAGAGACGTCTGCCATGTCCGCTGCCGTGACACAGCCCGGGAAGATGCCGGTGACAAAGCAGCACTTTGACGTCATTAGGCGGAAATTGAGGGATGACTTTTTAGGACGTGGTAGGCACACCAGTTGGAGACGTGTTTCAGACACCATACCTAAGGTGTAGTACAGAAAGGCTGGAGCTGCCAGACTTGTATCACCGCAAGGCCAGGATGATTGGGACGATGACGAAGATTCCGAGCCATCATTCCCCTCCCCCCACCCCACCCCTGTAATAACACGGTCATTAGATAGACTGCTTTCTGATCTGGAAGCTTCGGTGGTTTCCCCCATGGTAAACTGTGTCACCACAAGTGGCGTCGAAACAAATAAAAGTTTCAAAAAGGAAAACAAAAATTGTCTCGAAAATTATTGATAATAACTTTAGAGGATATGTAGCATCCTTAATGTGCACTTTTCAATCACTCGGAAACAATGACTCCTACGTCTCCAGTATAGATGGCCATTTCCAATCGTCCACCTTTTCGACACGGCGGGGTTTTTTTTACGAAAGAGCACACGCATCCAGCGCTTTTCTCCCCGGTGGCTCCTCCGAAGCCACGTTCGTCCATCAGGTTCTCCGAGCGATCCGACTGGTCGACTTCCGACGTCGGCAGCGCACTTCCGGGGCTTTCATTTGTCCCTAGAAAACTTTCCCATAGCGTAACGGAAAGATTCCAGACCAGGTAATCTAAGGACTGTGGCAACAAGCAGGCAGTACAATCTTCATACCATTATATGTCTGGTAATCGCTACAACAGGAAGTTGTCCGAGTTACTAGTCTCAATATTACAAACCATTTCTGTATATTCGCGTGTGCGCAACCCGCCACCCCCCGCCCCCTCCCTACCCCACACCCCACAACTCCCGATACCCTCAAGCATGATTCGCATCGCAAAAACAAAAACGTTTGCACATTTATTTTGCTAAACCCCGCCTTTACACAAAGCTTCCCTATAATTCCGAAAACTCTACATTTTGATCCTAAACGAATTTCGCACAAAATTTTCGACGTACCCGAGGCGCACCGCGATGCCAGCTCCTCGATGCGTCGCTCATTTTGTTCATCACAATTGTTGCGAAAAATTGGGTTCCTCCTTCGCACAACGGACACAGCAATTTCCTTTTTTTTTTTTTTCTCTCTCTCGTTACTTTTACCTTTCTGCACATCCCTCGGTTGCCTCGTCTCGGGATATAAAAGGAAACGGCCCGCACAAAACCGACTTGGACCGGCCATCGAACGACAAGAACATATACAAAAGAACACCGTGAAGCTCCCGCTGCAACAGGAAGGTTCCCGTATTTACAAGATATCCGTATGCACAGACAGAGGGAGCCCCCGAGGGTTGCAGCACGCCCTCCATAACCCCTTACCCCAGACACTCTACCGTCGCTTCCGCAGCAGACGCTGCCACGAGACGAATAAAGAAGGTACACTTTCGAGACTTGGTAAGCACCTTCTTTCACAGTTTCGCTGCCTCCTAAAATGACTGGCATAAAAAAAAAAAAATATATATATATAGGGGCAAAAAAAAAAATTTGTTACACAGAGAATCCTTTCCTCCTAGGGTTTCGCTAAAAACAACGAGACCAGTGGAAGAAATTGAGGCCGCACAAAAATGCACTGCAAAGTGCCTGGCATTTGAGCCCAAAAAGTAGCATTTTTCACTTTTCTCTGGCCGTAGCTTGCAAACAAACATCAGAGGGACAACGAAATGTTGCCTCCGCCACGTCAGACAAAAACAACAAAATGACAACTGCCAAAGCTTCCTTATTTTAAAGGGGCACTAAAGTGGTTTCTGAGACCGTCTATTTACGGTCATAACACAATCCAAGGGCTGAAAGCATTATAAAAAAAACCCGAGATATTGATATGCGTCCGATTTTCCTTCTAAGGGGGGACACTGGCTAGAGGGACACTGGCTAGAGGTCAAACTTTTGACCTACTCAAGTAATTGGAATGAAATTTGCAGGGCAGGTTTAGCTTCAGATGTAGGTGTACTGTGCAAACTTTCAGCTCTCTAGGACAAATTTACATACCTGCATAAGATGATGTGTCACTTTTCATTAAGGAATCCATGATATGCAAATCAAGCTATTAAGCATCATTTTGACTGCTTGAATATAAAGTAGGGGATATGGGACCTCGGGCTACCTAGTGTTAATAACTTAAATGTAAATATTTCAGGAAGAGTTATTACCTCAAACTATGAGATGCATATCTGTCCTCCGTCAATTTTTGAAAACTTGGTTTTTTATCGCTGAGGACTTCAACGTATAACAAAATAAAGTAGATAGCCCGATTCCTAAGTAAATTTAAGTTCAGAAACATCTTGATTGCTGTATAAGAATACTTTCACCTTCGAACAAAAGATTCCTTTGTATGAAATTTGCAGCAAAAAGTGGAACTGAGAAAAATGCATTCAAACATTGAACTCCTTTACTTTGTTACTGCCTCACAATGTGTGGAAAATATTTTATATCTACGTAACTATTTGGCATATGGTTATCGAATTTAGTGCAAGGGTGTATAATTAGTTTCTAAAACTGAAAACTTCAAAATTAAAAAATGAATTTTTTCAAAAAAATTTAAAATTTAGGCCCACGTCCCCCCTAAAAGGTGAAATCAAAGGTCGTGACTAGTCCATTTTTCTGCAATGCGGCGCAGAAATCGAAGGGCACCATAGTATGTGCAACAGCCAATGGCGAGCGATCGGTTCCCACGCGGCATGGGGGCCGTCCAATGGCAAAACGATTTCCAAATGTGTGCTATTCGCGCGCAATAGCGATCACTCGCAATTAGCTGTCGCACGTCCAACGACATCCTCCAACTTTTGCGCCGAATCGCAAAAAAAGGAACGGGCACATTGTGATCTTTGATTCAGTATTGAAAAGGGAGATCACACGTACGTACATTGCATTATCACCAAGAGTATCTCAGAAACCACTGTAGTGCCACTTTAAGCGTCGGTTATCTTAGCACGCACCCAATTTGGCCCTAATAACTCTGGGAAAATCGAAATGCAACTCAACGGAAACAATAACGGCCAAGCCCGTAAAAAACCTTTTCCAACTCCGTTTCGTTCGCGGCGGAAGCGAAGAGTTTTGCTCCAGATTCTCGCAACGCAGCTTCTGGGTGGTGCCGCCAACACAAGCCCCGGAGCAACGACCCTCGCTCGGTGTCCCCGGACACGACGGAGAAGTATGCGGGAGGGTGGAGTGGGGCGGTACAAGTAGGACGGCTGCGCCGAGCATCAAAACATGCCGAAGCCCTTGGAATAGTTGATGGCCTTCAGCAGTCGGTCCTCGAGCTTCTCCTTGGACGAGTATTCGGGCAGGAGCAGCACGTTGAAGCAGGTGTGGGCCGTCGGCAACCTGGAGGAGAGCAATCCCGCCGAGCTTGGTCGCCGTGCCCGAAGCAGACGAGAAGGCCACGCTCTAGAGCACGAGCGGTCACGCAGACGAATTCATAGAGCCATAAAAAGGAAGCATTCCAAGTGAAGAGTCGCAATAAAAATGAGGTGTGGCACTTTTCCTTTAATTTTTTTTCAGTTGGCGGCCACGATAAACTTTACTTTATAGGTTTCTTCGTCGCGAGTCCCCGTTCGTGAAACGAGGGCCACGTCTGACGTGCATACTATGACATGAAGCTGACAAAACACAAGCTGCATTTTTTTCTATATGTCTTCCTTTCCTTCTGACCTTGTTGGGGGGGGTAGGGGTAGGCTTACCACGGAGCCACGAGCCGCACCTGGGTCCCTGAAAGAGCCGCAAGGAGCTAGCCAGAATTCGGTTTAGAGTAACTACACTTGTGCCATTTTGGTGCTTAAAGTCAATGTTGCCAGTTATCGAAGCTCGATCCGACGTTGCACGAAACGCTTTTCCGTCCTTCGGGAACGTTAGCACCCCCGTTCACACGAACGCGAATAAGCCCGTCGACCCCAATCGTCCTTCGAACAAAGCCGACGCGTCAACGTTTGCGCGGATACGCATTGGGTCTTACGCGAAGGTGGCGTCATGCCGTGTCGCGTCTCGAAGTTAAAACGGTGTTTCAGGCACTGGCCGCACCACCGCAGAAGCCTGTCGCCCCCGTGCGGGAAGCATCGAAAAAGATACTTCCCGCACGGGGGCGACAGGCTTCTTCGACAACCGCGAGGACCGTGCCTGCTTTTTGATGCAGCACAAGACATTTCGAGACGCAAGGAACAGCAAAGCCCGAGTGTTCTGGGCTCCGTCAGACGCCTTTATACCCGACGCCTCAACCACGAAAACAACCGTTTAGCGAAGTCAGATAAAGTCCTGGCCAATCTTCCACGTATTCAATTTGCTTCTCTGAGCACTAAAACAAATTCCCGTTTAACAAATATTTCTGTTTGACGAAGCGATTTCGCCACCCCAAGAAGCAAAAATGACTAGTATCACGAATTTTCTACGTGAGAAGTTATCGGTTTCACAGAAATCGTTGCCCGCAAGTGACCGGTGTAGAGGAAAGGAATGCTGCGGCAAAGGCAACGGTTGAAACCATTATTGCGCCGCATGTTATTCTCGGTTTCAGGTCCAAACAATTAAGGCGCATTCACACGGAGAAGAAAGCTTGCGTTTCGGTCGCCATCGCCGCCAAAAAAAGCAGTCACGCAGGCCCTCCAAATGGCAGTGTCTTTCTCGGGGTATCTTGTGTTTGTCGATAAAGGATAATTTTTTATTTGTTTGCTTCGTACAATTGTTGTTGCCTAGCCTTTGTGATTGCATATGTGCTCGGAGGCAACCGTCTTCACTGATTGGACAACGGCGACGAATATGCAAACGTTTACACTTTAGTTGTACGCGGCGCATGTGAGAGGCATGGACTCGAGCGCGCACCTTAAGGTGCTCTTTCGGCGTGTTTTCGCGCAAACAAAGCTTAGCACAGTGATACGCCCGCACGTCTATACCATTGATAGCACTTCACACAGCTTGTGCAACAGTTTTCGAAGGGGAATTGTTGTATTCCATAGTGGTGGCAAAGTGTGTCGTTCGGTGGCGGCTTTTGCGCAAACGACGAAGAGTAGTTTTACAGCATTGTACAAGCACAGCAGACACTGCTTTCAGCCAGATATTCTAATTGGCTGGATTTTCTCCACGCTGAAATGCTTCCAGCCACATTCGGCTGCTGTCCGCATTCCTCGACCCGTCTACCTTTTCACCTTCCTTGCATCGAAAATAAAAACTTCAAACACAGGTCCCAGGAAAAAGACGAGGCGTCGCGTCCGGTTGCTCGCACCACGTTGCTGCGTAAAAAGCCTGTATGCAGCAACGTAGTCAAGAAGCACCATCTAGACACAAGGCTGCACATTAGCAAAATATCTGGACCCAAAACCGAGCATGCATGGCATAGCGGCAACAGAAGCGGCGCGACGGAGGCAGTGCCGAGCTTCACTGCACGCATTTTCGTCTTGCTTACGGTGTTGACTACGCGCCACTCCACTCCAAGATGAATTTGTTTTTCAACACTCGTCTGGACAAAGTGCTCATTTTCTCATTTTTCATGTACGTCCGGGCACTTGAAAGCACCCGTGCAAACAAGAGTACTACAGTAGGCACGCAATAATTCACTCACATATTTCATACTTCCGGTTAATTCAAACAAATTTCAAAATTTTGGTTGTCCCGCCATGTTTTTAATGTGTTCAAAGCTGCTTGAAAGCAAGTGTTGCTTCAATAAACTTCAGTACCTTGAAATAGCCCAACAAGCACACAACCTTCAGCTGCCCAACCCACCCTATGAAATTCACTGTTTCACAAAAACAACACCTCCTCCCTCTAAGCGCAAACAGTATGGTCCAAACTGGAAACTGGACCAGCGGCCTTCGTCAAGGCTCAAAAGTACATTGGCCCATCGTACTCGACGAACCTTGACGGAATAAACAAGAAACTTTTAACAATAGCCCAAAATTTAAAAAAAAAAAAAAAATGAATTGCTTTTTGCCAGAAGTTTGCTCTGACACTCTTTATTCATAAAATACTGCCTATTTTATTTTGCCATCGTTACTTTGAAATTTAGAGTTTTGGATAAACCCGAACTGCAAAAAATTTTACCAGCGAGCGTTTTTCGGATTTTAATGAATTTATCAGAAAAAAAAAGGAACCCTAGTTATGAGCGACCACTCGTCACAGAGAGCGTGTAGATTTGACCTCGCAAACTCTGCAAAAAAAAAACCCCTTCGGTCTAGTTGTACGCAGCTCCACGACTACCCGACAGATGGCGCCGTGCACTCCCGACACGCCTCGAATCTTTTACACGAAAGAAGCAAGCATGGCTAGCGCATGCCGAGGCTCACTCGCCCTGCGGGAAAAGTGCACGGTTACGATCAGAAAGCCGTCCGCCACGCACCGCCTCGACGACCCCGTGCGTACCTGTCGGAGTCGGTGCCGTGGCGCGCGACGACCAGCTTGAGCTTGGAGAGGCCCCCGACGGGGACGCGGTCGCTCCCCGTGGCGAACTGGAGCAGCTTGCGCTTCTGCTCCTGACTGAACTCGTGTACCAGCTCCCAGAAGTGCCTGCGCAGCCCCCGCCAGACGCTCCATGAAGAGGCGTCTCGTTTGCCGGACGACGCCGAGCGAGCACTTGCGCGACGGACGGAGATGGTCGCAAAAAGAGTGGGGACGGTCACCCGTTTGACCCGACGAGATGGCAGAAGACAGCTTCCCAAAGTGCCTTCGCACTTTCGGTAAGCCACATTCCCCCGCATTGATGAACAGCGTCACCACCTTCCTTAGTTTGCGTGCGGACTGTCGGCTATTGGCGTCACTTTTGGTGCTGATGAAACGCCCAAGTTTATGACATGGCTCGGTAAGCACGACCAAAGGCGTATTCGGGCCACATAAACCTATGCCTACTCCATTTCTTTTTTTTTTTTTTAATTTTGGTGATGTCTAAATTTATCACTTAAAAAACATTGATAAGAAAAAAAAAAATCATTGTTATTAAATGACTTGGAAAAATCACAAATATTACAAAAGGATCTGCTGCAAAAAAAATATTTTTGTAATATTATTTACGGCGCTAGACTCGTTTTACTTTACAGCTTTCAAATGCATGCACTTTAAGACGCCAAGGCCAGCATCCTCTCCTTACCTCTACTCCGCGTTGCGAAATTACATGCGCGAGAAAAGTGGAAAGGAGGACCGCTGAGAGGTAAGGAGATGTAGTCAGTGAGAACGCTGCCTTTGGCGTGCACATATGGCGACGTTATGTACCATTTTTTTGCACGCACGTTTTGAAAGCTTTCATCTAAAACAAGTCTAGGGCCATAAAAATGTTTTTTTTTGCGGAAAATTTATTATGGTTTTTAATTTTTCTAGGGTGTTTAAAAATTTTCCTTTTCAGTGTTTTTTTCTGAAAAGTGTCTAAATTATGCAAAAAAGAAAAAAAAAGAAATTTCCACATTATTACTACGTTAAAAAATTACTGATTTAGTGGATTTCAATGATGCTCAGCAAGTTTCTAATTGGAACCATGTCTGCTTTCACTAATTAAAAAGTTAATGATCAAAATTTAATTAATTATTTGACTTCCAAACCCTCCCAAAAACCAACCTGTACACGGATAAACGGTCTGGCACACTTTTTAACGGCTTTTCCCATTGGGTGCAGCAAGGCACGGGCAAGTAGGGATCTCTTGAAATGGTGCAAATGGAGCAGCAAAACCACCCCTGGGAGCTCTCTTTTGAGTATACAAAGAATGAAGATTAGGTTCCCCCGAAGCTTGGGTACCTCTTACTTGAGGAGAGCTCAAATATGAGGTTTTTCGGTTTTATCTCTGTTCGATCGAATCCACCCGGGAATTACTTTTCGGGGTTTATCGGTATTTACCGAAAAAATAAAATTCTCATTATCACCCACCACAAAAAAAAGACTAAAAAGGTGCTAAAATTAAATACACAACGAAAAAACCCGACGTTGCTGGAGTTGGAGGTTATGTGAACTTTGCTACGCACCTGATAATGGGGGTGTTTGCACAGTAACCTCCGTCGTACTCCGTGGATTCTTCTAGAGCGTTGAAGTCAAAGTTCTGAAGAGAGAAAAGCGAGCAAAAGCACCGATGCACAAAAACACCAAAGTTGAGAACACAGCAGCCGACTGGCATGCCCAAATGATGCTACAGAACATGCATGACTTGGAAGAACAACCAACCACACAGTACTGCACTAGTTTCATACTAACGAGAAAAAAAAAATTGCAAACGACCACACAAAGTGTGCTGGAATCGACAGCGGCAGCCGCTGCATCGTGGAAAGGCACGTTGAAGGAGATTTGCCTCCAGACAGTATGCTGTATGATGTTTGCAAGGGTTCTTCGCTTTCAGTGGAATTGATGTAGGAGACACGTGTGAGGAGATGCGCGCTTTAGTCGAATGATTGTGCGAGATGTTGTCAATGTTAAAGAAAGACACGGAGACACGTTTTTTTCTTGCTAAAACTTTCTTTTAGCACGGGGGGGGGACCGCGCCTGCGGCGCAAGAAGCGAAATTATACGTGCAAGCATTTCTGTAGAGGCGCGGGGAGCACGTGAGAACGGAAGCTGCGCGGCGGTAGTGGGGCAGTGAGCGAGCGTGTCCGCACAGCACAACCACATGGGTATTTCGCAATAGCAGCTGCCGGAGGGGCGGGGAGAGTGTTGCCGGAGGGTATCTGGACATAGCAAGAGTGATGGGGGGGGGCAGGGAACATTCTCCCCGTGATCCTGTGTTTTTTTTTTTTTTTAACAATGGCGCACTACAGGGTGGTAGGGAAGGGAGTGAGAGATAACCTCGCCGCAGTTAACGAGCATGTGTGAGGAACGATGGGGGTGGGAGAATGGTGCCTCTGCCATAGAGTGAGGCTTTTTTGTACATGAGCATCGTTTATCACAGCTACCGCTGTGATAAACGACAAAATATTGCGCTAGTACGGATTTAAAGCGACAAAATGTCCTTTACGATAGACCTCTTAAAACAGCATTAATGTATACATTCCGTATAACCGAAATAGACTTATAATAACGATCCTGCTTCGCAAAACTGGTCCCTTGCATCGGCAGTTTGATACCACTGAAGTTATGTCCACATATAGTAAACTTGCTACGGAACTCCGGGGTTTACATAAATGCACGCTGCGCGACACAACACAAACACGACATCAATGCTGTTTTGCATTTTACTTGCGATAGGTGGTGACAAGCACCATATTTACCGGCTCAAAGTGCAGTCTGGAGGAGCACATTATTGGCTTTAATCAAAACAGGGTCACATTTCTACGGTGCTTCGTTGTAGACTGGGGATTCGCGAACATTTCAGTCCCAAAACACCCCCGTCTGGCTCAACAACAAAGAACCCTCAATAGTATTGGTGTTGACATTAAGAAGGCAGCAGTGTAGAAGCTGACAAAGCTTGTAAACAATGAGCCACATACCAGGGAGTGTTTGGCTCGTAGTTATGCCTAGATGGATGGCTCTGCTAACATAGCGCTTGGATTGTAACTTCACTGGGGGCGGGGATGAACTAGGAAATTTGCGAGCCCGGGGGATCCTACGAGGGTACTCTGGGGAATTCAGCCTGAGAACTTGTGCTGTAGAATATAGGACGACCTCTACGGCGGGTAGCCAAGCAGAAAATTTCCACTCTACCTAGGGTAGACAAAGTGAGAAATAGAAAGAGACTAAGAAAAAAAAAACGAGTTCTAACCAGCTGCAAGTACGAGGCATTTACCTTGCTTCCGCACACAAGCAGCTCCACTTCTTCCGGCCGGAAGAGCGTCTCGAGGGGCGAGTCGTCCGTGACCAGGAGAAATCCGCGCCGGAAGGCGCGGAACTGCTTTTCCACGCTCTTGTTGAGCAGGAAGTCGGCGTACAGGTCCACAAACTCCTGCGTACCAAGGCACCCCCTTTCGTGACCATGATGCCCGGCTTGCAGAAAAAATCCAAGTGCACTTAACCTATCGCGTAATGTCTGTCACAGCGACATGTCCTCAGCATGCCGCAACTGAAAGTCGCATTCTTTGGAAAGGCTATGGACTTTCCGAGGTGCCATACGCCTGCTTAAACGGTTGTCTGCATGCGCCGACACAGCGGGGTGTCGGCTACAGCCACTGTCAAAGGGCGAATTCGGGTGGTCGATTGCCGGTGCGCCCTTGCCGGTCGCACAGGCGACCAAAGACGAGCTGGTGACGCACCACCTGACCACTTGAACACAAAGCAGCGGCAACTGATGTTTTTGTTTGCCTGGGTTGCACGTGAGCTTTGTTAACTTTTTCCTCGATTAACCTATGGTACAATGAGGATATTTTATGCGTCAACAACACAAAATCTGACTCTCTGAAATGTGTATAAACACAAGCTGCTTCGCAATATTTTTCGAAATATTAACATTACCACAGTCTGCGCAGCTTACAGGATCTTGAATTTTAAAGTTAATGGGAGGGCAGATTAATCAATTAATGTGGTGCTGCCCGCACACGCGTCAAATTCCAATGTGATTTGCTTGGATTTTCAAGGAACTGTTGCCATCCATTATACGAGGATCTTAAGGAGGCATGCCAGCGTCACTTTTCATATTTTATTGTAACCCGTTTGTTTTTTCATAACCCCCCCTTTTTTTGTTGACATTGTAATGTGTGTTTAAGTGTTGAACTGCATCCCCATCCATACAGTATTTGTTGTCCGGCGGTGTAATAACGTTTTGTTACGCAGTAGTAAAAAAAATAATGTAGGGATAGTGATCCAGCCCATGTCCCAGAGCAAACTGACCTAGTGTAAGCTAGACAAATTCTTCCAAAAATGCTTGCTTCCTTTCAAACATTAATTATATTTATCGTCATTGTTTTTGTTATCTTGCCTTGGAGCACAAAATAGTGTGTTTTGATGATTCGTTTGCGACTCGAACCCACTATTTGCCGCTGTTGTATTGCAAATACTTTACTAATTGTATAAGTATTGGAAATACTTTACTAGGGCTAGAGTATTTGAGCATTGTTTTGCAACTTAAACAACTTGCACTCGCCAGCCTTTGACCACAGAAACGCCCTTGCCGAAGACATGGCAAGACGCTTTGCTTGGAAATGACCACCCGAATCTGCCAAAAGTGATAACGGGAGGGCATCTCTTTCGAATGCCTGGCCTCGAGCTCGCGCTCGGTGCATTTTGACGCATGCTCCGACTGCGCATGCACGCTTGAAGTAGCGGGGGAAAGCAGCAACGCTATTCCCCAGGGAGGTTCCCACTAACAGCTGTTGCTGTAATAAGCATGTCTTGATTATATTTGATGAACTTACAAAATGTGTTGCAGATTAGCTGGGCACGTGATGTGTATAGGTAACGTTGTGAGGTCACGTGACCTTCTGCGACCATGTTACGTGACCTCGTGATGTCATGACGTCCTAACGGAAGGGTGACGGGTGGCACCTTGATTTGTGTGTCGGTCAAGCTCGTTGTTCGGGCGTAACTTGTCACTTTTCTTCAGCAAACCCAGCCTAGAACACATTCTGCGTTAAAGTGCGGTCATATTGGGAGAAGTCTGCACCACTGCCACCTCACGCCAGTTTCTGCTCGTTTTTGTTCCTTCTTATTTTCAAGTAAGCCTAATGGCACCCAAACTCAAATTTATTTATTTACCCTAAAGGCCCTAAAGGGCATTACATAGGGGGAAGCGATGATACAAAGTTTTATACAATTGGGTAAAGTGGAAAAAATAACAAAAATTACATAGTTGCCATAACAATGTTAAACAAGCAATAAACAAAATAACAAGAACACTGGATGAAAACATAACACAAAGCAGTACTATACTCCGCGAGAGGAGATGATCCGTGATAGAGATTGTGGAAAAATGACTTGCAAGCAATACATCTTCCGTACAGCAGTTGGGTTAGGTTGAGGTTACGTTTTACAATGGAAGTATGCGAGAAGTCCCGGGTTATAAATCTTGCAGCTTTATTTTGAAGTAAGAAATAAAAAAGATAAAACAAGAAAAGTTCTAACAGTCCCAGCTGTGCTTGTACACTGGACGTTAGTTCCAGCACTACTCACAACTCCGCAACATAGCTGTCGATCACTTCTATCGAAGTTGTATCAGTTGGCTCTGGGAATTGGTGACATTTTGAGACTTACAACCATCTCTGGCAAGTGTGGTCCCCGGATCGACGACTCTTGAAGACCTCCGGAGATATCGCGAAGGATGCTGCTTATTTGATTTCACGAAAAAATTAATGGCTGTATTTCAACCCATCGATGTAACCATCATATGAAGAATTCGGTTTTATAAAGAAAGCAGAAAAGGCAAAGGTCCAGTCTTGGCCTTCCTGGATTATGCTGCTGTTTTTTCGGCGTCGCAAAGACCTCCCTTTGACTACAGTAAACCACATAAAGATTACAAATTTAAAAAAAAAAAACAAAAAAAAAAAAAAACCAACAGAATATATTATTTTATAGGGATGCCGCGAACCACCCTAGGTTTGAATTCGAAAGATTTCAATATTTTTGAACCAAACTAAACTTTAAAAAACCATGGAGTTTCGAATTTAAAAAGTTCGAAGCTTTCACGATTCCTAAAAGTTCGGGTTCGATTATTTCAAACTTTTTTCTACTTGAGGTTAGAGAAATTCGAAGATTTCGAACTTTCCTTCCTAACCTGAAATTCGAGAGATTCGAATGTTTCAAATTTATTTAGATCTGAAATTTAAAAAATTTGAATATTTCAAATTCTTATAGAAATAAAGTTCGATAAATTCAAAGATTTCAAATTTCTTTCTACATAAAGTTCGAAAAGTTTGAAGGTTTCGATTCTCTTTTAGGGATAAATTCGGAAAAAAAAAACTTTGAAGGTTTCGAATTTCTTTTAAGTCCAAGTGCGCAAAGGTCGAAGTCCGGTTTTCATGTTCTGCCACAGTTTCAGTTTCAAACAACGTTTTCACGCCTCATTGGTTTTTACAAAATCAGGTTTAAAAAAGTTTGGGTGTAATATTTAGACTGCGCGAAGTTGGTTAAGCAATTAAATGAGACGACGAGTGTCCCGGATGAGCTGAAATATTTGCCAGTGCAGAGTGACGCGTTACAATAGATCTGTAATTGTGAATGCGAGCCCAGGGGGGTCATTAATGTGCATCACGAAGTAGTGATCACGCGAACGCACTGTTTAACGATACTCATCCAGTTCGAAACGGCCAGGGGCAGGCAGGTGGTTGAAGCACAGAAAAACCTTAAAGCAATCTGCCAAACTGCCTCCCTACCCCCTTGCACGCTGGTAGTGATCCGATCCAACGCCGCCCAAGTGACACTGGCATATAGTAAGTTTAGTTTGTACATGATGCAAAATCCTGAGACTGGGAATGAAATTTGAAAGAAAAAGTGCAAGAAGACAGAAAAAAGGGGACAGGACAACGTCTCGAACTCAACTCAGCTGAAAATTCAGCTCAGGATAACGTCTCAAACTCAATTCAGCTGAGTTTGAGACGCTGTCCTGACCCCTTTTTTATTTCTTCTTATACTATTTCTTTCGAATTTCATTCCCAGTCTCAGGATTTTTCATCATGATCAACATACACCAGCTAACCTGCACCTTGACAATCTTTTAGTTTGTAATTGCTTTGAAGGTTTATTGTCCGGGACAGAAGAAACGCCGAGCAAAAAGCACAGAAGCTGACACAACATGAGGTCGAGGAGCGTTCTACCATACCAGTGGCGTCGGAAAAGAAAGAACGGGGGGGGGGGTTCCAGTTTTCCCCCCCTTCCCCAGATATTTCGGACTGTCAAAGAAAACAATACGGGGTAAGAGGGCATGGTTGAGCTTATTTTAATCTGAAATTATTTATGCATATGTATACCTACTGTCGCTCTTCACTTGATAAAAGATAGCGTAAATGGTTATTGTTAGAAACTCGTTGTCAGAAGGCAATACTCGTCACATGCTCGGTGGTTCGGAAGTTCAAAGCTACGACTTTTCGACCTAAATAACTGTGCCACTGGTAAAAAATAATAAATAAATAAACATAACAATAAATGCAAAAATAAAAAGCTAAAAAAAACTATCAAGAACTTGCCGGAAGTGTTATATTCTTGCATATTGAGCAACCCAGAACTACGAAACAAGTTTCTCTTACCAAAATGTGTACAGGCTAAAAAAAACACGTCCCAAAAACATAAAATGATTTTTTTTTATTTTTATTTTATGACGTGCTGAATGGAACAATTTCGGAAATCTTCCCCCATGAGTTAATTTATTCCTCAACGTAAAAAAACAAAACAAAACAATAAATACATTATTTTGTATTCTGCAGATCATAATGATATGTAATGTACTGTCTGCGGTGTTAATTTAAATGCGATATTGCAAACAATTTAGATGAAAAAAATTTCCAAGTTTAGGGTATAATTGCCCGTAGATACATGTTTGGATATTTCTTCGAAACTCATCTTGAACAACAATAATCATATCTTAAGACGACACTTACCTAGGCTATACATAGATAACTGAAATAATACTACTTAAAAAACAAGCGAGCTGGTGATGATTCATGGTAATAAAACCCGAGACTCAGGAACACAGAAGGGGACGAACACAACACAACGTCTCAACGCCGACACAACATGAGGTCGAGGAGGAACACAGAAGGGGACGACGTTGTGTTGTGTTCGTCCCCTTCTGTATACATAGATACCTTAAAAAGTTTAACATCTCTACCATAAATATCTTCGGCTATAGCGCGCTTCACATATGGCGCAAACGCCAATTGTCAAAAACCGTCGTCCTTCTCACTCCTTCGGGAATCTATTTTTCTAAACTCAAGCATGCCAGATGATTGAAAGAAACGGTATTGTCTTTTGCAAGGAATGCAACACCGCATGTAAAAATGCGCAAAAAAAAAAAAAAAAAAATCGAAGCTGCTTGAATCCAAATGAAACCGCCCCGCCGGACTTTCGAAGTTCGATGAACTTCGAACTTTTACCCTAAAAGTTTGAAATTCGTTGAACTTTTAACTTTTCAGGAATCGAAAGTTCGACAATTTTCAAATTCTTTAAATTATTAACTTCGAAAGTTCGAAAATTTGTGAATTTCTTAGCGTAGGAAGTTTGAAAGTTAGAAAAGCTTAGAGCTTTTTAGTGCAAGAAGTTTGAAAGTTCGAAAATCATCGAATTTTTTAGTCTATCAAGTTCGAAAGTTCGACAAGCATCAAATTTTGCAGCGTAATAAGTTTGAAATTTTGAAAAGCGTCGAACTTCTTAGTTTAACAAGTTCGAAAATTCGACTTCCGTAGAATTCCTCGATATGGAAAGTTAGAAAATTCGAAGCATTTCGAACCGCTTGATTTTTGTGAACCTTCGGTTCGAAAAAAGTTTGTGGCATCCCTATTATTTCATTGTAACTAATCGATAGCATATCACCCCCAATCATAAAATTGAGCACCCACGAAAAATCAACAAAACCGACACTTAGCGAAATTCGCAAAACAATGAGCCCCAAAAAGTAAAATCAATTACGGTATTTCTTTTTTCCTCGCTGCTTCAAAAGCTTTTGGCAGCTGGCGAAGACTTTTCAAAGCGTCTTCGGCGTCCTCTCCCCTCTCTCTTCCGTTTTCTCTTTCCGTCATCTCGAATACTCTTGGCAGCTGCTCAACTTCCACCATAGCATGCGACACTTGATATGCGGAGCTCCAAAATGTTAGTTTACCTTCAAAACGACCAACTGCTCCGACGGTCTGCCAGCTTCCGAAAGCCAAGAGAACAGCCGGAGCTGCCGGATGCCGAAGGGCCGCACTCACCCACTTGTTGTCCTGGTTCACCAGGAGGGAGTCGCCGTTTTCCCTCAGGTCGTGGCTGAGCACCGAGCCAAAGACGTCCTGGTAGCTGATGCGGAAGCTCTGCACAAAGGTCTCCTCCATGTCCTCCCCACTGTAGTCTAGGAGCTGCTGGAGGCCCGAAGCCAGTGCCTGCACCACAGGGACCTCTGCTCTCGATGCTGCTTCGCACATTTGCATTACATTGTGATCAAGTGCGTTGCGCTCTCTTAACCTTTAATGTCCAGCATTGCCCAGGAGCAACACCACGTGCGCCTCCGTGCGCTTGGCGCTGTCTGTTGCGAGGGCAGGGCAGCACTTGGCGGCATAGGATCAAAATGCATCTTCCGAAACTGATCGCTCGTCCACTAAAACCAAGATGGGCGGTGGACGTGAGGTAGGATGGTGTGCACTGCATGCCTCGGTACAGCGAAAAGAAGAACGGGTGCAAACACGGTCGATCCGGCTACACCTTTCTCCCACCTTTCAAATTTTTTTGAAAAAAATCATTTTTGAGTTATGAGGTTTTCGGTTTTAGAGACTAGTTATATACCCTTACACTGAATTCGATTACCATATGCCAAAAAGTTACGTCGATATAAAATATTTTCCACACATTGTGAGGCAGTAACAAAGTAAAGGAGTTCAATGTTCGAATGCATTTTTCTCAGTTACACTTTTTGCTGCAAATTTCATACAAAGGAATCTTTTGTTCGAAGGTAAAATTATTCCGATACCACAATCATGATGTTTCCGAACTGAAATTTACTGGGGAATTGCGCTATCTACTTTATTTTGTTTTAAATTGAAGTCCTCATTGAAAGAAACACTGCGTTTTCAAACCTTGACATAGGACGGATATGCGTCTCATATTTTGAGGAAATAACTCTTCCTGAAATAATTACATTCGAGTTAAAAAAATCTAGATAGCCCCAGTCCCACATCCCCCACTTTATATTTTAGCAGTCAAGATGGTGCTTAATAGCTTCACTGCATGTCATAGATTTCTTGACGAAGAGTGAGACATCTTATGCAGGTACATAAAGTTGTCCTAGAGAGCCAAAAGTTTGCACAGTACACCTACATCAGACGTTACATCTCCCCTGCGAATTTCATTCGGATCACTTGAGTAGTTCAAAAGTTTAATCTCTAGACAGTGTCCCCCCTTAACTCGTAACAGCTTTCAGTCATTCCGCGTGAAGTAGGGCTACAAATGCGCAATGCTGCTCACGAGCAATGTTCTATTACCTGTTTAAGAATAAAAGATTTTTTTTTTTTTCTTGAGACCAGGTTTCTTTTATTATGCGAGTTCTAAAACCACGCCAGGTTTGTAAGTCTCCAGTATTTCGAGTAAAGTTTTGGGCATCCAAGGATTGGCACACTGGTGCCATATATCAGAAAGCCTGTAACCCTTTCAATCTCCGTACAAATTTCGTAATTTTATCATTCAAACAAAATAGTGCCGCGCCACTCGCAAGGTTTCCGGAACAACTTACTCGACAGTCACTCTTTTACTTGCAAACTTCCGTTTATGCAACGCCACCAAACTCCCAACACAATCGCAAAAAAAGAAGAAAAAAAAAGAAGGGATAAAATGGAAGACGTACAGGGTTCCAGTCCTTGAGGTCGTAGAAGGTGCCCTTCCTCCCCATGAGCTTGCGGTAGACGACCATGGGGAAGTGGACGTCCAGGATGACGTTGTTGTAGATGGCCAGGCCCAGGATGATCCCGATCAACTTGAACTGCGCGTCGCTCTCAAACGACGTCGGGTTGAACCAGTACGTCTGGGTCTCCGCATTGAGCGTGAACATGGCTGCCGCCAGACAGAGAGAGAAAGACAGACCCAATGATTCGCATGTTCCCCGCTTGGTCACTTCGCGAGTGTGACCGGTTCCCCGGCTAGAAACATCCGTCGTGACGAGCCGTAATAATGCGGCTTTTGGCACTCGGACACATACCTTGCGCTCTGCCTCTTAAAATAGACATTGCTTTTGTAGCATTGCTTTGCATTTGAATGTGACCCAGCGCACAATGACTGCTCGTAACTGCCATGGACGAGACAACATGCAGGGACAATCTTAACAAGTAGCCCAGGAAGCCCGTATAACTAGGCTGAAGGTTTCAGACCCTTCGGCCCAAAATAAACAAACATTATTTGCAAGATCAAATTCATGTGCTATTTATGAGAAACGGTCACTCATACCTAGGCCGCAGACTTTCCGGTTTTCACAGAAGAAACATCCGTTGGTGTCAAAAATACAAACTCGGTTCAAACAAAAAAAAATACCTATAAACATCAATTCCTGCCAAAAGTACTACCGTAATATCCCGAGTCATCGTCCATCCCCGAGCCATCGCCCACCCCATTTTTTGGGCCAATATCGATTTCCGAAAAAACACCGAGTCATCGCCCACCCCTTCAAATACCCCAGCGCGGACTCTGCGATCCGCGAACACTCATCCTACCCGAATGACGCGGCCGCGGACCTCACAGTTGGAGGACGTCCGTGACAAAGTAAAACGATGGAGGGAAAGACACTTCTTTTTGTTTACGCATTTCCTCCGTGAGCGACCCCAAAGTGGTCGTGTATCCGTGCGAAAAGAAAACGATGGAGATAACAAAATAAGAGTTTGTTAATGTAACCGCAGAGAGTTAGGTCAAAGCCTGTCTCCGCCGAAGTAAGGTCACCGCGAACCCGCTCCTTCTTCCCGCCCGTCGCGACCGCGTTTGTGCAATATTTTAGGCAAAGCCAAAGCGTAAATAAAGCTTTGCTGGAACGTCCTACACAGACGTTTGCAGAGCGCCCCAACCGTGCATTGATAGCCCGCCGTGCACGGACGCACGTATGTACGCACCAAACAAGAAAGTTGCGCAAGGGCTTGCAATTGACAAGGTGCCCGACTTGGCCCGACGCCAAAGTATTTGCCAACGCGACCGCCGGCTTTCCCGCTTTCCGAGCATTGCTCTTGGTCGCTTCTTTGGTCCGCTCGCTCGCTCGTTGCGCCTGGTCGGTTTTTCTATTTTCTTGTAGACTTTTCTTTCTTTTTTTTTTACTAACTAGGAGAACATAGTGGTGACATTCTTTCACGGAACAAACGTTCGCGCTATATGCAGATCGGCGGTGTTTCTAGCGCGTATGCAAGCAACGGACTTCGCTATAGTAAAATATTCTTTCGTGAGCATTTTTTTTCTATAAAACAATGAAACTAAATCGAGTTTTGAGTTTGACGTATCTCTTGTGCATCAGCGCTAGATACGCAGAGAAAAACAGGCGGTTTTTACTGCTTTTTTTTCAAGTGTTTGTGCTCACCCACCGAGACATGGCCCACCCCACTTTTTTAACGAATTTCAGGCGGTAGGGGGGTGGGCGATGACTCGGGATATTATGGTAAACCTTTTCAACTTAAACTAAAATTCTTATATAATAAAAAAAAAAGAAAACCCGAGACTAGGTTAAAACAAGAACGGAAAAACACAAACCAAAAATTCTCAGCCTTTCACAAGTTCTTTCCCACCGACATTCACCCTTTTTAGCGTCTGTCCGAAGCAGATCACCAAAACACACTAATCTTAAAAAAAAAAAAAAAAGAAATACCAATAACTACTATCGCTTTCTCTTACAAATAAACATTGAAAACCTACCAATGTCGGGATTGAATATCTCCTCCACGACCAACTGGAAGAACTCCTTGGACACGCCCCCTTCGTCGATCCCTTGCTCGCCCTCAAACTCCACCACCAGCTGCTTCTTGAGGCTGGATGGGCTCTCCATGGCCACCAGCTCTAGCTGTGCGAGAACGACCACTCTTAGTGTACCAGAATGGAATAAAAAAAAACAATACAATTAATTACCCACCAACATGGAAACAAGCACTCGTTCGATTAGTCCTAGAAATTACTCTTAGTCTTCTGCTGATTCTTATACATGTTTGAGTGTCCACATTCCCCGAAATGTCTCCCTGCACACATATCTGGTCAATCATGCCAACCACACCCGGGGTTACCCAAGAACGCTTTTGTCTCGCAAGACGAGGCAAGGGATTGACCTCGCGTAAAGCTCCCGTTGATTCCAAACTAGGGTATGCTTCTTCCTTTGGAACTGTTGCAGCTCGTTTATTCTGGGTAACACTCATTCTGCCACAAACATAACCTCAGTGAAACTCAATGGGTCCTCGGCTAACCTCTCCTTCTGCTATAAAGTCTCTTGTTCGTCTTTTTCGCAAGAGGTATATGTAGCAACCCACACTGAAACCAGCGACTTTTCATTTCAGCCTTCTATAATTTGCCAAGCATTGACCATTAGCATAAATTAGGATACCGAGTCTTACACTCATTTGTCCCGAAAAGATTTTTGGAATGAGACCCCTTCCCAGCTCCCATAGCCTCCGTAGTTAATCATCAGACATTTTGTAGCAGAGTGAACGCGTTCAAAACTAATGTTCTTAGACCTGTCCGTTGGCAAGCTCTACGAATGACCGTCATTGGGAAGCGGTCCTCTTTATTGCCCACAGACGAGCAGGTACGGGAAGATGGAGATCCTATTGCCGCCTGCGGTGCCGCTCCCACGAGCAACAGTTTTCAAACGATGCCCTTTTTCAAAAAACTTTATCTTCCCCATTAAAACTGCAATACAGTCACTTTCCATCGCAGGTGATGTGCATCCAACGTAAAAAGCTGGATAATTGAACATCTAAACAGTATTAGCGCACACATATAGAAAAGAGAGAAGATACAGGATAACGCACTCTATCATGTATCTTCTCTCGACGTGTGCACCAAAACCATTTAGATGCATCCAACTTCTGTCTGGCGTTAATGGTAATGCATTACGAATAACAGACTTATGCTATTCTTCATGGTAATGTAGTAACATACTTGTAACATTTTTAAAACGTTAACGGGCAACATACGGGCACTACTTGTTTCGAGTAATGACTAACCAAGTTATGCAAGTTAAAAAAATCTAATTTTTTTTTTTTTTTTTTCATGTTTTCAAGAGCCAGGTCATATAAATTTGTTTTTCTCGTATTTATTTTAGTTCTCTCTCGCGAGATTTCGGTTTTCGTAAAAAAAGCTAAGGTAATTATGTCAAATTTCTGCATGGACATAATGTTTCTCGAAATATACGGCACTTCTGCATACCTGTAAAGTCAACAGTAAAACAAAAGTAGCGCACGTTACTTTTTATCGGTAACTCATTTCTGTTATTTTGAGGCAACGTCAGTCGGTAAAGCATTCCCTTTGTTTGCAAGTAGCGAGTAGCACACCGTAGAGTGCTGTGCATCCGCCCATTCCGCACCAAGCGCCCACTTCCAAAATTTGAAACATCGGAAAAAACACGTGCAGTACATACATATGAAAAATTGATGACCTCACATGCTATCCCCTATTTTTTCGCGTCTATCTTCGAATTTTGAGCGGGTGCTTCCTCTCCATTTTACAGTATTTTGTTTATTTTTTTCGGTAACGCCCACAACGCCACTCCCGTTCGTAGTGCGGGTGAATGGCGTAAAGAGCACCACCAGGCAGACACACCACGAAAAGGCGCAGGCGTTCTAGGAAGCTCATTGACCGAATTTGATCTAGTAATGTCGTTCAGAGCGACGGGCGTGGCCATTTCCCGCTGCGCCAAAAAGCGCTCTTCGAGCGCACGCTCGACCACGGCGACGAGCGCACGCTCACCTTGTGGAGGGCGTCGTCGATGAGGTGGTCCCTGCGGACGTTGAGGCGCAGGTAGGGGTTGGCGGGGGCCCCGCCCACCAGCATCTGGATGACCGACAGGTGGCGCTCGCTGTACATGCGTATCCGGTTGTCGTAGTACAGGCCCAGGGCCTTGACGGCCGGCGTCAGCACAAAGGCGTGGTTCAGGAAGGAGAACTGCCCGTCCTTGGAGGCCCCCCGGGAGTGCACAAAGCCCCGGTCGGACTCCAGCTGCTCGCTCAGCGGCTCGTTGTAGAACTCCTCAAACGGGATCAGCGGCTTGCGGCAGTCCGTCACCTGGGGACCACGGGGCTCGTTAACGGGACAAAATTAATTCCCCGTAAAAACAAAGGTCGCACAAATAGTTAGCATCTGTGTTTTGGTCTGACGACCAAAACTGCCATAGGCAGAACAACCCAGATAGTTACTGGCTCAAATAAAAACCCTGTAAAGATATAAAAATTGGCGCACACATAATTGGCAGCTGTATTCCAATCTAAAGACCAAACCGTCGTATGCAGAACAGCCCAGGCCGTCTCTGGCTAAAATTAGATCCCCGTAAAAATAAAAGAAACGATTGCACAAATAATTGGCAGCTGTATTTCGATCTAATGACCCAACCGTCTATGCAGAACGGACCTTGTTCCAGTCGGAGCCGTATATTGGGAGAGTTCAGCTAATTTAGAATCTCGCCGTTGTATTTGTATCGTGTACTTAAATGCTTTTTTGGAAATGTAAATAGATTTGTAATTAAATACATTTTTAATGAAGTATTTTGTATTTGTATTTCAATACATATTTGCATGTATTTTGCCCATCCCTGCCTCAAGGACATCTAGGACGGTCTCAAGGACTCCTTCTAGGACGAGCTCAAGAACGACACCTTGGACGACCTCAAACAACCTCGACAATGACTTCAAAGACGACCTTGAGGACGATGTCTAGGACGACCCCAAGGACGACTAGGACGACCTCGAGAAAGACCTCAAGAATGACTTCTAGGACGACGCCTAGAGGACTACCTCTCGGACAACTTCTAGGACGACCTCGAGGACGACTTCTAGGATGACCTCGAGGACGATGTCTATGGCAACCCCGAGGACGACTTCTAGGACGACCTCGAGGACGATGTCTATGGCGACTTCAGGGACAGACTTCCGAGGATAACGCCGAGAGGACAACCTCTCAAACAACCTCTCCGACATCGTCTAGGACGACCCCAAGGATGACGTCTAGGATGACATTTAGGACAATGTCTAAGACAACCTCTCGGACGACCTCAAGGATGATGCCTAGAGGTGATAACAAGGGATCAGGACCTCACTATCTAATAATGCCAGGGAAGGCTGACTCACGCTGGTTGATCCCCCTTTATGTTTTTATTTATTTATACTTGCCACAACCAATGGAGAGTTTTCTGTCGGCATGTGAGGACGCATTTTAATGCGAAAGCATTAGCTGTCTCATGGAGCGAGCTGGCGTCATTAGTTGGAAGCGCGAAAACGGCTCCTAGTTTCCGCGCGCCTTCGGTTCCATTGGCTGGCGCGCATCGACGGGGCTCCCATTGGCCGCTCCCATTGGGGCCTCCGAGATCCCGAAGCGCACGTGCGCTGGTACGCAGCAGACGACAAAGGGAGCGGACGAGCAGACGACAAAGGGAACGGACGAGCGGCTTGCATGCTTTCGCATTCAACACTCATAAGAAATGCTTAGATGTACCTCGAGCTTTTTTCCCAGACCCTAGCGCATAACAGCTTCGCTGTAAAACAAAAAAAACCCTAGTCGGGATGTGTCAGGATGACATACCTTGACACCGAGGAGCTCGCAGAGAGGATCCTCCTTGGGGTGCGTGGGATCTCTGTCGGCCGCCAGCAGAGGGTTCTCGTCCTTGTCTGTACAATCCTCGTCCACCGTGTCGGCAGACTGTTCCAACTGGCCTCCCAGCACGCTGGCCATGAACAAGATCTTCATCGTCTGTGCAGGTGGTAAAGTGGGGACCAAAACCACAGGTCACGGGGAAGTCCGATGGCAGAAACCATGCACGAATCCTGTGATAAATACTAAAATGGAGCTCCGGCAGTTTTTGTTAGCTTCCTAGACTAAACTTTGTTTCGGAAAACCCAGGCTTTACCCTCCCCGGTACGCTATTTATTATTTCTAAATTCAAAATTGCAATTGAGAAAACGTCAAGTTAAGGTATTGCCAAAACCAAGATTCAAATTTTCCCGCACTCTTCAGGGAGGTGACGTCACTTGGTATACAACCTGCATGTGAAGCAGGCTATCTAAAAATTGTGGTATTTTGCACGTTTCTCTCTCGCTGTAAGGCGTCCCCCACATTCATTTCGCACCATCAAACTCCTCACAACTTGTTGGGAACAAGCTGTACTGCCCCCCTATTACAGTAATTGCACGAACATAACTCAAGTTTTTTTTTTTTTCGGAATTACGTGCTTCAAAACACACCTCACGTTATATTCGGAGTCGAGTTCAGCCAAGAGGCGCGCGAGTCTGGAGAAAGCCAGAGAAGAAAGCCATCTCTCCGGCTCGATGTAGGAGATTGGATGGGAAAAGAAGTGGGGGGTGTGCGAGGGAATTTATTAGCTATTGGACTATGTGAAGGGGCAAATAGAGACAAACATTTTTATCGCTTTTGTGTTTGTAAAACGCACGCACGCCACAGAAATGCAACGCGCCATTCGGGAATGCGGGTATTGGCCAATTCAAGCTAAGCCAAGCCAGGCCAAGTCCAGTCAACACAAGCCAAGCCAAGACCACAGACTGTGTTTAAGCAATTGTGCAACACGGTGTTTGTTTATGCGGAGGGATTAGAACAAGAATAAGTGTGATCGTGTATCAAACTCCGCAGTCTTTTTTCTGTTTGTGCATTTTTTTGTTTGTGCTCCAGAGTGGTCTGGTGTTTGTGTGTTGGTCCTTCTGCTTTGCTTTGCTTGTGGGCTGCCGGGAGCTCACACCGAAGAAAAAGGAACTACCAGACAAGAGGTGCAGTGCTGTGCATCTCTGCGTAGTTGCCAAGTGGATTGTAAACGGAAGGACCTGAGCAGTGCAGTCAAAACAAACTGTTTTTTTTTCTATTTCCAATGCATTTTCACTTCTGCTATGCCCCCGATTGTGGGAAATTTACGCGGCCTCGCGTTGTAATACAGTTGAACCTCGATTTAGCGAAGTCACCGGGACCCCCTAATTATTTCGTTAAATCGGGAACTTCGTAAAGTCGAGAAAGACATTCTTCGGGATAGGCTGCGCGGGGAATCCGGATTTGTTCGTTAAATCGGGAAACTCGTAAAATCGGGTTTCGTTAAATTGAGATTCAACTGTAGTAATATTTTTTTTTTTTTTTTTTTTTTTTGAGGGCATCAAAATTTGCTTTTGTGTTACATTCGTGGTCGCGTTATATATGTGCAAATACGGTAATATTTGACGTCACATTTCCAGCATTGCCGGTAGAGCCTCAGAGCCTTTTAGACCAAATCCTAAAATTCAAAGATTTCACGAAAATATGTTTTTGCAGTTCGTAATTTAGGTCGCTCCCCGCAGTACCTTGGTGGCCACGACGATGACCTCGTCGTCCCCGGGCCCGAACTCCCGGCTGAAGTGTCCCTCGATGACTCGCGTCGTGAGCACCTGGTGCAGCGCGTTCAGCACGTTGCGCAGCCGGTGGGGAGGGCAGTTGTAGCCGCAGTGGCGCGCCAACCTCTCGTGGGCCTCAAGGGGAAGCAGGGCGCACGCCCGGCAGAGGGCCTGCACCGTGCCCGAGCAGAAGGGGCCCTCCAGCAGGGGAAGCTCCAGCAGGATGGCAAACACGTTAAGCAGAGAGGGATTCCGCTGGTAGGCACCGTGGTACCTGCGAGGAGATCGTGGAAAGAGTCTATCACGGCGCTGATCGGGGCCCATGCCACGAGATGAGCAGCTCTCGCCTGCGCTACTTCTATTACAATGCGGCACGGCGGTAGCTGCGATGACAGGTGGGAAGACTGTGCCGAAAGCCAATCTCGGCGCCGATCGGCTCGCAGGACGGGTGAACCTTGCTCGTGGAATTTGTGGTCGCAGCGTTCTCTCGTTATGGTCGGCCGCGATTGCGGGCGGCGGATCCTAGAAGCCGAACCTTAGATGTTCCACTTTGGACGACAGATTTTGAGAGGAGCAACTTTACAAGAGCCAGAGACCGGCAATTGTTGTCCATGGTACTTGTGCTACGGCGCAGTTCTATTATGATCATGAGTAGCCGATCCCCGAATCGAAACGTGTCAACGTGCGACTTTAGGGGAGTGGGAGACGGGCAATTCTCATCCATCAGACCTTTCTTAACACATTGCTACAATTGCCCACGACGGAGAACAGCCAATCCGAGACGCATTATTCGATACCCCGGCAGGTTCTACAAAATTCGGAACCCAGAGCGCCGACCAACTTGAGCCTGTCCCATTTTCGAACTGAAAACTCTTTGCTCCTTTGCCCTGTCTCGGACCTCGGCGAGCGAGAGCAAGGGGGGACTCCGACAGGGCGGCGCCTTTTGGAGGCGTGGCAAGGACCGGCTCACCTGAGTCCAATCTCAAGGTTCTCGCAGAGGATCATGATGGCGTGCACCAGGGCGCTGGAGAAGGGCTGGTCCGGGATCGAGAAGAGCGCGTCGTACGCCAGCCGCACCGACTCTACGTCCACCGTGATCTCCTGGTTCACGGGGCCATTCAATCTGCGGCAGTGCGAACCAGTCGGACATTCACTCACCCGTAAGGTTGCCTCGCAATGTGCTGCTAATTCTGACAACCAACATGCCATAGTCGAAAAGATGGGCGACTGGAAACCCCATCTATATAGGATACCTAGTAATCATATTTTTTACGCTTTTCTTTTAACGTTTTTTACTTCTACATGGATCAGGACTCCTTGTGGTGGTCTGGAAACTGCCGAAGTTTCCAGACCAGCACTGGATTAGAGTTCCGTGACCAATACCGGATTTTCCTAACTATACACGTTTCAAAGTCGGAATCTTGAGCGGTGCACACTATCTACGGGTGAGGGCTATACAATGATTTTTATCCTGGATCTTTCATTATTGATTTATTCATTGCACCCTCAGGGCCCAAAGCATTACAGAGGGGGAGAGCGTATAGAAGGAAAGGAAGATGTAACAAATCAGCAATACAGTAAACACATAATGATAAGTGAAACGAACAGGTCAGAAGTCAGTGCAAAAATGGTAGTATAATGGCATTTCGAAAAAGTTTAGAGTCAGTTATAGAACAATCAAGTCGGGAACGTGGTTCCACTCTTCAACTGTGCATGGCAGAAAAGATGAATGAAATGTATTGGTTAACGAGTTTGGGACTCCAACTTTGTGTTGGTGATCAACTAAGAGAAACAGATGGCAAAGATAAACTGTTTTTCATTGACGACTCTGGCGGTGCGGTGATAGTTTGATAGAATGAAACGGTTTGATTTATTTTGAATGGATTCCGAAGCAGTGATGAGGGTATTGTGACCGGGATCGCAGATGGAGGCTGCACACTCTAGCTTAGGTCTTATTAATGTTTTATGGAGCACCAATTTAAGCGAAACGGGCGCCATAGAAAAATTATGCTTTAGGTAATGACGAGGTGTAACGAATTTCGTGAATGACAAATTATATTGACGATGATTTCTGTATGATACAAGCTTGTTTGTGATCTAATGAAGTAGGCATTTCTCAAGGTGTGAACTATGGCACGCTTGCACGAGACCATAGTGCAAAGCTGCTTCCGGCTCGAAATCTAAGCCGGAATACACGTCGGTGAGATCCGTCTACTTTCGTCCTATGTCCACCCTGTTCTTCAACGATCCAAAAGTGGTGTTTTCCAGATCACTCGAGTTGTTTCGCGTCACGATCGACTGTGCCAGGCAAAGCTTGTCAGGACATAAAAGAATGTCTGCTGGTATTCATTGTTTTATACCTATTCGTCCTTATTTGGGCTTCAGACGAGCCAGCACTCAACGAGTTCGCACGTCGACAGGCAAAAAAAAGAAAGCAAGCTTTGGTGCAAGCGTCCCAAATATGTCTTCTATTGTACTTGAGTTCCGTCGTTGACCGAGCCATCCACTTGCTTCCGCATTTTACCAACATAAAAACAGATGCTAAGGAAGAATCACTTATGTGCTTGCGGATAGGGAAAATAGCGGAAAGTGTCATTATAAGGGGGCAGATGGTCTATTGACGTTGTATTTTACAGTTTTCGAACACGCTGCTTGGTAGCATGTTAGGAAGTGATATCATGTGCAAGGATCCTACAGTCCAGAAAATGTTGTAAGTACGGAACGTCTGAAAAAATACTGAAGTTTTTTTCATCGCAAAATAAATGATGCATCGCCAAACGTTCACAGTCTGCCCAAACATGGCGCTGGCAGTTCGAACAAGATGCTAAAATTAAAGAACTAACCATCTTCTTAATCAAGAGTTACGCAATTTGTTTGAAAATTTCAGGGGGGAAATGGAGCCCATTCTTAGTAACCGGTGCCATTCAGCTCTGTGCATTCGAGCACTCCGTCGGCTACCATTTTCCCATTGAAGTTTTCAGAAAATCATTTTATAACTTTCGAATAAGATAACGGTTAGTTCCGAAACTTTGGCCCCTGGCTTGAACTGCCGGGGCTACGTTTGGCCGCAGAACAAGCGTTTGGCAATGCGTAGTCCATTTTTGCAAAAAAAAAAAGAAACCGCGTGAACCTTTTTTTTTTCTAGCTAAACGACCGTGTCGGCGCTCACCGCGACACAAAGTCGTCGGTGCCGGGGCTCCCGGTGCCCGCCGCCTCCGTGGCCTCCTGGCAGTCCTCGTCCTTGTCCATGTCCGTCTCCATGGCCCTGAGCTCCTCCTTGGTGAGGCCGCCCCCGGAGGGCTCCCCCTGGGGCCTCCTGGGGAAGCTGCGCTTGAGCCAGCCCACCCGCGAGTACACCTGGCCCAGGGCGTGGATCAGGGGAGTGTAGTTGCCCAGGGCCTCGCACTCCTCCATCAGCTCCAGCAGCAGCTCGTACGTGAGCATGTGGCAGACGCGGGGCGCACCACGTGACGTCGTCCGCTTCGGCCGCCCTGCAGAGGACAGAGCGAGGCGGGAGCTCCAACAATGTCGCTGGTTGCGCCAAACGGCGGGGCGCGTCTTTCGAATGCCCGGCCTCCCCCGCACGCCTTGCGCTTTCCGCCGCGCTTTTCCGCCAAAGCGTCGTCGAAGGTAGGCAGGTCACGCTTGAGGCGGAAAAACTGCCGGTGACCATGGAAGACGAGGCCTCCCAAACGCCGTCGCTAACAAATCCACGCGGCATCTCACGACGAGCGCGACGCTGGCCCATTGAGACGCCAATGCGCACGTCCGTCGCTTTGCGTCGTGCTCTTGTCGAGCTCTGGCGCATTTGCCGCCTCGGGCACGACGACCGGCGTGCGCGGACCTCGTCTTCAGGGCGGCATTGGCTCGGACAATCGGAGTTTGCCTGTGGGGTACGGCGTCTGGAACGCGTCTCCGACCGGTGTGTTTACTGCGTCCTCCTACGAGGTACCTCAACTTCCACCCGACGACGTCGTAGAAGTGTTTTGTCGATGCCCGCCGAAACACTGGCGGAACCGGATGCAGCCAACGCCCCGTTCTGACGTGGGTCGCGTTTCGGCTTCGCAGACGCTTTGGCAGCCGGGACACCACGACGATGGCGAGTCGCGACCGCTCCTACTTTTCGCCCCAACTTTTACGACTGACCGCCAAGACTGCGACGTCCGACGATGCGACGCGCTGGCCGAAACAATGCGATTTGTTGCCGCTTCAGGACCACTTTTGAGGTGTGGAAGGAATGGGACGCTAAACACGTCAGTCGAACGCGCGCTTTGTGCGCCATACTTTAAGGTCGGACTGACGACCAAAATGGACCCATGCAAATCGTTTCCTCTTGGGTCGGACCTCTTCCTACTTTTGCTACTCTAATGCGCGAGTTCTGCGAGACTGTCAACGTGAATCGAGGTGTGAAATTAAGCGCCGGGTCGACCCTTCTGCGCAACGCTGGCGGGGCTGACACAGATTCCAAGATGCTCCGAGAAAACGTGAGAGATATAAAATGGAGAAAAAGGAGAGACAAAGAGGCACTTCCCATTTCACTTCTCTATGGCTTGTATCAGCATCACCTAGTGTGAGAAGGAAAGGGTGGAGGCCCCTCCTCGAACCCTTTTCCGTTTCCGACGTGCAGCACTGCAAAACCTATGCCAACGGTGTGCAGAAAACTTGACGAAGAGCATAAAGACTGGTCTCGAAGAACTCTCCCCTTAGCCGCCAAGAAAGACACCGTCTTTCCCCACCTGTCCTCACCTGTACGCCCCTTACAATAAAACGCTCAAGAAGTTTATGTACAGACTTACGCCCCATATCCTGGAATGTAACCCCGGAGTGTAAGGTCAAAGCCGGTCTGCACCGAAATAAGGTCACCGTGAATACCCAAGACAAAGCCAAAGGGTAAATAAAGATTTGCTAGAATGCCACACACAAACATTTGTAAAGCATCCCATTTCGAGCTCCGTGTTCGTGGTGCCATCCACGCCACACAGCAGCCACGCACGGATGCAAATATGTATGCACCAAAAAATAAAGTTGCACAAGAGCAGCCTGCTCCTTGTGAATGAAAAGTCACCAGACTTGGCCCGATGCCAACGTATTTGCCAACGCAATCGCCGGCTTTCCTGTTTCTCCAGAATCACTCTTCGTCGCTTCTTTTGCCCGCTTGTTGCACCTAATTAACCTTCTTATTTCCTTGTAGAATTTTTTTTTTTTTTTAATAATGAGAACTTAGCGATTTTTGAAATCAGCTTTTACGCAACAATCATTAGGGCTGTATGCCGATCGGCAGTGTTCATCGCACGTATGCAAGCAGGGGACTTTTTGATAGTAAAACATTCTTTCATGAGCATTTCCTGCACAAAACAATGAAACTAATTTGAATTTTGAGTTTAATGTATCTCTCGCGCAGCCGCGCTAATTAAGTACAGAACAATGGCCGTTTCTTTTTAGCTTTTTCTAAACTTTTTTTGCGCTTACCCACCGAGACATGGCCCACCCCACTTTTTTGATGAATTTCAGGCATCAGAGGGGTGGACAATGATTCAGATATTACGGTAGCTCTGACGTTGCATGTTTAAAATGTGCCCAAACTGGAGATGCCCTCCACTTGGTGAGGGGAATAACAAAGGAAATTCGGGTACCTGAGGAACATGCAAACTCCCTGGCACCCCTAGGGGGTGTTTTGAGGAATCCATTCGAGAACTACGACTGAGCAGAAGAGTTTGTCCCCATGTACCATTTGTGCATTTTAGGCTCCCGTTCCGACTGCCCCATGTAGGAGCGTGGCACAGTGGCACGATTCCATAGTCGCCGATAAGGTGACGAGAACAACAGCAAGGAGCTTCAGCTGTCCTGCCTCCAGCCTCCTGCCTTCGACAATGCTTCGGCCGTGCCTTCGACGATGCTTTGGCATCTCGTGCACCTTGTGCGCATGCACATGACCAAAGCACGGCGGAAATCACGGAGTGCATGCCGAAACTACGGACCTTTCCAAAAAAGGACTCCTGGATGGTTCCATTTCCAGTGTTTGTGCGTACGACTTGCGATTTGCTCGCTTCCAGGAGCGACGAAAGTGTGTGTGCGGGGCTGTGGTTATTGCACGCTTGGCCGAGGACTTGTAAATACAGTGTAGACCGCATATAACGTATGTCGCGGGAGTCGAGAAAATCCGCACTATAAGCGGTACCGCACTATAACCAAAACATCAATTTTTCAGGCCAAAATACATGCCATGAGACAACTTACACTTGTGAAAAGAATTTATTTTATGTTAGATAAAAAATAAAGCTTAGTTTGAGGAAAGTCGTTATTTCACCTGACTAGTACAGTTCTGTCTCAAGTGTGTTACACATTTTGAAAGAAATGAGCAGCTTTTGCCTGGCGCAACCTTTTAACGGCGTCGCGGGTTGCGGACGGACGTTGAGAGCGTTCAGGATTGCTAACCCTAATCACTTTTCTCCGGAGATGAAAACGCGTGAAAATTCGCATCCTTCACACGGTACGCGCCAGTAATACCTTGAACTTGAGCGCACGCATGAAATGCGCCAAATAAGAAATCCGGGCGATGTTCGAGGACACGAATGCTTAGAAATCACCACTGTAGTCGAAGTAAACAAACACGACGACACGGGCGTTTCTGCCGTCTTGAGAGCGCCGCCACGACATCGCCGCACGAGTAGGTGGATCTTCCCTTCTAGTACGTGCTGGGTTATCTAGCGACACACAATGAAAATTCACAGTCAAGGATAGCGCTTTTACGCGGAACGATGAGATGAACGCCGTCTACGACGACGATCACAACCGACGCCGTGTTTGCGGATAGGAGCAGCCGACCCGCGACCGGCATGTAATGCGCGCAACACTTCTCCTCGACCTGCGATTGGTCTGTCGCTGCGGTTGTTTGTTTCCAACGCAGCGGAGGGACGCACGCACGTGAACGACACGTGCGTGCGTCCCTCCGTCGCTATGGCAACTGAAGCCTTTCGCTTCTTCCCGCTTCTTCGAGCAACTCGGCTCTGGAGCAACTGCCACGCGAGTGCCGCTTGCTGCTCGCGCCGTCAGCGCCGTTATCTAGTGTCGCACAGGGAAGCGCGCTCGCTGCTCCGGTCGTCGGCGCGACCGGCGGGCTGTGCCAGAAACCGCACTATAACCGGTATTTCCCTTCGCGCGCCTGCATTTTAAGCGGTATGTAAATACATGGAGTTCTATGGGAGGCGAACCGGTGGTTTAAAAAAACCGCGTTATACCCGGTCCTGCACTATAAGCGGTTACGTTGTAAGTGGTCTATACTGTATAGAAATGGCGTATAATCGAGGTGAATTTCGTGCCACACCCACGATCTTGAGAAAGCAGTCCTTGTTTCGTACCTCGATCCTGCTGAAGTGAAGGAGACTCTTTGCTTTCCGGAGGCGTCTGCTGGTTGCAGATGATTGGAGTTGCTGGCGCGAAGGTGCAGTACAGGTCTATCTCCATGTCCTGCGAATTCGCTAGGCCGGGCTGTGGCGCTGACGATGCGCCGACGCCCCCGCAATTTGCAGCAGACTGCTTGGCTGCAATGCAAAAGGACGACCTCGACCTTAGGCTTACAGAACGGCTTACGGCCACAGTGTGGCAATTAGCCCCAGAAAGATTGTTTCAATTAGCGCAAATATTGAAACAAAGATCTTGCATTCGTCGTAAAATCTGAAACATTGCCGGCCCAAACATTCACGAGAGGATTCGCCCTAGAAAATCATTTATTTTTATTCATTTTAAACATAATGCGTATTATCGAAAAAAGCATGTGCACTTGCACTATCTATATTTACACTATCTACAGCATTTGTTGAGAGAAAGCTCTATTTGTCGATACATTTAACAAAAAACGTTCCTAAATGAGTACACTAAAGCGACGACACATAATAGGTCTGTTCGATTCACCTGAACTGGCTGAACTAGTTCAGCAGTGCAGGAACTGGTGCATTCGATTCAACCGGAAGTTGCACGGCCGCTGCACCGGTGCCTTCGATTCATCCCAGCTCTGAACGAGTTCAGACCCAGTTCCTCAAAATCTTGCACCGGCTCCGGAGTCAGTTCAGCGTTCAGAGTCCGTACAGAAGCAGACAACACTCCTCGTCCGTCTCTGCTCGCAGTGCCATTTTTCGCAGCTCTTGCTCAGATGTCTGCGATGTTTAACAATTAAGCCGATACGGAGGTTGCATTTCCTCTCATTTATGATAATAACGTACCCACTGTGGACGCGGAATTGAGATCATAACAGAGGGTAGGAATTTGCTTGATTATGATATTCTGAAAGCGTTTTAGGCACCTGCTCGCGTAGGTTAACTCCCTGTGGTAAGTGTTAAAATATTGGCTCACGTAAATTGTTTCTTTTTGATGCTATGTGGGGATCCACAGTGTTAACATTCTTCCTTACAGACACGGGAAGGTATTGCACTCTTGATAGTCCCCGCCTTCAGTTGCTCTTGGATGCATACTGACGACTCCGGTACTTGCAGAAGTCTGGGATTTAGTACATTGGCCCTCGCATGCCCCGTAGCTGAGCATAATACTGCATGCTTTGTCCGCTGGTATGTGTGGACGCCCACTAACGGGCCTGGGAAAAACGCCGAGAATTGGCATTGGCTTGGTAGTTCCACGCAGGTCTTTTTTGAGAACCAGAATAAACGGTTCAGCTTGACGCCAAAGTTAAAGGGGCACTGACACATCAAAATCATATTTTTTTTTATTATCCGAAACGATTGAAAACGATGCCGGGACATTACCCTCAAAATTTGAAATTTGGGAGTTCAGTATTTGTGAAGTAAAAAAACAATTTCCAAATGCCGAATTCGAAGTTCCCGCGCGATCGGCGCCGGTGCCTTGACGTCAAAAATCGCGGAGACCTGAGAGTCGACTTTTTTTCACCACTCCCTGTTGTTGCCATGGCGACCCAAAGCGAGGAGGAAAGGAGCGATTGCCGCTCAAAACCGGCGGACCGGTTTTGAGCGGTGTCGCCTGTTTTCCGTTGGAGGATACAAATCCAGGAGACGGCACCACAACGAACTCCCGATTTTTGGTATTTCAAAAAGAAGGGCCGTAGTGCGTTCGCAATTGCGTTAAAAAACATGTTTTACGATTGCCGTAATTAAATGTTATAGAGATGTCGCCTACAAAGCTTCTAAATTTCCTGATTTTTGACGTCACCGATCAAAAGAAGCGAGGAGGCGAGAGGCGGGAAAATCAAACGCCAAAAATAAAAAGGCGCGCGCGCGCGTGGGAAAATTTTTTTTCGCGATGCGTTTTTTTTTGCGTGTCTATAACTGCAACTTGCATCGTTTTAGACAATAAAAATAAATACGACCTTTGGGGTGTCAGTGCCCCTTTAAGGTCGATAACTGTCTTGGCCAAAACGCTATCGTCAGGCCTTCGTCTTTGAGGTGACCGCTACCGACCGCGCGCTACCGCCGCCAGTGACCACCAGTGACTCCCGACGCAAAATCATCCTGATGCCATGAACCTATCGTCGCAATGCGAAACTCTAGAGACATGGAATGAATCTACTATGGCTAAATGAATGTGAAGGACACAAACGCTTATGGAAACGATAGGAACCGAACGGCCATTAAAAATGCAGACAGAAACACATTTCGTGCAGAAAACGTTTTAGTACACTCGAATAAATAATATTCACAGAAAAGATTCTGTTATTATACTTTAAAACTAAGGAAACACGAATGGACTCATCAAACCGCGACTAATTAAATGCAGCATACAACTTGGCGTTGAGAAACAAGAGCCAACAGATGCAGACGACACCCTGCGCTTCTGCTCGGAAAGCCGATCACAGCGCCAGTCCTAGCGCGGCGGCTGCACTGGTTCTGCGCCGCCGCTGCACGACTCCTGCACTCCTCTGAACTCGGGCAAAACTAGTTCAGAGCTTTCCGGCCGAATCGAACAGACCTAATGATTTTGAAGAGTTTTGTTTTAGTTGCTTTCTTATAGTTTGCATGAAACTAACACATTCGTAAATACCCTTAAAGTGATGACCACGTAGGAAGCTAAAACTAATTTCATCCAAGGCGACATTATCCTGGCACTCACGGGCAGAAGGTTTCTTCGGCCTTCGGTAAACAGCTTTGCATTGTATGCATTCAATTTCATAAATGTTTTGCCGCGATAAGAGTATTCATGACACCGAAAACCGAAGGTACTCCTATTCGAAACGAGCAATGTTGCTACAACGCTTGGATGACAACAGTATTAACTAGGGCGCTTCTTTTTTTTGGTACGAATGCAGTACCTTACCTTTCGTTGAGGTAACGTGTATGGGGCTTGCACGTGAAGTGCACTCGTCGTCCAGATCCATCTCCTGAAGACCGCTGTTGCAAGTCGCCGCTGTCGTTGGCACGGTTAAGCTGGTGCCTCTACTCGTTGCGCCGTCTGCGCGCGACGTGCCGGATCGGCCTGGATGGATGGATGGATGGACGGACTGACGGATGGATGGATATTTTTTTCTGCACCCTTTTTAATTTTAACAGGTGGTACAAAAAATAATGAACAATCTTTGGGGGTCGGGCAAAAAAAAAATAAAACAACCACCCTTCCTCGTTTGGTAACTATAAATGGATGCTAATGGCTGTAGCCTTTATACAGGCGGTACCTTGCACCACCTAGCCATTAAGCCATAAATATTATTCCTCGCCCTTCTTATTGGCTCCTCTCTGCTCTTTTGTAACTATCGCCAGGTAGTGTGGGATATCGCCAGGATGGCATTTAAAGGATAGAGAAAAAAAAACCTCAAAACGTTCTGCCCCCGGCGAGGGAGTTGCCAATTTTCTTCTGTCCCACCTGTCCCCAGGTATGCTAGTTAGTTTTACTTGATTCAGTTTTCCCTGGATAATTTCAATCAATTTTCGAACCTCCTCTCTGCGACTGAAATCCTTTTCTCCTCCATTCTTCCATCCTCACCAGCAAAACCCAGCAACCCCGCCAGATCCATTATCCCTTCAGGAAGGGTGGGGCAAAGACTTCAAAACCAAATGTTCTAATGTCTCACTATGGCACACGGCACATAAAGTATCTATCTCTCGAAATTTAGCCCCATGTTCTTAAAACTTCCGTTCTCACCTCAAACGGCCCAAAGAGTTCCATGTAAATTATAAAATACCTTTTCCTTTCTCATGTCATGCTTTTGTGGCCTATGCATTGTTAAAGCTGATTTTTCTTGCATTCTTTCCTCCTACGTTTTCCTACGGTAGAAACTGTTTCAACGTCCAACATCACATCAGAACATCTTAAAAATCATTTCGACGTCCGCGACGTCACTTCAGTAGAACATCAAAATAGTGGCTTTATTATTTCAACGTCCCCCGACAATGCAGCCACGGTAGAAGTTTCGCGGTTTTATTCTGTTTAATTTCTGATAATGTTGTCAGTGTAGTGTTGACATGTTGACGGAGTCATGTGTTGCATGCCTAACAAGTTTCGGACCCATAAAAAAAGAAATACGTGGCAGTGGAAATGTCTTATCCAGCATGTGTGAGGGGCTGGCTCGACAGTTTACTCTTTTGGACGTGACACGCCCGTATGCGATTTCAGCACGCATCTAACTTGAAATATTGAATCTACAACAAAGGCAAGCTGAATATCCGTCTCTCCTGCCTATACGTAACAAATGTAAGTGCCTACTCTACGTTACAGCGAGAAATCAAACATTGCCTCCTTGATGTTTCTTGTCCGGTGCAAACGAACGAAGCCTTCGGCGCGGTTGTACGAGATACGCAGATCTTCCAATCAACTGAAAATTTATGACACGACATTCAGCTCCTTTGTATATATAAAACACGCTAAATAAAACGTGAAAAGCAACGGTGCCGCATTCTGCAACGTTGGGCACAACCAAGCGAATGTTATGTGTGGCCTGATAGCTGATAATGTACTTTGAGCAGTTTTTTTGCATTCCACACTACTGAAAAGGTCATAAAAACTGCAGTCGACTCCCCATTTGTTTCCAGAAAATGCATGTTGAACAGCGACACTGCCTGCAAGCAAGATGATATTTGTTTGAACACCACTTTCGATCACTTTCCAGTCCGAACTCCCAAGCTCCAAAGTTCTAAGTTTGAGATGTCAAAATAAGGAGAAACAAATATTTTGACGGGGGATATCAAAATGATTTTGAAAATATCAGGAAGTGGCATCACAAACGTCAAAATAACATTGAAAATTTTTGTTCAACGTTTATTCCTTTCTTTCTCTTTCGCTTCCTTTTTCACAGAACTAGTCTGCTCAGCCCCCTCACTAGTGTGCAGGTATTTGTCAGCTTACAGGTTTGGTTTAGAGTATAGTAGATACTTGAACACTTTTCGTGCCCACTGGGTATCATCCATTTCAGTTAACCTTTCTTCATATTTAAATCTTCAAATTTAAATTTCCTAACTGCCACTCTGCTCCCAGAGGACGACCAGCCCATGTCCCCTGTAGGCTTTCATTTGGCGTCTTTCCATGTGCTCCCAGTGCCAACCTGCCTACGCTTCTCTGTCGAATTTGCAATCCTGATTGAACCTCTGATCTCGTGCATAGTACCCCATTGCCAAAAGACAGTCCTGGCACCATTACTCCTAACCACATCATATGTATTATAGTTCCATAATGCCTCGAGTTTCATAATACCCAAATTTCTTTTCCCACTTCTAGTTCTATTCTCCTCATGTTCATCTAGAAACTTTCTCTCCTCACTGAGCCAGACTCCCAGATATTCATATTTTTCTACATGGTCTATTTCGCTCTCTTGTATTTTCAAGGGTTCCCTCTTTTCGTCGTTGAACGTCATTACTCCAGACTTGTCACTACTAAAACTCAAGCCCAAGCTGTCCCCTACCTTTCCAGATATTCCAGTTAGTTCCTATAATGCATCACGGTCATTTGCCCTGAGTAATTTATCTTCCGAGTACATTAGCCCCGGAATTACTTGTAATACATTTCTCCCTCCTTCCATATAGGTAACGTACGTCAAAACCTAAATTGCTCCACTTTAATTTCTTTTCCATTTCACTTAGGTATATCATGAGGAGCATGGGTGACAGTGGGCAGCCCTGTCTCAACCCTCTTTATATTGCTGCTGGTTATGTAGTTTCTGCTTCCCGCATTATAACTACCTCGTTGTCTGTGTACAGCTGTTGCAGAAACCTAACCAAATCTGCATCTACCACTTCAGCTGGTCCCAGAGACTTTCTGGTTTATATTGTTGTAGGCTCCCCTGATGTCCAGAAAGAATAACCATAAAGGGGCTTTGGCTCTTCATTGCTATCTCTATACATTGAGTGATGACGAACAGGTTATCTTCTCGCCTTCTGTCTCTTTGGAACCCTGTTTGAAGCTCTCCCAGAATTGGCATTCCCTCCGCCCATTCCTCCAACCTTTGCTTTGCTATCTGCATAGCCAATCTGTATACAACTGACGTTACTGCTATTGGGCAGTATAACTTGATGTTTTCTTTGTTTCCTTTGCCTTTATATATGTCTCATTGTGCCTAGTTTTCGATCGTTGGGTATGCCTTCTCCAATAATTATTTGGTCAATAACATGCTCTAACTTCGATTTGCTTGTTCCACCTAGGGTCTTTACGAGTCTCGTGGGTCTGTCATCTGGGCCTGTCACAGTACCTGGTGGAACCTCACCTTCAGCCTTATCCCATTCCCCTTGTGGTTGCCTCCCATGTTACACTACTCTGTTCTTTCTGCACGCTGCTGCTGTCAGTGCTCCGAGCTCTCCACACTCCCTCTACTCAAGCTGTGAAAAAGTCCCTTCGGTTGACCGCCTAATATATGCTCGTGCCTCTTCCCCCATAACCCATCTTCTCCCCTGTGCTTTAATCTGCTTCCAGAACATTCTCGCTGCATTCCTGTCTTTCTTATTTATCTCCATCAACTACTGTACTCCTGCACCCCCGATTTTGACCTGTAATAAAGATGATGCCTCCCTTTTTCTCTTCTAGAAGTTCTCCCATCTGGACGCAACTTCTGCTGGAATGGCTTCCCTTTTCTACGACCCCCTGTGCTCCCGAGATGCCTCTTGGCGTCGTGCTATGGCTGCCTCGACCTCCTTATCCCACCAGCTTTCTGGTTTGTGCTTTTGTTTACGCTCTCCTTTTTTTGTCGACATTTTACAAAAAAAGAGTTCCTAAAAGAGTCTGCATTAAAGCGATGATGCATTGTGAATTTGTTGTGTTTTGTTCTAGTCGCATTGTCGTAGTTTGCATACCTAACACACTTATGAATATTATTAAAGTGATGACCACGTAGCAAGCTAAAACTAATTTCATCCAAGTCAAAATTATCCTGGCGCTCATGGGCGGAAAGTTTGTTCGGCCTTCAGTAGAGAGGCCGAGTGTGTAGATCGATAGCAATCGAAAGAAAAAAACGGACAGCTTTGCGTTGTGTACATGCAGTTTTTGGTTTTGCCGCGATATGAGTAACCATGACACTAAGAACCGAAGGCATTCCTACTCCCAACGAGCAACGTTGCTACAACGCTTGGAGCAGGATAGTTCTGACCAGGACACTTTTTTTTGGCATGAACGCAGTACCTCACCTTTTGTTGAGTTAATGTGTATGGCGTTTGCACGTGAAGTACACTCGTCGTCCAGATCCATCTCCGGAAGAGTGCTGTTGCAAGACGCCGCTGTCGTCGGCACGGCTAAGCTGCCGCCCCGACTCGTTGCGCCGTCTGTGCTCGACGTGCCGGACCGGACTGCATGTATGGACGAATGGATATTTACTGCTGCACCCTTTTTTTAACAGGCAGTAGCCTGCACTATTTAGGCTGAAAACTAAACCACACATGAGCCCCCCCTCCCCTCTTTTCATATTTCTGAGCCAAAAAAACTACCTGTACTAAAAATCAGAAAATATATGCAGGTCGAAAGGGTACCAGGGTTGCCCAATAGTTGGCACCGGTGTGCGCGTGTTCTCTCAACGTGAGCAGTTACAAAGCAGTCGATCGCACTTACATGCAAATGTGTAAATTACTCTCTAGCTTGGCGGGCCTCGGAGCGTACGCTTTCTCCAGCGACACACACAATGCTTTTCTCAAGGATGAAGAAAGAATAAAACAATTAAAACAGGGACAACACAACCACATCTTTCATTTCTTTGCTTTTCTATAGAAGACTCGGTCAATCCCGTCAAAATATCAAGGCGGCTGTTCCGTACAAACTGGTGCCACAGTGCACGCAGAACGCGTGTGAGGTCGAAAACAGTGTTTCTGACCCCGGCTCAATTGTGGTGCTGTCAGGTCATGGGCTTAAGCTGAGCTAGTTTGTTTGTTGCTTACGATGGGCCAGATGAACAAAGGTTACACCACACAAAAAAAAAAATTTACATTGCTGGACTTGCAAAAGTGGAGCATTAAACAGTTGCAAGTCCTGCAGTGTGAATGGTGTATTTTTTTGAGTGTGGTGCAATCTGTATTCAGCTGGCCCAACACATTCCATCAGGTGTCATTATGGAAGTTTTTACGCTCTACGCATGCCCAGCAGTGCTGCTGCTACGGTGCCTAATCGCGTCTCCAACTGGTGTACTGCGTCCACAAACGTGGCCCCTCGATTTCTGCCTCACAATATCACAGGGGTGTTATGGTGTTGCCTGCTGTGATCCTGGCTGTGGCACGGCGACAGATACGGCAGACGCCTATTCTTCTATGTTTAACTCTCAGCTCGACAAACCACTAAAGCTTTGGCAGCAACGAGCTTAGACGCCACGACGATCGAGACACTTGCATTTGCGAGTCTTTTTTGTTGGAACTTCTGCCGAGACTGCAACATCCGACAACATGACATGCTGGCTCCACATCATTTCCTGCCACTTTGCGAATATTTTTGATGCATGGGCTGTATAGGAGGCAAAATTCACCAGTCCAAGACGAGTTCCAGGGGTCCGATTTTGGTCACAGCAAGATTTAATTTGCCTCTTGCGAAGTGAGCAAAGAGAGCATTCGTAGACAATTTGTCTGCTAACATGAGCAAAGAATGCAGTTCATCTGCAATTGAGCGCCATTCGCAGACAAATAGAACAGAAAACACTGTACGTCATCTGCTAATGGACCGAAAAAATGTTGATCGTCTGCTACGAAATGAGCACCGTGGCAGAGTGAGATCAGATGAGGGCAGAAATAGTAACTGTCTGCTATTTCATGTTGGAAGCCATTGAAAACTCACACACCTTTTGCAAGCCTAAAGTTTTTCTGCTGCCACATACAAGCTGACAGTGACCGGTAGATGAAGGAGCACCAAGGAAAAGTGATATTTTCTGTGAACTGTGTCGGTTTTTTTATGTCATGTTCGCCAAACTGCTACCACGACGAGTGCTCTGTGTCGGGGTCTCCTTGTCATGTTAGTCAGTACGCTTTCAATTTCTGTGCGAGCATTTTTTCAAATTTTAGTACTCCGTATAAGAGTTTTTACCCTGTTGCGGCTAGGGAGAAGGAACTTAGTCAAGCAACAACAGTCTGCTCCTATTTTCTTCCTCCCCCTCTCCACTGGAGGGAAACAATAAAGTTGAAAGTTGAAAGCACATGAGAGGTCACGAGATCTTTCTTACTAGTACTTGGGAGTTGGTGAGCCTTGCCAAAATTTTGCACAATTTTGAACCCGCAAACGGAGAGAAAATGTTTCATTGGTCGGTTGCGTGCACGCTGTGGTATCACGTCCAATCAGAGACCAAGAACACTCTCGCTCTCGTCTTGACCGAAATCGGACCCCAGGCAACGTACTGGCACCAGAAAGCCACGTGGAGAATGCACTCACAGGGAGCCTGGCGGTTGTGCAGGTCTGCCGACAACTTTGCTGTTCCCACGCAGAGCTCCGCCTTAGCAACTACGAGCTGCAGCGCGCGCGCCGCCGCATCATTGGGCGACAGGGGTCCCAGGCGGCCATTGGACGCGCAGTGCTGATTGGGGCAGTTCTGGCGGCCGCACCCGTCCGTCAGCTGGTAGTAGTAGCGCTCTATCAGCTCCTTCACAGCTAGCTTCCTGCGACAGACGACAGACATTTACGACGGGTGTCGCCAAGCAATGCACGCCAATCCCTACCCCGTCCTGGCACGGTTTTGTACAATGTTTTCCCAAATAATTATAGTTGAAAGAGGCAGATGAACTATGCTTCATCTCACAAATGTCTGCAGTAGAGACAAAGGCACAGGTGCGCGATTCTAGCCCAGCGGAATGCTTTTGTTTGTACAAAAACTTGTGCACAGGAGGCTCTTTCCAAAGCCACATGCTCATGCCTTTGTCTGCAGCACAGATGTTTGAGATGAAGTCTAAACCTACAAATCACATGGAATAAATGTTACAAAGCCACTGAAAGACAAAAATTCGGAAGAGCCAGGATTCAAGCTCCGGGTCTAATAATTATGTGCACATCCACATCTCCTCAGACAAAACCTACTAGCATTGCGCCCTCCCCCCACCTACCCACCCACATGAATAAACAATTGAAAAAATGCACAGCTACTTTGAAGACTAAAGCATGGCTGAAAAAGATCAAAAAGGTACAGTCATGTCCCGTTAATATGGACCCAGTTTATGTAAGAATACTACACTATATTGGCGGCGTGCCCAAACTACAGGGGCTGCTTTTCTAGCTATCACCATCATCGTTTGACGTAGCAAGTAGGAAAGCAGAAGACGGCGCAGCTCACTTCATGTGTTCGGGTAATTTGACGATACCTATTTCCCGTGTTTTTTTATTAAAGGATACTTGTGGTATGGCATTTTATTATTGCTCGAAGGCGTGGCACAAGTAGTAGTCAAGCCAAGCAAGCATTTTTGCCGCTACTGTTTAAATGTCAAAGTTCACGGATGGTGGTATAGAGAGTATTCACTGGATGCCATATTTGTGGGTGCTGTTTAGAGTGCATGCTCAGAACGAGCTCACATTAATAGGTTGCTAAGACCTGCACTCCTGAAAGTGTGGAATGCATGCTGCAAAAGAACTGTGGAAGCTCGCCACCAGCACACGCTCAGGAGTCCCGCACACAGCTATGGCCGCCAGTGAATGCTCCATATACTTTTCGCTATGACAGTATGGAAGCACTGGATAACAAAGAAAAACATATCCAGCATTTTACCGCATTAAAACACATACCACGGTAAACAGGGTACAATTCTCATTACCTCGACGAAGAAAAAAATGAGAAAGGAATGGTGAATCAGGCTGAAAACTTGAGAACCTCTCGCATGTTTGGTAAACGCTTCAATGAAAGCAACTTTGTGTGCCCTGTTGGTTCCACTGCCTTCTGTGAGTGCTGGTCTCTTATTATTTCAAGTTGATTCCCTTTTGCATTTTGTTAACCAGTGAACAAATGCTTTTCCGAAACAACTGGCTGGAAGAGGCGGTGGCTGGCTCCAGAGGTTGTTTCAACCAAGTTCCTGTTTAATCACCCGGTCGAGGAGAGACGTGCTGAACTACTTCTGCAATCGACGCCCGTAATATCTAATAAGTCGGTTACACCTCAGCGTCCCAAACACGAGTTTGACACCTGCTGTGGATTACGAAAGTTTGTTTGTTTTTGCAGACCCAAATAATTCTACAGAACTTCTTGTGCGCTCCTCGTGAAGGGCGTTTAAATTTATAATCAATTTCTAGGAAAATTTGGAGAAAACAAATGAACCAATTGCCTTAATTTGTAAGGCCCAACCTGGAAATTGATAAAGTTTGGAGAATTTCAGTTTTTCTTTGAGCAGTCACAATCTGGCAAATAGCTTTACCGCAGATTCAATGTAAGAGAAAGGAAACACCAGACCACCTCAAAAGAACAACAAAAACTTAAACTTGGTCCGCAGGCTGCCATACAAGTGCTAGCCAGCAAATGTCATATCACACTTGGACATAAGCGTCGGTATTGGCAAGCTTCATTAGCCAAAACAAGTGTGCAGCACAATGCAACAGAACATTGTGTGTGCATGCGCACATGCCGATACAACAGCACGTCCTACACATTGGCAAGGAAAAACAAAATTTTCTACACGACCCTCCGAAGATCTAACGAAACAAGAATCGGAGAGGCCGAGAACAGCCCTGATGCACATGGCTTAACCTGTCATGTCAAGCTCCAGGCTTGTTTTTGAACATTTTAAAGGTTGAATCAAACAAAGTGACTCAGCTGTATTACAGTAAGAACTTGCAGAAACTTCATACGCCTTTATAAACATAAATAGACCGATATCGATCGGCATAGAAGCGAGCAAACGCAACCCCCTCCGTGCGACTACTTGTTGCGTCGTCTGCTAGAATCCTATTCATTACGTCGTACGAGCGCGCCCGCCAGGTTGCACTACCAAAAGATCTCGTCCTCAATATGCAAAATTTTGGGGGACGCACTGGGTAAACACTTGCAGTTTTGTCTGGTTCTTACGAACGACTCACGTTTCAACCGATTTTCGAGACGATCGGAAATTCCCATAGTAACTGGACTTCACTATATAGTTTCTCGCAATATTAAAATCTGCGGTAGAAGATCCATTTTAGTGCAAACTTTCTGCCTTCGATGATGCTTAGGCATCTTGCCAACATGTGCAGTTAAAGTGTGACAGAAGTTCAAGAAGTATGTGCTGGGACAAAGCTTTTAAAAACCTTTTGTTGCTCGAATAAAAAATGAAAAGTATATTGCTAAAATTCAATTTTTGAATGAGTAAAGCTGTACACACTACGTCGTACACCTCGACCGGAAATGGCTATGCACTACGCGAAGCTCGTATAAAACAAATGGTTACGAGTTTCCGAAGCGGTAGCGTAGCTTAGTGGTAAGGCGTCTGCTTCATAAGCAGCGGACCCCGGTTGAATCCACAGTGTGGGCTTACTTTCTTCTTTCTTTCTTTTTTTTTTTTTTCTACAACATTTATTTGTTGAGCATTTGGCGATATTTACAACGTTTCTCTTTACAATTAACACTGAAAAAAAAAAAAAAAAAAAAATTGCTGTTGACAAAACTTTGCTGAACTAAATAGTATGGGACTCCCTTTCCAGGTGCCAGCGGGGTTTGGGTTGCCGGCTGGTCGGTGCAAAGCAGCGTGTAAGGGGAGCCAAGTAGTTTTAGTTTTGTAATTAGCAGCCGCACACTGTCGCCGCGAAGCGGCGTGAACGCAGGCAGGGGGTTGCCTTAACACGCTCCCCAGTGATACACACGCCATCCGAAAAGGGTAACCCAAATGGCGCGAGCTCTCCGCGTCGTGCGTATAGCCATTTCCGGTCAAGGTGCACAACGTAGTGCATTTAGCTTTACTCTTTTTGAATAGCCAGACTGTCAGCCTGTAACGGAAACAGTCTACCAAGAAAACCAGACATTGGCACATTAGCAAGCATGAAGAGGGGAACTCAATGAGCAGGGCCACGTATGTTCGTGTGCAGCTATCTTGATGCGACCGGGTCACTTGTGGTTATCACTGCGCCACTAGGTTAGCGGAACCCCCGCCCAGAAAGATGTCAAGTCAATTGGTGGGAAACATTTGTGAAGGAGGTCGGCACACACATAATATACTTTTATGGTTGCAGAATGCTAAGGCGATTGTTGGCCCTCATCAAGGGAAGACTAAGTTGAGCATTTTCAATCAAAGACAAATTGAACAGAAGGACGTTTAATGCAACTAGTCTGGTTTTTGAGCCGAACCCTGGTCGTATTTTCCTAAGCGTTCTCAATTGGAAGAAGGTCGTGTTACATTTAACTCACTCAAGCTGCCCCAAGATTATCAGCGTTAAAAAAAAAAAAAAATGTTACAACAAGGACGCCAGACTTGTAATGAAATAGCAACAGGACTCCACGAGCAGATGTTGTACTAGGCGACCGAAACACTGCTTCGCAGTAAAAGTGACAAAAAAAAATAGAACAAGAAAACGAGAACTGGAACGCGTCTTGAAAACTTAAATTTCGGAATTCGCGTAGTTAAAAAGAAAAATGTGGGCGTACGTAAGCGCTTGTACTGGCACCAAAATGGTTAGGAATTAGAAGTTACACACGCTTCGGCGAAGCCGAGAAAATAAATGAACTGCGAAAACCTCGAATGTTTACCGGGATTCACGACACTGCCGAAATACCGAGGGGATGTTCAGTACCGAAGACCTCCACTGATAACTTTAGCACAACCACCTTTTTTTTTTTTTTTTTTTTTTCTTTTTTTAACATTTCCGCGCTGCTATCCCGAAGCGTTGCTTTAGTGCCTCGGTGCAACCGAACATACAACAAAAACTACCGGACGTTTTGCAATGTCAGGTGCAAAGGTTTTTCAAGAGCAAATGATCTGCGCGGTGTCCTAGGCCTAAACGTTAAAGGTAGTACTTACTTCGAAGTCTCCTGAGCCCCAGAGCCATGGCCAGTCTCCCTGTCCCGCAGCTTGTTCGGATTCATAGATTGTTCTGTTTTCGTGGACTCTGCTCGCTTTTTAATTCATTAAGACACTTGGTTTTGCGGGCATCTGATACAAAAGCTTCGACACCAACGACCAACCTACCGCGGTGACAGTGTGGTGTGTGTGTGTGTGTATGTGTTCCTGCTGGCCCGCTACAATAAACAAGTAAGCGGACGAGCAACCAGGCGGCAGGCGACCAGGCGGTTCCGAAATCCGTTTTTATTTTATTCCAAAACTTCACGAGTTAGATTTATAAATTTTAATTAAAAAATAAAAAAAATAGCTGTACTTATATCATTATTTTTTTATCTTGCGCGTAGAAAATAAAAAATATTTGGTGCGCACTATCCGAAATTGACAAAAGTATGAACTCAGAATGAGTGGCTTGTTAGAAAGAAAAACACCCTTTCTCTTTGTTGCATATCGAATGTCGAATGTTGTTTACGGGTGTTTACCTCATTTATTCAGTTTTTCGCTCTCAAACGCAGCAAGTGAAGGCGTGGCGTCATCGGGACATCTGGACAAATGTAACAGGTCTTGCCAGTAATATAACTTTCTAGTCGTAATCGAAACGCTCCCAAAGTCTTCCACGTTTCTGTATCTCGGTGAGTTGTGGCGTGAGCTTGTTTTTTCTGGAATTTCCACGATGCTTCGAATCGGTGAAACATTTCGTTGCCTTATCTAACTTCCAACATCTCATAGGGCTCATATTCTAAATATTTAGGGTCACTTATTATCGATATCAGCCGATAAATCGAAGGTACTTATTATCGATAACAAACCGATGGATCGAAGGTCAAACCAGCTATTCGTTCCCATTTGGACGTGTAGTGACAATCCTGAAATAACGTTAAAAAAAAATAATAATAAATACATATATAGTTGATCTTTTTGGAGTTGTCACGATAGCATGTTCCTTTGTTGCCTCCAAGCAGTCGGCAGCAGATTTTTCGCTATCGGAAACGAAAACTTGGATCTTTTTCACCCAGGGTCTACTCAAGAAAGATATTTTTTTATCTTTCTGCACCAATTGTAGATTCTGGTTTTGCGGATCCAGACATTTGCTGATAGTGTTTATTTCCACGCGGCTAAGAAAAAAAAAAAAGTCTTGTAAACAATAGAGCACGCTTTACATTCACGTTGGGTCCCGGAATTATTAAGCCATATATGAATTTTAAGTTCTAACATTTGGATGGGCTATTTTTAGATACGTTCTTCTACTGTTCCTGACCCTCCATGTTGTTTTTGTCTTACTTGTATTATGTTGACGGGTCCCGGAATTATTAAAGGGGCCCTGCAAGCACTTTTTTACTAATTTTTAATTTGCACCAAACCTGAGCGCACTGAACGTAGTAACTTAGTGTAACTTTTATTTTCTTGAAGTTCGCTTTATTTTAAAAGTTATAGGCAAATCAAAATTACGAAAACAAGCAAAAAATAACCTCCCTCATGACGTCCTTGGTTGCTTGAGCGGCGGTGAACTAGAGGGGGGTAGGGAGCTTATCGCGAGCGCTCACAGCTGCCGCATTCCGTGTCGACGGCGCGAGAGGGCGCCACTAAAGCGTGTTCTGGACAGGCTGTATGCAGCGGGCAGCCAGAGCGGCTCTCATTGCCTTTGCTACGTGATTAAACACTAATTCGGCATGACACTTCATTGGCCACAAACGACAGCAAACACAGGGTAAAGATCAGTTCAGAGTGGGAGCCACTTCGCGTTGCCAAACCGCAAGACAAAGCATCTCGCCGACGGCCTTCGAAAGGCTCAGAGCCGGTCGGATCCTCCTGCCCATACGACCGCAGCGCTGCCGCGTACATCCGGGACCTATCCGTGTCGGCGCCTGATCCCACTACTTCTTTCTAGTATGCGCCGCCTTTTCCACCGCTTGGTGGCGGGTATGTCGACGGGTCATTTCTTGTTTCCGTACTTTATAAACTGCATTTGTTTCTTTTCTCATCTAAAATAGTGAACAAAAACTACTTTTATAAGTAATTGAAACGGTTCGCGACACTTATATTTTGCATTTCGACTAAAAAGAAGCTTTTAGCGGCTCTGACCAGTAGTAAGCCCAGGACCAAAGACGTCACATTTTGCGCGCTTTCAGTACAGCGGGTCGCCCTCGTCGGTGGAGGAGGTTTCCGCGTCGTCCGGTTAAAATATGACGCACTGATATTTAGTTACTCTCTCCGTGCCCGCTGGCTTGCCCGAACTTCAAGAGACGTGGAAACCGCAAAAAAGGTAGACGCTTAAATATGATTGCAGGGCCCCTTTAAGCCATATATGAATTGAGCTTTTAAGTTTTAACATTTGGATGGGCTATTTTTAGATATGTTCTTCTACTGTTCCTGACCCTCCATCTTGTTTTTGTCTGTCTTGTATTATGTTGACGGATTTATCAAAATGTCTTACTATTAAAGCGAAAAAAAAAAAAAATGCAGGCAAGCTGGTGAACTAATTCCGTAATGATAAACCCGTGATGTTGAACAAACGTATGAACAACCACACACACAATCTCAAAACGCAGCTGTGTTTTGAACCAGTATGTGCAGTTGTCTGTCTCTTGTTTCCAGTCTCTGGTTTATCATTACGGTGTTTACTATCTTGTAAACCATTGCAGCAATATATGGGAGGGCAGGTTTTCATCTCGCAGTTTAAACATGCCTCATAGTTAATATTTTAATGGATTTTAGTTTGAATTCACCATTGCATGCAATCTGTTTTCGCAGCAAAACTGAGATGACCAGCGCGAGTCGTTTCGATGCTGTCTATAGGTCGGCTCTCCTGTCGAAATACTTCATCAAGGGCTGGGGAAAGCCGGACAACATCAAACGGTAAGAACCACTTGCCGACCATTGTGAGAAACATTTTCAGTAGTGATAATCATAATAACGCTGATAACAAAAACCTTTTGACTGGCTCTTGTCTGAACAGGATTTTTGATTTCAAGAAGCTGATGAAGGCTAGGGACACTTGCAGTCAGCTGGTTCCCTCCGACTACCCCATTGTGATTGACAAGGTCCGTATTCCTCTGTAAACAGTTTTCAATTGTAGTCGTTGACAGACTAAGAAATGTAGGGAGTGGCTTGTTTCGTGAATCATTCTTGGGAATTCTTGTCGGCCAGGCTGTAATCTGATTAGCTCTAAAGGGATAATGGAACTCCCTGCATTTTTTAAAGAGACACTGACTCCCCCCAAAATTTATTTTTGGCCAGGCAATTTATTATGGTGTCGGAGGGCTATGCAATCAATATTTTGCTATACACTCCGTGCGGGAACTATAGGGGGCGCTTTGAAAAACGCGCGCAGCGCCACTAGCGGAGGAGCTGGCGTTCGACTGTGAGGCGCGTTCAGCAGCCTGCGGTGCCTTTTCGCATGCCAAGCTGTGGCGGCGAAAGCGCGCACGGACGAAACTTTTGCTTTTTAAGCCGATAAGTTGAGGGTGACGTTGCATGAGTGCTGGGGCAGAAGGGCATTTAGCTGTTCTCCACTTCTTATATATTAAATTTGAGTCGTTATTAGGGGTAATTTCTCTAGCTGCGGCCGAAAAAGGAGTTGGAGCAATTTTCCGTAAAACAAGACGGCCGCCACCATAATTGCTCTGAGTGGGAAATTTATTTCGCTCGTCGCTGTAAACTTAGGACTGCTGGAACGATGATATTCAGAAGCGAGTGAGATGTTCACTAAGTTTGTGCACGAAGAGTGCCAAGTTTCTTAAGACAGCAGGTGTGAAAGTTATGTTTCTAACGAATAAAGAAATAAAGCTGTACGAGATATCCAATATTGGACCCAAAATGTTGCGTTATAGTGGGCTGTGAAAAGTGCAGATTTGAGCACACAGGTGCTTGGACTTGACAGTAACATGACACAGCACTTATCATAAAAAAAAGGGGCAAAGGGAAACCAGGTGAAAATTTGGTTTGGGCGGCGTAACTCAATGGGAACCGGCTTTGACCATGAAAAGGCTGTCAACAGAATACCACTGGTTGTGGGAGGTGGAGACTTTACAGGTAGGAAGGGACTAGTGGACTGTACTTCCAAGTGAAACAACTTTACGAAAGGTGGTTCCAAAGCCGAGAAAACAAAGCTGTCGGCCAACACACGGTTTGGCCGCCAAGGGCTTTTGCGGTCAGCTGTTGTGTAATAACCTGTTGTGCGAGGTGCTGATTTTCGGCGTACAGGTACTTTGGCATGACCGTCACTTGGCACAACACTTATTATAACAAAAAGAGTTGGCATAGCGAAACCAGGTTGAAATTTAGTTTGGGTGGCGTAACTAAATGGGAACCAGTTTTGACCGTCAAAGGCTGTCAAGATAATACCACTGATCGTGGGAGGTGCACACTTTACAGGTAGGAAGGGACCAGTGGACGGTACTTCCAGTTCGAACCACTTTGCGATAGGTGGCCCTAAAGCCAAGAAAAAAAAATGTTGTCTACAGAACTCGGGGCGTCAGCGTCTCCACATCCAAAAGGAGGCTGATCCAGAAAGAAAGCGCACCACATAAACTTCCATACTCAAACGTTGATTCTCCAGTGATTCCGAGTTTCATTGTTGTTTTCTTTAGATTTATATTTGTCACTTTTTTTACCGTTCGAATCTTTCTTCATGAAGTACAGATTGCGTGCCATACTTCTCCGGAAATATCATCGACACGTACGATGGGGACGAAACTTCTTTGGAGGGCATTTCTCCAATGAAATTGGCACTTCATACCCGCAAGTGTGGGATGGCATTTCAGTTCGTCCCATCGGCGCTTACACATGTAGGCGTTACTGGTACGAAAACAAACGCAGAGCGCCAAGCGGCAGTGTAGAATATGTCAGCCGCGCCGACACAGTGGCAGACATGATCAGGAGATTAAATTTCTCGCGTCGTACGGCACGGCTCCATCGTTGTCGCTGTCCCAAAAAACATCGGCGAGGTGAAAAACTGTGAAACTTTGTCTCCACGAGATACGACGCATAACTATTGAAGCACTTAATGACGCAGCACAGGCAGCACTTCATGCTGTGAACCCAGCGCAACCGCACCACTCCGACTTCAATGCGTACCAACATACGCAGCGTGGTTTCGGTTTCGTTTTCTCTGGGGTTCTCACTGCCTACCTTCGGTACCGGCCGCGCGGCGGCGCGCCAGTCGCGTCGCACGGAGTGTATAGCATCACATATATTTTTAATAAAGTAAAAAAATAATGCAACTGCTCGAAGCCGAAATTGAAACTGGAGTGGGGAGGTACAGAGGGGGAGAGAGTTGGCGAAGTCATGTTGCTGTGCAACTTTTTTTTCTTCCAAACGGCATATTCGCAACCTTTTAGAAGCCACAAAAAATGGGTGTCATATTTATTTTATAGTTTTAATATTGTATGGGTGCTTCAATGACCATTGCATTTTACGATGCAATAAACACGCTGGATCAACCCGCGTGTCACACGAACGAATATATCGGACTAAAACGCGTGAACCCGCACAAACTCTTGTGACACATACCAGCACCGCAGATCCTGCGGTTAATGTGATTCCCGTCAAACGCTGCGTGACGTCCGACGAAAATAGGCAGTTGGCGATATTTCGGAATTTTTGTGTTGTAGATATTTGGCCAGAAAAACTGGTTGGGCAACTTCTCGGGGGAGAACGCCCTTACGAGAGCTTACGGCATGCTCTTTTTGTTTCCTAAAACTTGAACTTCTTGTGTAAAAGTCGGGCAATGCGGTTCATAAATCAAACTTCATCAAACTTTGCTACAACTTTGAAGGTTCTCCAAATCAGTTGAACCTCCGAGTAACCTTGGGTTGAACAAAATTTGCAACATCTGTAGTCAAATCTGTCCCTTACATGTTAAAATTCTATTTGAAGTCCAGTCTCGCAATATGAAACTAACCCATAAGCACCGAGTTACCCTACGTGGGAGCGCCTTTGTAGTTTCGTCGGTCGCCGTATCGGTTGAAATTTGAGGCAGCTTGGTGCCGAGCGTGGAGCTCATTATTTCCTTTTTCTCGTACGAATGTTCTTGTTGCTTTTTTGACGGCGCAGGTGGAAGAGCACACCAGCTACCGTATCCTCGAAGGTCACCTGATAAGTCCTTTAGTGCAGTACCTCCCCGAAGTCGTGCCAAAGGAGTCTCACAAGGCATGGTGAGCACAACTTGTAACGACCAACCTTCGGAAGAAAAAAAAGAAAATAAACAAAAATGAAATATTGCAGTGATTATGGAGATCAAGCCTGGTGACAAAACGACTGCAGGTTTTTATAATATCTGTGGGTGGTTGTTCTTGAAGTTTATGATATTAGAATCTCGATTTCGGTGCTCATAAAGTTAAGGGGGGGGGGGGGGGGGGGGCGTATCTTTATTGATGTATGTTTTAGTGGATGTTCCAATTCGTGCCGGAATTTTGCGTGAATTATATCTACGGGCTAAATTAACTGTAAAGTTTAAAAGAGGGAGGGAGAAAGAGGGGCTTTATCTCAACAGACGCGTTGCGCTATGCTTTATTTTTAAGCAAATTTTAATACCCATTGTAACCGAACCTGCTCTGACCTGAGTTTTTTTTTTAAAAAAGAAGGCTTGGTGTCTCTTCAAAATGGAAGCTTGGACATGTCGGTAAGGCGCAATGATTAAAACGGACGGCAACCTGTCCAGTCCGTGTGTTCTCTTTGCGTCCTATCTATTCTTCCCACAAAAGATAATAACTAATATGCTTCGGTGTCAAAGAAGCCTCAATCATTACCAGATAGAACTCATTTAGCGATGCAATCACATTTCTATTTTCAAGTGACGTGCTAACATATGTTGCCATCTGACCCAAAAGTGTCAGTGGCTGCCTGCTACAAAACCCGCTACAGAAGGTCAAATGCCGCTTCCATCGCTCCAAACTTTAACGCACAAATAATGTGCGCTCAAGTTTGGAGGACAATGAGAAGTTGAAATAGCCCGTCACGCTTGTTTGTTTGTGAGTATTTGGCTCGTCGCAACTTGGTGGCAGTTTTGATAAACGAGTGGAGTTGCTGAACCCGTTTTTCTTTGTTCCCTCGGGTCCAGGTTTCAAGTGTTGTTGCCCAGGCGGTGGGTCACAGAGCCCTTACGACCCGTCTGCATTCACTTGGCGGGAACCGGGGATCATGTGAGTCGTACGAGTTCAGTCGCACTTTCCTAAAGTTGCACCTGTGAAGTTCTACGTCCGCCCTAGTAGCACAATTATTTGGGACCAAAATTTTGTTTGTGTTTGGTAATTTAGGGGGCCTGAAAGCACAGAAGGCCAAGGTGTAACCAAGCTCGATGTTTTTTGGGCAGAGTTTGTGTATTTTGGCCCTAAATTGGCAAACAAATGCCAGAATTAAGACTTCACTGCCCAGCTGTTCGATTATCACCCGGCTTCCTTTGGCCTTTGTTCTCGAGGAAATACCAGGATTAGGCTTCACTTCTAATTATTTGGTTTTCATCTAGCAATTTTGAGCCTAAATTGAAGCACCAAAATTCTGCTTAGCTGCTGGTTGTTTGGTTCATATGTGGCGTCTAGCTCATGTCTGGCTCTTTGGCAATTACTATGTGGCACACCAGAGAAAAGTGCTTTACCACTAACACCTCGGAGCAAAACCTTATTTCCAAGTAGGGCCCCTAGGACTGCCAAACTCGTGCCAAGTTATGTGTTTCTCTGGCGTGCTGCCTGGAAGGTTCATCTAAAGTTGCACAGGCATGCCAAGAGTTGCACGTGTCAGAAGTTGGGTTTCTCAGACTAGACCTCCACAGTTGCTTGTCTATGGTTTATCAGAATCATTAGGTAGCCTTAGCGGATTGGGTAGAAAACTGCCAGACCGCAGGAAATACGCAGAGCCGTGAAGCTTTGATGTCTTCCTTCATTGAAGTTGAGCACCCAAAAGAGCAAGGTTTTATCTATAAAGCAGGAGCTTAAAACTAAGTCACGGTTCGGGCTCAATGCTTCGATTTATTCGTTTGATAGAAGTTGCTCTCACCCTCTTAACCTCATTGAAAAATTTACTATAACCTGCTACAGAGTATAAGCATTGTGCATGTTGTCGCGCACAATAAAGGAGGGTCGAGGGCTTTGCAGCTCTAAAAGTAACTTCCGCTTAGTTGTCCTAAAGGTGCCGCATTGCATTGAGCATCACGCTTGATCCGTGTGACTCTTTTTTAACGTTTTGCAGCATTTCTGGAGAAGACGGACCCTAATATGTAGGCCATTGTTGAAGGAGCACGGCATTGCATCGATAATCCTCGAGAACCCATTTTATATCCTTTTATGCCCTTGTGTGGAATGTGTGAGATTTTAGTAATTGTTTCTGCATCTTACCAGAGTATAAACAAAGGCTTTCATTATGCTACTGTTCTTGAAACTTCTCCTTAACGCTATGGAAGAGTTTGGTGCGCGAGCAAGTGCGGTGCTAGCGACGACGAGGTGGCTAGGAGCTGCCAATCTAGCCAGCACTGCTGGAGGAAGTCTGGCAACCAGAAAGTGGTATCGGAATTTCATACCCACTCTGAACAAGCAACCAATAGAATCTGGTGATGCGTCGTCGCACTGACGTCTTGTTGAAGCAAGTGTCTTCAGTGTTCTACAGTCAGTGAACTGATCAGACATCCTTTTTGCAACATGCTCCAAAATAATCATTCTTCATTCCTCCTCTTGTCTCATAATGAATCCACGGTACCGCTACCGCCATCAAACTCCAGCGCCACGAGTGGCGCCATCAAGTAGAGGCACTGTGAACCTGTATGCTCAATTGTCTGGCTCTTTTTCCCTTGCAAAAAGACAGTTTTGTTTGAAACAAACAAAATAAGCGTTTTTCTAAGTTCTGTTATTAGAGATCAATAAAAAATGACCGGTGCTTGCATACAGTGTTCAATTCCAGACGTAAAAAAAAAATGTTGTGCGAGAAATTGTTTTCTAAAAACTAGCTGTAATTGCAAATTTGGAGTGGCCAAATGAAAATGCCCTCTTCGAGACAGTGTAACACCTAACAAAGCTGTAGTAACGATAGAGATGCGTCATCAGCGAAGGCCAACGCTGGGCACAGATTGGACACGACGATTGCGTCAACGTTCAGCTGTACTTGACTTGAAGCTGAGCACTGACGCAGCATTTGTTTCCAATGAGTCCAGCGTTGGCCTTCGCTGGTGATGCAAAAGTGGCAGCACTATAGCCTTGTCCTCTAGGCAGTGTTGGACAGTGACACTCCTAGTGCTTTTTTTGTTTTTTGACCCTGTACCAAATTTTGGCCGAAGTTTTGTGACCAGTAGCATATTGAAGGACTCTGGTATAACTAAGAAAATGGCACAATGTTGACCAAACTTTTGCTCGATTGAATGGTCTCGGTCGTAGACAAATGTGCTGGATGTCTTTTCATTTCGACTAACTTAAGGCAGGCGTATCAGTCACAGAATTTCATCTGCTTGTAGTAGGGGCAGTTTGATCGGACGGTATGTTGTCCAAGAAGTGCTGGGAAGAATTCAGGTGTGTACAACCTGAGTGAGAAATCCCTCACGTGTATTGCATGGAGCATTTTCTGGAAAAACAGCTTTGTGTCTGTGTCACCGGTTAGGCTCCTTGACAGGTAAAAAATGGTCTAAGAAAGCCCAAGGAACAGGTGTAAGTATGCACTGGATTTTTGAACTGTTCGTTGAAATTATGGAAACTTTTCTGGCGTGTTGGAACGGAGGCACACTTTTGTTTTCGACCGGAGCAGCTCTTGTTTAATGAAACGTTTCGGACGGCCCGCAGGCGCTCCAATCTCCACTGCGTCTCGGACATCTTTGTGATGGGTGGATGCTTGGTGCTGGAATCGCTCGCCTTGTTGCACTGGTGCGAGCGGGAGGGTTTTGGACCCCTGGGCATCACGGGCATCTCCATGGGTGGTCACGTGAGTTGTTCCTGCTGGTTCTTTTCTGGGCGGCAACAGTTGTGTTTTAATTTGAAAGCATTCACTGTCCCATGGAGCAAAGGCGGCGTTGTCTGTAACAGCGCAACGGCAGTTAAATTCCCATTGGCCAAAAGCACAGCAACGCAGATGCATCGTCACGGAAGCCGTGGAGCCGGCGGGGTTCGCCGCGCCTGCGCAGTGAGGCAGTGTGATGTCACCGCCGGAGTGCATGTGCCTCCGTAGCAATGGCGTCATTGTTGCTAAGGAGCCAGCTGAACTGCTGGCGGTGCAACGGGAGGGGGGACGTGTAGGCCTAATGTTAAGCCTAGCATTAGGCATAGCGTTAAGCTTTGAGGCCCAACGTTGTCAACTGGTGCCCGCAGCTAGGACGATGATGAGAGGACACGCGATTTCAGCATGCGCCGCACCGGGCTTCGCACTCCCACCGCTGCCTCCCCCAGCAGCGCAGCAGTCACCAGTGAGCCAGGGCAGTCTGTGCGGTGCAACGCCGCACTCCCTGCCGGCGCTGCGGCACTCGGCGGCATTCAGTTGGACATTAATGCTTTCGCATTCACAGCTCATAAGAAGTGCTTAGGTGTGCTTGGAATTTTTTTAGCTTCATTTTATGACAATGTCAACTTGTAAGGCTTCGCTGTTATTAATGTACCGTTTGATTTGACTTTAGGAAAAGTTCCTTTCACTTTTTCTTGCTGTTCCTGCTTACCGTATTTACTCGCATGATGAACACACTCTTTTTCCCGAAAAGTTGACTGATTTGGGGGGTGCATTCATGATGCGGGGTAAAATTTTTGCATTTACACACTTCGTGCAAATATCATATTAGGTGCCAATATGACACAGCAAGCTACTGCGGCGAGTCTTTCCCGACGAAGGCGCACTCACGGCTGGTTGGGGGCACGCCACAGTAACCATGCTTTATAAATTCCGAACCTTTTTAGGGTGCTTTGGCGTGTTTTTTGCTGAAGGAAAAGCGCCCTACGAAGCTCACTCAGCAAGGAAAGCAAAGCAACCGTTCTTAGGCCTAACATCTTTCACAATTTCACTGTCTGAAAGCAGACCTCAGACGACGGTGTGTTTGTTGACATCAATGCATCTGATAGGTGAAAAATGTCTGGGGCTGGGCAATTCCTCGACCCAAGCTTCGTCAAGTGTGCGTGCTGCCCGGTTTCACGGTTGATCACTTCCACAACAACTCACTTGCAGCCATTACGAGGGCGGCTTGGCTTGGCTTGACTTGGCCTGACCGCTGGGCGGCAAAAGAAAATTGGCTTGGTGGGTTTGGTGGCTAGCTAAGTTGGGCGCAATTCGAGACTCGCGGAGCCGAAGATTGGAGGTGCGTTCATTACGCAAGGGGAGGGAAAAGTCCAAATATTGGTACCCGTTGTGGGGGGTGCGTTCGTTATGCGAGTACAGTCCAACCTCGTTATTACAAACACTGATATACCGAATTATCGCATATAGCGAAGTAAATATAAATTTTGGTTGGTTATGCTTTATTTCAATGGAAGTTCGACCTTTAAAACGAAACCGAAACCACGGAATCCTACGCGGTATCGGTTATAGCGAAATTATTTTCGGCCGCGCACGGCTCGAAATATGTGCAATACCAAAACAAAAAGAAATAAAATCTATAAATTACCATGTAAAAAGGCAATGTACCTAAATTCAGTGCCGATTTTCAAGATACCGAACGTTGCCAACGCTCGAACGAGCACTTTGGGAGGTGACTGGCGCCCTATGAAGCGGGTGCATAAACCCTAAAAGATGGTGCACCAGCGGCGCCACCTATAAGCGTCATCAAACACTAAAATTTAGAGTGCCAAAGCGACAGCGACGGCAGTCAGTCAATCTGGGAGCAGAAAATGGCGACGTTGAAGCGCAAAGCTCTGTCTCTCGAGACGAAAGTTAAAATTTTAAGAGCAGTTGACAGCGGCCGCAAGAAGAAAGATGTTGCGGAGGACTTCAAGATCCCACCCAGCACATTGTCTACTCTCTTAAGTTCGAGGAAGAAGATTGAAGAGACCTACTTTAACAGCACTCTGAAAGGCGACAGAAAGCGTGACAGGCCTTCTCATTACCCCGGTGTGGAAGAGGCTTTGTTCTCCTGGTTCAAGGACGTGAGAGCGCGAAACTTGCGGGTGTCTGGTGCTCTTCTGCAAACGAAAGCCGTCAGTTTAGCGTGCCTCTTGGGGCATCATGACTTCAGGGCAAGTAGCGGTTGGCTTCAGCGCTTTAAGAACCGGCACGAGATCATCTGCCACACCCTGTGGCAGACGATTTTTCTGAGTACTTTTATAACAAATATTGAATATAACGAACGAATTTGCGGGCCCGATGCTACTTCGTTATAACGAGGTTGGACTGTACATTCATTATGAGAGTAGATGCGGTATTTACTGTGGTCGCTAACAGGAGAAGAACGGCAGGGAGGTCTTGACGTCCTCATTTTGTCGCGAGCCTTGAGTGTGCATGCGCTGCCGAAGCACGGCAGAAGGCAACGAACGTGTGCCTGAGGTCACGCATTCGAAGGAGATGCCCCGCTATTTTCGTCCTGTCAATGGCTGTGATCCATTTTTTTTAATGCAAATAATCCTAGAATGTTTGCATTACCCTATACACATTCTTCGACTTCACAAGAGGGTTTGTATCCAACAACAGATGGCGTCGCTGGCCGGTGCGAACTGGCACAAGCCTCTAGGCATCATCCCGTGCCTCAGTTGGACGACGGCATCTTGCGTTTTCACGCAGGCAAGTGAAAGAGTGCACCTTTTGTTGATGAACCGAACGGTAGCGGTCTGCTCGGTTTTCGCTCCAACTTCTGTATCTGCGGGCAGTTGGAACGAGGAAATACTAAGTCGGGGTGTCCTTTTGCAGGGGGTGATGAGTGGTGCCATCCCGTGGGAGCTTCTGCAAAGCCAGTACTTCTCGGATCACGTGTTTCGGGAAGAGATTGAACAGATGATCCATTCACCCGAAGAGGTATGTTGACCGGTGGCAATAGTTCTGGTGGACTACCGTAAAACACAGAGTGAGCGCTCGCTCAAACGTTTGAGCTAATCGCAAAAAAAATGGGGGATGGGTGCTTCTTAAATTCAAAAACAGGAAAAAAAAATTTTTTTTTAATGTGGTTTTTAATTTTTAAGGTTTACGTCACGTCTACTTTGCACCGGCTTTCTTACCTTCACACTTCGCTCCAGCGCGTGCGCAAGAGCTTCACTGCTTCGCACCTGTGTGCGCGCTTAAAGGTTAGCTGCTTTTCACTGGCGTGCTCGGAGGAGCGTCTGACATGGAGCAGCATTTAGGTTGGCTCGGAACTTTGCTGGGGTGGGTGCCTGATATGTCCTCCGCTTACATTTCAAATGTTTAAAAAGGGGTAGGCACTCGTTGCAGCATGGGCTTGCTATTTTATGGTAAACACTGTTTTCACTATGTTTAGATAGAGGTATACTCAAGCGTGGAGTCTTATAGGGGACAAATTTAGCGGCATGATCGTGTACCACCTTTTTTGGGAGATCTTCTTTATGAAGTTTTAGCCCTGAACGCATTCCATTAAAAAGTCTGACCACCTCGACTCAAAGGGGAGTTCCGAAAAAATTTTGACTCGCTGATTTGCCTCAAAATTGGTTTGACACATTGATAAGCACATCTAAACTAGTTAAAACCAGATCACAAGTCACAATACAGTCGACTCATTAATTGACACTCCAGGAAGCCGCATACGGTATTTACTCGCGTAGTGAACCCACTCGCATAATGAACCCACCCCCTACTTTTGTCCTTGAGGAAATATTTTTTTTTTTTTGTGTGTGTTTGTGGGGGGGGAGCACCCCAATTCAAGAGTTGGTGTGTAATATTTGTTCACTTTATGATGGTGCGATCGCCGGTGCCGTAGACGATCGCAATAATGTAACGTCACATCGTTATATATCAAGCACCGATGCCAAAACGTCTAAGAACCATGCTAAACAGTCTCCCGCGACACGAGCCCGAACGACGCAAGTTACAGTTTAAAAATCGCGCCTCTTTGTGGCGGAGCGCCATCTGTCGATTGCAACGGAAAGCTCCTTGCTTATAGCGCCATACAAGCGCGGCGGTATGTAATGAAAGTACCGTAACAAACAACGTAAAGTTGCCGCCATTTCATCGCTGCTTCTGTTTTCGTGTGGATTTTGTTTTGCGGAGAACTTGGACACCTTCTGCGAAAGCTACGATGGGCCGGTACGCTAGCTATACGGCTGGTTTTAAGCACAAAAGTCATTGAGCATGCGTTGGAGCATGGGAACCGCGCGGCTGGACGGCATTTCAGCGTCGATCTAGTGCGTGTACGTTACTGGCGAAAACAAGAGGAAGAGCTTCGCGCTACAAAAAAGGATCGCCGCGCATTTCGAGGGCCAAAACAAGGCAACTTTCCTCTCGTGGAGAACGAAGTTCTGGATTATGTGAAGAGGCTCCGCAGTGAAGGCTGTGCAATGTCCCACGAGTTGATTCAAAACCACGCGCGGGCCACAGCCAGAAATCACGGCATTCCTGCTTGCGATTTTAAAGCCAGCAGCGGTTGGACGACGAGATTCATGCGCCGAAATGGGCGCTGTGCCTTAGAAGGCGCACGACGTTATGCCAACGACTGCCGGCGGACTGTGAAATCAAAATACAAGGTTTCCATCGGTTTGTCATTCGGATACGGCAGGAAAAGGAGTTCCTTCTCTCCCAGATTGGGAACACCGATCAGGCTCCTCTCAACTTTGACATGCTGCAAAGCAGCACGGTGGAAGTGAAAGGTGCGAAAAGTGTGCTTGTGAAGACGACGGGCACCGAAAAACAACGGTGCACAGTGATGTTGGCGATAACAGCTGATGGCAGGAAGCTGCTGCCGTTCGTCGTTTGCAAGAAGACGCTTCCCAAGAACTCTCTTCCCGCTGGCATTCATGTCCGTGCTCAGGAGAAGGGCTGGATGTCCGCGGAGCTGATGTTGGACTGGTTAAAGACAGTTGGGGACGGCGTCCGGGGGCTCTTCTTTTGCCGTCACTGCTTGTCGTCGACAGTTTCCGCAGCCATCTGGAGAAAAGTGTCCGGCGCCGAATGGAAGAAATTAGCACAGACATCGCCGTGATCCCGGGTGGCTTGACGTCTATGCTCCAGCCCCTTGATGTCTCTATAAACAAACCTTTCAAGGACAGTGTGCGGCGGCTGTACACGGAATGGATGGCTGACTGGAACCACAACCTTACTCCAGCAGGGAAAATAAGGAGGCCGTCCGTCGACATGCTCTGCAGATGGATTCTGGAGGTGTGGAGCGAAATTCCCGGCGACATGATCATCCGCAGCTTCAAAAAGACTGGCATTTCAAACAGCCTAGATGGTACAGAAGATGATACACTGTGGGCCGAGGATGACGACGAAGCAGCAAGCGACATCAGTGAAGAGAGTGACAGTAGTTGCGAGTAGGAGCACCAACAAATGGCCGGCTAGTGACATGAATAAAAAAAGGTTACATATATGTTGTGCATGCACTTTTACTTTTTTTAAAAAGTAAGGTTTCAATTAATAGCGCGTTTCCTATCTACATCGTGATATGAAATTTCAATTCTTATAGATCTGTCGCAACTTCTTTTTTTTTTTTTTTTCGCGTAATGAATTCTTCCCCCAAATTGATGTTAACTTTTTAGAAAAAAAGGTGGGTTCATTACGCGAGTAAATACGGTACTTTTGTTTGAAATATCAGAATTTTGAATTATCAGAAATTCATCTAAATATTATGTCGGGCAAAGTAGCGATTTGCTGTAGGATTAGCTACACATACCAAGCAGATTTTTTGCACTTTCCTCTATGCAGGCCTACGTATATAAGCAGGCATGCACTTAAAACATTGATGAAGCTCGAAGCGAGTAGTGATTTTGGTCTAACGTTTTCTAGTCGAATAGTTTTTCCGAGCCTTGTACTACCGTTGTACCACGCTCAAATAAAAAAATTCAGCTGAACTCGTGAAGGTTGTTAACACCCTTCCGCTTGTCCACTTCCAAGCTCAGTTAGTTAATATAACCATATCTATGAACCGTGGCCTCAGAAAGATTGATGCCTACAGTTGGGTGGCATGTAAATGACAGTTTAACATAAAATTAATCCTAAAGAGAGATCAAGCTATCCTAATCGAGGGAGTTTATAAATCTTCTTGCTATATGCAAATATTTATTAATCTGGAATTTAACATCCTCACAAAAATTTAAGAAAGGACAAGCACGAATAATGAAAGCAGGTTGTCAGCACAATTCCGCTTGCATAATCGCGGTCTGACCAAGCATTGCAGCGGGCTGACCCGCTGCAGTGAAGATATGTATGAATTAAGCGAAAATGCTATTGAATTAAAGCTCGTATATGCATTGAAACCGTAGCAGGCTCTACTGGCAATGCTAAAAACGCGATGTCAGGCACTAGGTGGCGCAAGCTACCGCCCGTTACAAAGGTTATAGCCATTAACATCCATCCATCCATCGAATGTTGGTAGTATGGGGTAATAGGGGGGCAGCGCAGCTTGTTCCGGACGGGTTGCAAAAAGGTTATGGCGTGGAATAAATGCTGGTTAAGCTCTTGCCAGCAAAACAAAAACAAAATGTGCACGAAATAGTGTGTTTTTTGAGGCTGCCCGCTTGACTTGCACGTTATACAACACGTGACGTCGCCCCAATGGGAGACTCGTGAAAATTTGAATACCGTTTTTTTAGCAGGACCTTTATTTTCTATTTTCTCTACGAATATTCTGAATTCGGAGATAGTAAATAGCGTGCCAGGGGGAGGAGAGCCTGGGTATTCCGAAAATCTGTCTATAGTTTGGGTAGCTTTCAAAAAACTGCCGGAGCTCTCTGTTTAAACAACCTACCCAAGCTAAGTGACGCGTCATCTCTCCGCAGAATGCGGCGTTCAAGGCCGGTCAGCAGTTTGCCCGCAACTTCCCACACACCATGGAGAGCTACCGGAAGATCTCGAGGGAACTGCAGTCTTCATCGCCTCCATCCTCGTCGCCGTCATCGTCTCCTTCCGCCGCGCCGGAGACTGCCCGTTCTCCCGTGGAGGCGCTCAATTTCATGCGGGGCATCATGGACGAGTGCACCCACCTGGAAAACTTTGCGCGGCCCGTGGACCCGGACCTGGCGGTCTGCGTGGCGGCCACCAAAGACGCCTACGTGCCGCGGGAAGGGATCAAGTCCCTGCCCGAGATCTGGCCCGGCTGTGAGGTGCGCTACGTCGACTGCGGCCATGTTGCCGCCTTCCTCTTCAGCCAGCACGTGTTCAGGTAAATAACTGTCTTCAACATTTCTTTAGACCAGGGGTCTTAAACACGCGGCCCATTTCTCTAGCGCTAGAAATGGCGTGCGCCACAGTCATCTCATTTTGCTTACCTTTTTTCGCTCAAAACGTAGCTCTGTTTTCTTTTTTTTTTTTAAACATAATTACATAGTTTTTTCTAAGCTGTGTTTATTTGCCCTGGGTTTTGCTTTAGTATTTTCTGCACTTCTTAGCTATTTGTCATGGGAATCAGCTGTACAACAATTCCGCTGCTGCAAGCGCGAGCTCTTTGTTGAAAGACGCAAAGACGCAGCTCGGCTCGCGAAGTCTTGGTCGGCAGGAGCAGCTGTCACAAATAAAGCTATGAGCTTGAGATTCTTGCCTTAAAAAAATGTCACCATTAAAATACAAGCAATTTCGCAGACTGTTGTAAAAATCGTTGGGAAAGCAAGAACTCTCGTATTAGCAGTTTTTTAGAGTCTTGATAAGCTTGTTTAATTTCCGAGTAAATTGAGCAAGGGTAAAGACAGTGTGCTTCCTCGCTTGTCCTATTGAAAATGTGAACATGTTGGCGGAGCAGTGTCATTTAATTTTTGTTATCACAGCAAGTGAGGGTCCAAAGAAGTCCTATAAACAAATCAAAGCTAAAGAGGTCACTGGCAAAGCTGCGAGTTCCCTTCTCTTCAAAATCTTTTAAACACCCCCCGCTTTCGTTGGCCTTCGGCCTTTAGGGGGTGGGCTATCTGGCCTCTGCATTGAAATGTGTTTGAGACCCTGCTTTAGACCATCGGTTTTAAAGGGGTGGTGAAACGAAATTTTAGCGCCGATCTTGTTGCATAAATATGGGCTAGGGACAGGCACCACCTCGGAAATATAAATATTGCGCTGTAAAACACAGGAGAACTAATTTTAAACATAATTAAACAATTTCAAATTCTCATCTGGTGGATGGGGGGAAGTTCTCGTGACATCACTTGCGGCATAATAGCAGCGCCGTTCTGCGGCAATACGGCGTGCCGGCAGAATTCGCCTAGGCCTGAACGCGTTTGCAAAGCCTTGGCGGAGAAAGCCAAAGCGTAGTTGGCCACAGTGAGCTCGTTCTCGTTACGGCTCTTTGCACGACACGACCCGAGCATGCTTCTGGCACGGCCGGTATTAGTTGCTGCGAGTCGCGAGCTGCGAGCCGACGTTAAAAAGGATATGTTTGAACTACGAGGGTGTCAGCAAGAGCCACGCAAATACCTGTTCACACTCGGAGCGGACACGCGCGTTTGATCGAAGTGCTGGATTCGCTCTGTTAGACCGCGTTTCGGTAAGCGCTTCTGGACCGATCTTTTACGATTGCAACTCGATACTGACATGACACTCGGCAAAGAAAGGTTAGACCGACATCGCGTAGCTCCCACGAACTGCTATAGCTCGACAGTGACGTAGCGTCGAGTAAAAAAAATGGCATAGTAATAACAGAGTGTACACACCGAATTGCGAAGGTAATCCGAATGGCGTTTATTTGAGCTCTATATCACACAAAACAAGGAGATAGAATCAATGAGAGTCCCTTTTCGACGACAGCGTTCGTCACCGCTGTCTCGGAAAACAAGGAGATCGAGATGACAAGAGGAAAATATTGACCTCTGAAATTTAGTTCAGGGATCAAACTACTCATCCGGTAAGGGTCCACAAGGGTCGCGCGGGCATATTCCATTCAGCAGGCCAGCCGGTCATGGACTGACGGTCTTGGCCAAGGACCGCCGGAGCAACGGTGCGCCGAGTCGATGTTGCTGCTAGGCCTACTATATTCTGCCGAGCTCGCTCGGTCGGCAGAATCGTGGCCGTTGTAGCTCTTCTCGTGTGTTTGTGGATCCTGCGTTCTTGATCGTCGTGGTCTGTTTTAAGGGGGCACACCCCCTAGGGGGTGTGCCCCCTAGGGGGTGTGCAATCATATTTCAGCGTCTACCTTTTATGCGGTTTCCACGTCTTTTGGGGTTCGGGCAAGCCAGCAGGCATGGAAAGAGTAGCTAAATATCAGTGCGCCATATTTTAACCGGACGACACGAAAACCTCCTCCACCGACGAGGGCGACCCACGGTACCGAAAGCGCGCAAAATGTGACGTCTTTGGTCCTGGGCTTACTACTGGTCAGAGCCACTAAAAACTTCTTTTTGGTCGAAATACAAAATATAAGTGGTGCGAACCGTTTCAATTATTTATAAAAGTAGTTTTTGTTCAATATTATAGGTGAAAAAAATTAATGCAGTTTATAAAGTACGGAAACAAGAAATGAACCGTCAACATACCCGCCGCCAAGCGGCGGAAAAGGCGGCGCATGCTAGAAAAGAGTAGTGGGATAAGGCGCCGACACGGAAAAATCCCAGATGTACGCGGTGGCGCTGCAGTCGTATGGACAGGAGGATCCGACCAGCTCCAAGCGTTCCCAAGGCCTTCCGCGAGAGGCTTTGTCTTGCGGTTTGGCCGTTTCGCGGTATGGCAGCGCGAAGTGGGCTCCCATTTTGAACATATTTTTACCCCGTGTTTGCTGTCGTTTGTGGCCAATAAAGTGTCATGCCGAATTAGCAAACGCAATGAAAGCCGCTTTGGCTGCCCGCTGCATACAGCCTATCCAGAACATGCTTTAGTGGCGCCCTCTGGCACCGTCGACACGGAGTGCGGCGGCCGTGAGCGCTCGATGAGCTCACTATTCCTCCTCTAGTTCACGGCCACTCAAGCCAGGACCTATGACGTCATGAAGGAGGTTATTTTTTGCTTGTTTTTGTAATTCTAAATTGCCTATAACTTTTAAAATAAAGCGAATTTCGCGGAAAGGAAAATTTCACCAAGTTACTACGTTCAGTGCGCTCAGGTTCGGTGCAAATTAAAAAACAGTAAAAAGTCCTTGCAGGGCCCCTTTAAGGGGGGATATGGCCTGGGAGGCTCAACTTTTGAACCCTTCACCCAGTTTGGTTCAAATTTTGAGGGTTATTTCAGCACTATGAGGAAGGATAATCTGCAAAGTTATAACATTATTGGTCAACTTTACAGTATGCTACAGTTCTCGCACTTCAGAAAAAAGACACTTCATTAGGAAGTCTATCGTAGAAAAATAAAATTAGCTGGTGGCAAACTTTTTGCTTTAATGTGAAGAACAATACCCACAGTGCAACCTAGATAAAAAATAAATTGCAAAATATTCAATTATAACAAAAATAAAAACATCCCAAAATTTAAAAAAAAATGTAAAATTGTTGTTTAAAATTTTTTTTTTTTTTTTTTTTTTTATGAAGGAGTAGATTTTTTGAACTGTAAAGTAGTCTATCTTGTTCCCCAGAAAATTTCAGTCCCAGAAAACCTTGAATGATGTCCCTCTGTATTCAGAATGTCAAACGATAGCTTTCCTAAAACAAGAATTCCTGCCAAAAAGTGAAACTGAGAAAACTGCGTTTGAAGTTTCAACTTGTTTTTTATTTTATTTTCGGACGATGACAGAAACTCGAAATTTACCCGAGTCATTGGTGGCACCTTCAACTACATGAGCATGAGGAGGGCAGTGCGTTGAGGCCCCCTGAAGAGATTCGTGAGCTTTGTGAAACTGATGCCAAAGTCTTTTCCAACGACGCCTAGACGTACCGCGAGTTCGTTCTCTCGAAACTTGCCGATTGATATGGTGAGTGCGGTGTCGCGACGAAGTCTCCGCAAGTCGAGCAGCTAACAACAAACTGAAGGTTGATGCCAATTTCTTCTTGCAAGCTCAGTAGTTTTCCGTGGCACTTGAGGCAGAGTAAAATCGCAACAAGAGTCTGCATGGCGGACACATTGAGGAGCCGTTCAGGGGCTTTTCAACGGGAGCGTCTGTCAGCTCCGGGTCGTCCGTAATCCCCGCGTCGAAATCGTGCAGGCTGAGCTTCCTCTCGAACGTGGTCAGCACATCCGATTCGGAGATGAAGCTGTAGGCTCCGATGTCCGCCAAGCACCAGTTGAGCTTGGAGATCGTGACGACGGCGGCGGAGACGGCGACGATGGTGCCGGCGGAGACGGGTCCCCGTCTCCGCCGGCCTTTTGTTTTCGCCGTTGAGAACGCCGGCCAAACCTACTGCGAGTGCTAACTTCGGAAGCAGGCATTTCTCGGCAGAAAAACTACCGGGAACAAAGAGGGAAAACGAATCTAAACAGCGGCGAACTAGCGATACGATCAGAAGCGAAAGAAGCTGCCGATAGCGCACGCAGGCGGCCAATCGTGAGCCCTGTTTCGGGTCACAACCAATGGGATTGCTGGTATCATAGTTCCCACGTTTTTTCTGCTTGTATGTACGGGGTTCTCCCGGGACACAGATAGTCTCAAACGTAGCAAGCTTCTATGGGCAGAAGCTAGAAGAAACGGCGCTTCCAACGAGGGTAAGATATCTCGGCTGCGTCAAACGAGCGCGGAGTAGGCCTAATTTGAAAATGCTGAACTTCGCCGTCTGCTCGCTCGGCGGGTCGCTGCGCGCGGCGGCGAGCTTGCCGAAAATAATTTTTTTGCGAAATAAATACTGCGCATTTATAAATAAAACTTTCTGAAACTATGCTTCAGAACATAGTGAACCCAAATATAGTATTTTTTGAAAATGCATTTTTTCGGAAAAAATTGGAATTTCGAGGCCGTATCCCCCCTTAAAACTGGGTTCCCAGGAACTCGCAGGGCTACCGGCTCCCCACCGTACCTTTCAAGGTTTCGCCACAGCACCCCCTAGGTTTTCCCCACAGCACCCTTTAGGCGTTCCCCCCAGCACCCCTCAGGGGCTCCTCACAGCACCCCTCAGGGGTTCCCCCCCAGTACCCGTCAGGGGCTCCCCAAAGCACCCCTCAGGGGCTCCCCAAAGCACCCCTCAGGGGTTCCCCACAGCAGCCTTGAGGGGTCCCCCCAGCCCCCAAAGTTTCTCGGCCGTCCCTGCCTCTGATTGAAGTGTTTTCCCAATCAAAGTAGTGTTTCGGAAGATCTGAGTCATCCGTTGATGCATAACTATGTGCAGGGGTGAGGCAGCTGCGGCAATTGCACCAATTTGATACATTCAAGATTTCCTACGCCCAGTGGCTCCAAAAGCGTGAAATCGACCAAAATTGCACCACGCTGCGCTAAAGGCCACGGTGACGCTAGATTTAGCAGTAAGTGAATTCTTGGTCAACAACCTTGGGTGTTCCATTGCGAGGTAGCGTAAGCCGCTGCCCTATTCCTTGGTTCAGTAATATTTGTCCATTCATCTGTCCATGCAATTGATTCAATCGATGCATCCATAAATCCTAACCATCATAGCATTGCATCATACATCGCACTTCGTACCTTTCTGTGAGCAATTTCAGATATTTCACGGTAAAGGTCTACTCAGTACTTTCCAACACTTGTAGTACAAAGCTAGTTTGCTTGAATCGCAACTCATGGTATAACTGGCTAAGATGCTTTCTTAAAATGATGTCACACTCCTGAGGTGCTCCAAAAAACTTATTTGTTATCCCTAGTTCTCCAAAATATAGATTTTTCTGCTCCTAAGTTGCTTCAAAATGCAGGTTTTCCTGCCACTGAATTGCTCTCAAATGTAGATTGTTCTGCTCCAAAAATTGCTCCAAAACCAGTTTGGTCCGTCCCACACCTGTATGTAACAAACACCCCCCCTCCATATGTGCACCATTGTTTACAAGCTTCTGCACTGCAGCAGGACCGGGAGGTGCTCCTCTACTGTCTCTCAAGGATATGTGTCCCTTGATGGTGAATTCGTGTGGTGCTTTTAGCGGGCTCTAGAGCACTCTTCCAAGAGAGCGTCAGATCTAGTGGGTTGGGAGAAGGATGTGACGACGTGATAGTGTGGTTCATTCCAGAGGCTTCCTTCCCTCCGAGAACACTGCCAGGGAGTGCTTGTAAGCAATTAGTTTGTGTAAGCAATCAATTTGTGAGATAACTAATTTATTGCGTCAGGCGGATATGTCTGTCACCGTCGAAATCCTTAGTCGTTTTGCTGCTCACGTCCCGAACGCTCGTTGCAAGAATGTGACCGATTTGCGTGTTTTCGTGGGATCCTCGGACAACTTTTAGGATTCTCCTTTTGTTTTCATTTTTGTTCGTAAGCATCCCCCCCAAAAAATGACTTAAAATTTTTCCGCCGATTTTTGTAAATATCGACTGCATGATAAAAACTTAAGCAACTTTTAATTTCCGTATTCAAAGACGATTTTTTTCGTAAAACTTGAAATTCCGAAACGCTAAGCCCGTAAAACTCCGAACTTTGTGTACCACAAAGTACGCTCCACAGAACTCCAAATTTGTGGTAAAAAGTAAATTCCAACAAACACCTTCCAATTTCGTTCAAAGATAAACTTGGAAAATGCACGACCCCATTCGCGCCTCCAGCTCGTTGCTCGCCCCGTCGCAGTGGAAACGGGAAGTGCTCCAGCGAGGGTCCCCCGGTTCTAGGGCATGGCGAAACTGCTCACGATCGTGGCTCACGAACAGCCATTTCTGAGTGCAAACAACTCTCTTCGCTGTTCTCATGTACTGCTGCGACTCATGTATGGGTTTGAACCTTATTGTTTCACCATTTTCCAATGCCAACGAAACATGCCACAGTCAACATACGTGCAAGCAGCTGCGCGTCCCTTTGAATGGGAAATGCCGAGATTGGCAAAAGGATGGCAAAGTTTTGTTGATTTTTAAGGGTGGCGACTTTGATAGCACTGCTTTGCCCACAGTTGATTTCATTTTGCAGAAATTCTAGCTAGAGAGTTTCCATTGATTTTAGACTATTTTTTACTTTATAACTCGTTAATTAAAAATTATACATTGGCACCCGTGAAAATAACTTGCCACCTTTAGATTGCCATAGCTGTTCGCATAAATTGCCATTGCTGTTTGCACATTTGAAATTAGATCATCAGTCAGGAATTATAATATAGAGCATGAAAAACTATGTATTAAGATTTGTTAATTTTATCATTATCAATACAAATTGCGATAATGCGTGGGCCCCCAATAAACGCCACAGTCACAAAAGTACTAAATAAAGCCATAAGACCGTAAAGTTCCGAAAGAACGCCCCCCCCCCCCCCCCCCCCAAACTGAAGAGATAAATTGTGAAAAACATGGAATGCCAGAGCAAAACTTTATCAGAAATTATTGATAAACACCCTGGCACCGGCTACAAACCTTGTGACGCGGGAACTGATACCGCAGGTCGCAAACACCACAAATTCATGTTTCACGATGCGATAAACACACGGGAATTCGCTACAAACTCCTGCGTCACAAGAAAGGATACTGCAGGTTGCAGACACAGCAGATTCACGTTTTACCGTGCGAAGGACTCGCTGAAACACGCCGAGAACTCGCATCTCACGGGAATGAATACCGCGATTCTCGGACGCTGCAGATTCAAGTTTTATGGTGCAATAAACACGCGGGAACCCACTACAAACTTGCCTGTCACGGGAACCGATATCGTGCTCGCAGGTCGCAGGAAAAAACTCGGGAATCCGCTACAAACTCGTATGTTAAGGGAGCAAACACCGCATATCGCAGCAGAATCGCATATCCCGATGCAATATACACGCGGGACCAACTAGCGTGGAATCGAGATCACGCGCACAGATCAGGGGGAAAACACAGGATTCCGTTGCTAACTTTGTCACGGATACGAATACCGCAGTTTGTGGACACAGCAGATTCGCATTTCACGGCACATCATACACGCGGGAACAACTCGCATGTTATGGGCGTTGATATCGTGCGCGGAGATCTCAGACAAAAATGCAGGAACCCGCGATAAACTCGCTTGTCAGACGTGCCGGTACAGCAAATTGCGCAGTTGAAGCATTCCTTTCAGGCATCGCATGATGTCCGACAGGAATGGGGGGTGGACAATGTTTCGGAATTTTAATGTTAGATATTTAGCCAGTAAAACTGGATGGGCGATCTATTGGGGGTGGCCATTCTCTCTGAAATTTACGGTAGTCTTTACAGCAAGGTCTAATTTTTTTTAGCACATGAATAACATTGTTATCAAAATAGGCAAAAACACGTGATGTAATAAACAGCTCCATGCACGAAGCGTTGCTTTAAAAAAAAAACATTTTTGTTGCCTGTCTTGGATTCCGTCTTGGGGGTCAATGTAGTGAGAACAGTGTTTCTTAATTTATGTTTTGTGAACATATTCTCGTCACCCATGGTAATATTTTGTAAAATTTTGATCATTTTGTTATTTTTGTGTTGTGAATAATGCTAAAGCAATTAACCATCTAAATGCTCAAGAGCGGTGTGCAAATATTCGGAATTATATGAAAAGGACGCTGCAAGCAGGCCGTCGGTGAGTCAACCTACACGATACGGTTCAACACAGTAAGCAACCCTTTTTGCAATAAACAAGGGTTGTCGCCATTTTTTATTGCTGCACACATCTTCAATATTCAAAGTTAGTTTTTTTCCATATTCGTATTCGATTTATATTCGAAAATTGCAGTATTCATGCACCCCTACCAAAAACCCGCCAAGGGCTTGCAATTCATTACTTTACGAGAAAATGATTTTAGTGAGTAAACGCAGCCAAGAACACTAAAAAAAAATATTATTATCGGGGCTGATTTTTCCAGCAAAAACAATCTTCTGTTACTTCTAGGTGTATGAAAAACCCTGTCTTATTTAAAAACAAAATAAAGAAAAACATTGAACTCTAAAAAAAAACATTTTGAAGTTTTTGGATTGGACATGTGCACCAAAAAATATATTTGCCTCGGGCAATTTTTTTTTCAGTCAGTAATTACATTGTGAAATGCATCATCTTGAGTTGGGAGTGAAACCGAAATTAATGTTTAAATCGAGACATTAACTCCAAAATAGAAATTTGTTTCGTTCCTCACTTAAAATGAGTCGCCCGGCGTAAATATTGCGCTAAACATCCTTTTTTGTTTTCTGGATAGAGGTGACCTGCATGCGTGACACCCCAGCTTCCTCGTACATGCGGGAATAATTTTGGTCCCTCAGCGAAGCCAGCACAAAAAACAGGCTCGGCAGCAGGTACACCAGCATGTATATTCGACCCGCACTATTACTATATCCGCCATTTTGAAAAGCGAGTGGCACCAAATGTGGACAGTCGGAGCCGCAAATGGTTGCCGACGAACACATTGTGCGGAGTACTTTTTTCGCTATCCGTCATCTCTAATTTTAAAAAGTTATTGAGAAAAAGGCAAATAAAGGCTAAGCCAAAACCAACGTTAGAATTTTCCTGCACACTCCAGTGGGGTGGTGTCGGATCTTGCATGACTCGCGAGTGGGGCAGGCAGTCTAGAAGACCCTGTGTTTTGCGCGTTTTTGTATGTTTTGCCAGCACAAGCTTCCCCAGCATTTGTTCCACACCAACAAACTTCTCGCGATTATATGCAACATTCGGCATGCATTTTTGGTGCTGCCAGTAAGGCCTATCGGACCAAAAATAAAAATTCAAAAACTTTGCAAAAAAAAAAAAATAGTGACTCGTAATTTGGGCTACTAGCTTGGGCGTGTATATTTATGTATCAAACCAATTTCGAAGCAAATAACTATGAAAATTTTTGCCAGAAGAAACTCGGGGCATCACTTAATATCTTTGTGCCCACTTTGTCTTCGGCATTCTTGTCGGCCAATGCCACAACCTCGTTGGCCATGGAGCGGTAACAAGAAGCTTGGAACTCTCCACGCCCCGCGTTTTAAGTCGTTAGCAGTTGTTGCATCTGTTTTCTTTCTTACAGGAAAGCGATCGTGGACTCGCTCGCCAAGACCAGCGCCAAGTACTACGGAAGGTCGCTTTTCCCGAGCCAAGAATCGGCCGTGGAGGGCGCCGTTTCTGTGGCGCCCGTTCAACTAAACAAAAGCGCCGAAAATTCGCGAGCCTGACGACGTCGACTTTATCCACAACCACGGGTATGAAGGCTGGTTCGCACATTTGCGTTTGACTGCCATTGGCCGAGTTTCCTCGCACCTGCTTGCAAGTGAACACGCAGGAGCTGTCCATGAGGGTAGCCCTGGAAATGCGTATCGCTAGACCGAAGGAAGGACGCCACCCAACATTGACCACATATTGTTGGATTTTAAACAGTTCAGAAAAGAAAGGGACAAAGCACCCGCAACTGTAAACTCCCGAGGCAAGCCGAAATATGTACATGAACAGACCAAGTCTACGGGCGATTCCGTAGCGGGAGTCCAAGGACCGAGATCTGGAGAATGCGGGCCACGGTTAAACGCTTCAATTTCTCTTCTTCTGTCAGGTCATGACATAGTGCATCCATCTTTTTTTTGCCCATAGACATACTTTCGTTCGTTTGAGGTTTTGCGGTAGTATTTGCGATATCAAACATACGCACTATCCACAAAAGTGGTTGCTTATAACGTCAGAATTATTACGAGTAATGATTGTGTTGTGTGTATGTTTATACAGCCAGAAGTCAGTCAGCCCCAATAGGTGTCTGGTGTCTCAGCTGTGCCGAGCAGCCTGGGGTCTTTACCGTGCACCACGTAGTAGTGATACTCAATCACATGCCGGTACGGTGCTCATCCAGATCGAAACGGGCAGGGGTGGGGATTGAACCCAGAAGCCGTGCGTTCTGCAGTAAGAGCTCTTGCTTCGCGTCAGAGCGATATATTTGGAGAGTTTGACCAGTGGGTGTGGCAACGAAGGCACCGAGGAGACAAGTGAAGGAAAGGGAGGAGAGCGCCGAAGGAGCGAGAGAGAAAGAAGGGAGCAAAGCGGACACGAGCGCCATTTTGATGCAACACTGTCAGCGCGGAGCACTGTTGAGGCTACGCGTCATCTGCTACGGGCTTATTTTATTTTCACCTGACTCAAAGTTTGCGTTCAAACGTGGAGAAACTTAATTCGTTTGCTTTCTAAGCCACCGAAGAATAACATTATATCATTTTCTTGCCAGAGCCTGCCAAATAAAAGTAAAGAACCGAAACTTGAATGTCAATCCCATGCCAGCTGAATGAATGAAAATGGCGGCCCTCTCCACTCAGCTGGGAGCAGCCGAGACTTCACACCCATGCACTCACGCCTCTCTCTCTGTGCCGCAGGCTGATTGGCTCACTCGAAAGAGGGACGTTACGGCGGATGAGATCATAAACTGACCAAACATTTTCCATACATGGCTCTGCTCCGCGTGGCTGGTGTGCACCAGAACAGTTTATTGAGAGTTCGGTCAATGGGAGGAGCGGCGAAAGCTTCGCCACTGCCAGCACCGCATACAGTTAAACCTGGATATAACGAAATTGATAAAAGTTTGCAATAATTCGTTATATGGGAGATTTCGTTACATGCAGTTTTCGCGGAAAAACTCGTAAAGGACACGTGGAAGAAAGCGAAAATTAAAAGTCCACGTGGGCAAACTCCCCATGTCATTTATTTAGTGGAAAAGTAGTCTGTAAGCTTGCATTGTGTCTTTGCATGAGCAAAGGCAGCACGCAGCACTCAAAGGACACCAGAGTGCTGTCGTCGTCCTGGGAGCCAGAGACCCGGCGTAATACATCGATGGCGTCCAAGACCTACCACAGGCGGTTCAGTAGTTTCCGATGATTCGCCATCGTCGTCGACGTCTCGTATGCTCTCGACCACGGCTTGGTCCGATGCTTCCTCGGTAGACACGGCACAGTTGTCCGCGTATAAGAAGTCACTCAGTTGGACACTGTCAGGAACCACTCCGTTCGTGCACAGCGCACTCCAATCTTCAGTGATATTGGGGAGGCTTGACGGCTCCTCTTCACTGTCATTGGTCGTGACACGCATGTCCTCGACTATCTGGGCCTTCCTAAAGCGATAGGCGATTTGCAATTATCCCAAGCGCCCCGGCCCGCGCGCGAGGAATAGTGGGAGAAACTGTCCCTCGCCTGGCCGCTCTGCCTTGTCGCTTTTCTCCTCTTAATCCTCTGTTTTTCGATTCCATTGCCTATTTTATCTATTCCACTGTATCTTCTATTGCTTCTAAGTGTTCCTATTCTCTTCTGCACGTGATATTTCTTGTATATACATAGTATTTGTGTCTTTATTTTGCTTTTTTCGATGGGAGTGCCGACGGACAACACGTCGCTTCGTGCGTCGTTCCCCAGGTGAGTACTACCTTGGCTACCGATTCCTATCGCTCTGTTAGCTGTTCATTTTGGTTTATTTGACCCACGTGCAGTCGAGAGGAGCCGTTTATGAATGCCCGCGCACATGTCATAGGGGTAGGCAGGGCTCTGAATCAACAATCGCGAGGCAAGAGCCGAGTGCGCTGTGATTTGGCTGCTTGTGCTCGCTCCGTCGACTCGCACTGTAGCGTGTGCCTTCAAGTGCCGCTTAACTTGACCAAGATACAGCACGCCGCTTTACCGTCGCGAATCATTTGTCTAAATGCCTGCGAAACCGTAACACCGTTCGGCATATCCAATGCTGCGGCGCCTGACAACTGCACGCAGTGGCGCAAGTCCTTAGCAAGCGCCGGCGGTTCAACGTCGCGGCTTGTATGCGCCTTTGGCATGCACTCATGGTCAGTCTCCTCGGCGGTTGTCAGTTGCTGCCATCTTGACTCAAGCATCAGCTGACATCTCGACTCGAAAAATAAAAATATCCAAGGAACTACAAGTTTCAAGGTGACTGCCTGGGTGACAGAACATCTCTGCACTTGAAAAAGGGTGTTTGCAACTGACAACTTTTAGCAGATAGATTAAGAAGGCATACCATAAGTGCATACAAGCCATAAGTGCATACGGCGTTTGTGAAGGGATCGCGCCGCAGCGCGCAGTTGTCAGGCGCCGCAGCGTTGCATATGGCTCAGCTTCGTAAACATTCGGATAAATGGTTCGCGGTGACAAAGCGGCATGCTGTATCTTGGTCAAGTAAGGGGCACTCGAAGGCATATGCTAGAGTGCGAGTCAACGGAGCGAGCGCAGGCGGCCAAATTACAGCGCACTCAACTCTCGCGTCACGATTGTTGATTCAGAGCTCTGCCTACCCCTATGACAGGTGTGTGGGTGTTTATAAACGGCTCCTCTTGACTGCACGCGGGTCAAATGAACCAAAATGAACAGCTAACAGTGCTTTAGGAATCGGTAGCAACGGTAGCACTCACCCGGGGAATGTCGCACAAAGCGGTAAGTTGTCCGTCGGCACTCCCGTCAAAAAAGGCGAAATGAAGACACAAATACTATATATATATACGAGAAATATTGTGCACAGAAGAGAATAGAAACACTTAGAAGCAATAAAAAATACACTGATATAGATAAAAATAGGTAATGGAATCGAAAGACAGAGGATTAAGAGGAGGCAAGCGACAAGGCAATGCAATATCAAGGCAGAGCGGCCAGCCAAGGGACAGTCTCTCCCACTGATCCTCGCGCGTGGGCCGGGGCGCATGGGGGATTTTGCAAAAGGTCTATTGACGATAGTCTGCGTTTTTATTTCTTGCCAAGACGCCGCAAGCATCTCAATTGCTCAGAAGATGTCAGCCTTAGTCTCCCGGTGGAGGCGAATGTTCAGGAGCAGTTGCGCAATCAGCCGACATCGGTAGGCGCACTTTACGCTGTTGATGATGCCTTTGTCGAGGGGCTGAATCAATGACGTGCGGTTGATGTGGCGGGTTCGAATCCCGGCCGAGGTGCCCTCGATCTAACAGAGGTTTATTGCGGAGGAGGCGCCGTGGTAACCGAGCTTTCGGTTGAAAAGATCCCCAGGTGGTCCAAATTAATCCTCAGTCCTCCGCTGGGGCGTGCCAGATGCCCGTCGTTGGTTTGGCACGTAAAACCCCCGAATTTGACTTAATTTACGTGCAGTTGGTCGGAAAATACTGCAACTCAATGTTCGATCACACGAGGCCTTCCACACGGTGTGCTCAACAGTTGTCTAAAAATAAACACATCCGGCAGCCCTGCTTCCTCACCGCTTCGTTGAACTCGTTTAGCCACTCACAGAAAATGTCCCGCATCATCCACGCTTTCGAGTTTGCCAAATACTTTAGAATCATTCCTTATGTTCCTTTAAAGCACCTGGGCCAGGAACTTCCAATAACGAGCGGCACGCGCTTTTCCGATCCGTCACTGTTGGTGCAAAGCAAAACCGTCACCCGGAGTTTGCTTTGTTTGCCTCCATGACAGCAGTCTCCTTTTAACGTGAGCGTGCGGCTCGGAAGCATCTGGAAAAAGAGGGCCATCTCGTTGGCGTTTTACAGACCAGCCGCTTCGTAACGATCCAAGATCTTCGGTAGCTCATTATTCACCCAGGAAAAAGCACTATCTCGGTCCATGGATGCGGATTCTCCGCTGATAACTTTCCCGACAACTCCCTGTCGACTTTTAAATCGTTGTAACCAGCCGTTACTTGCCCTGAAATCATTGTAGCCTAAAATGCATGCATAATCCCTTGCTTTTTGCTGCAGTACTGCTCCACTAATAGGAATGTTTTGCACACGCATGTCTAGGAACCACGTGAATACCGCTTTGTCCACGTCTGCATAGGTTGACGACTTCAGCCTTTTCTTGGAGCTTGTGCCGGCTTCCATTGCATTCCAGATTGCATCTTTTGAGCCCAAAATTGTTGACAGGGAGCTCGCTGGGATGCCAAAACGGGCTGCAACGTCCTTTTTTCTTTCACCCTCGCACACCGCATCCAGGATAGCGGCTTTGTCTTCAAGAGGCAGAACTTTCCGTTTCTTAGTAGTGGAGCTCATGCTTCAGGTGGAACGTTGATGGAACGATGCTGTGCTTGTATACTAACTCACTGGCTGACTTCACTTGTCCCCGGGAAAAAAATATTCAAAAGATCCCTAGATTCTCTAGATCGATCGTACCGTCGCCTGGTGTCAAACTGCGACACTGGCGAGCAACACGACTGTCGGTGTCGGCATCAACTTTCGGGACTGCTGGATTCGCTTGCAGCTGTTTGTTTTGCGTTCGTCTCTGCTCGCCGTTTGCTACGTCTCGTGAGTCACATTTTTTCGCGGGTCTTTCTGTGGGACGGCGAGACATTTTAGCGGACATGTCTCTGGCGATGTGTGCTCGTGAAACAACGATCAAATCGGACGTTGTCAGCTGCTCTTCGTGTCCCTGAAGTAGTGTCGCGTCGCAAAATTGTAGCAAGTAAAGTCGGGCTTTTATTCGTGGTGGCTTTTGTGTAGCAACGTCGAAAGGCTGTGGGTCTGGCGGCGCCCGGAAAGCGCGACGGCGTGTTTCCGCCGTGCCTGCTCGCTGACATTACCGACGTCTTTTGGTCGGCTGCACGCCTTTGGTGGCAATTGGACAAGAATATATCTGCATTGTAGGTAACTCAATATAGGCACTTATAAAAAAAAAAAAAAAAAAATGGAGATTGCGGCGGAGCGAGTTTGTTAAATCAAGGTTACCCATCGCGAGCGCTTCGTTACATGGAGTTCACAAATACAAGCGCTTCTATGAAGATCGCGTCGGGAAATTGAAAATGTTAGTTAAATAGAGGATTTCGTTGTATGCAGGTTCGTTACATCCAGGTTTAACAGTATTCCCCCCGTCATGATCCTGCAAAGTAAGAATGCGCTGGGATGGCCTTGAAGGAGCCGCACACCGCGCCACAGGTATTTTTTTGTTTCTGGATGATGCTGAAAGTACTTGTACGGATATTTGTAAGAGATTGGTGGAAATAGGAAGTTCCAAAGTGCCGAGCGCATTTACTGAGGCACGAAAGGTGACATTGACGAGAAACGTTTTCTGAAACATGAGGTGAAAATGCAAACGTGGTGTGCGCATTCGGGGATTGGATGGCGAAAACAGTGTTCACGGTTTTCACCGTCCACTCGGTTGTTGCCGCGGCTGCGACCGCAATCAAGAGAGAGATGGAGTGCATTCTGAGAGTCAGTGCGACAACCAGCGTCACATGCGTTGCCCTTTCAGTTAGGAAGAGTTGCAAATGTCAACTTTAGCGTGCTGAAATGAAATACTTGAATGCCTCCTTGCCTAGAAATTGTGATCGGAGCTATTTGTTAAGCCCATTGCTTCCGCTAGGGTAATATTTGTGGCTAGTTGTTGGTCACAGGAGCTGTCAGTCATTGCGCCCAAGGTCATTAAAACAATTTCGGCCAATGGCATGCCCCTATTTTTGCTCTATTCTCAACGAATTAATGACCAAACTCTACATATAGGGCTCTGGTGTGCGCTAGACCACTCAGCCACCTATCTCTCTCTAAGCCGGTTGTCTGGTTGCCGCCGTCGCTCATAGATGGCAGTAGCTGTCCGGAGTGTTGTGTCGACGCGATCCGGGGGAGACTAGCCCTTTACAGCTTAACACCTTCGCTGTAAAAATATTTTCCTTTATTTGGGCACGAGGTATGAATGAAAACAAACGTATGGAGATCGAAAGTGTTCCAGAGGTACTCGATAGATGATACCAGTGTTCCCTTGTTGCAAGTCATTGTAAGAGAACATGAAGCAGTTGACGGCAGTAGAACGAATCTGTGTGAACCAGCCTTGACAATACAAACTTCTCTGGTATCTTTTTTTCTCAACAGGCTTTTTTTAGTGCGATTCATCTCAGGTTCAAAGGTTTTACAAATTCCTCTGCTGCCATTGGTCGGGTGCTTCAATTATCGGCCGCCATCTACAAACGCCATTTTACTAAGTCACACAAGTGCTGAGCTTTGAAAAGGCAACAGAGGAATCACTTGCTTGTCATTTCTTGATCTTGTGCTCGTCGCTGCCGCATCAAAGCAGCGACTTGCGGCGATTGCGGTTACAAAAGCTAAATGGACAGCTCTGTTTGGGGCGATTTTTTTAGAATGTTCCTACCGCTCAGCTTTTAAGGGACGATTCAGAATCGTGTAAATAAGAGGCCTTGGACAGTACATGCACGTCTGTAAAATATATGTAAATATATATGTATAAAAAAAAAAAAAACGCTGTATGCTTTACACTTCAGCTGTAGTTTGCTGCTTTTGGGTGCAAGTGTGTTTGGATGTTGATTCCGATATGCCATGTTTTATGGCCGTCGTTGCCAGTTGTTGTGTGGTTTGGTTCTGTGTGTGCAATAAAGAGCGAAGCAAATCGTTTATTTCGTACTTGTGTTCGTGGTCGTCCCCTTTGGCCAGCGCCCGATCGGACCCCGCCCTGAAGGATATTGCACGACGCAAGGTACGAAGGATTTACCGTCTCGCAGCTGGACGAGCTGGAGGCGGTACCTCGACCTTTCGCCATACCGTGCCGTCCCCATCTTCATCTCCCTTGGCCTCCCCTGTACTATGTCCAGCCCCCCCGTGGCCACGATCCCCACGACTTGTACTAGTCGTGAAGGCCATTAGCCGGGCTGTTGGTCTGGATAGAGCCCCTTACGAGTATCGACACTACGCTCCCAGGTCATCTCGTGGGCGTCGCCATGTTCGCGCTCAGTGTGGGGCGGGTGCACTTGGGGACAGTTCCCCTTCGATACCTTTAGATAGTGTCATCTCGCGGACCGTTTGGACATTTCTGGAAAGCGGAAGACCTGTTTCTTGTGATTTCAGATACAGCTTCAGAAAACTGGCAACAATGGTTTTGTCGTTGATCCAAAGGAGAGCTTCTTCGATGGCTCTTGGTCTGGAAAATATAGGCAGGCATCGATTTCCTTTTACTACGCCCACGTCCCACAAATACGCCACTCCGTGCTGTCGATCGAAACCAACAAAAATAGCTTACGAGAGATAAATTTATTTCCTTGTTTTCACAACACTGTAAACCTTCCCTGTCTCACCCGTAATACCTTGCAATACAAGAGGGCATTTTCAGCAGCTGAACCTGCCGCTTCGCATTCTTCAAACCTTTTTTGGGAGCATTTCAAGAAACAGCATCTGAAAACGTCCCGCAGACGCTCATCGCTAAAAAAAGAAGGGGGGAAATATTTTATGTATATATGTGGCAATTTTTCAGAATCTTGCAAGTCTTAAAAGTGTGTCACAGTGGGCCTGTTGCACTGTGCTTGCCGCCGGCATATTACTTTAAGGAAACCTCATTATCGAGCCGTTACAATTGCCTTTCATGTGAGAAAAAAGTGAGCACATTTGAATAGACGTGGCTGTACTCCAGCATATGCATTATTCTTGCTGTACCAAAAATTTACGATGCGAACAAAAAGATGGACAGTAAAAGATTTGACAATAGTCTTAGTTGGGCACAAGCGTTCGACTAAATTACCTGCGGCCACAGATTGTAGTGTACTTGTGAATCATAATTAGCTGATCTGCAATAAGAGAAGGCAAGCGCAGAAAGCTATTTAAAACTCTAGAGTCGGTGAGAGGTTGCTGGGACTTCTGCCACCACTTTCGCAGTGCAAATGCTGAAGAGGGGGTGACCTCTCCAGCATTTGCTCTGCAATAGTGGAGAGGTGGGAAGAGCTTCCCCTGAACTCTTAACTTAGTCCTCGAGCACATTTGTGTAACAAGCCTATTTCTTCACCAGTCCGGATTGGGTTGCCTTTTACAAGCTGAACCAAACCCAACAGTGCTGCAAGTTACCATTAAAAAAACAAAAGGCTACTGCACAAAGTAATGCGAAAGAGATAATTACTCCAATTCAGGAGTTACATGCAGTGCTTATGAAGATACGAGCATGCCTCACACAGACGAGCACTTCCACCTACAACACTGCGGCACAGAGCTCTTTAAAAAGTCTAGAAAAATGTTTTTCTTCTTTTCAGTACGACCAGGTTGACCTCCGTAACACCATAAAATGTAGCACAGTGCCCATGAAATGGAGCGCACAGTATCCTTCGTTTCCTTCTGTGCCAACAAGCTGGCCTCCGCGTCGCCGCACATCTTGAAACTCGCACACCCACAAAAACAATTCTCAAAACAGAAGCGCAGTATGGCAAACGAAGCGTTGTGTCGTTGCCTTGCGGCGCTTTTTAATAATAAAGTTCATTATAGTACGATCGGTAGCAAAAGCCGGCCTCTCGAGAATAGTCGACGGTTCTTTTGGCCGCTCCGTCGAGTCCTTGCACAACACACTCCTTGCATCATTCACCAGGCGCCCCAGTCAGACTCTCTCTTCCACTCTTGCCGCGGAATTTCGTCGATGCGATGCAACGAGGAAACAAAAAAAAAAGTTCACTTTGCATCAAGTGGGTAGATCATAGGATTTGGAACAGCTTCTTGAGTTCCACCATAAGTTGCCAGTCCGTCTTGATCAGGTCGTCGCGGAAATACTCCTTGCAGGCGTCGATGGACTGTCTCGTGATCTGCATGGAAAGCAACGGAGAACCCTGGTTTAAGGTCTGACAAGCCCACCGATTGTAAGCATAAGGACTCCTTTTTAAAGTTGCATTCCCTATAGACGTTCTGTTTAGTATGTAGCAGAGAAAAGCGTTGGACAATGTTATTCTAGTTTTCTAACGAGATTGACTTCACGATGCTGGCCGGCACTTGAAAGAAGCTATCGTAATTTTGTTCCCACTTCATGTCTGCATCATAATCATCTCACTGATGCTGATGCAACGTGAAGAAATGGACGCACCGTCAAGTTGATTCGTCACAATATAAAGGAAATTTCTTCTTAATCTACACACCTCCTTTTTGGAGACATTGGACCATTTTTTCTGAAATGCCGCCATGCCTACTGGAATGTTCTACTAATACGCAATTCCCCACCTACTATGCAGAGGGGGGGGGAAGAGAGAACGGAGTTTTCGCGCACTGCTGGAGATGCAGTGTCCCCCTCCACGTCCCAGCACAGGCACACAGATGTTGTTCTCGGTGTCCCAGTGCAGGTCTACGAGTGCCTCGCACTGTCCCAGTGCAGGAACACTAATGTTGGTGACCCTCCTAGCATAGGCACACAGGCATCATGCTCTGTGTCCCAGCACAGGCCTCTGAGTGTCGCTATGTGTCCCACTGCAGGAACAGAAATGTCGCACTCTGCGTGGCTCACCACCGTTGGTCGCATGCGCTACGAACTCAAACCTACAGCTGCACTCTGCTGCTGATGCTCTCTTTCATGACCTTGCTATAGTGCGTGGAGGGTTCCCCTACACGGCTTTACAAATTTGTTTTAAAAAATCCGCGAAAGCTACACTAATTCGGTTTGTGCAGGTGAGTTGTATGGCCAGGTGGACATAATATAGGGTGCTAGTCGTAGCGATTAGTCAGTCGGATAATTGACAAAACTTTATCAACCCTTTAAATGGTAGAAATAAACATACGCTTCCAAATAGAAACTTGCCAAATGTAATCGAAGACCGCTCATTTCAGCAACATTTGGAGTGTGAGAGAAGTGCAATGGTGCACTGAAGTTACCATTCTTAAACAACCGGAAAGAACAAACACGAAAACTGGATGAAAACGGACGCACACAAGCGTCAATTTTCGTCCCGTTTTCATGTTTATTCTTTCTGGTTGTTTATGCATATTTACCAACACGCTTGTTTTTAATGTTTACCATGATTGCAATAGGTGCAAGGATAGTAGTGCGAAAACGCGTATGATAACACCATAGCACGCTTATCATCCGTGTTTTTGGACCACAATCTTCTGTAAAGCCTAAAAAAAAATTATACTTTTACAAATCTTTGTAATGCAAAATTAGAGCACAGCTCTTGAGAAAGAGGAGGGGAGGGTATGCCTTTCCTCCTCCTCCTCCCACAGATTCCTCGCTAAACTTAGCTGAAAAATTCCTCAACACCAATTCACTTTCCCCGTTAAATTTAGCAAGGAAAATGACATCACATGACTTGGTGAAACGTCACCTATGAACAATTCAGTTTCTCCGCTAGATTTAGCGGGAAAATTTATGTCGCGAGACCTCAACGCCAATTCAATTCCCCGCTAAATTTAACGGGGAATTAAATTGGTGTTGAGGTCACGTGACATCAATCTTCTCGCTAAATTTACCGCGGTTATGCCGACGCCGCGAAACACAGAAACAGGCGCCTAAGAGCTGCGCTCTAAAACACCCTGTACAGCCATCACTTTAAAAGTTGCAGAAGTGCAAGAAAGGGAAGGGGTCACCTTGCTGACGAGGAAGTCCGTGTGGTCGAAATGCCTGCCGTACATCTTGGGTGCGTCGCCGCCCAGGGCCTCGATCTTGAGACACACTTCCTGGCCCTTGCGGGCGCTCTCGATGGGTTTGTGGTTCACCTCTATCGTCGTCACCGTCCCGATCTCCAGGAACTGGCGAGGGACACAGACGTAGTGTCAGTAGTGAGCATTGTGCTATGTATGGTATACTAAAAATACTAGTTTTTACCCAGTACTTAACGAACATGCTTTATATGAAAAATTACTTCGTCAATGGCCCGATGACATCAAATACAATGACATTCAAGTCGGGAAGCAGCACCACGAAACATGGGTCTGCTGCATTTACGATTTTGGTTCCCATATTCTGCGAAATTGTAGTGTTCATCACTCATTTTTGTGCAACATTATGTTGTCTTACCTCGAAAAATCACTTATGCCATATTTTTCCCAGTTTCTATCTTCATTGCTTAGGATTTTACAGGAGGTCTCCCTCTAATGAACAAACCCTGCGAATCAACTTTTCTGCAGAGCATAGCAAAAGCAAATCATTGCCCCTTGTGTAAGGAGAGCAGTAAATGCAGCTGCATCTATACCAGGGGTGGCCAAGCTGCGGCTCTTCACGTGTTAAAGTGCGGCTCGCAGCTCTCCTCTCCTCTCCTCTCCTCTCCTCTCCTCTCCTCTCCTCCCCTCCCCTCCCCTCCCCTCCCCTCCCCTCCCCTCCCCTCCCCACCCCACCCTCACCCCCTCACCCCGCCTCTTTCCCGGTCACACGAGCACTTCCCCAGAAAGAGAAATGGGAAGCGTTGTAAATCGAAAGGCAGGTTGCAGTTTGGTAGTCTTGTTGCTACTGCTACCTTACGTAAAGTTGAACTGCTTTTGACTGATAGATTGAAAGTAGTTCTAGTTTCGTTTATTGCTCAGGGCAAAAGTTTACCCCCTCCCCCCCCCTTCCCCCCGTGGCTCTTGGAAGTTTCGTAGTTTTGTTTGCGGCTCTTAGGCCGGGTCAGCCTGGCCACCCCTGATCCATACCATTCAAGATACAATCTCTATTTGAACCCCCACATATGCAAGTACAATAATCAGTGTCCTAAAGCAGGCACAAGCATCACAACCAGTGCCCCAGTGCAGGCATAAGTGTCACTGTGTCCCAATACAAGAACATGATGCCAGGCTCAATATCCCACCACAGGCTCATGTCATGCTCAGTGCTCCCCAGCACATGCATGTGAGCGTCACACTGTGTCCCAGCACAGGTATGCCAGCATCACTCAGTATCCCAGCACAGGCACGAGCGTGTCGTGCTCGGTGTCCCCCAGCAGATGCATGTAAGTGTCCAACTTTGTGTCCCAGCACACGCACGCAAGCATCACTCAGTATACCAGCACAGGCACGCAGCATCACATAGTGTCCCATGCAGGCGAATAAGTGTCAGACTCAATGTCCGAGCAGACACAAGTGCATCATGCTCAATGTCCAAACTCCATGCATGTCATACTTTCATACTTCAAGTTGCAGCACAGGCATATGAGTGTCACACTCCATGTCACCGACAATCCTAGCACATGGGCATCACACTCTGTATCTCAGCTGACACAAGAGCGTCATTCGGTGTCCCAGTGCAGGCCTACAAGTGTCACACTGAGTCCCAGCACAGGAACACAAATGTCACACTTACCGTCTTAGCACAGGCACACAGGCATCACACTCAGTGGCCCCAGAGCAGAAACATGAGAGTCAGAAGTTGCAACACAGACGTGAGAGTGTCATGCTCAGTATTCCAGCACAGGCAAGCGAGCATCACACTAGTGTCCCAGCAGGCATGCAAGTGCCACACTCAGCGTCCCAGTGCAGGCAACTTTTCCAATGTTGCCAGTGGGTATGACAGTCAGACAAGACGCAGAACTCACATCCTTGGAGGGTACGCAGAGCGGGGTGCCCTCCTTGACCACGCCGGCCTCGATGGACACCCCCACCACGATGGGGTCCCTCGAGTTGAACACAAACTGGGGCAGGATGCGGACCTTGCAGGGGAACACCGCCACCGACTTGAACTCGTCCCGCTTCTTCTGGCGCAGCTCCTCCCGGTAGGCCATGAACTTGTCGAACAGGTGGTAGATGATGTCCGCCTGGAAGATCCTCACCCCCAGGGAGTCTGCCAGCTCCTGGGCGTCCCGCTCAACCTTTACGTCGAAGGCCAGGATCACCGCGTACCTGCATTGATACAAAGCAGATGGTCCTCAGACGAAAGCTGCGACGTTCCTTGGATTGCTCGAAGAAAAAAAGGGGCAGTGTTTCTGCGGGGCTTCGATGCAGACTATGTAGAAATGCAACACGTTACTGGTCTTTTATGAAGGCTATGTTCAATTGATTAAACTGCATCAAACCCTACAGAGGATAACTAAGTAGAATCTTTTATTGGCTTCTTGTTTCTTCATACGATCCTCCGTTGAAGCGTAACTTTTGCTACGACACAGTCACACTCAGTACATCGCCGCTTCTGTTTAACTGCTCTTCAGTGGGAGTAATGCCGCATGCTTAGCTGAGTGGGCAGCTCAGACAGCTCCAATGTGGAAGAACGGAGTTCAAGTCCCACCAGCCCAATTTTTCATTTTACCGTCTAATTCCAAATTGTTTCGGGATACAGACGAGAAGTTTCCTGGGGGGGGGGGGGGGGCTGCTCAAAGAAATGTTATAGCATTCAATACAACTGAAATTTCAGAGGCTTACTTCCTGAACCAACCAGAGACATCTGGCACACCTCAGCTAAGGACCGAAGGTTACTTTAGATCACTCAAAATCTTTAATCAGCAACTGAAATCTTAGTGAAACAGTGCGTACACCGCAATGCGCTTTGGTCAAATTCTGAGCACTTTGTCTCGTATTTGAAACCGCCCATTATGGTAAGTGGAGACTCTGCGCATGTGTCAACGTTTTAGTGACATGTCTATACAGCTGCCAATCAACTCTGCGTACACAGACATTTAGGACGTGCTCAGTACTGAGGATGCCTTCGCGGGACTGTTGCTCAACCCATATAAGTAGTGCATAACAGGACCGAAATTTGAAATGTCATCGTTCAACTTTTCCGAGCCAGTCTGCACGCTATGGCCGTTCACAACCTAACAATTCCATTTATCGTGAGGCTGCGAAGTAACCCCTCCAGTCAATGACTATGTTCTAACAACAACCTGCTAGACTACAACTGCAAACTGAGTCGCTGCAATTTTGGTTTTGACTTGTAGCCTCAATACCAAGTCCTATATTGAGTCGCTGCAATTTTGGTTTTGACTAGTAGCCTCAATACCAAGTCCTATACATGGTAGAGAAGCTCAACTGAGGCTATGGTCGGATTGTCTGTTCCAGCTGTGGCAGCATGGCGCTTTGGCTTAGCATGCATGCTGGAAGCTCGTGCTGGAGGAGGAACAACTAAAAGATTTTTCTGCCGTTTTCATCCTGTTAGTGACTATGGCTGAACAAGCATAGTTCAGCAGAGCAATCCTGTGCAACTGAACATTGCCTCAAAGTTGTCCAAGAACACTGTTGTCCTCAAAGACACTGACAAAACACTGCAGCACATCGAGAACCCATCGAACGCGGAAAGTGGGCGAAATTACCGAGCGGAAATCGGACGGGAATTTAATACTTTCCATCTATCAAGTGGAAAGTAGGCGACACTAAGCAGAATAGCGCGGGAACCTACCGTAGAATACCGTGCGTCTCCCCATTCCACATTAAGTGCCCATTACCAAATTTGCAAGATCAGAGAATATTCGCACCGTACATTTATATGTAAAATTCATGACCGGACAAGCGCCCATTCCTCCTTTTTTTTACGATTATCTCCAAAGTTTGAGTGGGCGCTTGCCCGGTATTTTACGGTAATACAGTATAGACCACTTACAACGTAACCGCTTATAGTGCAGGACCGGGTATAACGCGGTTTTTTTAAGCCACCGGTTCGCCTCCCATAGAACTCCATGTATTTATATACCGCTTAAAATGCAGGTGCGCGAAGGGAAACACCGGTTATAGTGCGTTTTTTGGCACAGCCCGCCGACCGCGCAGACGACCGGAGCAGCGAGCACGCTTCCCTGTGCGACACTAGATAACAGCGCTGACGGCGCGGGGTGAGGATGTTGCTCGAAGAAGTGGGGAGAAGCGAAGAGAGAGGCTTCAGTAGGGACGCACGCACGTGTCGTTCACGTGCGTGCGTCCCTCTGCCCCTCTACTGCGTGGAAACAAAGAAACAAACAACTGCACCGACAGACCAATCGCAGATCGAGGAGAAGTCGGAGAAGTGTTCGCGCGCGTTGCATGCCGGTCGCGGGCCGACTGCTTCTATCCGCAAACATGGCGTCGGTTGTGATCGTCGTCATAGACGGCGTTCATCTCATCGTTCTGCGTAAAAGCGCTATCCTTGACTGTGAATTTTCGTTGTGTGTCGCTATGATAACCCAGCACGTACTAGAAGGGAAGATCCACCTACTCGTGCGGCGATGTCGTGGCGGCGCTCTCAAGACGGCAGAAACGCCCGTGTCGTCGTGTTTGTTTACTTCGACTACAGTGGTGATTTCTATAAGCATTTGTGTCCTCGAACATCGCCCAGATTTCTTATTTGGCGCATTTCATGCGTGTGCTCAAGTTCGAGGTATTACTGGCGCGTACCGTATGAAGGATGCGAATTTTCACGCATTTTCATCTCCGGAGAAAAGTGATTAGGGTTAGCAATCCTGACCGCTCGCAACGTCCGTCCGCAACCCGCGATGCCATTAAAAGGCTGCGCCAGGCAAAAGCCGCTAATTTCTTTCAAAATGTGTGACACACATGAGACAGAACTGTACTAGTCTGGTGAAATAAAGTCTTTCCTCAAACTAAGCTTTATTTTTCATCTAACATAAAATAAATTCTTTTACGAAGGTAAGTTGTCTCATAACATGTATTTTGGGCTGAAAAATTAATGTTTTGGTTATAGCGCGGTACCGCTTAAAGTGCAGATTTTCGCGACTCCCACGACATACGTTATATGCGGTTTACACTGTACTTCGTCTCAAATTGTTTTTTTCGGACTGACCGATTGTGTGAACTTTTGCGTGATCCGCTTAGAGTACAAAAAGTTGGTTGGGAGCCATACGCCACTTTTTTGTAATGAAATACTAAAAAGAAAACTATGTTGTACCTGATTTGCTAAGGGAACATAACACAAGATTAGATTAAGTCTAAAGAATTTTTTCTCCGATTCAACATAACCTACGAAACCGCACGCGGCTAAGCTGCAAAATGTTCCATAGGCTCGCAGAGACCTCCATTGGCTTCTGCAGCTCGCACCTTCTAAGGATTTCCAGAACACTTCTGTGCTTCTGAGAGTTTGGTTCCTTACTTCAGCTTTTAATCCAAATTTCTAAAGAACCCTCACTGTATCAGTTCCACCAACTCACTGGGTATCATGTTCCAACATGATGGAGGCCTTCATGACATCCTTCTTGACCACCGGACCTATCCTGATGCCAGAGTACTGCAAAGAAAAATAGCAACATGAACATGCTAAAAAAGCTGCCTCTCTTCGGTACACCAATCCCTCGAAACAAAAATTGTGTTTAACGCAATGGTGTTTAGCAGCTCGTGTCAGAGAAAAGTCGGCATCGGTGGGACGGGAAACTCCTCGATAGGCTTATGACATCATAGCCACATGACCTCGCGTGAGAATTTCAAACAACCCACAACGCTCACGTGAAACGAGGCGTCAGACGTGGAATAGAAGTGATTAAAACATGCCACGCGAATTAAAGGTCGCCAGATGTCTCAAGTGATTTCACTTTAAAAAGTAATTCATTTGCCTTAAAACAAGAATTTGAAGAATTTTAGGCAGAGGCAGGATTCAAACCCCTGACCCTGCAGTTGCAAGCCAGACACGGTACCGCTTAGGCCATGCAGACACGCTTGCATGGCTTGAAAACAAGCAAGAATTCATACGTTTTTTTTTGTTTTTTTTCAAATTATTGCTTCTTGATCAAAATGCGTGCAATTTTAACCGGATTATTCTAAGCTTGTTACGGAGGCCGAGGTAGCGAAAACGCGAGCCTAAGTGGAGGCGCATGGAGACCCTTGCGTGCCCCCCCCCCTTCTCCTCCACCGAAGCAAACAATAAACCAGGAAAACGGCAAACAAAAAAAATAGAGCAAACGCGTAACAAAGGGCAGAGCGCGCAGAGTGCTGCTTCCAATGCAGATGTGGCTACACGATTAGGGAGCAGCATCCATGTTCCAAAGCTATTCACGACGCCCGCAGCTCACGCGGCCCGACTCCCGTTGGAAACGGGGCAAGGAAGTAAAGGAACCCGGAGCTGATAATCTTATGGGAGTGTGGAAGTGTTCACCAAAAGCCGCTTCAATCTGCTAGGTTGATAAAAGTGGCTGGCCCAAGTCAGAAAACCGCCAAGCAATTCGACATTCTGGCATTGAGTGTTCAACGATGTTCACCATTTTGCGGAACAAGCAAGACATAGTTGACAACTTCGAGAAAAGTTTCTCGTGCAAGAGAAAGAGTGCCAGCGACTCGAAAATGAAAGATTGCCAACTGCTTTGTGCATGTCCGATTTTCTTGCATGCGCACACGCTTGCCGAGTTAGCGCGCGATTCCCAAAGCTGCAGCGATCTTCACATGAGTGTGTGCAAACACGTTCGCGAAGCCACCGAGGATGATTTCGATTCGTTCACGCTTGTCGTTGCGGACATTTCCCTTGTTGCTCCAGCGACATATGCCGCCATCGTAGACCTTACGTGCAGTCAAGGTATATGCGAAGAGTCGTCGGAAAGGCACCGCGGGAAACCCCGACGACTGCAGAGATGCAAAACATCCTACAGCTGCTTCGGAATAAAGTGGAGTTTAGCGTCGGTGACAGTGCTTTTGCGATGCCTGAAACAGGTTGAGAACTGATGCCCGGATAAAATTATTGGCAAACTCCACCTTAATTATTTCTTTACTCTTCAGTAAAGCTGCCGCGAGTTGTTCATAACAGAGGTTTGCTAGAGTAAACATACGGTCAGAGCATTCCACACTGTTCTTGTCCAGCTTCAAGGCTACTGTCGTTTTTTTTTTTACTCTTTTGCTTTTATCAAATTGCCGCTTATATAGAATTTTTTTCCCGTCCCAATGACTTCCTTATAACGAGGGACCACTGTATCTCCGAAAGGAATTCGAAATGCATCAAATTTATAGTCTTCTGTTATGTCGCAGTATCGCCCGATGTCACAGTGACTTGAGTGTCGCACACTATTCATGATGTCATGTGACGTCACGTCATATCACGTGGCACTAGGACGTCACTGTCACGCGACATCAGGGAGTCGTACGACGACGTCAGGTGAACAGTGTTGCATCTTCAGCGCAACATCACCATCGAGGCTACGTCCGACAGACACAAATGCGCCAAGAGATATAAATGCAGCGCACCTAGAACATGTACACATAGCTCGTAGGAACCGACGTAATAGATATGCACTCACCGGAATCTTGGAGACCCTCAAGAACTCGAGGAGGGCCTCTAAAGAACCTAGCGTGGACGCCTGAACGTAGACGCCCCTCTCTGACAGCTTGAACCCGCTCATGACTTCCTTCAGAGATCGAGACACTTCGTCCTGGACGCAGAAGAAATGGAGGTTCGATTTAGAACCAACACAAAAAAGAACAGACAGCAAAAAAAAAAAAAAAAATTGGGACTTTTTTATATGTTTTTTATATCTATGCGTCCAAAGAAAAGTTTGCTTATACAGTCTTGCCCTGTTAATACAAGCCAACCCCCGCCAAGCCAATTACAAGCTAAGCCAGTTACAAGCCAATACAACAATATTTTATTATATTGTTAATACAATATAATAAAATGAATATCTCGCTATATAGACAAGGTTTTGGGGACGAACTGGGTGAATACATGCATCTTTACCACGTTATAATGGACAACTCACATTACGGATGATTTTGGGGGGGAACGGAGGTCTGCATATTAATGAGATATCACTGTACTCTATATAACACACTTCTGTTAGACAACAAACATATAAAGGAAACAACGAATTTCAAGTAAGGCTTATCATGTGCAAATGCTAGTTCTCTTATAAAGAGCTTCTGATACAACAAACCCCTCTTTGCAAACCTCGTTAGTATAAGTGGCCAATATTTGTTGCTTTTCTCCACATTCGTTGAAGCTGAGCAGTGCAGTAAATGTGCTGCCCAGAATAAACAAGCTTTTGTCCACGCATTTACTAGATGTAAAGAATATGTTACAGTAGAATCTCGATAATACAATCCCAGTTGATAGAAAATATGGGATGATAAAAACTTTCTAAAAAAATCCCAGCCAAAAAACGAAATGCGTTACATTTCGGAATAGCGCGAATGCCCTTTTGGGCTGCGATGGACGATACAAACAAAAGGGCCAACCTCGAAGACGTAAAACCACGATACTGGGGAAACCAGCCCTTAACAGCTGCGCTGTAAAAATAAAATAGAGCTAGTCCACGGACCCACCTTGAGCACCTCGACCTCATCCGGATGGTGGGCGATGAGCACCTGGAGCCCCGCGATGGCCCTGTCCAGGTCCCTGGCTGCGATCTTGACCCCCTGCGCCCCCTTGACCTCCTTATACTCCTGGTAGGGGTTCTTGACCCTGAGCTCCTTCATGGGCTGGGGCATGAGCAGTGACCGGATCGGGGTGGTGAAGGGCCCGTCGTGGCCCGCCAGCACCATCGTGTCGCCTTCCCGGAGGTAACCGTTCACCAGGATCACGTCGATGGTCGTGCCCAGTCCCGGAATGGCCTTCACCTGCACGGCGGGCGTCGGGGTCGGGCAGACGTGAGCTCACGGAGTTCTTCCGTGTGCCTAATGTTTCGTTTGCTCTTGGTGAGCTGCAGCTCTCAAACTGAGTTCATTCCCGGGCAGCACGTCAGAGCAATGCCCAACTTAGGCCTAAGTTCGGCAATCCTCTTTCACAGTTAGATTTAAATGATCATTTCCTCTTTCTGTCTATTTAATTGACGCATCCCTCACTTGCTCCTCGTATTTCACTACTAATGCATTCAAACATCCGTAACATCCCAATGTAAGCAAAGTTGGGCGAAAATAAGAAGTGGGTTAACTTTTTGCAATAAAAGAAACACAAAAAAATGCTAGTTTTAGATTTTGTAACCTGCAAGACGTGTAACTCTAACTGATGAATCAAAGATGACTGTCCTTCCCAGTCAGCAATGTTCGCTTATCCCCCGCCGCGGCCAAGTGACGCCATTTTTCAGCCGAGGTCACCACCGGCCAGGGCCGCCATCTTACGGCGTTTTCGAAAATGAAATTGTGCTGAAAATAGGGGGCGGGTTATCTTTCCGGGATGGAGCATCTCTCAGAATACTACGAGAGGGCTGGGCATAGAGTAAATTTTTTAACCCGATTAAATGGCACCATTTAATGCATTAATTAATTGATTAATCGGCCGCGTAAATGCCAAGCATAATAGCACCAAAAAGGCAAAAGCACTTTTTTCCTTTGTTCTTTTTTTGTTTGTGATAGACACTGCAATGTGAAGTTTCATCTGGGGATAAAGATGTGCAGTTGCGTACGGCCAAAAAGATACTCGCACATTATTATTCCTCTGGAGAAGTGATGAGAGCAGAGGGAGTTTTCTGGTATTGTTCAACACTACTACGAGCAATCGAGTTTCTAGCTCCTTCACAATCATCCTTGCCGCCATACAGGTACGTCATTTTTTTTTAACGACCGGCACTACTTCAGAATTGCCAGAGGTGTGCCATCCCCACTGCACCTTGCTGTTCCTCCCATCAGCAATGGAGGGACAGAGAGACACACCTAGGCTTTTCTGCTAGTCAATGTACCCCGTGGCCCGTCGCCATTGAGCAGCATGATGCGCGGCTGGCCCATTGCGAATGTCGGCTGCTTCGAGGGGGTTGACGGCGCCGTCAGACCGACTTCAACGACGGATTATGAACAAAGTGTTTCCGATTGTCAACTTGAGCGCCTCCGAGTGCCGGCCGTCGAGGCCAGAGACGCGAGGGAAAAAGTGCTCAACCCCGACAGGTATCAGAGTGAAGCTGAAAGGCTTTGTCCCTTTTGGGGAATCTCTGCCTGCCGGCAACCTGGCGTCCTTGAGGAGCGCCCTCTCTGCGCTAGACTAGCTGGAGTCACGGACAACGAGAAAACCTGACGGGCTTTCGTAAATTAGACAAGGCCATCTTGCTGGAACCAGCCCTGCCTTAACCATGAACAATTTTGTTCTCTTTTGTAAGTTTCCTTTTAAGAAAAGGATAGTGTTCGCATACGAAAAAATAAAAACGCAGTAGTAAAAAAAAAGCGTACAATGAGTTTTTTTTCTTTTATTTTAGTATGGCTTACCCGCTTTCAATATCAACCAATTACTGTCGAGACCGGTTATAACGAAGCCAACGGGAATCGGAAATCACTTCACTATATCCGCTATTTCGTTATAACCGACTTCGGTTATAACGAAGTGCAAAAGAGAATGGGAAATCGTGATCGCTTCGCTGTAGCCGCCATTTCGTTATAACAGTCTTCGTTATAATTGGTCTCGACAGTAGCCAGTTAAAAGCTTTTGTAGCTATTAAAGCATTACTTGATGAACCGAAAGATTAATCAATCAATCGCCCAGCCCCAATTAAATCGTCAGCTGATAGTAAGCGCTCGACCTCCCTCTTCTTTGTCCTTTGCGCTTTTCAATTTTTATGATTTTTACAATTCTAGGGCCTACTGTGGGCCTCATAATGTTTTGCCCAAGCTCTTATTGCCAAAGAAAAATACTTTGGCACCAATTAAGTACTTCTCTTTGGTCTTTCTTTGACTTTTCCCTGGTTTGCCACATAAAATTCGTGAAGTGCCAGACATGAGCCAAAGATGCCACAAATCAACCGAACGACCAGCAGTGAAGCCTAACTTTGGCACTAGTTTGGCAATTTAGGGCCAATATACTCAGACTGGCCAAAAAATATCAAGTTTGGCCATACCTCGGCTTTTTCTGCCTCTTAGGGCCCTAAATTGCCAGGCAAATACTAAACTTTGGCCCAAAAAGATGAGCCAACTTGAGTAGGAACACAGGGGTCCCACACAGTACCCTCACGGGCTGCTCAAACACCCACTTTGCCCTTAAGCAAAGCGTTTTTTTCCAGTTCAAATGCTACTTCAGCACTCCCTAGCACTATGTACATTACCTAATATGTGCATGACTTTTCCAAGGTAGTTATTTTTTTTCTCGTAAGCCTCCCTGCTTTGATTGCAGAACACGTGGCGCATCACAAGCCTCTACCGTAACAACCGAAGATGGTAGAATGCCTGAGCCAATAATGGCCCCGATTCCTCCTTCCCAACTGGACTGGATCGACTTCTTTCAACCATGTAATTTTCTCGCTAAAACCCCGTTCGAGAACACACCTGGACCTTGTTGGAACGCCGTCTCAAGATCTGAATGAGTGCTACGGTCACCGACAATGTGAGGACGGCCGATAAACACTGTGCCGCACAGACCTCCAGGACGGTGGCCTGCAGCTCCTCAGAGAAGGCAATGCGCTTGGCCATCATGTTCTGCGTCAGGTCCACGATGAGGCTGATGAGGTTGCCCATGCCGTCCCCACTCAGTGCCGACGTGGGCACCAGCGAGATGAACGTCCGCTGGTCTTGGTTCTCGTGGAAGAGCGCTGCGTTCAGCCCCTGAACAGGAGAAAGACGATCTGTGGCCAAGCATCTCAACATGCCGCAGTGCGTAACCCGGATGAAAAGCCAAAGTTTTTCGGATAAATCCTTTAGGAAGCGGATAGTTTGCAAGCGTGTCAGCTCAGAAAATTTCACATTTGTTGCACACAACTTTCACGATACATAACGTCATACCAAGATAATGTTGAGAGTAGTTTCCGTTCTTCTCCGCAGCGGATGTGACAACCAGCTTTCGAGGCATCACCACAATGCGCAGGTAGAACTTGTACTTCGAATCACCCTATGGCAGACTACGGCCAAAGCAACAGACCACGATGTCCAATCACGAGCCGGTTAGAGACGGTGCATCGCCAAGAAGCGTGCATCTGTGTGCCGGTGTTATACGCCCGTCGGAGCAAAATACCATGCAGCTAATAACCGGCTCACAATTAGACCTGGTGACCCTTAAGGGCTGTTTATACTACAACGTTGAGCGTAATGAACGCAGCGAAGCGCAGGACGCGTACCTTTCATTGGCCGGCGACCAGGAACTAGATATATTCGACCAATCAGTATCAGTAGGAGCTGCGCTACGCCACGCCCGTCAACGTTACATTGGAGTATAAACATACCTTTAGCTGCGGCTGTAGTCATCATAAGGCGAGACGAAGTACAGAAAAGACGCTGGACATGCAACCGGACATGCACGCCACAACGAGAAGGACACGCAATCAGAAAGGACAAACAGCCAGGCATGCAAAGGACATGTAACGGGGTTTGTTGCCCGTCAAGCGACATACAACCGGACATGCTACTACAACAGAAAGCATGTGCAACTGGGCTTGGCTGCACGTCGTTTGACAGGCAACCGAATGTGCACGCGACGACAGGAAGGACATGCAGGCAGATGCACATGCAACGACGGAAAGGGCGTGCAACCGGAAATGCGCGTAATGACGAGAGGGCCACGAAAGCGTAAAGGACAAGCCGCCAGGTCAAGGTGCCCCACCTGCTCGGCAAACTGCAGCACCACCTCCCGGGTGCGCTCCTCGAACTCGAGCTTGGTGTTGCGCGACTGCGACTTGAGCACGTCCGTGATGTCCTTGTTGCGGTTGCCCTTCCAGTCGTACAGCCGGTCCACCTTGTTTAGGGCCACCACGAAGGGTGTTTTGCGGGAACGCAGCATGTTCAGCGACTCAATGGTCTGCGGCTCCAGGCCGTGCATCAGGTCCACCACCAGGATCGCCATGTCACACAGGGACGAGCCTCTCGACCGCAGGTTGCTGCGAGAGGGGGCCGAGTTGGAGGTCGGAGGGCAGACTTTTGAGCCAATGTGTCCCGAGCAACTTATTTCAACCTTGCTCACGTAGCGAGGCCGAATTGTCTGCAATCGCTTGAATCCCCTCGGCGACTGCGAACGATGTGGCTATGTGGCCCCAAAAATTGCAGCTGCGTTATCTGTGCTGTGCTTCAGCACACTCCTTTTGTTTACACACAACCCGTTAACTAACGCGCTTGATGTTCCAACAGAGCCCATGTTCTTGGCTGGTACATTTTTCCGGCCGAAAGGTTTATAAATGCCGATCCTGTTGAGCTCCCATAGGAATTTGAGCATCAGTGTCCCGTTCGTTGCATCTGCCTTCTCGGCTGTATCCAAAATCTGCCGCCCTCTTTCCTTTGCTCTGCTCCCCTTCTTCATCGCCTCCTTGTCTATCTGAGCCGTGCCTTCTTCCCCGGTGGGCATGACCTTATCATTTGCTCGAAAAAGAGTCAGGTTTTCGCAATAGCTTGTTCATCCTTCGATCTCTTTCTCCAGTGAGAGCAAGCACTTCCATCTGTTTAATTCCCCTTGTACTCCCATCAAGCTTCCCCACCTTGCACCGGTGCACGCACCGAGCTTGGCCACTTTGGCTCACAAGAGACAGCCGCCGAGTTAGCTCGATCGAGGCTCTACTATAAGTAACAGAGGCCAGATTAGCCAAGAACTTCTTAGGCTACGACAACTTAGCTAGGAAGTTCGTAACTTACAGACGTCGTAGGAAGTGGTGAAATTGGTATTTGCAAATGCTTTCTTGAGTGAGAGTAAAAAAGCGAAGTTCTTGTGGTTGTCGTACAGGAAAATAAGAACTTCCGGTGTCCCGTAAGCTCCTGATCGCAGTCACAGAGGGCTGTTGCTATGGCAACACTGCCTTCAGAAACACGAACGGCCAGTCGGAGAGCTCGGCATGATCGCTGCGCACGGATTTTGGATCGTTACAAATGTGGGCGGCCTTTCCAGTAATGCTTGTCTGGGGATCGTGTCTATGCATTGTAGTGTCGATACTACAAAATGTTGATTTAAACAGGCCAGAATGCCCAGCTTCGCCGAGGACAGGATAACCGTTTTGGCCGACTGCTACAAACTCGATCGCTACAAAGTCAACACAATTACCATCATTGCTATAAGGAGACCGCCCGCAGAGCAACGCACGTGAAAAAAAATCGCCGCAGCGTTTTTCGTGGCAAGAAAGAACTGACGTCCAGGAAGACATGCTTGAACTAAAGGGCTGTCAACAAGAGCCACGTAAGTGCCTGTTTACATTGGGAGCAGAACTGTGCTGACACCGTGCTGTTGGACTGCGACTTGGTAACCGGTTCGAGAACAATCTTTTACACCCGATTATATGAACCGCTGAGCCGGTAGACAATCGCAGCTCATGCCAAAGTGCTGCCCAAACTCAACATGTTTTGGCGTATTGTAATAACAAAAGAAAAGAGAAATACTAAAACAAAAAGGGTAGGTACCCACGTTGTGAAGGCAATCCATACGGCATTTATTTGAGCTCTATAACACAAAAAAGGAGATAGAATCGAGGATAGTGTCCCCTTTCAACGAGAGATTTGCCACCTCTGAAAACGAGGGGACGACGAGGGAAAGGGACTGGCCCTCTTGAAAATAGAGGTCAGGGTTAAAACTATTAATACAGGAAGGGTCCACAAAGGCTGCGCAGGAATATTCCATTCGGAAAGCCAACCGGTCGTGGGCAGACGGTCTTAGCCATGGGCGTTAGAGCAATGTTGCGTCGGAGTGCCTTGCTAGTCCTAGAGATCCTAGCTAGCCCTTGGCGACATTCATTTTTGAGTACATCTTTTCTCTCGCCGCTTGAAATCAGGACGTGCGCGGAGAGCACAAAGAAAAGGAAAAGCCCGTTAATCAAAGCAAGCAACGTTTTCCGTGAAAATTTTATCTAAGAAGTGTGTTAAAACCTCTGAAGCTGTCGCAGGATTCCGTCGTAACCTGTGCAAAACTTGCAGCGATCTCGCTTCAAGGACACAAATTCGTTTCTTAGTTCTTGTCGTACGCACCTTTTTTGTCGCAAGGTCGTTTCATGAATCTGGCCTCTAGTGCTCAGCTTTGTGTATCACACTTGAAGTTGAAGATAGCTGATAGATATGTGCCAAGTCAACAGTTATAAACAATCTCAACAGCTTTCAATCATCTGTCTAATGTTCTATCCTGTATTCAAACAGGCCTCCAAGAGCCTCAAATCCCACGACAGTCATTTTTTAACTTGTCGCTCATTAAATCTTTTCGCACATGCGTGGCTTGCATCGACGTCACATCAGTAGCCATTGTGGTGGCCGGCTGTTAAGCACGCACCCTCAGCAGCATACATTTCGCACTACCGAATTTGTTTTTCTCAACAAGAACAAGAAGGAATGACCATCGGCCTGACGTGATGACGTCACGTACAAACCACACTTATTTCTCCCCTTAAGGTACAGGTGTCCTACAACTCCCATGCACTTTAATGGTATGACTGGAGGGACAGAGCCCTCCTAAAAACTGTCTTGGGGGCTGTAGAGAGCTGATATATTTTAGTAAAAAACATGATCCAATGCACACCCTCATCCAATGCAGTGTCAACAAAGAACTTTTCATAATTGAGACACCTTGACGGCCTTTTTCTTTCTAAAAATAAACCTTCCTTTCTTATTTTCTTTAGACTCGCGGCTCGTATAATGCAATTACAAATAACAGACACATTCGCCGCCCGAAGTCATTCGGCCCTCACCTGAAAGATTCGTGACCAGGGGTGTCGATGATCAGCAGGCCAGGAATATTCAGCGGCTTGGACGTGAACTGCGCGAGAGATCACGATAAATGAGAATCACCGTTCAACTTCCCAGGACACTAGTCAGCACTCGTTCTAGAGGCAGAGTCTTCCTAAGCCTTTCCAATTTAAGGTGACAATAGTGAAGAAGCAGGGTGCTTGGGCCAAGTCGCAATTCTCCCCAATTTCTGTAGTTTTCAAACTTCAGTTCTGCTAATTCCTGCCTTGCTGTTGCAGCCTAAACTGGGAAACAGAACAAGCACAAGACCTAGCGGCATTAACGGGGAACTGTGACAGATGAAGTGATGGTTTCAAATACCTAACGTGAAATGTCGGAAATTTAAGTTGTGCCAACATTCATTGATACTAGGAGCAAGAGTTTTTTATTTACCGTAAAATCACAAGCAAGTGCTCACTCAAAATTTAAAGACAAACGTGTGAAACTGAGGTCAACAATATGTAAAGATATGTCCTTTTTGTATTTTCCAAATGTTCCAACACTAAAGGGTTAGCGCCTATCATGGAAGGGGGGGGGAAGCCTCGGTATTAGGGTCGTGCAAATATTCTCATAGTAGTTTCAGATAATATGCTATTCAATATTCACTTCGAGATGAGCTGCTTTATTCATACATTTCGAAGTGTTGATCACGGCAGGTTAGCCCCGTTGAGTGCGCTTCTCACCGAGCACCTGTGCACTGCAGGGAAGCAACATCCGCAGAGCTCGCAGGCTCCGCAAGTATTGCTTCCCTGCGGCGCACAGGTGCTCGGTGAGAAGCCAACTTAACGGGGCTAACTGGCCGCGATTATGCATGTGTATATGCTATACTTCGTTTCAGCGGAAGTGAGGACGAAGCCAACGCTACGAGGTAATGAAACAAATCGAACAGTGTTAAAAGCATAAGTCACTGGGCCCCCTCTGTTTATGATTGGTTCAACGAAAATGTAACACATCCAAAAACACCAGGAACACCATGATGGTGCGCTTTTGACGCTGTCTCATTAGTCCCTTCAGCTCTAGCGTCGGCTGTGAAATATACACCGACACGCGGGCTTGACGTCACGGAGCTGCGGCGGCGCTGCGATCGCGCCGGAGCCGGGGGGTGTGGGCAAAAGCGCGCACGTTTCGCATGGGCGTCATAGCATTTCAGCATGCCCCGAAGCTGTGTTGCCGTTAATTGCACCGAAATGTACAAGAAAAGCAGCGCAGTGAGTTTCCACAAGTTCCCGGCAGACTTTGAAAGGCATAGAAGGTGGATAATATCCGTGGATCGAAAAGAATGGTCGCCTCGCGCGAACGACCGTTTGTGCGGCAATCACTTTCTTAGAGGCAAGTGGGGCTTCCATTTCAACCTCCGTCCTGAGGCTTGCTTATGTGCAGGGAAACCGCTGTCTGATCGAGACCGCCCAGATTTTGTTCCGACGGTGCTCGCGCACAACGCATCGGCCAAGCGCTCGTCGGAGGTTCGCTACGCCCGTGCTACCGAGCAGAAGGATATCGGCGACAGAACGGCAGTGTTGTAAGCGTTACAAAAAAAAAAAAAAAAGTAACGAAATACGTTACTCGTTACTAGCATATAAAAGGTACGCGTTACTGTGCTACGTGATCTAAAAATAAAAGGAACGCGTTACCGCTACCGATGAAAAGTAAGGCACGTTACTTCTGCGTTACTTTTTTAAATTATGATTTAACACATTTTACGGTTTTGACGATACAGGTCATATATCAAGAAACGTTATGTTCATGCAGAAACTGAACATAATTGCTTTATCTCTTTTTACGGTTTCACCTAAATACTTACGAGAAAAAACGCAAAGAAAAACATGGCTTGACGCCCAAAAAACGGAAGCAATTGAAGTATAATTTCTTTCAGACTTGCGGAAGTAGTAACGACTAACGTAACTACGTTACTTGAAATAGTAACATAAGTACGCTACCCGCTACTGTGTCGAAAACGTAACGAGTTGGTTACTACGTTACTGAAAAAAGTAACGCGTTCCTGGTAACGCCGTTACTTGTAACCTGTTATCGCCAAGACTGCAGCACGGACAAATCTTTACTGGTTCTAATGCCTTGTGGTCATGAGGGTATGAAAAATATCATACCTTGACTTGAAGACGCTCTGTGTATTTAATCAATTAATGGATACACACACTTCCGCAGACCCGCAGTCTGCTGATCCCGCCGGCAGTGTGGAAACCGACTCGATGTAATCGTAAACCTCGAGAGACTTGTACGCCTGCACCGTGTTGGCCGTGAACTGGCTTGGCGAATAAACTAAATAAACGACGACCTGAGCCGTCGACTTCCGTGGCAGCAACTTTACGTCGGAAGTCCAGCAGGCCTTGTTAACGGCGTACGGATCCTCGTAGGCAACGCCGTCCACGCACAGTTTGTTTCGATACCGCTACCGTTCAGGCTCGGGCAACGACCTCAAATAGTCGTGCATAGCATACGACATACGTTATGAGGAAATACGACGCACAAATAAAGATACAAGCGTCCCTACAACGTCAACAACGAGCGCACGCCATAGAGCGCAATGGCGAAAACACGGAGAGCCGGGCTGCTTTTGCCCACATAGCTACCGCGCATGCGCGGCCTTCCGGCCGTGTTGGTAAACAGAGCCGCTCCGCGTGTCGGTCTATAGGCAGCGATGTATTGATAACCTGTATTCACTTGTACTTAATTTGTTTTATTCGTTAATTCTGAAAAGGAAAAAAGGATATTTGCATATAGCGAGCAGATTGAGAAATTCCTTCGATTTGAATAGCTGTGAAAAATTTGTTGTTTACATGCCACAGTTTATAAATATAGTTTTATTAAAATTAACCGAGTTTAGAAGCGTACAAGGGGAAGCTCGGGAACAACCTTCACAAGTTCAGCTCGATTTTCATTTAAGCATGGTTCAGTAGTTAAAGGCTTGGAAAAACTATTAGATTAGAAAATATTTGGCCAAAACCACTATTCGCTTCAAACTCAAAACTCAGTATTCGCACATGACTACTCGGTATTTTACGGTACTCTAACACTTTAATTTTACTGTTTTCTAGAGTTCTACGAAGTAGGTTATAGTACTGGGTGTCTGGGAGAAAAGAGAGCAATGTTTTTCTCACTGCAAAAATAAACTGTGCACTGTAAAAAGGCCATGTCCTACCTCTGCCGAATGTAGTGCTAGCAGCTGAGACCACATGCCAAAGTTTCAGAACTTATTGTTCCATAATTACCAAGCTAAGAGCAATTTTCCGGAATTTTCTAAGGAAAATGGCGGCCAACCAAACCTGCGAGTGCATGAAGATGAATGCCGCCTGCTACTGAGAACGGGCCCCATTTTATTGCTAAAAGTTTCTGGAAATTGCTTAAAAATTTCAAAGAGGGTAGTAACTGCAAGTTATAAAAAATTTGGCATCTGGTTCAAACCACTAGCACCACATTTGGGCAAAGATTAACTTTTCGACGATGCATAGTTTATTTTTGCAGTAAGAAAAGCATGGCTCTCTTTTCTCCCAATCATCCGGTACAGTAGAACCTTTTTATAGTTAAGTTTTTCTAGAAAATGTCTAACATATTAGTCTTCCAAATAAAGATTTTAAACGCTTATAAAAGTGTTATATGCTACTTCGCTATGTAGTATACGGCACGCACACAATTTTAGAAACAATCTTTCTGCCAGCAAGGTGGGTGGCATCAGCTCACCTCTTTGACCATTTTACACTGCTCCTTGATGGCATCCAGGGGTACCATGGTCGCTCCAATCTGCTGCGTAATGCCGCCGGCCTCGCTGTCTTGAACATGCGTATGCCGGATCTGATGGAGACACGTCTCGGTTCAGAGAAAGGCACGCCAGGCAAACACACAATTACAATGCCTGGCATCATGCCACAACAGAACTGACTCAGGGGTGCACTTGCCTACCCTCATCCATCAGGCGTGATGTGAGGGTGAGCGAGTTCTTAACCCTCGAAAACTCGCGAGTTTGAGGTTGAGTGAGGAGTGCGAGTTTAGTGAGTTAAGGAGTTCGAGTTTGGTGAGTTTATGAGTTTGGTGAGGGGTGCGAGTTTGTGAGTTCGGCGAGTCTACGAGCCCGGAGAGGGGCGAGTTTGTTAGTTTAGTGAGTTTGATGAGTGTATGAGTTAGTGAGCGAGAACTTGAAGGTAAGTGCGGCTGCGAGAGTGAGAATGAGCGAGCTTTTAACTTTTTTCATTTGAGCAAGCTACGAGCGAATCGGGTCGACCAAAAATGCCGACCTCTGCCTGGAATGCATCTTTGACCGGTGCGTCCACCGTCCTATCTCGCCCACGCACTGAAAATGGTTCCAACGTGGCCGCAAACTGCATCGCGGGAGTTGACGATTTGTGCCGTCGGACGTCGCAATCCCAGCGGCCGGAGCCTTTTACGGTGCCGTCGGGCGGACGTCGAGGGACCACTTTCGAGGATGCAGTGCACGCACCGGTTGGAGACATACTCCAGACACTATGACACAACAGAAACGTGGAACGGCTCCAGTTACCGTGTCGAGGATCTTGGTCTTCCCGGTGTCGACGTGACCGAGAACGCAGATGACCGGAGAACGGAGGTGGTCCACGGACCGTTTCTTCTCGGCTTCCTCTCTTTGTTTCTGCAAAGCAGGAAAAAAGGGCACTCGAAACACGTAGCATATCGGACGGCCCCTTTACGCTTCTAGTGCGTCAACGAGTTCCGGACTGAACACTGTAGTCTCTCATGGGACAAGAACGGCAGGACGTCTCCTTCCGATGGCCAGCGCGCTCGCTGCCTTCCAACACGCTACGGCTGAACAAGCACACCCGAGGCTTGCGACATGCCAAAGTGACAGTTTTCCTACCTCCGCAGATCGAAGGCAGGACGACCGCATAAAGGCTGGGACAACCGAAGGACCTCCTTGCCGTTCTAAGCCAACGAGTGACTATAGATCCAAACTGTGTGTGCATCATTCTTCGTGAAGCTCGTAAACTTCCAAATCGCTTTGGCGGAAGAGCTCCGGGGCGGGAGGTCTTCGTCTGTCGCTCGGAGCAGCTAGGGATTACCCGAGATCAAGAAGCTTGAGAGCACCTCCTTTATAAGTAGTTTTCGCGGATGTCACTGCCGGGGCTTATGGTATGTCATCGCCGTCGCCAGGCACCTACATACTTTTGGTTTCAGGCTGCTGCCAACAACGCTGGTCGCCGCTGCATCGTTTTTTGTGTGCGTCTCTTTCTTTCGTGTTGTATGAGCTCACAGCCATAGTGGTGCAGTAATGACGACGTTCGGTTGCCGCAGCAGAAGTCTCCACAAAGATTGGTAAAACGCCAAATATAAGGCTGCATTCTTGCCAAAAGTGATAACCGACAGTTTGAGCGCACAAATCCCTTGTCCAAGAAATACCAGAGCTTCTCGCTTGCTCGCATACAGAGGAAAGATTTGAAGAGCCTTGACAATGACCGTGTCTCTGATCATTGTTTCATTGTTGGTAAGGAATACATGTATCGTCTGTAATACATGAATTGCTAAAACTTTAAGCCGGGTCCACACTGCTTATATGTCATACAAGAGACAGTCTGGCCATAGCCTCCTTCAAGACATCAGTCATTACGATATCCGTAGTGCGAATGCAGCGTGCCAAGTTTGCCCTTGAACTGGTTGCCACGCGGCATTCAAAGCACAGATCTGGGGGGGCTTGGGTCCAAACCTGTTTGCAGTCCGTCTTTTTTACGATGTGTAAGCAGTGTGACCCCGGATTTACGTTCATACTCTGTACGCCTTGCCACTGCGGTTAAGGTAGCTTCACAGTACCTGGTAGCGTCACGCCGCAGGCACTGACCTACCTCCTACTAGATTACGGACACTGAGCAACCGCTGCTCTCTTTGCGTTTGCCTTTGTCGCCGAGCTTCCTCTCTGTGGTGTTCGTAGCCCCTCGTATTGATGCTGTTTCAGCGGCAGCACAAGTTTGTACAGCTCAGCTGCTGCGACTTTGAATGACTCAAGTACAGGCTGTCCTTTAGTGGGCGAACCTTCGAAACTCGTGGACGATACGAACCCTGACTGGATGCCCACCCGACATCTGGGCTATGAACGCGGTGAAGGACCTCCGCCCTTCACGAGCCTTGCTGGTTTGCATGGTGCATTTCATGAATCTTTGTCGAGTTAAAATGTTCAGTTTAGTGATCCTGTTTCGGATGACAAACATTGTGTTGTAATCATGCACATGGATGCTGCAACATAGGCACGATGTGTATGCCGTAGCAATGTCGTAATCGAGTGGCACACAAGCAGCGGCGCCAACTGCGTGTGCTTCTCAGTACCTGGTAATGGCTGCCGGCGGGCGGGAATAGGGGAAGTGATGTCGCATGAAAACTATTTATTTATTTATTGTACTTTTCCGGTGCCCCTGTGCATAGTTGCACACCGTGCGCATAATCTGCATCTGGTGCACATTTCACAACAGATGCCCACTTCATTATCGCACGGAGAAGCTGGTGTCGTACAAAAGCAATCATTAGCATAAACTATCGTTCGCGAAATCCGCCGCGTCACGTCATGAGGAACAATCTCGAAAAAAAACAAATCGTTGCACTGTCCGCACCTGTAGATAGTCCGCACCGAGTAAAATTTAAACTTTTAGACATCTATAGTCCGGAAAGTATGCTACTCGCTGCAAGGGCATTTTGTGACGCATGAGCCTCTTCCAATGAAGTTGCACTACACTCTACCCTTTAACTATTTCGGCACCACTAACTATTAAGGCCTGTTCACACACTTGCAATTGCTTATGACTATCACCTTGCAATTTCCTACTCGAGAAGGCACTGGCACGCTGGCGCCATCTGTGAGGTGACCCTGGAACTGCACTTTGCTAGAGCCAAGGTTTCATGGCATTTGAGAGATCAAGTGTATGTACCGTCCATGAGAAATGGCCCTTTATAACAATGTCAAAAGTTTTTCGAGCCAAGAAAGAATGATGGGCGAAGGAAATAAGACATGCACGGAAATGCCGACTGTCCCACAGTTACCAGATAAATGTCGCCAGTGTGCTCCCCCGTGACGTTTCGAGGCACACAGCCGCGAGCAGTCGCAAATGCACGAACAGACGTCTCACCTGTATCCTCTGCAGGACCTTCTCTTTCGAGTGCGACTTGTCGTCCTCGCTGTCGCTACTCTCCTCGCTCGACTCCTCCTCCGAGTCGGAGTCCTCGGAGGACGAAGATTCCGACGACGACTCCGCCTTCTTGGCGGGAGCCTTCTTTGCAGGCTCCCTCTTCTTGGCCGGGGCGGCCTTGACTTCGGATTTGACTTCGGCTTTCGTCTGGGATTCAGACACCTCCTCCTCCTCTTCTTCCGACGAAGTTGCGTCCCAGGCGTCCTTCACGTCGTCTTCTTCGTGGGCCGCGACCTCGGTCGGCGAGCCCTCCTTCCCCGGATCCTCGGAGTCCGTCTTTGGCGTTCCCTCGGGCCCCCGGATTTCCAGCTGGACTTGGGGGACTTCCTCTGCGACGCATTATTAAACAATCGGTAAAACATTATGTTGCGCTTACAATGATACTAGCACAAAGTTAGTCGGCCCTAATGTGCATCTGGCATCCCCACTGTAGGTGAAAAATTTGGCCAGCACAATACCGCCGCCAGCCCGGGGTCATACAGTGAGGACACCTACCTCATTCCTCATAACATCCATCGATCCCCCCAAACAATCAATTCCTAAACTGGTGCCTAGACACCTACCTTCTTCCTCATAACATCCCGAAGGGATGTAAAAGTCCCCAAATTCCCTCAATCTCCAATTACGTCATAGCAAATTGTTTTTGCAATCTCCCTTTCACACCGCAGCATGGTTAGGGGCATTGCACTCGATTTGTAAACCCACAAACTGCTTCGTTCCATCAGCGCTGATGGAATAGGTTAACAGCAATCAATTTGAGACCAAATTTGTTGGTATACTTAAATTGGCTGGGCAGTGGAGAGCAACGAGTCCTCACCTGTCTTCTCCCCGTCCTCCGGCTTCTTCTTCTGCATCCTCCGCCTGTCCATTGCCCTCGACGGTTTCTCTTTCTTCTCTCCAATTTGGGGAACCTCGATACCTGAAACCCCAATCTGAGATTCAGTCTGCGAGTGTGTACGAACTATGGGGAAGCAGAAACATGCCACCAGGAAGGCCACCAGTGGTACCCCCATCTGCAAGCTCAACTTGAAAGAATCACGTCTATGCTGCTGCGCGAGTAACCTTGAGTCACTGAGTGAGCTATTGGGGAGGAGGACAGACCATGACGCCCCAAGCGGTTAACTTAACAACTACACGGATGGGGACAACAAATACAATGACGCAGCGCTCGGCCCACACAACCGAACGCGGCGTCAGCGTTCGGCTGGGGTTCGTGTTCTCCGGCGAGGGGGAGGAGGGGCTCTTTGTTTCCGCTACGGCCTGCATGAACAATGCAGCATGCACGATCCCAGCTCAGCACAAAAGCCGAAGTGGGTCAAGCTCGCATTCTCTGCGGATAGAGCCGGCACTTAACGTCGCTTTGTCGATTGTTAGTATTTTTTAGATTAAACTGTGCCCCGCGCTCTATTGTAGAAGATGACATGGCCATGCCCATAAGGCCTGTCGGCATGTGCACAGGCCTTGTGTTGAGTAAACACCGAGCGTGGGGAAAACAAACGGGTCAGAGCGCCCCCTATAGTTCGATCTCCTGCCCAATACTTAGCGTGTCAGCGCTCCATCCCCCTAAATTTAGCAGTTTTTCGTAGTGACAGGGCAAAACTCCGGGAGGTTCGGTGTCGGACTGTTTTAAAAGATTCCTATACTTTTTCGACGAAATTTTTATTGTTTCGAAGGTTCAGCAGTTTCGTCGATATCTAGCCAACGTGGCGTTGTTCCTCGTAGGTTTTGTAGGCGTTGTGAGCGTTTAAAGACTCTGCACCTTAATACAGACCGAAATTCTATCAGTTCTAGGTAGGGGTGTGCGAATACCGAATAGTAGTTATTGAATCGAATACCAAATCAAATTAAGAAAAAAAAGTCGAATATCGAATTGAATATCAAATGGTGATTTCATTTGTATGAATTTTTCAAAGTGTGCTGATATTGAGATTATTATCTGTGCAAAGTATGCGCCTGGTGCAGAATATGCATCTTGTACGGAACAAAAGCTAAAATGTAAAAAAGTTCCGGTGGAAAAAAAAGAAAATAAAAGCAGCTGTTGATGGACGTTGGGCACTAAAGATCCAATTTTACGGCGCAAACATATCTATCTACCCTAAGCGTCACAACAAAAAAGAAAGTTAAAGCCAAGCGTGTGTTTTTTTTGTTAAAAGCACGACTTAACATTGCGACATTTCCTTTTTATCATATTTGTATATCTCAGAAGTGGCAATTTGCAATATTTGGTCTCAATTTTAAGGGACTTTATTTTATATAAACAAATAGCTGTTAAATCTGAGTAAACAGGCTTAAACAATATAATTTTAAGTAAAAAAACACACGTGGTTAGGTGGCACAAGTCACCATCCAACTGCCGCTATGCATCCATTCCTCCGTCCATCTATCCTGTTTTAGAGAGCCTAGATTTAAATGAGGAAGCAAGCCAAACTGAAACCACGGAGATGGCTCCTGCGCAGATTGGTCGTAAGTGTGCGTGTGTTGTGTTGTCGCGTGGAAAGAAGGCGAGCAAACAGAGGAGCGACGACGCCTATCCGATCGACGCTCTAGCCTTTTCGTCACCTTCTCGCAGTTCGTAATTCAAACGCGGCTATCGAACGGTTGGAAACCCTCTCAGATCTAGGCACACTATTTTCCCATTTTGTTTCGTTCCAATTCGGAACTTGCGGCTTGCGGTACCAAAAGAACAACGACGACAACTTGGCTGCATGGTTTTATCAGCGTGGTTAACGTGGTTTCCTTTTTGTGATCTTGCAGTCGCCGATTTCTGTGAGTGTGGGCAAGTCTCTTCTACATGGGCGCTTCAATTTGGAACGAGCGGCTTTACTCGGGAAAAGAATTAGGCATGGCGCGGAATTCAGCGGCGCAAGCGGGATGTTTGGGTTGTGATTCAAGATTAGATTGTGTCACGATCATGAGTAAGTCTGCGTGCTATAAAGTTTGTGGCGTTCGTTACTTTTCATTTTTTTAACCTGTGCATTTGAATTTTGTGGAATGGTAGGGCCATTAGGTGTTTCTCGCATGGTCTGTCTAACATCACGGCACTAACATCGGTACGAAAAACAACTCTTTTGTCAGCTACACACCAACCGCGCTTCTTTGGCCGAATATGTTGAATATTCGAATGACCGAATACTAGGAATTCGATTCGCGAATAGAATTATTCCGGAAGTTTCTATTCGATTCGAATTCGTATATTCGAGTATTAGCACACCCCTAGTTTTAGGTTACCAGACTGCCCGCGATGTGTGGGGGGATCTTGGCCGATCCTACAATCCCATGATGAGGCTTGCGGGCGCGTTGACACATTCAGTGCTTTCTTGATCTGTGCTTGAAGTGACGGCCAAACTGGAGGCAGTAGCTCAACAAGCAAAGCTCAATTAAAGTTCTATGGTAGCTTGTGCGTATCCAAGCGTCAAGAGCTCTGGGTGTAGGCCTCCCAAACATTTTGGTCACGAATCATGGTCGACTGATCGGGGATTTCCTTTCCACCCTGGAAACACGCTGTCAGTTGTCTTCAGCGGAATGTTCTGCGTGAAAGGCGCCCAACTGCGATGCACGAGCAATAAACGTCTTCGGGTAAGCAATGAATTAGCATCTTTCTGAAGAACTAGGAATGAGTTACCGTATTTGCACGAATATAACGCGACCACGAATATAACGCGAGGGCAGGTTTTGATGCCCTCAAAAAGAAAAAAAAAATTATTACTATTATAACGCGAACCGAGGCCGCGTCAATTTCTCGCACTCGGGGGCATAGCAGATGTGAAAAGTAAATGGACATAGAAGAAATATCAGTTTATGTTTTGACTGCACTCATCCTCACAGCTCAGGTCCTTCCGTTTACAATCCACTTGGCGACTACGCAGATAAGCAGCAGCACGGCACCTGCTTGTCTGGTAGTTCCTTTTTCTTCCATGCGAGCTCCTCGGCAGCCCACAATCCAAACAAGGCAGGAAGCAGAAGCACCAACACACAAACACCGGATCACTCTGGAGCAGAAACTAAACAATGCGCAGCAGAAAAAAAGGCTGCTGAATCCGATACGCGATCATACTTCTTGTTCTGGTCCCTCTGCATAAACAGATGCCTCGTGTTGCACGATTGCGTAAACCTTGGCGTTAACGCGGTTAGTGGCCCTGGCTTGGCTTGTGTTGACTTGACTTCGCCCTGCTGGCCTTGACTCGAATTGTCCAGTGCCCGCATTCCCGCATGACGCGCGCGCGCGCCGAGTTTCTGCGGCGTGCGCGCGTTGTACAAACACAAAAGCGATAAAAATGCTTTTTTTATGTTTTCTATTCTCCCCATCACGTGGCCCAATAGCTAATAAATTCCCTTCCACACTCCCACTTCTTTTCCCACCGGATATTTTGCATTGAGCTGAAGGGATGGCTTTCTCCTCTGGCTTTCTCCAGACTCGCGCGCCTCGTGGCTGAACTCGATTCCGAATATAACGCGAGGTGCGTTTTGGAGCACGTAATTTCGGAAAAAAACTCGCGTTATATTCGTGCAAATACGGTACATAGCCACTGCAGCAGTTAGTGATGGAAAATGAAGCAAACCTCGTTAATCTGTACTGTGCAAATAGCCTTAGCTTTGTAAAGGCCTGTCACTACTGTTTGTTTGCAGCCTGTGCTTCTGCGAAATATAGTCGCTCGGTACGTCCTCTTTGAAACAGTACCCGTGTTTATGATACACTTAACAAGTTTGTTGGAATGAACTGTACGTAAACCTACAATGTTCCCTTCTTATAAACATGATACACGTACACAGTACAAGAGGTTTTGGGCAGCACGTCCGCATATATTCTCGACTGCATAACACAGATGTCAGAGATCTTCCGACACAGTCACTTCAACGTGTCACCTGTGTTGTAGCAACGTAAGCCACAACTTACTTGGCACTTGGAACGAACACCACACACGTCGTCAAGCTTTTGAAGTGATGAAAACGAGCATTGCAATTTGTGCTAATCGATTTCAGCTACCTGCCTGCTTTGTTTTGGTCGCGTGACAATGTGACTATGGAAGTTCTGAAATCAAAAGCGTTTTGACTAGGGGTGTGCGAATACTCGAATATATGAATTTGAATCGAATAGAAAGTTCCCGAATAATTCGATTCGCAAATCGAACTCCTAGTATTCGGTCACTCGAATATTCAATATATTCGGCCAAAGACGCGCGGTCGGCGCGGAGCTGACAAAAAAGCCGTTTTTTCTCCCAATGAAAGCGCCGTGATGTTCGACAGATCATGCAAAAAACAGCTCTTGGTCCTACCATTCCACAAAAATCTAACCCACAAGTTAGAAAAAAGAAAAGTAACGAACGCCACAAACTTTATAGCACGCAGATTTACTCATGATCGTGACACAATCTACCCTTGAATCACAACCGAAACATCCCGTTTGCGCCGCTTCCAGAGAGGAATGGTTGGGAGGCCGGAATCCCGCGCCATGCCTAATTCTTTTCACGAGTAAAGCCCCTTGTTTCAAATCGAAGCACCGATGTAAAACACACTTGGGCCGCACCCACAGAAATTGGCGACTGCACGATCACAGAAACAAAACCACGTTAACCACGCCGATGAAATCAGCCGAGTTACCGTCGTCATCCTTTACGAACCGCAAGCCGCAAATTCTGATTCGGAACGAAACGGAAGGGAAAAATAGTGTGCCTAGATTTGAGAGGGTTTCCAACCGTTCAATAGCCGCGTTTGAATTACAAACTGCGAGACGGTGACGAAAAGACGAAAGCGTCGATCGGGATCGGGCAGGCAGGGCAGGGAGGGCAGGCGTCGTTGCCCTTCTGTTTGCTCGCCTTTTTCCACGCGGCAACACAACACACGTGCACTTACGACCAATCTGCGCTGGAGCCGTCACCGTGGTTTCAGTTTCAGTTTCGCTTGCTCCCTCTTTTAAATCAAGGCTCTCTAAAACAGGATAGATAGACGGAAAAATGGATGCATAGCGGCAGTTGGACGGTGTCTTGCGCCACCTAACCACATTTTTTTTTCTTGCTTCAGATTATATTGTTTAAGCCTGTTTACTCCGATTTAACACCTATCTGTTTATTTATGTGAAATAAAATCCTGGGTGCCCTTTCTCTTCCTTAAAATGGAAACCAAATATTGCGAAATGCCCCTTTTCTGGGATATACAAATATTTATAAAAAAGAAAAAAAGAAAGTCGCAATGTTCGGTTGTGCTTTTAACAAGAAAAAAAAGGCATGCGTGGCTGTAACTTTGGTAGTTTTTTTTTGCAATGTTTAGGGTAGATAGATTATATTTGTGCCATAAAATTGGATCTCTAGTGTCCAACATCCAACAGCAACTGCTTTTATTTATTTTTTTATTTTATTTTCACCAGATTTTTTTACATTTTAACTTTTGTTTCGTACAAAATGCCTATTCTCCAACAGGCGCATACTCTGCGCATATAAAAATCTCATCCGCCGCACACTTTGAAAAATACCCGCAAATAAAATCACTATTCGATATTCGATTCGATATTTGGCTTTTTTTTCTTGATTCGATTCGGTATTCGATTCGAAAACTACTATTCGGTATTCGCACACCCCTAGTTTTGACCAACAACACAAAATCGCAACATTTTGTGTCACGTCGTTTGTTACTTCATATCTCCGATAAGTTTATTTTGTTCCATTAAGTATTTATATTTAACATTTTAGTTATTTAATGTGGTTTACAAGACTGTTTTGTTAAAAGTGTTGCAACACTCAATAATGTGGTCTGGCCACTCTGGCAACGCTTCAAAACTATCCGAACCTATACGAAACACACCGAGGTTCGGCCGCCCATCCGAAACTTTTCGGAACCCCTGTTTCGGGTCCAAACCTGTTCTGGAAAAAGTTTTGCCCCATCACTATTTTTCCGAGTTGCCTAGAGGGAGAAATTGGCGTTTTGCAGTTGGCGGGATATTCAACCGTTTTCACGTTGTGTAAGAGCATTTTCTGGCGGTCTACAATGTCCTTCAGTTCACACTTATCAACCGTAAATAGCCCAATTTCTGCAATAACTTAGTCAGGGGGTTGTTATTTTTGCTTACTCTCAACAGAAATGTTCAGTGAGAATAACGCTTGCGTTGTCATTGAGGTATTGGGGAGCAAACCAAGCTTGTTGTGGCAAACGTCGAAGCACGGCGTTAAAACAGCCATTCTCAGCACCGCGCCTTAAATTCAGAGGTTTTAGACGGTTTTCCGAGGTGCCTCTGGCGGGTTTTCAATTTTTGAGTAGGCGACGGCGCACTGCATTTCCCGATTTTCTCGTGAGCGCCGCCACTTCGGCGCTTGGTGCAGAATGGGCACAGTCGGCGATGGTTTCGATTCGAAGATGCGGCTTTCCGAGCTTCGGGCGAGGTGCCGGGGGAAGCTTGGACGCATCTTTTTGCTCCGTCGCCGACTGGAGCTCAGCCAGGTTGAAAGGTGGGCAGCATGCACACTATTGAAAACGCCGACACTGACGAAAAATTTTAAAAGTGATATGACAGGTCCTTGGGCTCTATACAACGCTTGTTCAGGGTAACTCCAAATTGCACTCAAAACTGTGTAACTATAGAACTGGTGGAAATCACCGATCACTAGGGAGCTGAAGGAACACCGTTCCCATGATTCCTCGAGTGCAGGCTGGGGCACTTCGGGGATTTAGCAAATGGTCGTCTATCGCAGAAACTCCAGTACCGGGCGCCGAGGTGCTCCGGTCTTCCGGGCACTACGACAAAATGCTCGCCGTAGTCCTCGACGGGACGAGAACAACGAGAAGGCCCTTCGGTTGCCCCACTTCCAGAGCGACGCTTCCGCCCCCGAGACAGAGAAGAAGACGCGGCCAATCACCCTGCTCCTTGAGAGCCTTGAGGGTGGCCTCCATCCTCGCCCGGGCAGTCTTCTGCGCCTTGGTCAGCAGACGGCCTTCCGCCTTCGCTCTTTCCCTCCTCTCCTTCTCCTTCTGCTTCTTGCGCTCCTTCCGTTCTTGCTCTTGCTTCAACTGAATGTGAGAAGAAACAGCCGAGTCGTGCGCATAAAAGAAATTCGGGCAGGTATCTACTCGTTAATATGCGCAGTGGCAGTATTCGATTGATTGTTTCCAAGGTGTACCCTTAGATTTTTCTCCGTCCACCCATTTGTAACTGCTGTGTTCAAAATTGTACGCCAGTTACTTCTACACAAGGCCCTTCTGACATCGATGCCTTCCACATTAGTCCTTGCACATTCGACTTTGAGCGTAACAGCACCCCTCAATACTGCGAGTGTAATTTTCGGACGTGCCTCTTTCGTCCGCCCGTTACCCTTTTTAACCTGTCTCTAAAGCAGGGCTTCTGCCAAAATTCTTCTCTCAAAAGCCCCGACTTTTCCCATTTTTCCCATCATATTTCGATTAAATTCCCCGATTACTACAAAAAGATGACATGCGAAGGACGAGGTTGCAGCAGCTTTTTGGGCTGTACCTCCTCAATACGGAAAGTAGAGCGGTGGCTTATTCTGCCCATTTGTGTCTCGGAGTTGAGCAACTTTTAGTCGGCGCAGACGCCATCCACGCCACTGCACAACACGCCCTCCTGCTTCATTGCGCATCACAGCGCTGCACACCTGGCCATTTTCCTCGACTTTACCATTTTCCGATGCTTTCCCTCAGTTTTTTTCGCTCTTCCATATGCATTGAAATAACCAGACAATTCCATGTTTCGCAGGTTGATAGTAGTATACACAGGGAGTCTTTAAGCTGTCAAAACCAATAAAATAAAAAATAGTGCAACTAATTTCTGCTGTGCCTACGACCGGTACCAAATAAAGGTTTAGCTTCCAGACTGTTCATAGCTCTCACCAACTTCACATCAGTTGCCAAGGTGGTGGTTTCCTCACCACCAAGCTTATACTTTAGGCAGCCTAGATTTTTCACGATCGAGTCGGTTCTTCTCGGCAAGAACAAACAGGAACCACCGGCAAGGCAGGAGAATGCCATGTGCAAGCCGTGTACACCCACGCGTAAATGCAAGCCCCACTTCTCGCCAACTCTGGAGTAACCGGTCTTGGGACAAACCGCCACTGCACCTAGCGTCGAAAAAAAGGCCGTGTGCACTCACCTTCTCCTCACGCTGCCTCTCCGCCTCTTCCTCGGCCTTTATCCTCTCCTCCTCTTCTTGCTTCCTCTTCTCCTCCTCCTCCTTCAATTTCTTCAGGTGCTCCTGAATGGCCGCAATCTGCAACAGCGCACGACGACAACAACTTCATACTCTTGCAACTTTCGCTAAAGAAAACACAGCACGGAGCAGTATGTCTACCGCCCACAACCTTAAAAGCGAAACAAACGTTACGCTTTACAGGGGAGTTGCTTGGCAACACGAATAGGCTAAGCAACTCTTCCGAGAGACAATCAACAACACAGTTGTACTATTTCACAAATATGCGCGAGTCGAGTTTTGTAAAAAATGCTTTTGTCGACGGAAAACCCACCTGTTTAGAGCCCGGCCTTTTGAGTTTCTTTTTGTCCTCCTCCTCCTTGTCTTTCTTCTTCTTTTTCTTTTTCTTGCCATCGCCTCCCTCTTCATCCGAACCTGGATAAAGAAACAATGTGGATTCAAGAAAACAACTCGGCTTAAACGTCGGCACGAGGAGAATGGCCAGCTTAGTTCAGGTTTGGTTACTCCGTCTCTAACGCGCAACTCGTGTGCAGCTCCACCAAAGGCATAGGTGCAAGAGCACGACTCCGTGAAATGTTTTAGATACACGAGCACCTGTGCACGATGCGACACTGTTAATGCAAACAAGCAATCGCCAGTTTTGTTGTTTCTTTTCCTCTTAGAACCTAGAGCAGTGATTCTCGACCACCGATGTGTCGGGGATCACTTGGAGACCCACCAAGGTGACGGAGTACCCCTGCCAGTGGGGGAAGGGGAAGGAGGGGGTAGAGCACTGCACGGGCCCGAGCCAGCCCGAAAGCCCGAGCCCGGCTTGGCCCGCAGGCCGGGGTCGGGCAGGGTAGTACGTATTTTCTCGGGCCCGGGCCGGGCTCGGGCTAGAACAAAAAAGTTCTCAGGCCGCGCCGGCCCGGGCCGGCCCGGACCGGCGCGGCACAAGAACTTTTTCCGTGTGAGCGAGGGTTCAGTGTTATAAATTGTAAACAAAATAAAGTCCCAGTCATATGCTTGTCAACCTGTCTGATTCATCGCTCTCAAAAATATCTAGTTCACTATTACGAAGATTTAGAAAAACGTATGCAAGCGCTTTGGGTACCGTAAAAATAGCGTTGCGATGTAAAACCTATGGCGATGCTAATTTTAGCTTGCCCAAAGTGCTTGAGTACGTTATTCTGAGACTCTTGCACAGAGCGCAACACTATATTAGCGCGAACAAGCGATCATCGTGTTTTTATGTTTATCTCATAGAATCAAAAGGCTGTTTTCAAAACTATTAGTGTCTTTAGAAGTGCTCATCTCGGCCACAGACCTAAGCGGTATACTTTGGTGCCTACTAACACCATTTCGAAGTAAAATTCGAAAAATGAGCCAACGTCGTGTTTGCGGTATCAGTGTCGCGCAGTGTACAGTCCATTTCGCGCTTGCACGTTTTGGGAACCATCTTGAAAAAATGTTTTAAAACGTTAAGTAGGAATACAGTCGAACCTCGATATAACGAACTTCAATGTAACGAAATCCTCGATTTAACGAAGTATTTTATTTTTCATAATTTCTTGCCCATAGACCCCATGTATTTTTAGTCCCTATATAACGAAGTCTATTTTGCTGCTATTTCAATATAACGAAGCGCCATTACCATAGAAGGCAATAAATAAATCAACTCTAAAAAACAACTTCGCAAAAAAATTGTGGTTAAAAAAAAAAATTATGCGCAAACGCGAGCGCTTGATAGGTTACTTCACGGGGACAGGCCTTCCAACGTTCCTAGGCTGCCCGAGGATGCGGCGCCGGTAGCGCCGGCGAGGCATGCGGCAAAGCGGATTCCGCGAGGCTGGCCAGAAAATGCCGAGCAAAAAGTTAACACGGCATAACAGCATCACCACTGACATTCACTGATCATCATGGTCCACTGTACCGCGGGTAGCGCGGGAGCCAACTTCAGCGGGGGAGCGACGTGATGGCGCGACCGCGCGATCCGCGCGATACCGCGCGACCGCACGGGCAGTGCCATCTAGGAGAAGACCGAAAAGACCGATTATCGTCTTGCGAGCGTGATGTAAAGCAAAGGCGCAAGCACACTGTGGGCGCAAGGGGGCAAGTAAACTGTGCGGTCAAGAGTGCTGTGTAGGTTGGCACCGCCTAAACTAAACATTGGCACCGCCTAAACTAAACAGCTTTATTTTTTAACCGGGCGGTTCACTCACGTGCTTGCTGCCATAAGGAAACGTAAAGTTCTTTCTTTGGATGAGAAAGCAAACGTTTTGGACGCCATCCTGAAGAAACTGCCGAGATCACGAGCACTCCGGAAGTGTTCGACGCAATGGACGTACTGAGGAGGTACACGGCACAGTGGTACACGGCGTCGCATGGGCAGCAAGATGCCGTGCAAGCGCTCTCGGCGCTCGAACGCCGTATGACGCCGCCGACGCCGCTGCTACTGTCGGACAAGGCGCAAGCAAAACTCGCGGACTACTTTGCCCCTAAATAAATGTCATTTTCGGTGAGTTTTCATACCCGTAAAATGTTTCGGAATTTTTTTTTTTTCGCATGCTAAAGCCAAATTTTGATTTAGCGAAATTTCAATGTAACGAAGTAAATTGCGAATTTTACCGACTTCGTTACATCAAGGTTCAACTGTATATCAAACTTAAGCTTGCCTGAAAGGGTTGTATATTTTAAGAATGCGTTGACATGTAAAGCTACTTCAGAACATATTCTTAAACAGAAAAGGTGCGCAGACCAGGCTTAGAACAATGGAGACTTTTTGCGAGGTTGCGGTGTGCAGGTTGCGGTGTGCGAGGTTGCGGTGTCCCGTTTCAACCCACTTATAAAGGTGGGTTGAAACGGGACGCGTTCAAACGCAAAAGGTGTTTCGGAAACTGGTTCAAATAAGAAGGGCATTTAGGGAATGGGTCGAAACAGGACAAATTCAAACGAGAAGGGCGTTTAGGGAACTGGTCGAAACGGGACGGGTTCATATGGGAAGGGCGTTTAAAGAATGGGTCGAAACAGGACGGGTTCAAATGGGGAGCTCGTTTCGGGAACGGGTCGAAACGGGACCGGTTCAAATGGGAATGGGTTGTTTCGGGCTACAGCCATCGGGCCGGGTCGGGCGGGGCCTAGAAATGAAAAATTCTGTCAGGCTCGGGCCGGGCACGGGCCGTGTCTCTTCCGGGCCGGGTCGGGCCGGGCCTAGAAATTAAAAATTTTGTCGGGCTCAGGCCGGGCCCAGGCAGTGCCTCTACTGGGCCGGGTCGGGCCTAGAAATTCCGGCCCGTGCAGTGCTCTAGGAGGGGGTATAAAATAAGACCACTAATTGCAGTGTGAAAAGGGAATCTTTTACAGTTGTAGACAGAAGTGAGAAGCATCAACTAAAAGGATGACTGGATGGATAGATGGTAACGTCTGTGCCCCCCATTGACAACGTGAGCGATCGAAAGCGTCGCTGTGGTCGGCCCACCACAATTGGCCGAATGCTGACAATGACAACAGCAAAGGATGTCTCATCGACGGAAATAAGAGGAATGTAAGAACTCCAATTTTGACAGTGTTGGCAGTGTTGCTATGAGAAAACTATGATTTCAGGCTTCCACCACCACGCCCATTACTAACACCATCGAACTTGTTTACAACGTAATGACGTCACGAGAGGGAACCCAACGAGGGCGCCACCGAAACATCTAGCCGCTAATAACGGGCGGGAGCTTGTGCCACCTAGCCAAGGTGAACAAAAATAGTAATTTTTTTATTTTCAAGAAAAGAGGGGCGGGGGAGGATGAGGTAGGAGCTTCGCGGACCTTAGTGGGTTCGCGGAACCGCATTTGAGAACCACTGACTTATAGGTTGTCACTAAAGTTACTAAACTTCCAGAAAGTACTCATTTAGGGAAGTAACCCATGGGGTAAAATTTGGTGCCTGCCAGTGTCTTTTCAAAGTAAAATGCGAAAAATCGCAAAAGTGCCGCATTTGCTCCAACAGTGTCGCGCAGTGTACACGAGGAGCACTTTGTAAAGCAACATGCTCGAGCCACGCCTTTCAAAATGCTAGACAATGCTAGAGTAATTGGCCTTGATGGCAAACAGTAGCAGAGTATCAAAACCTGAAATCAAACAGTAAGCACACTCACTCAAGCCTGGTGACACACAAAAAATATTCGCCGGTCTGGGGTTATGTGAAAAGAGAAGGCATCCAAAGAAAGTGACACTTTCTCAATTGCCATTGCCTCTAATGCTCCTTCGTTTATGTTGATTAGTACTACAAACTTACTTATCCACAACTCGAAAAAAGGAGACGCACCAAATGTAATTAACCCAAAAACCCTGCCTTGTAGTGCGATTAGAACGTACCATCCTTAAATAACCTGCACCCATCTGCCGTGACGCTTTTCCTAGTGCAGTAAAGCAAGCCAGCATTTCTTTAGAAACAGAACAGTGCTGATTGTTGTGAAAGTTGGTGCTTAATTTGAGAATGCATGGCAGCGCTCGAAGACGAGGACAAAAAGAGGGGAACTGGACACCACCGTGCGCATTAAAAAACTTTCTCTACAAGGAATGCTAACCTTCGGCAACATCGGCCGCGGCGGGTTCTTCGGAATCGGCGGCGGGTGTCGGCGTTGCCTCTTTGCTGGGTGGAGCAGGAGCCTCTGCTTCTTTCTTGGCAGCATCTTTTTTCTTCTGCATACGAACAATAAAAACCATTAATAAAAAAAAGGGCACACTCATTTGATCTAAAAAGCAGTATGAGCACCATCATCAATAATGCCCACAGCTTCCCGAGAAAGCTATAGTCTTCTTAGTCATCATGGACTTTTTGTTTATTAGGAACAGTGTGTCGAACCGAAAAAAATATGGGTTCGGTTACAGTTCAGGTTCAGGTGAATTAATTTTGTTCCGGTTCAGTTCCGGTTCGATTAATTCGATCCGCAAACCGGTTCCCGAACCGGTTCGGGGCGCTGAACAAGTTCGCAAACCGGTTCGGAAATTATAAATGACAAATTGCAACATCAAATAAATTACAAATAAAACATCTGAAATCAGCAGATACAAAACGGGATACATCGTAGTGTAAGGCTGAGGGATTTCTACCAGGAATGGTTTCTTTATGTGCGCTCAAAGGTTACCTCACCGACGTTTACGCATTCGGACTTCATCTAATTGGGTCCGACGCAGTAGCTGTAAAATCCGCGACCTCCTTACAAACCCACTTACAAGTAGAACTCGCTAACTGTCCCGCCACCTCGGCGTGTAAGCAGTTGAAGGAACAGTGGGGAGAAAATACAGCTTTCTTTATTTGAACTAGCCTTCGGTAACTCAAATTAGACCCTTAAAGAAGTTTTCATTAAACAAGATACGAAATATGAAAAACACTTCACCGAACGCAACGCCAGAAGGACGTAATAGGATAAATATCAAAATAGAAGAGTTCGCTGTCTCACAAATATGTTAGCTTCTAAGTGCCTATACGAAACCGGATGCATTATTACCAAACTCTACAGCCTTTTCTTTTCTCATTCCGATGGAAGCAAGCTTCAAGAACTCGCGCGTTCTAGAAACGTGTTATGAAATGAGCACACAGCAGCATTTAGGATTTACGAGATTGTAGGAAAATAAAACCCTGTGACGCGATTTTTTTTTTTTTTGCACAGCTTTTCAATTTTCTTTTTTCCGTGCAAGCCGCGACCAGCGCAATACTGGTTCCTATGTCAAGATTCATGGATGCAGCATTTGTCAAGATTCATGAATGCAGTGTTTATATTCCTAAGACTGAGTGGAGAAGAAAAATATGTAAGCGAGGTGTGTGTCAGTTGACGGCACTTAAAAAACAAATGGCATTGATAGCACAATGTCAACAGCGCGTGGCCGAACCGTTTTGACGTGAGCCGGTAACCGTTATTTTTTTTCCGGTTCAGTTCCGGTTCGGGTTCATCGCGATAACAATATAACGGTTCGGGTTCGGGTTCAGTTCCGGAAAAAATACCGGTTCGGTTCCGGTTTTTGGTTCGGTTCGGTTCCGGTTCGACACCCTGATTAGGAATTAGTTTTTCTTATCAATACCCTGACTATCTTTGCTTATTTTATTTATTATGCGAGTCATCCATGCTCTGAATCTGCCAGTGTGGGGGCCTGTGGCTTTGTGAACCTGTCATTGTGATAGCTTTTTCCTGAAGCCCTCTGGCATTTTTTCTTTTCGATGCAAAAAAAAACTTTATTATTACTGGCTTACACCCCTAGAGAAAGAAAAACAAATTGCACTGTGATGTAACTGGCCCAGTCACTTTGGAGCACCTTTTGAAGCAGCCAGAAGTATGTTGTACAACTTTTGGGGTTCATTCTTGTTCATTCCACTGCATATACTGTTAAGATCTATAAGTTTGCCCCTTCAACCAAAAGGCAATGTCTTGTTTACTCTCCCACACCAGTGCAACCTACTTGGTAGCATCCATTGCAAAGCAAGTTTGATTCCTTCATACACTTAAGCACCTATTTAAGTATGCTTAATAGCATTCAACATATTAAAAAGGATGCTGTGAAAAGAGCCATTCTTTTTGTTTAAAAAGGCCCCTCACGGCAATCACTCTTGAAACACATGAGCGCCTGTAAACGGTTATTTGAGGCATGAAAATCAAAGCCAAACAAAATAGTATTCCCCTGCAAAGTATGCTTGAATGGAATAGTATTGATTACGAAACTAAATACACTGTTCAATAACCTCAAACTCCTTAGCTCAAGTTCTTATGTGCAACACTCAAAAACATTTTTTTTTTATTTAAACACAAGTTGCTTTTTTTAGAAGAGAAAAAAAAAAAAAAAAAACTTGGGATGCACCTTCTTGGACTTTTTGGTGTCGGCGGCAGGGGCAGCACCTTCCTCCTTGGGTTCCTCTCCATCCTCTGCCCCGTCTTCCTTGGCAGCCGCCTTCTTTTCTCTCTTTTTCTTTTTCTTGGCCACCGCTGCCTCTTTGGCTTCAGCTGCCTGCGTGCGAGACAAACTGGTTCCTGACCCTCAACTCGTGATCAATGGACGTCTCAAACAAGCTAGTTGGGCCAAGCTTAGCTGCGTTCAGTACAGAAGCGCTCCCTTTTCGCAGTGACAACTGCAGCAGAAAAATTACCTTGCTCCTGCAGCAGAAATGATAAGGTCGCTAGAAAAGCGACTCACAATGCAGGCCTGGCAAAACCAAAACCAAAACTGCTCTTTTGTCGTGAGCAAATACATACCTGTTTGCACAATTAACGCAACTTTTTTTCGCCAAAAATGTGCCCCAGATCACATGCGCGTTAGAATAAAAACAAAAAACCGAAACTCAAAATAAAAGTGCAATACTTGGTTTATAAGGCGACTAGCCCCATCGCCCATCGTGACCGTTTGTTTACATTCGCTGTTTTGGTAACCGTGTCACGCAAATTCTCTTACGTCTACGGACTTGTGTCTGCCGTTAAGATAGAAAAACAAAACAAAAATTCCTCTAGGAGGTTTTATCTAAGGGGGGACATGGGTCTTTGGAGTCAAAAACTTCCTAAAACTGCATTCTTTTGAAAATGGCAATGACTGTTCTTCTGAATCTACCAGGCTTACAATTTTGTGAATGAATATTTGAGCTATAAATCAATTTATAACATCCATGTGGACTGAATGTGCATTGAAGTTGACTCTCAAAACATTGTTTCCACAAAACACAATTTTTGGACTCGTTGAAAATTTGCAAGAGGGATATCTCAGCATCTAGAGCAGATAGAAATATAAACATTCTTGAAATGTGTAGCTGAATGCGTGAAGCATACAATGTTGAGAGCAGATTTTTTAATGTAGGTCTAGTAAAGTTTCTATTTGATTTTTTTTTTATATTACTTGTTAGCCGTGCATTGAGCACTGAACTTCAATGTGTGGTAAAATCACTAATAATAAGTATATCTTAAAAGTGCTCCCAACATTGTATTCTCTACAGATTGTAGTATCTAGCCATGTGTTAAAAAGAATATTTTGTTGAGCAGTTTTTTTTCTATCGTTTTTCCAAAGGCAGGCAAGTTTTAATTATTTCGAGGACAATTCTACTGACTGGAAAAATGACCAGATATACGAAATCGGTACAAAAAGCTGAACAAACTTGTGCAGTTTCATTGGGTTTGGTGATAAAACGAAAAAGAAAGCTTTAAGACCAGTGTTCCCCCTTAAACGGAAGGCCATCAAGCAAGCGGGAATAGATAACAACGGAGTAGCACTGCGTGGCCTCGCAATCCCAGCAACCTGACAAGCTCGCAAGGTGTTGTTTTGGAAGACGACCCCCCCCCCACAGGCGATGGTCGCACACCCGTATAAGCGCGAGAAGCACAGCACCTAAAACGCTTTAGAAGAAAGCAAGGATTACAGTACAACCCACTTATAACAATAATGAGAAAACCCGAAATTTCTATCGCTATAACCGATTATCGTTGTATCTGGACTAGAAACTGATCATTTCCCGTCTAGAAACTGTAGAAACTGATCGTTATATGTGTCACCGTTATAAGTGGGTTGCACAGTACCTCTGTGGACAGCGAAGAACCATCGTCAAACTTCGACAACGGCGACTAGTGCACGGTATTTATTTTTGTGTTGGCATGCGTTTCATAAAATCCGTTCCATCAGGTATGTATTCAACCTTGATTATTTTACCTGCACAGTAGAATAAATTTACTTTTTGAATACCTGAGAGTTAAATTTACCTGCACGTTAGATTTGGGGGCGTGCTAGATTGTGCAAACATGGTAGTTCTACGTATAATGTAAACAGCAAGGGTTTATAGAAATATCTCTACGATACCCGCAATTTTAGGCAACTAAACACGGACTTTAAGGAAGCTCTGAATGTTCAGGGCATGTCGCATTCGCGGATTCTTCGCTATTTGCCTGAATATTCGTACATTGCCCGAATATTTGGCTATAACCAAATAGTATTCGGAAATTTTCTAATATTCAGTTCTTGAATCGAATACGAATAGAATAAGAAAAATATTCAATCCCGAAATCTCTAATATTCGCACAGCCCTGTTGTTTACGTAAAAGCAACCGACCAAAGAGGGCACATAACACAAACGGCCAAATGGCGATAATGCTTTTGTTTGTGCTTTTAAGATCCTTCCTTAGTATATCATCATAACATACATACAACGCTATTTCGTGCAGTGCACGAACTATACACAAATCTTTTTCTTTTCTCTCAAGATGACATTGCAAAAAGCAAGGTGATATTTGAGCTTCGCCGGTCTCTTTCATTTTACTTGGTTTTGTGTCTTTGAGCACACCAATAGAATGCCTATGTACCTGAAACTGATGGTGCTTAATTTACATCCTTTCTAAAATATGTACCGTAGATACTGGTCGATAAGTCCCACCTGCCGTAAAATACCGGGCAAGCACCCACTCAAACTTTGGAGACAATCGCAAAAAAATGGGGGTGAGCGCTTGTCCGGTCATCAATTTTACATATAAATGTACTGTCCGTATTTTCTCAAATCTTAACAGATTTGGGAATGGGCGCTTAAAGTGGAATAGTTGGATGCGCGGTATTCTACGGTATGTATATTTGTACATTCGGCACAGCGGAACTGTACTGAAAGGACAGCATATGTCTATTATGAACGAATGACATGCACAAGTGAGAGCAAGTTTCAATATTCTCGTCAATGAATCAAACCAAAAATATAATCGCCTGTGAGAAATTCCCGCAGTTTAGGTTCATCAAACACAAAAAAATGAGCATACGGCGCACCATTGTGTAAAACGCATCGACGGAAATTTTTTGAAAAATCATGAATCATACATTGGATTACATGGTATTCAAAATATGAATGCCCAAAAGCTTTTAGGTGTTTTTATATCAATTTCAATGTCTGGTGAAATCGGGTGAGATTTTTGCGAGTCCAGCATTGCGGCCGCTTTCCGATCGGGCAGCGCCACGAGGCAGCTTCCTCGAAGCAATAAGCACTACATCAATGCGGCATCATGACGAGCCATGCACCCCTGGCCCCGTCTGCTCGTGTTCCAGCAAGAACACAGGCAAACAAGACGGCAACTCCACTAAGACCACGAGCAAAAAGAGAAAGAGAGGAAGAGGCGTGACCCTCACCTCGTCTCCCGCAGGAGTGGCGGCGGGAGCGTCCTTGGAGGGAGGCGGGTTTTTGCCCTCGATCTCCAGGGCCAGTTCCTCCAGCATCTTGTCCAACTCATCCTCGTCGTCGTCCTGCTTTTTCTTCTTCTTTTTCTCCTTCTTCTTTTTTTCCTTCTTCTCCTCCCTGACCACCTGTCCCCAAAGCGAAGCGTGAGCAGAAAGATCTGAGCGCTGAGGTCACGAACAACTTAACAAACGTGGGGCGTCGCTTATGACTTCCACGCTTTCTGCCATGTGATTTGTTCTTCAGTGTCCTTGCCGGCTTATAGCGTGATCTCACTAGCTGCGGAGTGATAAGATGCTTACAACTCGCCACACCCGCGTTTCTTAGGCGGTCGACTATACACGCTTGCAAGCATGATCTCTGGGGGCCACAATCTTGCTGTTGGCATGCGTAGACCATCCGATGCGTTGCCGAGTCGTGCCCACAACTGCCAGACTGGCACCCCGAACAAGGCGTTTTTTGTCCACGTAGGCCACATCGGCTCTTGAGGCGTCGCTGCTTGCAAGCATCTAAAGCCAACTGGGAACAACCAATGCCATTCTGTAGCCCCTGGGAGCTTAAAGGGACATTGACAGGGTATTTATGATCGCCAAGGTTTTATTTGCCAGTGACATAGGAGAGCCCAACTGCCCAGAACACAATTTGCAGCTCGAAATTCGTCTTCTTTCCACCCAAAAACCGTCGATTGAGAACTGGCCGGTTTGAGTCGCGCTCACTCTTTTCTTTGTGGTCACGTGCCATTTTCTATGGTTTAGACACAACCGCCAAAGATAATCAAAGTTTTGAGTCATCAAAGGCCCACACTCAATACTAGAAATGAAAAAAAAATTATACCCATTTGTTGTGGCTCCTAAAAGTTGCAAACGCATTGATTGGAAAAAAAAAAAAAAGTTGCACAGCCACGTGATTTCTGGTAACTTTCTCCTTTATATTTCTTCTTTCTCCCCACTTCAGCTTCAGTTTTGAGTAGTTGCACTTTTTTCTTCACTTTATTAGAAATGTACGTGATGCTGTAGCAAAATATTAATTGGCTAGTCTTCCGACTCCATAATGAATCGCATGGCAAAAAATAAAAAAATATTGTGGGGGGGGGGGGGGGGGGGGGTCTTAGTGTTTTTTTAAGGGATACTCCGGCTATTTTTTTATGGTCGTTGATTTGCCTCAAAATTGGCTCAACACACTGATAGATGCGGCTGTATCAATACCCCCCAAAATATTGTGTAAATAAACATTTGCGAAGTTATTGAATTTTTTAATTTCATTCTCATCGTGCTTTTCATTACAAGACATCTGATGGTGGGAAAAGAATGCTTGGAAGCTCGTTCATGAAGAAGAACAAAAAAAATGCCTGACATGCTCAGTTTGAGACTACCCGCCCACCTGAAAGTCTCTGCCATTTGTGATGTCACACCACTGGAGTGCACAAGGAAATCTGAATGTTGCTTTTGGCATCATCTTCATTTACGGTTTTCTCAACTGATATTTTGAATTTCGAGACAATAAAAAGCATATGATGAAGACTAAAGTCCGGGTATTCAGAAAATGCAAATTTGTTTGGGTAGCTAGAAAAAATGGCCGTCCCAAACATTTCAATATCGCTCTGCGAACAATCGGGTTGCATTGTCTGCCAATAAAACTAATCACAAACATAATAAGCTCTGCGTTTCTTGAGCTGTCGGTGACCACAGAAACCCATGGTTGCCCGCCGAAACGAGAAAAGGAAAACTCACCTTCTCCTCCTCCTCTTCAGGCTCTTCCTCCTTCCCACTCTCCTCCCCTTCATCCCCCTCCTCCCCCAGGTCGAGCAGGGAGAACCCGCCGGCTTTCTTCGTCGACGCCTCCTCCTCTTCGTCAGAATCCGCCCCCTTCTTTTTGCCCTTCTTCCCCTTGGGGAGCTTGGGAACCTCCTCTTCCTCGTCCGACTCCGCCCCCTTTTTCTTTCCCTTCTTCCCCTTGGCTGGTTTCGCCGCTGGCTCCTCCTCCTCCTCATCAGATTCCGCCGCCTTCCTTCCCTTCTTCCCTTTGGCCGGCTTGGGCGCCTCCTCCTCCTCCTCGTCAGACTCCGCCCCCTTCCTTCCCTTCTTTCCTTTGGGCAGCTTGGGCGCCTCCTCCTCTTCCTCGTCAGACTCTGCCCCCTTCTTCTTTCCCTTCTTCCCCTTGGTCGGTTTCGTGGCTGGCTCCTCCTCCTCGTCAGACTCCGCCCCCTTCTTTCCTTTCTTCCCTTTCCGTGCGGGCTTCACTGCTTCCTCCTCCTCCTCGCTCTCGCCTCCGCCCTTTCCCTTCTTGCCCTTCTTCCCCTTGGTGACGGGCCGGGCATCTTCGTCATCGCTGTCCGCGTTCTTGGCGCCCTTTTTCGCCTTGGCTTTCCGGTTCGGAGCGTCTTCGTTGGTGCCGTCGCCGGCATCGGCCTGAGGGGGAAATAGAACGGTTTCCTGCGTTCAAGTTTGGCGACCCTGACAAAAATAGCGGTACAGTCATTTTCCGTTAATATGAACTTTCCATTCCCCAAAAGATTGTCCACAATAAAAGGATAAGTTCGTCCTAGAAAATTTAGTTTATATAGCAAGGCACCCATACTAACGAGACATGACTAGTCCACAAAATTGGGAAGATCTGGTTATGTCCCCCTAACCTCTAGAAATAAAGAAGGAATAAAATCATGCTCAGTATTTCCCGGGTTACAAGGAATTCAGGACTTCTTCAGAGCCTGACTAGTTCATAACAAAAGAAATGTACAAGGCACAAAATAAATATCTAGACACTCTACCTGACAAACTAAAAAGAAATCCTAAAGAGGTCTGGAAATACGTCAAAAACAAGAAACCTCCTAGCATCACTATCCCCAATGTCACAGATGGTGTCAATTACGGAACTAACCTAAAGAGCAAGGCTGAAAACTTTATTCTTTATTTCCAATCAGTTTTCCCTAAGCCGGTCAACCCGGTAGATAGATTACCGTCCTCAAACGTAGTTACACAAATGGATAACATAAACTCCTCGGAGAGTCGCATTGTGTTGTTATTGCAAAAGATCAAAGTAACAGTGCCTCAGGCCCAGATTGTAATTCCAACTTCATTCTGAAAAACTGTTTCGATTTCCCCTTACCTAACCGTGTTGTTTAAAAAGTCTCTTGAACAGAGCAAACTTCCTTTTGACTAAATAAAGTGCCAACATGGTCCCAGTACATAAAAGTGGAGATAAAACCAACACATGCAACTATAGGCCTATCTCTTTAACAAGTGTTTCTTGTAAAATGCTAAAGCAGATCATTTACTCGAATTTAATCAATCATCTACAACAGTGGTTCTCGAATGGGGGTCCGCGGACTCTTTGGGGTCCACGAAGGCATTTTAGGGGTTCGCAAAGCCCTGCCTCATCAGTCAAGCCCGGCAATAAAAGTTGCCTTTTTTTTTTTTTTTTTTTTTTCAGATTGAGAGGAAACGTTCCAATTTTCGGTAAGGTTTCTCGTGTGTATGTCAATGAGAGAAGTCTACTTCACTCTTGCCCTTAGTTACATCCAAATGTTAAATCATTATCATAATTAACCTACACCTTTCCCTTCCCCTCACCACGAACGGGGTCCTCCATCCTCTGCGTCAATCCACAAGGGGTCCGCAAAAACATCAACGGTTGAGAACCTCTGATCTACAAAATAATGCATTCTTTTCCCCTACCTATGCAACATGGTTTCAGAGCGGGATTTTCTTGCGATACGCAATTAGTAGAATTCACCCATGACCTCTCTTTTTTAATTAAAAATGATTTCCCAGTCGATTGTGTCTTTTTGGACTTTCGGAAGGCTTTTGACTCGGTATCTCATACTTTGTTATTACAAAAGATGGCAGCTGTTGAGATTTCGGATTCACTTTTACCCTGGCTTGAGGCTTATCTTGTTGGAAGGAAGCAATCCATAGTTTTAGACGGTGTGAGCTTGTCAAATGTTTGTGTTTTATGAGGTGTTCCACAAGGATCGGTGTTGGGCCCCCTTCTTTTTTTTAGTGTAGATAAATGATCATGCTGGTCATCTTTCTAGCCATGTCCGACTGTACGCTGATGACTGTTGTATATACCACGATATCACGTGTGAGGCGGACTCCCAAATACAGCAAGACGATCTCCATTCTGTGATGTCATGGTGTCAAACATGGAATATGACCTTAAATTTAAACAAATGTAACGTAGTCAGATTTTTTAACAAAAGACAACCTCTGACCACAGAATATTTCCTAAGTGTCACAAGTTTAACTATTGTACCTGAATATAATTATCTGAGAGTTTTATTTTCTAGTAACTTGTCATGGAATGCTCATGTTGATTATTTGTCATCTAAGGCCCAGCCGCACATTAAACTTTCTCAAACGCAATTTTTGTAAACTAACCTAACTAACCTCAAAGAAACATTGTACATATCAAATGTACGTCCCATTTTGAACTATGCATGTGCCGCAAGGTATTTGCATACCCCTCACACCATTGAACAACTTGAACGTATTCAGAAACGGGCAGCTCGGTTTGTTTTCAGCAATTATGATTTCTCTAAAAGATCATCTGAAATACGCCGCAACCTGGGATGGCCTCTGTTGGAGGGCAGAAGAACGTACCTTAGGCTCACTTTATTTTTCAACATACTAAACAGTAGAACCGGCATCGAGAAAGTACATTATCTTAAGGAACCCAGTTATGTGTCGTCGCGTACAGATTTAAGCACTCTTTTTTTTCACGAACGATACACGAATGGAACAATTTACCAACTGATGTCATCTCTACGGCACGTTTCTCCCTTCCTACTGCCCTAAAAAAACTTACTGTTGGAATACTTTTTCACTCCGCTCTTCTAATAGTGCCAGTCACTATACTTTGTTTTCATATATTGTACAAAATGTTTTATTTAGAAAGGGGGGACGGACAACAAAGATGTTTGTTGTCCGTCCCCCCTGTCTATGTATCTTCCTCATGTTTAATTACTGTTACCAACATGCCCGTTTTGTACCCAAGTGTTGTATTTTTCTCCTAAAATGTCATATCCACTATTTCTCCATCACAAAAGTTCTTGTGTATCTCTATATTTATTGTTTGCTATTGTTTTGTGTAACCTTACCCCCTACAATAATGCCCAGAACTCGGCGATGTAGGTATTAAAATAAATAAACAAATAAAAATTTTAAAAAAAAATCTGCTGCCTGCTAGAGATTTCGAGATTCTTGCCACAAGTGGTTCAATGTCCAACTACTGAAGCATTGAAAATTTCTAGTTGGTCATAAATTCCCACTCTTCTGGTTTAGACAACTGGCACGTTCGCGTATACCTCAAGGTGCATAGTTTCAACTTTGTCTGTAGGTAAATTGTGCAATTTCAGAGCTTATTTTTGAGCAGCATCCGAGGGTGTCTTCTGATTTCATAGTACATGAAATTAATTTTTTTTTTTATTGTCACTGGTTTTTAAATTTAACAAGAAAATGTATGCTTCAATATAGAAATAAAAAGGTAATGCTTTACCACTACTGTCGTAACAAAACTAACTTTTTTTTTTATATAGGATTGACCTTTAGACATTTTTCTGTTACGTAAAAGAAATTGTTAAAAACAAAATTGCAGAAGTTGTTTAAGGACCTTGGAAAAGATTATCTTTTCCAAGGATCTTTACCCAGAGCTTTTCGGATAAATCTGAATCCTTCCTAGTCTTACCGACAAAATTGTCTGGGCTTCACTGGATTTATATGAAAATGCCGGAGCCTCCCAATAGGTTATGCACTGTACAACAAGTTTACAATAACGCTTACCAAATTAAAAATAATATCATCCATACTGTACAATTTCAGTCGCAACTACTCTCCTGCCAATTTGAGTAACATTGAGCACCAAAAGCGATCAATTTAGCAAATCCCCAAGTATTAGCACCACCATTTAAAATATCTGTGGGTAACTCTAAGTTTGTAGATAGACCCAAAAGTCAAACTTCGTTGTTGGAACATTTAGCCAGCAGGTAGTCGGTGAACGAGCGACACCTGGTGCCCCCACTGTGAATGAGCATATGGTCAATGCAGTATGACCATTAACCTGGGGTCGGCAGTAGTGATTACACAAGGAAGCACTCGCAGATTTCATTCTTCTCAACAGAGACACTCTTCCACCTTGGTCCTATCCGACCTGGTTACTCGCACCATTTCCATTTCTAAAGCTCGAGCATCTTTGGCCTCTGGAATTTTCTCTCCTCCACTGTGGAGATTATGAACACAGCACCATTACGACATCGTGAAGGCTGTCAGTCTGCTAGCATGGACAGCTCTACGAGAACACGACGACCATACACAGCCTGCAGCAATGGAAAGAAAATGTGGCACTCACATCTTTGGCCTTCTTCTTCAGACCACCTTTGTCATTGATGGTAAGAGTTTCCATCTCTTGCGTGAGGGTGTCATCGCTGGAAGCAACCAACGTACCGTGTAAGCAACTTTTTAATGATTTCCCTCCGTGCCATCTCCTTTTTCTGCACATGAAGACGCACTGAAAGCGAACAACTGTAGCTGCCCTTAGCCAGGCAGATCGTAGCAGTACTGTCGGAAGTAGGGAGCCTTCATGTGTGCAGAACACATGAAAGCTCCCTAGTCGGATCGGAAGTATTTGGGAGATGGGAAGGGTTTGCCTCTCCCCATGTTGTTTACTACAGTCACCAATAGGATTAGGATGATATGGAGGTCCTTCAGCTGTCTCACCCCCAGCGTGAGCTTCCTGCCTTCGACAATGCTTTAGCGTCTCGCGAGCCTCCAGCTTGCACGCGCAGCCAAAGCATGACGGAAGGCAAGGATCACGTGCTGGCAACCGGGCGTCAGAAAGAGACGCCCCGCAGTTCTTATAGTGACTATGTGGATCGGAAGTTTGTCTGCTCCTTGCGGAAGGGTTGCGGCGACGTCATAACGCCGAGCTCTAATTCGCTCCGATTGGAAGGACGGTGGGCAGACCTCAAAGCAGCTAGCATTGAGGTCTTCCCGCTATCCTTCCAATCGGAGCCAATCCTGGCTCGGCATTCTGACGTCGCCGCAACCCCTGCGCAAGAAGCTGACGAACTTGTGCTCAGCACAGAAATCTCCGAAATGTCGGGAGGGGGTCACCACCTCCATTTTGATGCCACCGACGTAGCTTATGCATTATAACATCACACTTGCAAACTTGTCAGTTGTGGCTGCCGAAGGATCACACACATAACTCTCCTCGTTTCAAACACGGACTATCATAAGATGAAACACCGAGTCACCATCGTCGCGTCATAGATGGTAACATATGCACTGCAACAAGGTGTTTTGATCGCCAACCCGCCTGCTTTATATTAGGCGAGATCGATACTTGGAGGCTAACAAATGGTGATCGCGCTTCAACTGGATATGAAAATCCATTTACACAAGTACCGACACGTTTTGCTTGACACGCCGAGCAATTTGTTGTTTTTGTTTTCTTCAACTCCTCGTTTTCTTAGCTGTGGCTTCTGTTTTGTTGTTCTACGGCTTAAAGGTGCTGCCTGCGCCGCTATTCCGAAAAAAAAAAAAAAAAAAGGTTTAATCTGCAGGAAAACTGCGAATAAACTCAGCGGCGTGCAGAATTTAATCTGGTAGTGAGCTAGCCCCCGAGCTCAAGCTGTCACGTTTGTGGCCGGGCCCAAATGAATTGCGAAGAGCCCGAAAACCGGCTAGAGTCAAATTACCAACGACGCTGTGAACATCGTTCCCACTGTCATTTTGCTAATCATCGAAGCACGATACCACTTCGTATGTTTTTTGTGTTATTTTTTTAAACTCAAACGTTAGGCTTATAGTTACGAGACATACGGCCCTTTACTGCGGGCATAGGGAACACGAGCACGGTCGGCTTTAGACGATCAAAATTCGCAACTTACTCCTCAAGTTTGTCTTTCTTTGCCTTTCGGTCCTTCCCCATGGCTTCTTACCGCACGCCCGTTATGTACAAGACGATCGTTCTCGTTTTACGCAGCGTAAAACACAACTTTCCGTGAACTCGCATGTAACTTTGCTAGGCCACGGTGCCGCGTATGGAGACATCTAGAGATTCCGGAAGTGGCCATAGTCAGGGGGAATACAGCCATACAGCTCAGCCGCTCAGCCCGGAAGTTGAAGTAGCAGACGTCTTGAGCTACTTGATCGCTACGATAAATATTCGATTTATTCGAAACCAAATCAAATACTACAAATACAATGAAAGCGAGTTATACGCATATCTAGTGGAACTGCTAAATTTGAGTAATGTTGTTGTTTTCTTCGATGTGCGGTTTTATCATTCAGTGAGCATTCACGACCAGGTGCGCATAAGACATATTTCTCTTTCTCTTGAACTTGTTAAGGTGTTCTTTTTTACGGAATATTTATTTATAAACGACATAATTCTGCATATTCTTCGTTTAGCTGCCACATTTGAAATGACGCAGAAGCACAGCGACTCTGCGTGATCCGTAACGCGATTATCTAAGATCAGTGCGCAGCAGTTCGATCTGCACCGAAATTCCCCAAATTTGCCTGTTTCATCACTTATACTCTGTCTTAATACATCAATCACATCTCCATTGAACGCAACGAATAAAATGCGCAACGAGAACAAAATCAAAAGCAAAGCGGTAGCCCTTTAAATTACGAAACTACGGTTCGAGTATGGCCGGCTGAGGCAAGCAACAAAAAATGGCGCTGTTGAAGGCAAGGAAGGCATTCAAGGTTTGACGCAAGAAAAATGAAAAATGGTAAGATTTTTCTTCGTTAACGGATCCACGAACGAACGAAACAGTGCTGCGTGTTCACGCTGCCGGCCTGCTTTTACTACTGGTGCCCCAAATTGCGGCCACTGGACCGCACATCGTCACTAGCTCCAAATAGCCGCTAGACTATGGAATGCTAGCTCAATCATATTAGCGCTTGAATTGGACTCGTTACCATAACCTACCTGTTGAAACAGCGGCTCAGATATTAGCAAAAACCTCTATGTTGACCCCGCCATCCAATTGTCCGGTCATTTATTAAGCACGCGGCGCCGGAGATGCAGATGTTCGAGCCGCCGTACGGTGAGCGATTGTGGTTTTATTCGGCGCCTGATAGGGCTGCTACAGCAATCCGGGACTGGCAGATAAAAATAAGAAAAGGAAACCTCCGTAATCTGCGATTTTTGTTCTTATTTATTTTTACGGGCAGCGGGGGCTTAGCCCGGTATCTAGCTTTTAAGCTATCACCGTCGATAAGCGAGTCAATCTGTCGGCTCTCCTGGCGTTCTCTTTCAAAGGGAGGAATGATAGAAAGAAGGAAATTGATGTGTTTCGTAATCCTGCCTCAAATTTATAAAAAAAAAAAAAAAAGAAATGCGGCGCTTTTGTCAAAATTGATATCACCAATGACTGTCCAACGACCGTCGAATGACTGTTCAATGGCAGTCCAATGACAGCACCAATGACCGTCCAATGACAGCGCCAATGACTCTCCAATGACGACGGAAGCAGACGGCACCAACTCGTTTCGTTTTCGCGTCGTGCCACTGCTCTCGTGGTCATTAGAGCATTCTGTTCCACTGAAACGATACACAAATTTCTGCATATTTGTCATGGTATCAGCACCATAGGATAACTAGAATTCTGGTTGTGATAGTATCTGCTTTCGTGTTATCTGGTGTGTCTGGTTGAGTCGCTCCAAACCTTCACTTTGAGCGCCATTTCTGAGGGTTATGGCATGGCGTGTTGTATGACCTGCATTGAATTCACAGAACACGAAGATCTCTATTTCTCACCTACATTCTAGTAAGGTCGGCAATCTAGATGGTTTGGAATGCACGTTGCAAAAGCACTCTAGACGCTCGCTGTTGGTTTCCACTCAAGAACCATGGACTCGGCTATGGCCACCAGTGAATACCGCCTATATACCATTCCAGATCAAAGCATGCCATACGCCAGAATGTTGAAAATGGCACCAGCCAGAAGCCCTTCTCTGGAATGATCTATGTGGAGTGCAAGTTTGTCTGCTTTCTGCACAGGAGTTGTGATGATGTAAGAACGCTGAGCTCGTATTGACTGATTAAAAATATAGTGGGTAAACCTCAAAGCATCTAGCGTTGAGGTCTACCCGCTATCCTTTCAGTCAAAGCCAATCAGAACTTTGCGTTGTTCTGACGTCACCGCACCTCCTGCTGAAGAAGCAGACGACTTGCTCTTGGCACAAACATCTTGGCAAGGTATTATATGGCCCAATACGTAGCCATCTTCTGGCTCACCGAATGCACCCCTATGTTTTTCTCTACACGACACCTGGTGAAATCTCTTGTTGATGTCTCAAAAACCACTGTTAGATGTCTAAAGATGGTTATTGAACATCTCAGTGTCTCAGTGTACCTTGTTGCTTTCTATTTGTTCAGGTGATGAGGTAACCTTTTTGGTTTACAAGGTGCCTTGAAAGATGCATCTAAGATGTCTATCAGGCACCTCAGTGACCACTATGAAGTTGCATAGTGTTGTAAGGTTATCTTGTAGACGATTTAAAGGCCATTGCTAAACATCTATTGGGAGCTCACTGCATCTTTTAACTGTCCATTTGTTTAGATAATGAAGCACTATTTTTGGTTTATAGAAAGATGCTTTAAAGATGCCTATAGACATCTCAGTGACTGCTATGAGGCTGCGTTGTGTTGAAAGATGTGTTGCAAAAACCTCAAAGACCACTGCTAAATATCTGTCGAATGTCTCAGTACATCTTGTAGCTGTATATTTGTTCACATCATGGAGTACCATTTCAATCTACAAGACACCTTAAAAGATATGCATCAGAGACTTCTACTAGGCTTCTCAGCGACTCCCATGAAGTTTTATTGTGTTGTAAAGACATCTTTTGGATGCCTCAAGGACCACTGCTAGACATCTGAACATGACTAGTGGAAGTGTCAGTGCATCTTGTAGCTGCTCATTTGTTCACATAATATAGCATAATTTTTGGACTACAAGACACCTTTAGAAATGCATCAGAAACGTCTACTAGACATCTCAGTGATCGCTATGAAGTTGCATTTTATTGTAAAGATGTCTTGCAGACGCCTCAAAGACCACCGCTTTACTCCGTTTCACCTTACGATGTACCGCAACGGACGTTAGAAGTATTTTAGCCATTTCAGTGCCTCACACGGGCCACGTAGCTTCACGCCCTGCTCATCGCTTTGCCTAGACGGAAGTTCCGCGACGTGCTTTGAACTGTGGATTGGTTCCGGTGGCTCGTAGCTCTTGTTGTGGTACATTGTACGGTCAAGAGGAGTATAGGTATTTAAGAATGCCTATTGGAAAGTTCAGTGCATCATGTGGCTGTTGCTTTCTTCATGTAGTGAACAGTCATTGTTGGTTTACAAAATGCCTCGAATGACGTCTCAAAAATGTTCACTGGGTGTCTCATTGACCGCTACTGTGTTGCATCATGCCTTGTTTTTTGTTTTTTTCTAACAGGGCGCAAATGGATCATTGTTGGAGAAGGAGATTGGTCATGATCAGTTCCCATCGAACGAGCACTACTTTGGCCTTGTAAACGTGAGTATTGTTTAAATTTGTGTCCTTAATATGGGTGTTGGAATTTTTGTGGTATTGAGAAGGAGAAAGCCTGGCATGCTTGAAACATCCAGCGATAATGTTCACAGAATTGAAGGCACCTGCTGCTTCAATGGCATGGGGGTTGACCTTCACATGGCTTGCAGTGATGGAAGCTCTGCGCCATTTGTGCCAAATTGCGGCATGAAAGTTTGCTATATCTTGCGCCAAAATGTCATTTTTGCTCAGAATTGCACCAAACCTGCACCAAGATGGGCTGAAGCCAAGCAAAACATAAAAATATTTTATTATTGATCAGCTCTATGATTGAGAGAAGTAGAAAGAAAGGAAAGTGGTACAAATATATACTTCACAGCTTCTCTGCTCACCTATTCTGGTGAAAATTCTTGTATGTGTAAGAAATTTGTTGGTCCAACAAACGCATATCACAAAAAAAATCATATAAGAGCATACAAGAACCCTTGCAGAACATATAAGAACAGTATACTTATCAGTTTCTTATAACTTCTTATATAATCATATACTGTTCTCATATGTTCTTATAAGGCTCTTGTATGCTCTTATATCATCTTATTTAATAATATGCCTTTATTGGACAAAGAAATTTCTTACATAAAAGGTTTTTCACTAGAGTACTCACTGTATTGGGTGTCTGAAATAACCAAGTTCGATCTAAAATGGGCCGTAAAAATTGGCTCCTGCATGTAGCAATTTAAAGTTTTCGTCAAAGGTGTACTTCGCAGGTCCGTTTTATTTTGTAAAGTTACAAAGCGTAGCTCTCTTTCTGTAAAAAATGGGGACAAAGAACTTTTGGAGGGGGGGGGGGGGGGGGCATTTTTATTGGTAAACAAACTTTACTTGATACGGTGGTTTTTGCAGTCATTTCACAGAAATTATGTTTACAGGCTAAGCAAACTACCGGCTGCAAAAATGGGAGGGGAGGGACTTTATCCCAACCTGAATTGTCGCATTTTACCCCAATTGTTTTATTACTCATTTTAAGTCAAATCTCCTCTGACCAGAACCTTGTTTCTAAAAATGAGGTTCTGCCTTCCTTTCGCACCCTATCTATCTTTATTACAAAAGGTAACAAGTTATATGGTCCAGTATCAAAAGAAAACCCACAGTCATTACCATAGATGCACTTATTAAGCGATAATATCACTTTTTCCTTTTCAAGTGTGTTGTGCTAACAGATTTTCGTATCTGTTCCAAAAGTGTAAGCGGCTGCTCCAAACCAGTATTTTCGCCTGCTAGAGAACCTGCTACTAAAAGTCAAATACCACTTCCATCACTGAGCTTGACTTTGCTGAGTTAGGCAGGAGTACCATATTTGGAGAGCGATAGATTTGTCTTACAATTAGGCGATACCTGCATGCAAATCTGCAGTGGCAGCAACTCTGTCACATCACATCAGTGACATTGTTATTGCTATTAGAATGCACCGTTGGTTTCCCCGTCTTGTTGATAGCTTGCATTGATGGTCTTCGTTTGTTTGAAAGGCCTCACATGCGCAGCATTTCTGTGCTGCCACCCATTTGCCCTAACAGGAAGAAACAAGTGTTTCATCTGTTTTAGCCTCGTTCGTTTACTACTGTGATGTGCAAGTTGCGTTTGTAGGAGACTTGACCGGTTGTCATGTAAATGCACAGCATGTCCGCCTGCCGACAGTGAAATGTCGATGAATAGATAGGGACATTCCCCTCGCTTTTCCCCGGGAAAGTCGGGGAATGTCGGGGAATTTCGCAGAAAGGTTACAGGAGTTGGGGAAAATTTGCGAATGAATGTTGCTTTATTGCACGTCTGCATAGATCTACAGACGGGGAGTCCCGAATATAACTTTTCGGTGAATCAATGGCTCTTTGACCTAATAAGTTTGTAATCATGCAGGTACCCTAAAAGCCTCAAAGACTTGTGTTTTATGGGGTCACGGATGGTTGAGATCTACAATGGTACACAATTGTCATTGTTATTGAAGGTTTTAAACCTATTCCTTACGTGCATATAAATATAAACACTTTGCAAAATCCAGTCAAGCAACGTTGGTGGTATAGTGTAGACTGCATATAACGTATGTCGCGGGAGTCGTGAAAATCCGCACTATAAGCAGTACCGCGCTATAACCAAAACATCAATTTTTCAGGCCAAAATACATGCCATGAGACAACTTACCTTTGTAAAAGAATTTATTTTATGTTAGATGAAAAATAAAGCTTAGATCGAGGAAAGTCTTTATTTCACCAGACTAGTACACTTCTCTCTCCTGTGTGTCACACATTTTGAAAGAAATGAGCGACTTTTGCCTGGCGCAGCCTTTTAACGGCGTCGCGGGTTGCGGACGGACGTTGCGAGCGTTCAGGATTGCTAACCCTTATCATTTTTCTCCGGTGATGAAAACGCATGAAAATTTGCATTCTTTATACGATACGCGCATGAAATGCTCCAAAAAAGGCATGAAATGCGCCAAATAAGAAATCCGGGCGATGTTCGAAAACACAAGTGCTTAGAAAGCACCTGTAGTCAAAGTAAACAAACCCGACGGCACGGGTGTTTCTGCCGTCTTGAGAGTGCCGCCACGACATCGCCGCACGAGTAGGTGGATCTTCTCTTCTAGTACGTGCTGGGTTATCATAGCGACACACAACGAAAATTCACAGTCAAGGATAGCGCTTTTACGCGGAACGATGAGCTTGCACTACGCCGTCGACGTCGATGATCACCACCGACGCCATGTTTGCGGATAGAAGAAGCCGGCCCGCAACCGGCATGCAACGCGCGCGAACGGCTGTTTGAGCCCGGTTGGGCTCGCCAATGCCTTGCTGGCCTTGCGCCGTGAACCACACATGCGTGCGTCCTTCCGTCGCTACGGCAGCTAAAGCCTCTCTCTTTAATTCTCCCCGCTTCTTCGAGCAACCTCCTTGCCATCCTTGCCCCTGCGAGTGCCGCTTGCGGCTAGCGTCGTTATTTGGTGTCGCACAGGGAAGCGTGCTTGCCATGCCGGTCGGTCGGCGCGTCGGCACGCTGCTCCAGAGACCGCACTATAACCGATATTTCCCTTCGCACACCTGCATTTTAAGCGGTATGTAATTACATGGAGTTCTATGGGAGGAGAACCAATGGTTTAAAAAAGCCGCGTTATACCCGGTCCTGCACTATAAGCGGTTACGTTGTAAGTGGTCTATACTGTAGCACATTGTCACGCAACACAGCTGGAACGAACTGACAAAAAGTGGTTGTGAGACATGACTAGGTATGTGCCCGCTATAGGAAAAATTCCGATGAGGACATTAACGTGAGCTATGAGTAAAGCAACTTATCATCTGCCACGAGCAAAAACTTTGAAGGTCATGGAAAGATTGTTGTGGGAGATGGGGGGGGGGGGGGGGGGCAGTTCGCTCTCAGCACGTGCAAAGCAGCAGAGCATACAGCAATGGAGACCAGTATATGAACGCTGTACCTACGTGGTCTCTAGCTTGATCTAGTTTTTAAAAGAGTGATTACCAGATAAAATTGTTTAACCAATAGTGTTCAATCCAAGGGATGGAATTCATACTCAAAGCTAAGTGCCTGCCGACACAATGATTTTGAACGAAATTCAAGCCGAGTGCTGATGCAGCATTCGCATTTAATGTGCGCCGAGGGTGCACTAGTAAAGTATAGAGGCTTTGGATAGTTTGCACGAAGGCCACTGGATGGTATACACTCCTGTGTCAAAGTAATGCTGTTAAAAGGCTTACCCTTAGTCTTTGGCATGCTAGGTAAAGGCTAACTGTTCATAATAAAAATGCTGGCTATAGTTGGCTCAAGCCAGTGCCCGACTAAAAGGATTCAGCCGTATCCATCTACAGATATTTCTAGAGGAGGTATCTATGACATGTCTTGGGGCAGCTTTTTGTTGTTTGAAGCCCAGGTGGGAGTGTTGCTGACTGAGATATACTACAGAGCTAGGTACAAGGAAAGAGAGACAGTGTGTGTAGCAGGCGGTGAGCAGAATGAAATATAGCTGAGTACTCCATTGTCCACTATAAATGACTTCGCCCTGCAGTTGTGGAAAGACTCATTCAGTGAAGGCGCCGGTGTTTAATGTTAGTGAAGGACAAACGGAACATAGGGGTGAGCAAGGAGAGTTTTTTTGACTGGTGGCATAGGTCAAGAGAGGGACGAATCATTTTCTTTTCCCCCTCTTGACCCCCTTCCGGAATTTTTATGAATGTACCATAAAAAAACCTCAGCCTTAATTTTTCTTTTCTTTTTTACTTTTTTTTTATTTAGACAGTTATTATTTGTTGAAATTACAAAGATTGACTAGGTGTTGTAAGCCACCACCTCCGTTTAAGGGGTTGAGCCTTATTCGTCCATCTATTCATTGAAAGTAAACACTGGCTTGATGGCGCAAGCTGCTACCTGATTAAAAGATTTCGGCCTTATTCATCCATTTAACAAAACTATAGCCGGTGACAGGTCAAGAACGAAGTGGAATCTCCTCCCACCTCTTTCCACTTTTGTAGAGCAAACGCTGGAGAGAAAGCAACCTCTTCTTCACCGTTTGCTCCGCTGAAGTGGAAAGGGGTGGGAGAAGCTTCCACTTCGTTCTTGACCTGTCACCGACTATAAACACTGGCTAGGTGGCGCAAGCTGCCGCTCCATTGAAATGGTTCAGACTCATTTGTCCATCCGTACATCCATTACATTACTCGGGGAATTCTAAGGTAAGACATGCGGTCTGCCCGGCCATGTAACGCATCTGGGCGTGCCATTTTTCCAGTTTGGCAACACGTGCTACTGCAACTCGGTCCTACAAGCGCTGTATTTCTGCAAGCCGTTCCGGGAGAAAGTGCTGGAGTACAAGGCCCGCAACAAGCGCACCAAGGAGACCCTGCTCACCTGCCTGGCCGACCTGTTCCACAGCATCGCCAACCAGAAGAAGAAGACGGGCACCATCGCCCCAAAGAAGTTCATTGCCCGGCTTCGCAAGGAGAACGGTAGGTGGACTCCCTTACTTCAGAGGGGCCATGCAACGATATGCGGAGCGCAAGCTTGTCTGCTTTTTGCATAGGGGTTGCGATGATGTCAAAACGCCAAGCTCTTATTGGCTGATTGAAAAAAATAGTGGTTAGACCTCACGGCATCTAGCACTGAGGTCTACCCTCTATCCTTTTAATCAAAGCCAGTCAAAGCTCAGCATCGTTCTGACGTCACCGCAGCTCCTGTGCAAGGAACGGACGACTCGCTCTCCGCATTGGGTGAAAATAATTCTCCCTTTACGCAAGCTTACTAACACTAAAGAGACCCAAGTATATTTGCACGCAGTGATGCTGACTAAAACGCTTCTTTGCCGACGCATATTTTTAAGAATAAAAATAAAACATTAATAATGCGAGGAATTCAGCGCGTGTTCCGTGCTTTGCCAACTCCGACACTTGGCTATGATAAACATTGACGGCGTATAATTGGCTCCACATCACGTGGCTGCTTGTTCTGGCTTTGTGTTGAGAGCGTGAATGCTGCTCTTTGTTCAAATGTTTTCTGCGACTGCTGTTGCATGGAACAAAACACTAATGCGTGTTTCATAGGTTATGTTTGTCAAGGAATAATTCAAAGTGCTATTTACTGAAAGAAAAAAAATTGTTGCATCGTAAGAGCGTTTGCTTACATTTTCTTACGATACATTAGAAGTCACTGGAACATCCGTGCCTTGAATGCCGCGTGCAAGGCTACTCATTGAACTGGTTGCTACACTTTACACAGAACACGGATGTTCCGCTGACTCTAGATATAAGCAGACGTAAGTCCCCGTAACATAATGCAACTTAAGAAAACGGTGCTGTTTGAACCAGCCTTTACTTTGTCTTTCTCTCTCTTTCAAACTCTTCGAAACCGACGGAATCGCTGCACCTATACGGCGTGCAAGTTTGTCTGCTTCTTGCGCAAGGGTGCGGTGACATCACAGCAACGAGCTCTGATTGGAAGTACAGCGGGTAGACACCGAGGAGCCATTGTCCCTAATCACTATATCCCTCCGAGCTCTGATCGCAGGGATAGTGAGTAGATGCAAAGGCAGCCTTCATTTCTACCCACTGTATCCCTCCAATCAGAGGGAGCAAGGCCGTCGTCTGCTCCTTGCGCAGAGCGGTATCAGGGTCTAGCATACGGGTACCGAATGCCAGTGTCGTCTGCCGGTCGTAGCAATGGTTGTCTTACCTTTTCCACATCTTTCTGAAATCCACCGTTTCTTAACGAACGAGGACTTAGCCTTTGAGAGTGGGTACAGTAAATGCCTCGAAGAGCATGGTATGTTATTTTTTGTCAACTATCAACTACCAGACGCGTTCCTACAAAAGATGAACTCACAGCCAAGACGTCGTCTGCTCCCAACTGAGGAGCAGGTGCGAGGGTGGAGCCTCGTCGTACACGCTATCACTCCCTCTCGTGACGCCTCCTCTCTTGCTTTCCTATACTTGGCATCAATTATTTCACGTCACATTGTCGAGGCTAGCTTAGCTTCCGCACTCCTCCAACTCTGTCGAGGCTAATTGCACGAGTGCGTGCGAATGAGACACAGAACGAAGTCACACTATCTCGTGGAAGTGCAGGGCTGCAGCACTGTGGAAGCTACGCTAGCCTCAACAATGTGGCGCAAAATTGTTGACGCCGAGAAAATGCTAGCTCCTCTTTTCGCTCAAGAAAGAGACCATTCTGTCACTACACTTGCTCGGCGTATTCCTTAACCATTGAACAATTTTTTTCTTCGACCTGGCTAACTAGTTTTTAGGATAAGCTCTTCAGCGCTGGCTTTTGCAAAAGGTGCATTTATGTGGTTCACATTCCTCGTTGCACGCTCTGTGCACTGTTGACAGTTTGTACCTAGAGCAAGTTAGCTCGAGAGGAGATCGTTTCGGGGGTACCTTGTGCGACGCCGTGGGCACCAGTTCCGCTTGACTGTTCCATCTCTTTATTTTGACCTTGTCTCGCAGACCTCTTCGACAACTACATGCAGCAGGATGCGCATGAGTTCCTCAACTACCTGCTGAACACCATTGCGGACATCTTACAAGGTGCGTTCACTCTTTCGCCCCCCTTTTAATTCGTCTTATTTTGCAGCATACGTCGAACCCCTGGCGGGTCAGATCGCACTATGTCTCATGTCGTGCCCTCGCACGCTGAAAGCACCAGGTTGGTTGCTGTTTTTTGAGGAATTGTTAATTCCTCAAAATGAACTAATTAAATTTTGAGTTAATAAATAATGATGAATAACTAATTTATTAGTTATTAATTAACAAGTTGCTGTCAAAGCGAACTTATTGTATACTGTCGTGCCCAACCGTATCGAACCTGGATATTAGGACTGTTGCCTATAGAAATTCAGGCTCCTCCCACAAAGCTCTCTGCTCTTTCCATTTTAGCAGAGCGAAGGCTAAAGGGGAGATGAGGGGAGGAAAGCACCAATCATGGCAAGCTGAGAGCTTTGTGAGAGGAGCCTCTCTTGTTGTTCTTAACCTGCAACAGACTATTCACTCTTGCTTATGCGAGTTGAAACATGGGGTTGCCACTTTGGGGAATAGCCCTTGGATGCTTCTGGTTCTGAAGCAGACTGCAGGTTTTGCAAATTTTGCAAAATAAAATCTATCCACTCTCTTTGAGGAATTGTCACTTGTGGTGCTGTCAAACGTAAGTCACTCTTATAAAAAAAATGATGCTAAAAGAATGAAGAAATATGTGCAGACCGGAAGTGTGAGGGTTATCCAATAGATGGCGCCACCGAGTTTGTTGCCACACATAAAAAGGGTGACTACACAGTAGTCACATTTTGTAATATTGGGTGTTCTTGAGAAATAAGAACCGTGTCTTTTGGCCAGCATAAATAAACTGTGCATCACAGAAAGTTGAAACTCTTTCAGAATGTGACACTAGCAATGTCACATTCTGGTAGAGTTTCAACTTTCTGCTATGCATTGTTTATTTAGTTTCAACTTTCTGCAACTGACAGAATGTCAGAGTTTGAGAATTTGATGTTACCTGGATGGAAAGATAAAAGAGAAGGGCCAGTTTTCCCTACGAGCCGACTCTTACCTAAGCCTAGCTAATATCGTCAAAAGAAGAAATGACATTGTAATTAAATTGCCTTTAGGATTTTTCAGTGAAAAAAAACAAACTTGTCAGGAAGAAAGATAATGATATTCTTTCTCTTGCCGCAAAGTGTTCTTCGCTAATCTAAATGCCACATGTGCCAGCAACGTCAGTTCTGGTTTTGACGACATTAGGCTTAGGTGAACTTCGGTTCGTAGAGAATCTTTCTTTTTCTTTTATCTTCTTATCCAGGTAATGTCATGTTCTCAAACTTTCGCTTTCTATCCCATCCGCCGGTTTCAGCTTCCCACGATGCGTAGTTCACTTATGTGAGCCGAAAAACACGGTTCTTTTTTCTCAAAAACACTTGGTACTTTGTGGCAATATGTCCGAACCCAATGGGATTTCTGCAGCCGAGAAGCAGACGCAGGGGCAGAGCAATGCCAAGGGCAACAAGTGCTCCTCGGCCACATCTGCGTCCGACCAGCAGGGCTCGCACACGCCCCAGCAGCAGACGACGACCACCCTGGGCGCCCCCAACCAGGCTACGGCTACGGCCGCGGCCGGCACTCAGCCGCAGTCGAATCCACAGCCCCACAAGCCGGAGCCTACCTGGGTTCACGACATTTTCCAGGGCACACTCACAAACGAGACGCGATGCCTCAATTGCGAGACGGTGAGACTTCGTAGCTTTTTTTTCTTTGCTCGCACCGGCAAAGCATGATCACAGTGCCCCAAACGATGCTTGCACTGAATACTAAAAGCTCAGGGATGCTGAAATCCCATGGATTGCTTGTGTAGCTTTTTGTACACTCACACCTAAAAAGACATTGAATGGCTAAAACATATTTTTTGGTTTTTCAAGTGCCTAAATAAGACACCTCCTATATCACAAAAAAAAAAAAAAAAAAAAAAAGGCCTTTCCAAGAAAGAGTTTATAGGCGCAATGTTACATCACGAGACGCATTTCGAGATGGGAACGATTTCAAAACATGCTTCTGTTTCGAGACTTCGGTCCCAAGGTGGGCACACGTTTCTGAATTGCTCAAACGATTCTCACAACACGAATATTGCGGCGAAACATTTTGTTTTACGGGAAAGTTTGTTTTGCGATGTACACATCCCATTAAAACTCTAAGTAAAAAAAAATATTGGGAGGTTTTAGTGACTTTTTTGAGCGAAACAGGGTGTTGAAGTTTTGTTTTTAGCCTCAATTTTAGTGTGGGGCTGGCTTTGTAACGACGGTGGCGTCCTTTGTGCTCGCAGGTGAGCAGCAAGGACGAGGACTTCCTCGACCTGTCGGTGGACGTGAGCCAGAACACGTCCATCACCCACTGTCTCCGGGGCTTCAGCAACACGGAGACCCTGTGCAGCGAGCACAAGTACTACTGCGAGAACTGCTGCAGCAAGCAGGAGGCCCAGAAGAGGTGGGTGCCGCCCTGCCTACTTTAGCGGGCACTTTGTTTCGGCAGCCATTGTAGGCTTGAGTTTTAATGGCGTCGCCAGGAATTCGCTTAGGTTTGCGTTTCGGTTTGCTGGTGGCATTGAAGTGGAGATGGACCGAGTGTATATGAAACAACAGATATGTGACTGCTGCGTGACTTTCTATGTGTACATGCGACCTACGTGGGGCTTTTTCGTTAAATCGTGCATGCTAAAAAGAGGAAATATTTGAAAATATGGGGATAAACAAACCGTACCGGTTAAATGAAAAAAAAAAAAAAAAGGCTGCGAAGTTGTTGAAAGACAAAATCTTTGGCCGTGCAGGGGTTTGAACTCCAGGTCTCCCTATAACCTGTTGGGCCTGCCAAACACCACACTGTACTGCCTCTTTTTTTCTGTGTCTCCCATCTGTCTTATTAATAGTACGCCGAAGAGAAACGCGTCCAATCGGAGGTGTTCTGGAAGCACACACCACCCCGTGAAACGCGGTGCGATGCTTGCTGGCACGTGGTCCGTTCTTGTTGTGCTCCAGAATTTCTCTCGCTGTCTGTCCCATCTTGCGTACGTGCATTGTTTCTTGTTTACGAGCCTTTGAAACACCATATTGTATTGGGAGACCCCGCGTGCGAATCGTGGCGCCACCAGAGATTTTGTCTTTCGGCAGCTTCGTAGCCTCCGTTCCATTCAATCAGTGGGGTTCATTCATCCGCATATTTTCGAATGTGACTTGCACACATGCGGATACAAAGAAGACGCCGCTAGTTTTAATGTCTGGGCGAAAGAGACGAGTTCATAGTTTTTGCACTACTCACAAAGAATTTGAAAATAATTAGCGAGCTCGATCATGCTGTCGAAGATCGGAGAGCACGAAATGTGTCCCACACATGTCTCACTCCGTGCATGGTTTGTGCTAACTTTATCATTGCGCACAACAGACGTTGGCCAGGGCACGACCAGCAAATGAGCGCGCCGCACAGGCGCTGCCTTATGTGGCCCTCGCGCGATGCGTGACGACAATGAGGCAAGCAGTCCTTAGCGTCTGACCACCACCACACCGACCCGGGTTCGAGCCCCGCTGGGGTGTCTTTGTTACGGCAATGTTACGTGAGCCTCTGTAAAGTTTATACATGACCTTGATGTCGTGTAACGCTCCCACCGTGCTGCTTGTTCACGATACTCGTCCACAACGCTCGTCTGTGTCAGTCATTTCTGACGCTGGTTCCTGACACTCGTTCGTGACAACATTTTTATGCGGAACAACTTGTAAAAGATATTCTCGCTGTAACATCGACGAGACGTGCGGGCTAATTCATGTTTTTATTTATTTTACCATCAGGGCACAAGGCATTACTGAGGGGAGTGGGAACAATAGTAATAATAATACAAATTGAACAAAATATACAATACTTAAAAAACGGGGAACGTGAAATTGGCAATAGATGTACAGAAAAGTGTGTGGTCATTAATATATGTGAGCTTCCAATTGACCCTGATCATGAAACAACTTGACTGAATAATGTGCGAAGCAAAGAAGAGACGTCGGATAGCTAAAACATTCGGGTGGTGTTCTGGCCCTGAACAGCGTCCTGGCTGTGCCCCTGCCGAGTTTTATCCGATTTTAAGCGCGCGTCTAAAGGAATGCCGCCGAGGAGAAGATGTGCACGGTGAGACACTGTTAGCACAAACGCGACGTGGGCGCCCTTCCTGTTTTACACCCTAAAGGGTGGGCACCAAATTTTGCCGCTTGCCGTAACATCTCGAGAGCAAGCCCACCTAATATCGAAGGCAAATCAGGTGAAAATAAGAAGTAAGCTAACTTTCCATGTGCCATAAAAAAATTTAAAAAAGAAATGATGAGCCATTCTACCCTGTGGAGGTGGAGGACCAGCGAAGCTGTTTAGCACACGACACAGACGTGACACGGAATTTTGAACAAAGGTACAAACACATTTATTGTCTTGATCGGTGGTCATTGTGACGGAAGGGACGCACACACATGTCGAGGAGTATCCCCACCCAGAGGAGCCAGAGGAAACTAGACACGCGCGACGGACCCGCCACCCGGTGGAAAAAAAGGAAACTAGGCACGCAAGCAAGGGGCTTGGAACGACGACAGAGAGAGGATGGTGCGCTTCCCTCCTCCTCCTCCTTTCCTCCTCCTCTCCTCCTGCTGCTGAATTTGTTCATGGGTGACGTGGCACGAAGCCGTGACGTCATTTCGGTTGCCGCACACAAAAAATCCACAGGACTCTAGCAATAAAAAGCTTTGCTGTAAAATACTAGTTTTAAATCTTGTGGCATGTTGAACTTGCGATCGCAGGGAGGGGCGACAAACCAGAGATGACAGTCCTTCCCCGTCTGCAATGTTTGCTTCTCTCCCGCGTGGTTAAGTAACGCTGTGTTTTGGCCAACGTAGCCATTGGCCAGGATCCTGCGATTGGCACAAATGGGCTATCTTTCGGCGTTCCTGTAAAAATGACAAGTCATGCCAAAAATAGGGGTAGTGTCCCATATAAGCACTCTTGACCACACTAGTAGTGTTCATGACAGCCCTTTCATTTATTTATTTGGTTATTCAAAATATCTCCAAAACATTTTCTGCAAGCTGTACAGGTCTAAAAAAAATGGAAATCATTCGTTCGCATTAACAGTATTACACCTATTATATTGTGCATAATTTCTATAAGCGTCTTTCTTGGACATCCAGCATAATATGAAGGGCGTTTATGGAAACACGGGCCAAATCACTCCTGCAATATAACTATGCATCGCACACTTAAAAAGGTTGATGCCGTAGTGGTTTGTGCCAGAGGGCCCATTAAGGAAAAGTATTAGCGTCCAGTATAATTTGATTATTAATAACTTTTCAATAATTAAAATTTTCATTATTAGTTTTAAAGGTACGATTCCACTTAGAAACCTAATGCGAATCATCGAAAACGACTAAATCCACCTACATTACAATGATATATGGCACGCGCAGCGTTTTATGGTATTCCGAAAAATCCGTAATTTAGACGCGTTTCTAGGTTTCGGTTTCTTATCAGAGCGCATCTCTGCACCAGTAATCCTTCCCCCCCCCCCTCGGCCAAATCACGCAAAGTACTATGCACGCCACCGCGCATCGCACGTAGAAGAGGCTAGACAAGAAAGCCTCCGGACTGCCGGATGAGGTTTGCCCTTTTGGCGCCTGTGCCAGTGTAAAGACGCACCTTTGTGTGCAATGCATGGCGGCTCACGCACGTTGCACATTTTTGCTGTGAGGGGGCAAGGTTGCTGGCGCAGGGTGGCATGGATGATTCGCATCGAGCTTCTAATTGAAGCTTAAAATTTCTAATTGAACTTTTAAAGATAATAATTAAAAATCTGATTACGAAAACACGCAATTACCCGATTATCCTGAATGTTACAGGGGCCATGAAATGAATTTTGGGCTGGGATAAATTATTTTAGGTTCAGATTTGACTGATCACATATCGCTTAGTGGGCCGAAAAGAAGATAATAGAAAGTCAAAAGTCTGCTTTTTGCTATGAAAATGTGAAAATACAGCGCACTATTTAGAGCCCCGAAGCACGTCGGCCGACCCCAGCTCACGCACTGGACACGAGCACTGCGTCACTCGACCATTTGCGCTCGTCAACAATCAATCTGTCAACGAAAATTTGGATTCGCATTCGTGGCCAATATGTGTTGTGACGGCACTTATCATCACTTGCAAATGATGAGTTTCATGGTGTGCTTAAAGGTGCACTAAAGACATTTCTGACATCATCTGTTCTTGGTGAGAACTTATCTTACCGGCCCCAAACATCATAGAAATTCAAAATGTATGCTTCTGCGACGGTTATATCACTACTAAACTGTGATAGAAGTTTGTGCCACGCCCCTTTCTGAGCAGAAAATTCTGAAACACAGAATCCAGCGGAGGAGCCACGGGCGCCTCCACTACTGGCGTTTCCGTTTCCGATTGGTGCCCGTCGTTATGCCGCCAGCGCCTTGGCTGGATTCTGTGCTGCAGATTTTTCCGCTAAGAAAGGGGCATGGCACAAACTTTTATCATATTTTTAGTAGGGAAAGAGACGTCGCACGAGCATAATTTTTTCATTTTTGGGATGCTAAGATCTCATAGAGTGAGTTATCACCAAGAACAGACAATCTCGGACGTCTTTAGTGCACCTTTAAAAAGGAGGACGGAAGGTTGTGCACCACAAACAAGTCACGACCACATGATTTCTTGTTTCGCTTTTCAGTTGAGGATTAAAGCTAAGAAGGAACAAGTTGAAAAAGTGTTTCATGGCCCCTTCAATTATTTTTCTTAATGGGCCTTTTGGCGCAGACCACTACGGCACCAACCCTTTTTCTGCGCGATGCATAGTTTTTACGGGAGCGATTTGCTTTGCGTTTCTAAAAACACCCCGTATATAAAGCTGGAAATGGCAAAACCGCCTTTATGGTGCTACCACTTGTTTGTTCCTTTTTGGTTGGAGGGAATGATGCGAGTCAAGTATTATATTCTACTCAGTAGAATATAATTAGAATATGATTTTTCTCAAGCCTTTGAGAAGGAAGCTAAGGTAGATATAACCGCATATACCTCACAGAATGTGTGTTTGCAATGCCTCGTCGCAGCAATGCGTTTCTAGCATGGGTGTCTGGCGTATCCGGATATTCCTCCGTGAAAATTTCCGTATCACTTACCATTATCTCGACTTCCCTTCGATGCACCTTATCGTAAGTCCACTCACCCGCTAAATATTTCCGAGAAAAGTAGAGAAGTTTCGACCCCGTTCGTTTTACTTTGCGGCACTATTTGGCGTGACCTGGCGTCCGTTCCCGTGCAGGATGCGGGTGAAGAAGCTTCCCATGATCCTGGCACTACACCTGAAGCGCTTCAAGTACACGGAGCAGCAGAACAGGCACACCAAGCTCTCCTACAGGGTGGTCTTTCCCCTCGAACTTAGGCTATTCAATACGGTGAGTGCCCGCTTGTCCTCCCACGTTCGCACGGCCATAGTGTGCTATAGTCTGTTGGAGGTTAAGAATGGCATCAGAAGCTCGCCCCACAAAGCCCTGCACTCTTTCCACTTGAGCAGAGGCAATGCTGGAGAGGAGGAAACAACTCATCATAGAGAGCTTTGTGAGAGGGACTTGTCCTGCTATTCTTAATCTTTAACAGAGTACAGCCTCACAGTCCTAATTGGGCACTTGTTTGTTTTTTCTCGACTGAGATGTGGTGTTTTGACTATCATTTCCGACACTGTCCGAAGTAATAAGGGTTGTCCCACTTGGAAAAAAGGAAATGAGCAGCTCTTTCTATAGCTGTAGATCTGGAAAGGCCTATACAGTCGACTTTCACTAATTCAAACTCTCTTATTCAAACTTGCGGATAATTCAAACTAACATGCAGGTCCCATCCTATGTGTCTCTATAGGAGGAAACTCCCGTTAATTCAAACTTTGCTTTATACAAACGAGTTTTCAGTCCCCCTCAAGCTTGAATTAATGAGATTCGACTGTAACTGTAGGTGAGAATGGTAAGTTCCAGGGCTCTTAAAATTTGTACGAAATAGACCTTTCTGCCTCTTCCTTTGACAGATGCAAAGGTTGAGAAGGATAGATTTTTAGCCCCGCTGAAGAAGATTTAGCGAGTGGGCTAAAAGCCGGCGCTCTAAATCTCATTTTGCAACACTGCACTGCACTTCTAAGAAATGTTTTGTTTTAGTGGCCTGGAGAGGACTTACGTGTAGTAAAATGCATTTTTTCCAAATTAAAAAAACTAATAAATACAATATTTAGCTCACAAGGTGTATGTATAGCTTCAAGTGATCGACGCTGCTCATGCAAACTAGCTAAAAAAAAAATTTTTTTTTTTTTTTTTTTTTGAGCAAAGTGTAAAGTTGGGTGAGTTGGTTGATGGTCATATTGAATGGGTTAAAACAGCGCAAAAAGACGTAGGACCAGTAAAAGGAAACACACAGACACAGCGCTGACTTACAACTGAATTTTTACTTCTGTGCCATTCAGCAAGTAAACTTGAAATGAGATAAACATACAAGCAATCGACCCGACAACACGTCATCTTCCCATCAAGCCGACACATGGCTACACTTTATTTACCCGCCTTTCTGATAAAATTCATCTCATCACTAACCAGGTGTTCCGTCACTTGCCCTGGTTAGTGATAAGCAACCCCCTCCCAACAAAAAATTTTAGACTGGAGACGCCGGTATCGCTGAGCGCCAGAGTCGCGAACGGCCACTGGCGCTTGGTTTCAACGTCAGTTAATAGATGGCAGCACATACCGCCATTTTCCACTTTCGCATCCGTGCAAGTTGCGAAAGAGGGTGCGTTGCTGTACCCTCTATCGAAGATGTTTTGTCTGTTTGGTCTCCTTGCGCTTTTTGCAGTCGGTTGTTTAGTCTGTTAAGCCTATTCGTCTGCAATGGCCTCGCAATCGTATTCCGTTCACTGTGTGCACGTGGTTTGTGGAAGTCGTCCATCATGAGTGTGAAGAGAACGGTTATTTCTTATGCGGAAGACAACGGAAATCACGGCGCTGCTGAACAGCTCGGAGTGCGGCGTTCCGCATAAGCCGAGGCTGGGTGGAGCGGATGATGAAGAGGAACAGTTTCTCTTTGAGACGCCGCACCACTATCCGCCAGAAGCTACCAGTGAACTTCGAGGACAAGCTTGTCAACTTCCAACGTTATGTGATGAAGCTGCGTCGCGAATCTTGCTACGGACTTGGGCAGATCGGCAATGGCAATGAGACCCCTGTGTACATCGACATGCCAAGGACGTGCATTGTGAACGAAGTAGGCGCCCGAGAAGTAAAAGTGGGTACGACTGGCTATGAGAAGCAAAGGGTGACCGTAATGTTGTGCATCACCGCCGACGGTCAGAAACTTGCGCCCAACATCATCCTCAACAGACTAGCCGCGAGAGCGACTAGTTGACCATGGTGCAAACTGATGGCAAGCGGGCTACTCTCCAGTCTTTACTTTATTTATTTCTTTTAGAACATTTATTCTTTCATTTTGGTTATAATAAATTTATATTTCTTGTCCAAATTTTGTATTTTCAAGGGCATGTTCCAAATCTACGCACCCCCCCCTCTTTGAACATCGCGGGTGTGCAAAAAAGGAGGTGCTTAGAATCAAGTAAATACGGTATTCCACTGCATATCGGCCACTTTCCACTTGTCTGATGTCAATTTTAAGTTCTTGTGCAACTTCTGCTTTATATTGTTCTTTTTTCACTTTTTTGTTGATCTGCTTGATCACGGTGCTGCGCTTTGTTGGCACCTTCGTTGGCACAAACAGCAAAGTTGAAGTTGGTGCCGTCTGACATTATTTGGAGACAATGTTTAGTCCACCAAGCTCGCTTCAATCAATACTAAGCCTATCGGCAAAAAGCCTTCGCACTCTTAAGTCCACAAGAATGGCAGATGGCCTCACTTCTCGCGGTCACACTAGAAAAACACGAACCACGAGAAGAACTGGAAGAACCATAAGAATGGGCAGACGACAGCCATGTTGGTTATTGGCAACTTGGTGCGGATAAGTCACGTTCATTCCTTTGCCTCGGTGCTGGTGTTGCAAAAAAAGGAAGCTCTCCCCAAAACATGCCTCAAAACGAGGTCCTCTTAGATTCCGTACGATTGTCAAGATGTGGTCTTCGACACTGTAGTGCTGTGTTATTTGAGATCTTTCTCAAATGATTCTTTTTTTGGATATCGCCGCACCGTGTGGTACATACAGTATATTGTTTGAATGTTGACACTTGCTAAATCTGATGTTCAAGTCCTGTCGTGTACATCGGTGAACACGTCATCGGTGTGCGTGAAATATCCATGCCTTTCGGCTGTCTTCTGTTGTAAATAATTTTCGACGTCTAAGCATGTCGTCAATTGACACAGGTGAAAGGGCAGTGGCGTCAAAAGTCAATTTAAAGTAAGACAAACATTCCAGTCGCATTCGTTCTGTTGCGCATTACCTAGCAAAAATAGTTTAGAGCTTGTTTGTTGTTTTAAATGAGCTCAATGCTTTCTAAATGTCCTCAGGAAAATACATACACCATGAAAGGCAAAAAACTGGGAAAAGGCGAGAATTTAGCCGAGAGTAGTGTCCGAAATTGCGCCTACACAGGTTGCGCCCATCGAAATCATTAGTCCACTCGGTTAGGGTTAGCAAGGACACCAGAGAGAGACAAGCCTCGAACTCAGGGAGTGGGCTCGAAAAAAGTTTTCTTGTCCCTGGTGCTGTGTGTTTCTTGGAAAGATGTACATATATGCAATTATTCTTCTATTTCAAATTTGACCAAAAAATTGACCGCATTTCTACGTGGTGAATGATGTTGATTGGGGCGAAGCTCTGGTGGTGCTTGTCTGCATAGACGCTGAGCCGCAGTATGCCAAGCCTTTCATTCGTTTTCAGGCATGTCAGAAAGAAAATGTGTGGTATGGAAAGTGGTTATATACGCATTTGAGCATTTGAACACAGCGCCCTCTCTTCTATAAGCGTTGAACCAATGCATGCAAAGTTTAATGCAATTATATACGGATTTCACCGCAGTGCCTTCTCCTGTATAGATGTTGAGCGGCTGCATGCAACGTTTCATCCATGGCATCCCCAGCTTTTGAGTTACTACCACATCCCAGAGCCCCTTACTCGTCCCGCAGTCGTGGCCGAGTGGTTAAGGCGATGGGCTAGAAATCCATTGGGGTCTCCCCGCACAGGTTTCAATCCTGTCGACTGCGCAAACATTTTTTCTGCTTTTTTTTTTGCTTTTTTTTTCATCGTCTTTTATTTATTTATTTTATTTTAATTTTTTGGCCCTACACGAGCACGTGCGCATGTGCTCACGTGCTTGTGCTCATGAGCTCATGTGCTTGTGCTCGTGAGCTCACGAGCACGAGCACCAGCAAGATCGATGTGAGCACGGACATTGGACTGACAAGGCTACACCCTAAGGAGCTTCACCCCTAAAAGAAAAACAATTACATGAGGTGCTCGTGAGCTCACGAGCACGAGCACCAGCAAGATCGATGTGAGCACGGACACCGGACTGACAAGGCTAGACCCTAAGGAGCTTCACCCCTAAAAGAAAAACAATTACAGGAGGACACTTAAGCTTCGCCTTTAAGAGTAGATGCAATAGCTAAATATAAACCCCCGCTCGTTCCCGAGCCGTGCAAGCGTGTCTGCGTGCCCTAGTCGGTAGCGTGTCTGGCTCGCAACCGTAGGGCTGTGGGTTCGATCCAGCTGCGCCTAAAAAAACAGTTCTCATTTTTTCTTTAAGGCAAATGAATTACAATCAGGATTTTCCCCTCCCACCAACGCCGACTTTTCCACGACACGAGCTCCTTAAAGCTATCACTTTAAAGAACTTTCAGCCTTCCACTCTGGTGAAGACCAGTGAGGCTGTACTATGGTGGGAATGAAGTAATGGCCGGCCAACAGTCGGCAAACCAGAGTGGAAAGGCTGTAAAGGTAGCCGCCATCTACGAGCGACGGCGGCAACCAGACAACGAGCAAGCCGGTTGTCTGGTTGCCGCCGTCGCTCCTAGATGGCGGTAGCTGTTCAGAGCTCTGTGTCATCATTTGTTTGCTGGCGGACACGATCCTGGGGAAACTAGCCCCTAACAGCTCTGCTGTAAAACCCAAGTGCGAATTATGGGAATGCAGACTGTGGAGACATTGCTGCCTAACACATACCCTCGCATAATTGCGGCGAGTGAGCCTTGTCGAATGCGCTTCTCGAAGAGTACTCGCTCACTTCGGGAAAGCAATACCCGCGAGCTCCGCGGGTAGTGCATGCCGAGGCATTTGAAAGAGACAACCTGCCGTTCTCTTCCTTTGGGTAACCATACGAGGCAGCCATGTAACGCATTAAGGTCGGCTGCGGCTCTGTGTGCGTCGTAGCATGCTGCCTGACGAACCCGTCTTCCCTGCCTGAAACTTTGTCGTTGCTGGTGGACAGCTTGGGCCGTTTGCCTTGCAGTCGGACGACGCCTTCAACCCGGACCGGATGTACGACCTGGTGGCCGTGGTGATCCACTGCGGAAGCGGACCTAACCGGGGCCACTACATCTCCATAGTCAAGAGCCACGGCCTCTGGCTGCTCTTCGACGACGACATCGTCGACGTGAGTGGGGCCGGTTTAGAGGGGCCGCGCAACCTTGTTGGCTGGGAATGTCTCTCACTTTACGTGAGCTCACTGGCTTTAGTGGGGCCCATGTATGCTCGCACGCAGTGCCACCGACCAGAAAGCGTCTTTGTCGCCGCATAATTTCGAAGATAAGAGCAGGCGTTTCCTTTCGGTCTCCCCTTCGCAAAACGTGACGACCAAGTCGTGGGGCTTGCATTGTTGGCATCTTTATTCATCTTTATTTAATCTTCTAATAATAAATTGGGAGTGATGAAAACATTGAGTTATTTATGGACGTTCTTGTATTAATTGTATGCCACTACATCAGGTGATTGCAGTACTGTTTCGGTTTCAAACACATCCGTGTCTCCTGTCGTCTAATGACCCTCGTAACTGCTGCTCGTCCCGCCACGGCTTTCACTCGTTGTGGATTGCAGTTGTGGGATCTGATCGTGGATTACAATTAAAATAAAACTTAAAGCTAAGCAATAAAAAAGTCAATATGCCAATAGGATTCAAGGGACATGCGTGCCTGACTTCTAGACGCTCAGCACATCCGTTTTCGGGCCGTTTATTTTTGCGGGTTAGCCTTAATTTCGGTATTTCCAGCAATATTTCCCACAGCCGGCGGTCGTGAATTTTCCGTTAACTTACCTTTGCCACAATCTTCCTCCGCACTAGCTTGACGTGCCGATCCTCAAGTATGCAAATGTGATTTGTTTCGCTTATATTTCCAGCCTTCTCTTGCTGCTTCTGCGAGCGGATCGGCACTTTTCTGGTCGAAGCAAGAACGTATTTGTGGCTCGTCATTTAACGACCGTATCGAGATGCAGCTTGACCAATTTAAGCTGGTAACGACTCCCTCGCAAACTCTCGTCTGCAACACAACATACGGTAGCATGAACAACATACGGTGTCGACGTAGGGCTCGAAACCCAAAAGCCAACCGTGGCGTAATAGGCGACGCTAGAGCAGCTAGAGCTCAACAAGGTCGGCCATTTTACATTTATCTGAGCATATCATACACCGGATCTCATCTGGTCACTTGCACGCATGACGTCATTATGGCGCTGCTTTTGGAGCGATATCTGATGCTCTGGCTTTGCCCATGGAGTCCGGTCTACATTGCCATCTTACGCAGACAACAAAAATTCTCTGCCAGTTAACCTATCGTGACACATTTTTTTTAGAACTGAGGGGAAAGCTCCCCGGGAAACCGATATTACCTCTCTTGCGCTACCAAACGTAGACAGACAATCACACAAATGAATCTGGGTGTGGTAACAAAGGACAAGGATTCTAAATAGCCATAGTATATAGGTAGCTCAGAATTTCGGGAAAACGTTTCACAACTCCTTTAACGGTCCTTGCTCGCTTGCGTCACTGTTGGTCGCGCCGTAGCGAGGCGACGAGAAAGAGTGTCAACAAAGAGAGCGCAGTCATTGGTTTGACGTCATAGTGCGCACAACCAATGGCGTAGCGCCGCATGGTATTCCTCCCCATAACTAATAGGGCAAGCCTTCTTATTTCCCTAACTTTCCGTGGATTTTAGTGAAATGAGGGGACTTTCCCTAAGAATACTGGATCTCCCCTATTTGTGTTTTCCTTGGTTGAAGTGTAGTATGTGTTAGATTTAAGGTTTCTCTACTGCCTTCCATAACATTCTATGAAAGGCCACTGATTGGCTTGCTACATGTAGCTGCCGTAAGAATTTATATACTGTTTGGAAACTTTCCATGGCAATTCAAAGGAAGGAAAAGGAGCATGTGCACTGCCTCAACAAGCTGTTGGAGATTAGAGTCGTTGACAGGATGTGGACAGCAGGGTGCAGTTTGAGTTGCACCGCCTCCAGCACGATCATCTTACGTCCGATAACACACTCAACGTCCCTCGAGCTTTGGGCATGCATGCGCAGCCAAAGCGCAACAAAAGGCAACAAGCGCGTCTGGAGGCTGGGCATTCAAAAAACCCCGCCGTCCTCATCCCGTCAGTAACTGGCGTAGCGCATAGCAACGAACCACCGCCATTAAGAGCCCTTGGACGACAGAAGCCTAACCCTAGGCTCTCTGCTCGCGTACCACGCAGAAAATCGACGCAGCGGCCATCGAGGACTTCTACGGCTTGACGTCGGACACCCCAAAGACCTCCGAGTCCGGCTACATCCTCTTCTACCAGTCGAGGGAGTAGCTCAGACGGCGCCTGTCCGCCGGAGACTGAAAAGGCTGAAGATTCGTCGTTGCAGACAAAGAGGGCCCGTAGCAAGATCCGCAGCAGGAGAAAGAAGAACGACCTCTCTTTCTTGTGTCTGCCGACCAAGGTGCAATACAGATGGGCGCAAAAAGCCAACGGGAGACAGAAACGACGGAGAGGAACGGAAGGCGAGGCTCAGTCCCCTTCCGATTGCCTCGTTTTTGCTAGACGAGCGGCGGGGAAACGGTAACCACCGACGTAGAGACGAGAGTGCCAGGGCAGACAAAAACCACGGGTCAGCATTTTGTAGGGGAAAAACGACGGGGCAGCGCCATTTCAAAACCGAGGGATTCGAGGGGGTACGGGAAAGAGTCGGAAGCGGTTGACCCTTTCGGCGGAGTAGAATTTCGGGTTGGAACGGAACCTCTTGTACATATGCAAATTTTATACGATCCATCCCAGTGGGAGAGGCAACAGTAATGTGGTCTACCTTTTTTTCTTGCGTTTTTTTACTCGTGGTTTTGTTGGCAGGATTGCATTTTAGAAGTTTCTTCGTCATCTCGATTTTACGTACGTAGGAGAAGGCGTCGAAAGAGGGGTGCGATACGGAGCGTGCGTCTTCGTTCGACTAACGACCGACCGGCCCTCTCTTAGAGAGTTAGCGCTAGCATTAGGTTTCTTCTTCAGCAATGAGGTGGAAGTGGACGTGGTGTACAGCCTGATTTGCGACGTTAACTAGGTTTCCACCGGGGCACGGCGTCATCACAGTGGGACTAGCGTGGAATTCAAGGCAATATGAGATAGGAACTACTATGCCAAAACAGCAAAAAGTAGAGACAACGGGGCCACCCAAACCGAAGGTTGGTTGTTGTCGTTTCGAAGAGTGATGTTGCTTAAGAAAATAAGGGGAACCCTGTTGTATGTGTGGTGAGGACCTCATCAAAAAGATGGTCCCGTCCTCGTCAAAAGCACTGTTAATGGCAGAGTTGTACAGAAAGCACCACGAGAGTCTTTATAAGAGGCCGGGTAGGGGAACTGCGAAGATTTTGTTCGGTAGCATTATGCAGCACATGTAAAAAGTGTAAGGAAGAGGAGAAAGTGCCAGAGCCTCATCCACATTGTATAATATTGTACAGTTGCGTTGCCTCTTATTAAAGCTTTGAAAGCAATGACTGCTGTTATCTTTGTTTAAAACTGCAGAACGAAGAACTGTGTTCTGAGGGGGATTTCTTATTTTGTTTGTGTGCTGTTGCAATTTGTTTCGAAGGGGAAATGCTAATATCGTCCATCAGTATGAAGTTTGGTGGATCAATGACCAGAGTACCACATCAACCAAAGTAAGTTTTTTTTTTTTTTTTTTTTTTTTTGTAAAAGGTTTGGTATGCAGATTTGAACACGGCTATGCTGTAAATGTTTCTGAGCTAAATGGAAAAATAATAATACAGCACAGAAAAAAATGAGACTGAGGAATGATGTGGACAAGACCAGTCGTGACTAACCGAACATTTATTGAAAAAGTAGCTTTTCTGTTCCTTCAATGAAGGCTCAGTTGGTCACTGCTCATCTTGTGTACTGCTAAATGGTTCATTCACTTCAATATCTGTTCTTTCCCGTTGATTAGCCAAGCATTATTGCAAAGCAGAATTGTGAACCGCTGCACTCCCTACTAATCGCCTAGTTACTTGCAAGATATCTTGTGTTGCTTTATCTAGATACATAGTGCTTTTCTGAGGAAAGGGGGTTGGGGTTGAAGTTTGAACAATTTTAGTTTTAAATAAATATAATTAATCGGAGACATCTTGCTGCGATATCAGATGAACAAGCAGCGCGTATCCGATGAGATAAGAAAATTTTCATTTGATGTAAGGACTGGTGCATGGCGCAAGGTAAGCTGGCCAGCTATGGAAATCATCCACCAGAAGTAAGATCTGAAATGGACATGTCAAAATGAGATGTTCACCTGCCGTCTCCACAGCACGATAAACGTTTTTTGGAATGGGGGCTGGGACACCACCTGCTGGGACCACCATGGCTTGGGGAACGAGGGGGAGAGGGGTGTGGTACTTAAATTAGTACTTCAATTAGATTTAGAAAACTTGTATTTCACTTGGACATGGCCGGACTGGATACGTGCCGTCGTTTCTTTTCTTCTGGCCTTTTCAGTTGCAGAAAAAAAAAGCGTGAGCGCCATTCAATGTGGGGGCGCCGCAAGCCAACTATACGTTACTTCGCGGCGCATGCTCAGAGCGAGCTGCTACTTATTGCGTCCCAAGTGCTCGGCAACGAGGGGCTCAGTTATGGCCACCACTGAATACCAGTTGTAGTTGCTGTTCCACTCTCCTGCTCTACGTTTGCCTCAGCGATTGTCTACTGTTGTGCACCCATCGACGGTGTGTACATGGGCTGTTCTCTTAGGGAAGCATTTAGCAAATCATTGCTTTAATGGCAATCAAATTAATAAACGAGAGAATGCTCATACCCTGCGATTTTTGTGCCGTGGCATTACCTCGGGGAAAGTCGGCATTTAGGTATTCGACCAGCGCTGCAATTGAGCTTTTTTTTCGTAATTCTCAGAGTTTCTACTCAGAATTAATGTTCCCCGCCAGTCTAGCAGAACCTTACGCACATGTCGCATTTTCAGCACAACGTCGGGAATAGGGCATAACAGGCTCCGCCGATTTCCAAACAATTTACGTGTTCGCTTCTTCTTTGTTGGCTTCTTGATAAATACAAGCTTTACTGTCAGCTTTAGAGTGTGGACGGTGCGTCCATCGCGGTTCTCGGTCAAGGAACAAGTGCCCGAGCTCTCACTAGCACGCGATTGTCACGAGGCTCGCGGCATCGGCTGCTTAGTCCACCTGCCGGTGGCGCCGGTACATAACACCTCTTCCCCCTCAGATGTAGCTCCCATAGCGTTCTGGAGGGTGCCTATTTCTTGGAGGTTGCTCCCTTCTTCCGCTTCCGGCGTCTGTCGTATGTTCCGGCGTCGTCTCGGAATTATCTTGAAATGACGATCTCTCGGTAGTGTGATCGTGTTGAGAGTCCGAAACAGGAGCAGGAACAGACCACTCAGCCGATGGAGTCGATGTCGTAAATCGACGCCTTATTTGATCCACGTGGCGGCGGGTTGATCCAGTTGCTGTCTCTACCAGCCAGGAGCGAATTCCAAGTCTTTTGGTCAACTTTCCTTGGATCCACTTGGGGGTTCCTTTGAAGTTTAGGACATAGACTGCCTGTCCCTCTTGAAATACCCTGGACGGCGGTGTCTTTTCCATATCTCGTTCCTTGTGACTACTTTCTCGACGAGGAAGGAGTCTACTGATGTTAGTAGCAAGCTCCCTGTTGAACATCAAAAATGCTGGTGTTTTTCCTGTCGAGCTGCAAACTGAGTTGTGTTGTTTGTACAGGAATCTAGCAATTCTCAGTGAGAGCGATCCCGTTTTCTCTCTTGACAAACTTTGCTTAAGTTCGTAAACCATGCGCTCGGCTTGGCCGTTTGTCGCTGGATGGTACGGAGCGCTGGTCACAAACTTCACGCCATTCTTTTCATAAAAGTCTGTTATCTCCTTCGATACGAAGACGCTTCCGTTGTCGGAAACAATCTTGCGAGGCAGTCCAAAAGTTGCGAACATACCTCGGAGTTCTTTGATGACCGCTGCAGATGTGGCACTAGTCATGCTTCGCACTTCTAGCCACTTCGTGTAGGCATCTACAACGACAAGGAACATGTTTCCTTCCAGAGGGCCTGCAAAGTCCAAATGCAGCGTGTCCCAAGGAAGTGATGCGTGATCCCACGTAGGAAGCGGTGCCTTGCTTGGTATCTTCCTGGACTCTTGGCAGATGGGGCAGCTGCCAACAGCGTCCTCTATGTCGCGGTCGATGCCAGGCCACCACACATAGCTGCGTGCAGATGACTTCATGGCCACAATTCCCTTGTGTCCAGCATGCACTAAATTCATGGCTTCAGGACGTGCCAAGGCTGGTATGACCACCCGGGATCCCCATATGACACATCCTCTTTGAGTGGACATCTCTGCGCCTTTTTTTCTGTACGCGGTAAAGACCTTCTCCGTGAGCTCATGAAGCTTGCCTTGCTGCACAGCCTCGTAGACGCGGGACAGAATCGGATCCGCGCATGTCATGGCTGCTATCTTCTCTGCTGTCAGCGGAGAACTTGTCAAGGCTTCAATCATCAGGACGTCTCCCGGTGAGCAAGGCTCGTCGTCACTGTCAGGTAGGGGCAGACGGCTTAGAACATCCGCGTTCTGGTGTCGTTTTCCAGGCCTGTACACGAGTTTGTAATCGTACGCCGATAGTTTGACGCACCATCGCCGCATTCGGGGTGACAAGACTTGTGGTACCGGCTTCTGCGGTCCCAAGATGCCAAGCAGTGGTTGGTGATCGGTGATAATAACGATACTTCGTCCGGCGATGTATTGGTGAAAGTGCATCGCCCCAAACACCACTGCTAATCCTTCTCGATCAAGCTGTGAGTAATTTTTCTCGGCATCCCCTAGAGTTCTTGACGCGAATGCGATTGGAGCTTCCCTGCCCTCGTGGTCGACCTGCGCAAGAACTGCGCCGACGCCATATGGTGACGCATCACAGGACAGAAGCAGTGGTTTTGACTCATCGTAGTGAGCCAACGTTGTCTTGCGGAGTATTAGCTCTTTCAACTTCCGGAAAGCGAGGGCATGGCGCTCTTCCCAGTGCCAAGGGACGTTCTTGGCTAGTAGTCTGTAGAGTTCGCAGGCTACAGTCGCTCGGTTTTCTAAGAACCTGTCGTAGAATGCGAGCATTCCGAGGAACGACTGCAGCGTGGCTTTTGACGTAGGTTCTGGCAACTCCCTGAATGCCTTGATCTTGTCCCATCCTCGTCGCCAATTGATAAATACAAGCTTTACTGTCAGCTTTAGAGTGTGGACGGTGCGTCCATCGCGGTTCTCGGTCAAGGAACAAGTGCCCGAGCTCTCACTAGCACGCGATTGTCACGAGGCTCGCGGCATCGGCTGCTTAGTCTTTTTTAGTGCGTAAGGGTGAAAGATAAGAACGAAGATTAATATATCCGAGAGTTGACAGTCAGCGCTGCGTGAGTGTTGTTTCTTTGTGTGTATCTGTTTTGATGGTGTGTTGTCTGTTGTGCGCTGCGAAGTATTAGCATGCTTAGTCCACCTGCCGGTGGCGCCGGTACATAACACTTCTCCAGTTTGCTTTGACCAGAGTGTATACTGGTGGACATTTTTCCGTGACCTTTTCAAAAAAGAAGAGTTGCCACTTTCCGGGGAAAGTGGCGACTCGCCACTTTCCCCGGAAATGAATTAAGTGGGTCTGACTCAATAGAAATTTTGATAGTTTATGAAATACTTTTTTTTTTTGTAGCGTTAGCTACACTGGCGGAGGTTGAGCAGTTTCGCGTGGCCCTCATAATGGAGCCGTGCTCATTATGCGGAGCGCGCGGCGGCGGCGGCGGAGCTCCGCATAATGAGCACGGCTCCTTATGAGAGCCACGCAAAGCCGCCGCCGCGCCCACCTCGCCGGTCTGCGCATTCCAGAGGAGTGACGTCATAGCCGCGGCAGACGCACTGGCGCCGCCATGGGCCCAGCTGTGCGCCTCCGTTGCACAGTAGCCAAGTCTGACCCTGCACCGGAGCCGCTTGATAGCGCCTCTCATTTTGTGCACATAAGCTCACGCTACGTATATCCTGGCTTAGCCGAGCTAAGCCACCGCAATTTTTTTTGACAGAGCATAGGGAGCATAAGCTCGTGATATTGGTCCTCTTGGTATTTTGATGTCAAAATGCAGTGTGTTGTATAGACCAGTCAGGATTTGTGCAGCGATTTTGTACAATCTAAATAATAACCTTTTCTGAGTTTGTTGATTTATTTGTTTTATTCCTACCGAAACATGTCTTATTGGATGTCGAACATGGTTAAAAATTGCGCACAAAGAGACGAGGACAAACGTCTCAGTGCACGATTTTTAACCATGTTCAACGTGTACCAAATCGCTCAGCTTACTACTCTACTACTTATTAGATGTCCTTGGCTCTAAGCAACGAGGTGGATGACTCCAAGTGACTATAACTGGCAATTGACCCCGTAAGTGATGACGTCGCAACAAGGCGGCTGGGTCCAAACAAACCGTTGCTAGGGACGTTGCTATGGACTAATGCATGGAGACTCCACATGAGGCTAGATTTTTGCTTACGAGTAAGGAAATAATTTTTTGTAAGCAACCTAACTTCTTCATATCTAATTATGAAAATGTTCTTGCCGTCTCAGTGTCGTATTGCAACAATGAAAGCCATTTCTGAAATATTACACTCCGCTTTGCTTTGGTAGCAGACGACACGATAGATTTGCTGGCCTCTGCTGCAGCAAGCATCTTCATTGAATTGCGTTGGTAAACAAGCGACAAAAACAAGTGCATTGCCGTGGCCGTAGAGGCCTCTGCAATGTCCTTTTTTTTTTTGTGAAAGAACCCAGCTTAGTTCAGGGGGGTGAAAATGCATGCATATCATTTATGACGACGACCTGAAGTGCATTACCGGCGTAGTGCAGGCCAGTATGAGAAACAAATCGTACGCCGTCAAGCTAATTTGTTTATTATTATTATTATTATTATTGAGGTTGTCAGGTTATTAAAATAATTCCATGTCTATCACGATTTTTCAGTAACCATTGCAGCAATGCTTACAACCAGGTACGACGCACCCTCGCATAGCGCAAGTCCACAAACAAAATTTGGGATCTCGACCGATCGCCTGAAGTGCTTTTCTCACGGGTCCAAATGCGATCTTTTAGCAGACGATCATCTCGATCGACGCCCGGACTTTCGATAAATCATATTTTGCATCGCACCCCAATATGAATTCTTTTAAGGTACTGAAAATCTTTACATTAAGAACAAATGAAATATTAGAATATCGTCCTTATTCACACGATTCAAACGACGGCGCCGGCTTGGCCTGCCTACAGTTATGGTGCCTGGATCGCGTCTTCGACTGGTGTGTTTAGCGTCCTATCCCGCCCATACATCAAAAGTGGTCCCAATGTGGCAACAAATGACGCGAGTGTCATGCTGTTGCCTGTCGCGATCCTGGCGGTTGGCCGTAGAAATGCTGGCGAAAAGCATGAGCGAACGCGAGTGTCGCTTTCGTCATGGCGTCCCTTTAGGCGTCCCAACTTACGGCTGCTCCAGCTTCCGTGAACTGTCACAGTGGAAAGCGACCTGCAGCAGAACAGGCGTCTGCCACTTATACCACAACTGTTGGGGCGCCGCCAGGGTCGCAACAGGTGACAACATGACACTTCTATGACGTCATCAGGTGGAAATCGAGGGACCACTTTTTTGAACCCGGTAAACACACCAGCCGAAGACGCGTTCCGGGCACCATACTACAGTGGCTTAAAGGGACACTGACACCCCCCAAATGTTTTTTTTAATTTTTTGCCAGGCGCTTCATTATGGTGTCGGAGGACTACCCAATTAATATTTTGCAACAGAGTAGCGTATTTTTTTAATAAAGTCAAAAGGCGCAACTGCTCGAAACCGAAACCGAAACCCGACGGAGGTCGGAGAAGTGGAGAGAAGAGAGTGAGTGGCGGAAGTCACGTGGCTACACCCGACCGTGTGTGTTTTTTTTTTTTTTTCTCCTTCCCGGTAGCAGACGACATGCGGCGTTTGGGAACTGCTCGCCGTGGGATTCTTTTGCAGTTATGTATGTTCCGCTCGTTGTTCTCTACTCCAAGATGAGTTGTTTTGTGCATTGAGGAGTTGGAGATGAGTAGTGAGTGCCCGTGGTAAATTTTGATCGGCTCCGAAAAGAATACACCCAAGATGTTGCGTGAAGAGCTGGCTCACATGTCCCGCGTCCGAAACAGAAGTGGCATTGTGCGACAGAGTTTCCGAAAGATCAACGGGATCGGGACCAATGGCTGGCTGCAATTCCTGTAAACCATTTACGGGCACCTCGGAAAGCGGACGCTACCTGATTTATATGCTCCTTGTATTTTGTGGAATGTGATTACATTGAGTTCGCAGGTGTCAAAAAGGATATCCCATACCATCTAATTCAGCGACGTGTCGTCCACAACATTTGTTTCTTTTTTTTTTTTTTGTTTCTTCAGTAATAATTGTAAAAAAAAAAAGAAAAGAAATGTAGACATCAGAAAATATTTAGAAAAAAAAAAAAAAAAAGTTTCACGGGGGATCGAACCCGGCTCTACCGGGTGCGAAGGAGACTTCTTTCCCACTGAGCTACTGGGGCATATAGAGAGTAGGATATCTTAAGTTGGAAAGTTTGCTGCCGATTTTCCTCTAGCAAAAGCACTCCCGGGTCGAAGTCGGGATGCACCACGCATTGGCGACATTCTCACCTAGTAAAGAAATCGTACGCGTGCATATTCCACTCGAAGTAGACACGTCGCGCTTGACGTTTGCGCGAGCGATGTCTTCAGCCACAAGAAGGGAGCGACGGCTCGGCGACGTCTTCGTGCAAATCGGCTTGGTGGTCGGGCGTGTCGTACGGGATGAATACCAATTCTTTTGACCAGTCCCAAATTTCTCTTTTAAAGGCAGACAAAATTCGCCGGTACCGCGACGCTGAAATAGAGGTCCCACGCCCGTCGTCCGCTGCCATCGCCGTCCCTGCGAGTCCCACGATACGCGAAACGACGCACGCACAGAATGCTTCCGGTTGTCTGTGGAACTTTTTTTTTTCAATCAACGTATTTGCAGCTTTTTAGAAGCCACAAAAAATGGGTTTTATATTTTTTTCTATTTTTAATATTGACTGTGTGCTTTCAGTGACCCACGACTTCGATTAAATTTGGTGGTCGCATCGATACCTTAGAAAACGGCCCGTGACCGGGGAAAAGAGAGTGAGCGAGACTCGAACCGGCCAGTTCTTGATCGGCGGTTTTCGCGCGGAAAGAAACCGAATTTCGAGCCGCAAATTCTGTTCTGGGTAGTTGAGCTCTCATATGTCACGTACAACTAAAAACCTCGGCGAGCATAAATACCCTGTCAGTGTCCCTTTAAAGGGGGGTAGTGTAACGAACGAAACCGGAGAAGCGAAAAAGCGTTGGAAGACGGCCGTGGGTGGCGCTGGCGCTTGCAGCACCGTTGTTCCGGCTATGGCTCCGGCTTGGCCGCTTGGTCAGCTTGGCTCCGGCCAGCTCCGGCCGATTCGCAGCTGTCGACTACACTGTCGTCTGCTAGTTTCACATTTTTTATTCACCTTCAAACACACATCATGTCGTTGAAAGTTCACTGGAAACAAATAATTGTTTTTGGTGTATTTATATTAGTTTTGAAGCGTGTTAGGGTGCCTCTATCTGCCGGCCGATTGAGGCACCCAACGCAGCTGCGGATCAAAGCGCCACCTACATCGTCTTCCAAGGAGTGGCCGTTCCCGATGCATGGTGGAGGCTACGCCATAACCACACTACCCCCTTTAAGCCACTGTAGCCTGCCGGCGTGTAACAGACGGCATACTTCTTGCATTCATCGTCTGCTGCAGGCATCTTGAGGACCGGAAGTTGCAGTCGTAAATACAGGGTGATATAAGGAGACGCCAGGCTCTTTAAATAGACCGGAAAATTTGTGCAGTGTTGCCCACAGATGGTGCTTTTTTTTTTTTTTTGTAAAATTTGCAAAGAGCGAACTTACCTGAGGAAAAAGTAAAGAAAGAAAAAGGTTTAGCTCCTATGGAAACGCAGCGACGCCACCGGTCTTCAAAGAGCCACGGCCGGTCTAGAGTGGAGAGGCGCGCTCTTCGCGCGCCTCTCCGCTCTAGACCGGCCGTGAAAAAGCACGGCGCCGTTTCGCACGGGACACGAGATGGCGCAACGAACGCCGCCAACGAACGAGCATACGGCGCCGAGAGCCGGCGTCTTTAGCAGACAATCTTTTCGACTCAAAAGCGGCGCGCGTTCCGCAGGCGGCGACCACTGATCTCTATGTCTATTTGCTGGATCTAGGGAGGCTCAAGTGAGGGTGGGTGCAACTCAAAACCTGGAGAGCGTTTGCAATTTAATGGCGGCGCCTGAGGGAGAGGATTCGGTATGGTGCCTCGATTGCGTCTTCGACTGGTGTGTTTAGCGCCCTATCCCGCCCGTACATCAAAAGTGGTCCCAATGTGGCAACAAATGACTAGGGATGTCGCGAACCACCCTAGGTTCGATTTCGAAAGGTTTCGATATTTGCGAAGCGAACTGAGGTTCGATTTCGAAAAATTTCGATAATTTCGTACCGACCGAGGTTCGATTTCGAAAAATTCGCAACTTTTGTCCACAGCGGAGTTTCGAATTCGAAAAGTTCGAAGCTTTCACGGTTTCTAAAATTTCGAATTCGAATATTTCGAATATATTTTTACTTCAGGTTCGATAAATTCGAAGATTTCGAAATTCTTTGTAAAAAAGATTCGAAAACTTTGAACGCTTCGAATTTTTATAGACATGAAGTTCGAACAATTCGAAGATTGCGAATTTCTTTTTCCATAAAGTTCGAAAAGTTCGAAAGTTTCGATTCTCTTTTAACGCTAAATTCAAAAAAAAAATTTTTCGAAGATTTTGAATTATTTTCTAATCCAAGTTTTCAAAGTTCGAAGTCCGATTTTCAAGTTTTTCCACAGTTTCAGTTTCAAATAACGTTTTCACGACTCACTGGTTTTCACAAAATCAAGTTTAGAAAAGTTAGGGTGTGATATCTAGATTCTGCGAAGTTGGTCAGGCAATTAAATGAGACGACGAGTGTCCCGGATGTGCTAGAATATTTGCCAGTGCAGAATTGTGACCGCCAGCCCCGTGGGGGGGGTCTTTAACCTGCATCAAGCAGTAGTGATTGCACGAACACACTGTTTTACAAAACTCTTCCAGTTCGAAACGGCCAGGGGCGAGCAGGAGGTTGAGGCTCAGAAAAACCGTGAAGCGACCTGGCAAACTAGCTCGCCACCCCTTGCACGCTGGTAGTAATCCGATCCGGTGAAGTTTATAATTGTCCTGGAGGTTTATTTTCTGGGACGGAGGAATCGCATCGCAAAAAGCACAAAAGCCGACACAACTCGAGGTCGAGGAGCGTTCTACCATACAAGTGGCGTCGGAAGAGGAAAAACGGGGGGAAAGAGGGTAGCGGGGGGGGGGGGGGGGGGGGGGGGGCTTCAGTTTCCTTCTTCCCCTTGCAGGTATTTCGGACTGTTAAAGAAAACAATACGGGGAAAGAGGGCGTCGTCGAGCTTATTTTAATCTGAAATTATTTATGCATATGTATAGCTATAATGTCGCTCTTCACTGCATAAAAGGTTGCGTAGATGGTCATTGTTAAAAACTCGTTGTCAGAAGGCATTGCTCGTCACATGCTTAGTGGTTCGGAAGTTCAAAGCTGTCTTTTCGACCTAAACACCTGTGCCGATAGTAACAAAAAAAAAAAAAAAAAAAAATATATATATATATATAAATGCGTGAATAAAAAGCAGGAGAAAAAAAAAAAAACTATCAAAAATTCGTCGGAAGTGTTCTATTCTTGCATATTCAGAGGTTCAGAACTTCGAAACAAGTTGCTTTTACCAAAGTGTGTACAGGCTAAAAGAAACACGTCCCAGGAACGTGAAGCGAAAAAAAAAAAAAAAAAAGTTTTCTTTTAATGACGTGCTGAACTTGAACACTACTAGAAATCTTCTCCCATGAGTTAATTTATTCCTTAACGTGAAAAAACAATAAATATATTATTTTGTATTCTGCAGATGGCAATGATATGTACTGTCTGTGGTGTTAATTTAAATGCGATACCTCAAACAACTTAGACGAAAATAAATATCAAGTTTAGGTCATAATTGCATGCAGATACATGTTTGGACATTTCTTCGAAACTCACGTTGAATAACAATAATCACATCTTAAAACGGCACTTACCTAGGCTATACATAGATCATTCTTAAAAAAGTATAACTTATCTACCACGAATAGCTCCGGCTGCAGCGTGCTTCAAATCTAGCACAAACGATAATAGTCAAAAACCCGTCGTCCTTCCTCGCCCCTTCGGGGATTTATTTCTTTAAACCTAAGCATGCCAGAACATTGAAATAAACGACATTGTCTTTCGTAAGGAACGCAGCACCGCGTGTAAAAGTTCGAGAAAAAAAAAAATTACGAATGTACCCCACTACTTGAAATCAAATGAAACCGTCCGCCGGTCTTTCGAAGTTCGACGAACGTCGAACTTTTACCCTAAAAGTTCGAAGTTCGTCGAACTTCTGACTTTTCAGAGTTCGAAAAGTTCGAAACTTTTCGAATTTTCTTGATAAATAAGTTCGAAAGTTCGAAATTCATCGGATTTTTTGGTCAGTCAAGTTCGAAAGTTCGACAAGCATCGAACCTTGCAGCGCAATAAATTCGAAAGTTCGAAAAATATCGAATGTTTTAGCGTAATAAGTTTGACGGGTCGAAAAGCGTCGAACTTCTTAGCTTAACAAGTTCGAAAATTCGACCTCCGTCGAATTTTACGATATAGACAATTCGAAAAATCGAAATCTTTCGAACCTTTCGACCCGCTTGATTCGATCATCGAAACTTCGAATCGAAAAAAGTTCGCGGCATCCCTACAAATGACGCGAGTGTCATGCTGTTGCCTGTCGCGATCCTGTCGTCACTGCGTCGCTTTAGGCGTCCCAACTTCCGGCTGTCCTAGCTTCCGTGAACTGTCACAATGGAAAGCGACCTGCAGCAGAACAGGCGTCTGCCGTACTTACCACAACTGTTGGGACACCGCCAGGGTCGCAACCGGCGACAGCATGACACTTTTATGACGTCATCAGGCGGAAATCGAGGGACCACTTTTTTGGCCGCGGTAAACGGGAAAGGATATGCCCCAATGTTGCCTGCACGAGAGCAGACGCCCGCTCTGTTGCAACTCTGTTGCTCCATGCGCCTTTCCTCCTCTCGCCTCCCATTGCGAGCAACGAACGCCTTGGCGTTGCTTGGCGCAGCCTCTCTCGCTTCCTCCTCGCTCCGGGAATTGCAAACGTCGAGAGGAGAAAGCAGGGTTGCCAGACAAGCAGCAACGTCCAAGATGGCGGAATTTACCATTTTTCGCGTTAAAAAAAATACTTAACCTATCGCAACAAAACTGGTGGCTATGGAAAAGTAATCATTTATACCTTGTGTAAATTATTCAAGCACCTTAATGGGCTTTTATGACCTGAGTTAGGAAATAAAACGACACTCCCAGCAAAATTTAGCAATTAAATGGCGTCCATGTCCCGTGATCGCCGATCTAGGAGTTGCACCCACCCTCACTTGAGCCTCCCTAGCTGGATCGCGTTTGACCAGCTCCGCCTATGGACCAGGGTGTAAGATAGACAGGTGGGGAAACGGCCCATAAAAGCCTACCGCAGCGCCGTGACCGGATTGTGTACTCGTCTGCTTCCGCGGCTTCCGCGTACCCCCGACTTGCGACAGATGGCGCTGCGGCGAGAGGAAAAAAAGTGAAATCGGATTTGCGTGGAACTTTATGGGGGAGTGCGCAAAATAAACCGAGAGCACGACAGTCCTCCATTGAAAATCCACGAGAAACCATCTCCGTCAGTTTAGCCGGTCGCCATCGGTCGCCCACCCGGAGTGAGAGTTCGCGGTGCTCCACATAGATGGCGCCACAGAAAAAAGAGAAAACCGAGGGGGACACAATACGGTTGCTCATTTGGCTCTCGTTTCCCCACCTGTCTATCTTACACCCTGCTATGGACCGAAATACGGTCACTGGCGGCCATCTTTAGGTAGAGTTATATCATCTCTAGCCATCATAGTAATATGGCGGACAGCGCAATGGCGATCGGGTGCCATAAAATAGCCGTGGATCTAGTACACTGTACCGTGGGAGATAATTCGTGCTTGATTCAAGTTGTTCGACGACGCAGATTCTTGAAACCCAGCGTGAACGGTAGCCTCATCTTTGAGGACCCGGAGAAAGTTCTACGAAAGCGCAGCACCGGGGGAATGCAGCGCAGCTTGCATCGAAAGCAGACTCCATAACGGCGTCTGCTTTCGATGCTTTCTTCGTTGCGACTTTCGATGCGAGCTGTGCTGCTTTTCCCCCGGTGCTGCGCTTTCGTGAAACTTTCACCGGGTCCTCAAAGATCGCGCTACCGTTCACGCTGGGTTTCAAAAACATGTTTCGTCAAACAATTTCAATCAAGCACGAAATATCATCCACCCTATTTTGACGGCAGCCTGCCACCACACGTGCCAAAACGCTGTCTGCCATGGATGGATTACAGTGGCTGCAGGAGCTGTACCTTGGCTAGAGGTAATATAACTATGGTGCCTGGATCGCGTCTTCGACTGGTGTGTTTAGCGTCCTATCCCGCCCATACATCAAAAGTGGTCCCAATGTGGCAACAAATGACGCGCGTGTCATGCTGTTGCCTGTCGCGATCCTGGCGGTTGGCCGTAGAAATGCTGGCGAAAAGCACGAGCGAACGCGAGTGTCGCTTTCGTCACGGCGTCCCTTTAGGCGTCCCAACTTCCGGCTGCCCCAGCTTCCGTGAACTGTCACAGTGGAAAGCGACCTGCAGCAGAACAGGCGTCTGCCACTTTTACCACAACTGTTGGGGCGCCGCCAGGGTCGCAACAGGCGACAACATGACACTTCTATGACGTCATCAGGCGGAAATCGAGGGACCACTTTTTTGAACCCGGTAAACACACCAGTCGGAGACGCGTTCCAGGCACCATAATAGACCTTTGTCCGGAAGTGCTCTTTTTAGCCTCGACCGCAAGGAGCAAAAGCGACCAATAATCTCGAACCCAGACGCTCACGGGGAGGGGGGGGCTGCGTCGGCCTGCGCCGCCGCTTCCCGTTGAAGGCTTCTTCGCTGGTGTGCCGACTGCAGTTTCGCCGGCATCGGTCCTGTTTACCGCGGTATGTGAGTATTAGCGGCGAGATGTTTTAATGGCGCCCTCCTATGGTTCCCCCTTGTGACGTCTTTACCTTGCGAACAACAAGTTCGACGGTGTTTGTATGTAGCATGGAGGAAGCCTGAAATCATTGCGCTCTCAAAGCAACACTGCCAACACCGTCGAAATTAAAGTTCTTTCATTCCTCTTATTTCCGTCAATGGTATACCCTTTACGACGTCATAGTCAGCTTTTGGGCCAATCGTGGAAGGCCGACCACAGCGACGCTTTCGGTCGCGCACGTTGCCAATAGTGCCCGTAATGGGAGAGCCGTGTGTCCATACGCCACTTTGCCGCTGTTGGTTTCCATCTAGCCGAGCCAGAAAAGATCTCGCGACGAGTTGACCGCGCCGCGAGTGACGAAGAAGAAGCAAACATGGCGACGGTTTGTGCGATTGCTTTGGTGGCTCCGGTGTTGAGTGTCTTCAACGTCCTCGTGAGAAGGTTCCCCTGCCCTTCGAAGTTATCGCAGGCACCACGAGTGGCACGAAAGATGTGGAATCATCGTCTCAACTACAAATAAGCAGGCCTGCACGAGCAACAACGACGCCGAGCAGGCGCTGGGTCGTGCCTGTGTCGTGTTGTGTCGTCAGATGTTCTACAACGCCGAGATATTTTCATTTATCATTTGGAATGGCTTCAAGAGTGGGAAATTAATATATTTCGCAGATTGTTAACGCCGAGGTGAGTGCCCTCCGTTGCAGTGCCGTTGTCGCGCGAAGTGCAGAGAAAACCGGGTGGCGATGGCGGCGGTGCTCTTTGATCGCTTTGATCTTGCGCCGTCGGGTTCATGGAGTCCGGAGTAAACGTACGTACGTGCGTGCGTCTGCTGGATCGGTGTTTTGGACTGCCACAAAACTCTTTCTCGCGGGCATTTACCTTGTGAAGCTTAGTAGCTCATTACATTTCGTCGTCGACTGCGCTCATTTGGCTACGACGGACGAGCCTGCGTGATGTGAATTTCACTGCCTAAGATCCTTGGTGTGCTATAACAAGGGCTAATAAAATATCACCGCGAACTTCTGAACAAACGAGTCGAAGTTTCGTCTGTTATCATAACTAATCGTCTGTCACAATATTAATCAGTAGCGTTCCTAGACTCCGTCCCCACAGGCACCCTGCTTCGTTGCCCGATAGTAAGTGTCTCCTGGTACCTCGTAGAATTCCAGCTCCCACTTCAAGTAAGTACCATCCTTTAGAACTGGCAATTAATAGTTTCGAACCCAGACGCTCGCAGTGTGTGTGTGTGTGTGGGGGGGGGGGGGGGGGGGGGCGTGCTAACACACTCGGAGCCCTCGTTTTCGCCGCTTCACGGCGGCAGACAAGGCGGCGCATTACAAAAGAAACCTAATCCGAGCTGTCTATGGAACTAGACCCATTCGCTAGTCATTTGATGAAACGTCGTGGTCTCGTTTTCATTCGCTAAAACGGCGTTCGATCAAGTAAACGCCTCCCACTTATTTCGGCTCGGCAGAGCCGCAGAAAGGCAAGCAGATCGCGAAAATCGGTCTCAACCGTGCCACGAATGTAATGTCGTATACAAGAAGCCGACAATCAAGCATTTGAAAGCTACAAGAAAGCGGCAGCGAAATATTTACTACGCAATGAACCCGGACTGAAACGCGGATGTCAAGGGTCAGCAGACACCGAGAACATTTAAGACAAGAAAGGTTTTCTCTTGTTTTCTCGATCGAGATGGGTTCTCGGTTCTCGAATGTTCACGACATCTTATCTGTTGAAGAACGGGCCGCGGAGGCTTCTGGTGAAGACACCTTTCACGATGTGCCGGTGCATTCGGACAGCCTGCCGCATCCAGCTCCCCAAAGCAACGCCGCCAACGCAGCCCCCCCCTCCTGCCTGCCAGTTCTCTCCGCGTGGTGGCGCGAGCGTAGATAAACATGGCGGCGCCCTGGAATTGGCGCGGACACTGGTCTATATAACTCTACCAGAGCCGTATATGTAGAGAGTTTGTCCATTCGTTGGGAAGTATAGGAGACAAATGAGGAGGCGCCATTGGCCGAAAGTGGGCTGGGCGTGTTCCAGGGCATCTTCAGAAATTCGAATGTGACCAACCAGAAGCCGGAAATAATACCCTGGCGGTGGTCGCGAGAAACAAAACCTGATAACTGCATTGGAGTAACTCTCGATGGCTGAAAATATGGTACACGTGATGTTTCAATCACGCTCATCCGAAATGATGGTGGAAGAGTGCGACTAGCGGAACGATCGACATAATCCGTACGCCAAGCGCCGAGGGCCGGGAATCTGCCGCCCGAGCGGTCACACTCTGTCCGCGCAAAACAGAGTTGAGCGGCGCATTCGTTTCTTACATCTCTCTGCATGATCATGATCAAAACAACACCTGCACCCTATTTTCAACCACGAAGAGTCACTCCGCTTCACTCTTACGCGCTTATTAAAACCTTATAGACCTTTTCATCCTCCTCCGCATGGGCGCTGCCATCTTGAAATCACGTGACGCGACAGCCATTAGGTTGCTTCAACTTGCTGCTCCGCTCTCCCCTCCGCGCCTTGGCGGGTGCGTTATATCTAGGGTGTGTACTTTCCGGTGTTTATTTGTGAGAAAAATCGGCGGATGTTTTTCGGTGTTTATTTATTTTCAAAACACCGGTGTATTTCGGTAGAACGTCTCACGACGAGGCTAAAAACGGTGATTATCGGTGAAAAAAAAAGCGATTGGTCACAGACAGAGAGTTCCAATTTTATTCACATAGTTCAAACACTTCTTCTCTAGGAAGCAACTATTTCTCACACTTGGTTATTATAGTAGATGCAAGCATACTTTCATGCTTGCATCTACACGCAAGGCACGTGCTGCCGTCATGGCAGCACGTTCCTTGCGGTTCGCAACCCGCAGTTATGGAAACGGACGCTCCTGTACGACACGGACGTTGGCAGTGTCTTCCAGGAACCACAGCAACCTCTGAATACATGGCTTGCACCGACATCACTTGGCCAGACACAATGTGGAAAAGGCACGTAAGAGCCTACCCTGCACTGTGTTAATTTTTCCACAAAAGGGGAATGGCGTATGAGAGCTTGGCTTCCACTGCGTTTACCAGACGCTTTTGACCCCCAGAAAGGAGGGCGGACTGACGCCACCTGCAAGCCATGTATAAACACTGGAAGAATGCAGGATCCACGAGAAAACACGTTTGACGAACCTCTACGGGGAAAGGGTTTCGCTAGGTCGGAAACTAGCAACGACCGGTGTTTTTCGGTTTTAACAAGGGCGAAAATATCCAACCACCGGTGTTTTTCGGTTTTAACCGATTTTATATTTTCGTCACCGACGGATGTTTATCGGTGTTTTTCGGTTAAAACCGGAAAATGCACACCCTAGTTATATCCGTGTTTTTCGTTGCGTTTCACCGCGCTTTCTTGCCTTACTTCGGAAACCACTCCATGGCTAAGACATCACGAGGGTTCAAAGGTCCTTATGAAACCGAGGTTTGTTAACTAATAGTGACGGAACATTCTCAGTAAGAAGCGCGTACATTTATATTGCGCATTTAGGATCGGAAGGCGTCAATAGTCAGCGCAAGGAGACTATCCGTATTTCCTGAAAGTATCATTCTTTGTATTCATAATATATCAAAAACAGTTTGTTTTCATGATGTGAGGGAACTCGTGGAGGAGATAGACAACGAGCGTTTAACTTGCATTTTATTCGAGGCTAGCAGTAATGGTACGTCAACATCAGACGATTTGTTTGTTCATAATATCACACCTACATGTGTATAAGGTTCTCAATCTTTTTTTTTGCGGCGTAATCATTCGGTTGGTCGGTTTACTTATGAAGTTTAAGAAGTTGTATACTGTGCTCGCTCCCATTTTGAGTCTTTTCTTTTAACACAAAGGTTGGGTCTTCCCGCGTAAGGAACTTCCACGGACACTTAACAGTAGCGAGTTTTAGAATAGCGTGCACAAAGAAATAACTTCGTTTCTATTTGCAAATCCAAAACGAAGTTTGGGTTCGGCGCATGGGCAATAATGACAACGCTTTTCTTTTTATTTTATTTATTTATTTATAAATTTTTTTTTTTTGCGTACGTTGTTTTAACTTTTACCAGTATCTAAAAACCACAACACTTGACGCCGAAAAAAAAATAGCCGTTTTTATAACAATTATTTGAGTCCAGGATTGCCGATGGCAAATAGAGGTTTAATTTTGGTGGCGGGCGATGCCGAAATTTACTACGCGAATCTGTTCAAACAAATAAATATTTGTTCACAAAGGTCCGTGAAGTGGCGCCTAGCGCTAGAATTCAGTAAAACTTTCCGAGGTATTTCTCCTCCTGCGCCCTTTATCTTTATTTGGCCAATTTTACGGGAGACAAATGCCAGATTCAACTTTACGGACCTGTCACTTACATCATATCTTGAGTATGCAAATGTTAATATAAAAATAATTTATTTCCTAGGGCCTATATCGCGAAATGCTCCTTATGAGTAGTTTAGCAGAGTTGATAATTTAAGAAATTTCCTACTCGGCCTGGCAAAAGATGCTCGAGTATTGAATTACAAAAAAGAGGCCTAGACGATACTACTTTTTTATATCAATTACCTGCGTCATTACACGATACGGTTTTAGTCTGCGAAGTTAACTAAAGGTTGGGTGCCCACGAAAACCAAACAGTGAGTAGTAAACTCGCGAGTTCATCTGTTCTGGCCGATTCAGCACATCGCTAATAAAGCCCTCGATATGCTTCTTTATATTAACGTGCTAGCCTCTTCATTGGTTGTCTTTACTGGAAACTAGTGTAACCGGGTACGGCCGTTGACGATGGTAATCTTCCCTGTACATCAGTCAGATGTTTCGCAACCAACCATAATCAGATGCATCAAAGGGGTTGGAAAAACAAAGCCCACAATTTAGGCTAAAATACACCTCGTAGTCCTCAAAGTGGCTAAATACCACGGTTTCATTGGTTGTGTGCCACAAGGAAAATAATCGTATCATAAAATTAAGCAAAAACAACGTAAAACAGCAACACAGACGCGTTCACGTTGAAACCGAAACCCACCAAATTGAAGCAACCTAATGGCGCCGACTGCGTCAGCGCCCTCTATCCGCCTGTGAGGTAACCACTCAAATGAAAAGGTCTATACGAACATAGACCTTTGATCAGAACTGTTTCTCGCTACCACCGCTAGGGGATTCTTTTCGGCTTCTGGTTGGTCAAGAGAGCATGCCAAGCCCTCTTTCCGAGTCTGACGCACGCCCTAGCTCTGCCCGCGCCTCCCATTGACCAAACTCTCTACATATACGGCTCTGAACTCTACCTAAAGATGGCCGCCAGTGACCGTATTCGCAGAGCGGGCAAACGCGATCCAGCAATTGTCATTAAGATCAGTGGCGGCGACAGTCGCAGAAACAAAAACAGGTGCGGTAACAACAAGGAACTGCAGTTCCTTGTCTGCTAAATACGCCGGTTCTCGGCGTCGTCTGCTCGTTCGTTGACGGCAGTTGGCGTCGCGACCGCTTGCGCCATCTCTTGTCTCCCGTGCGAAACGGCGCCGTGTTGTTTGCAGACCGGTGGCGTCGCTGCGTTTCCATAGGAGCCAATAGGAGCTAAGCCTTTTTCTTCCTTTACTTTTTCCTCAGGTAAGTTCGCTCTTCGCAAATTTTACACACACAAAAAAAAAAAAAAAATGCACCATTTGTGGGCAACGCTGCACAAAGTCGTAGCGCGATATGTTAAGAAACCGAATTCTCCGGTCGATTTAAAAAGCCTGGCGTCTCCTTGTTACGTATTGCGTACGTAAGGTCGAGCAACGCTATACTAAAACTGTCTAATGTCAGGCTGGGTATAAATTGCTCTCTGATATAGGGACATGCGGTTCGGCGGTTGTGACGGGATTTCGCAATAAATCTTACCAAGAAAGAATCAAATGTTGATTGACGTGTCAATATTCTATCAATGAAATTTCCTCTGCAGGAATGCACGCTCAGTAGACTCAATCTTCCAAGACACCAGTGGAAGCGGACGTCAAGTAAACTGCTTCGCGATTTACGGTACTTACCTCACCATTTTAATGACGACTAAAAAAAGGTCACGAAATGTTATGTTTCACGGGGTCCGGAAGATGTTGTAAAGGTTGTTACATTATAGTTCCCAGAAAACAAACGCCGTTGCAATATTTTCGGAAGTACCGACACACATAATGTTGCAAGTACAGCTTAGGAGGAATATGATGAAAACCATCAGAAGAAATAGGAAGACGTTTATTTGCAACGAAGACGCTATGAATGAACGGCGTTTAGCGACGGCAAGTTATGAGCGTTCGGGAATTCATAAGTTGACGTGATTGCTAACTATAGGGTGTTTTCACTGACGTAATTTCGTCCACCATTTTGTTGTTGCGATCTGTCTGGCGTGTGCCAAACTCGAGCATTTCAAGGATTTACATGCCTTCTCAGATGCGTACAGCACCGCTGATATCATTTCAACCGGTTACGATGTAATCCTTCAATGTAGTAAATTTGTTTGAAGAAACAAACTAACAACAAAATGGCGGATTGACGTCATGTGCAAACAACCTATAGACATGCGGACAATGAAGACCAGTTTTGTCGGGAGATGGTGTTGTGCTGATGACCTGATATCGGACGACTCATGGCAGACGAACAAGCAAGTTTCTTCTCAGCGAATGGTAAGTGTCCAGTGTCAAGCACAACACGTGGCTACCGACGTTGTCGACGTTTCGAACACTTACCGCTTTCGACAAAAGTCCTGGCACCTGGGCTAACTTTGTGGAAAGACTCGAAGCCTTCCTTGATTCCAACGCCATCATGAACAGTAACTGAAAACGATCCACTATTCAGTCGGTGGGTGGCGAAACCTATCCACATCTGCGGAGTCATGGGCAATGCGTAGTCTAAGTGGCTGGAAGTTTACACGATGCCTGCCACGACGTCCAAGCACGTCATCGGCGTTCTACGGTCTCTTTTACCTACTTTTGCACTACCGAAAATACTTTTCTCTGATAACGCGCCAAATCTTGCTTCAAATAAAATAAACAAGCTTTTGAAGAAAAACAACAACAAAAAAACCGGCATCAGGCATTACATTAGTGCACCATACCATCCTGCAACTAACGGGCAAGCAGAAGTGAGCGAAACGAAAAAAAAAAGTCCTTTTGAAGCTTACGGAAGAAGCAGTTCAGTGAAGAATCGCCAGGTTCTGTCTCATCTTACACGAAAAAAAACCCGCGGAAGCAATATTCGGCGGACGGAGAGCCACACCCCTCGATCTCATGATACTATGGCCTACGAACAAAGATCGAGAGATTCCCAGATCGGGAGTAATGGCAGTTTATTCGGTCGGACAACTCGTCTACGTGAGGAATTTCAGCGGAAGTCGGGCCTTCCATGTAAAACTTGAGTAGAAAAGGCTCTATGTTGGTTGACCAGGAGATGTCATCTGTCTGAATACGTTGGATATCAATGCCCTTAAGTGTAAATATACCTAAATCACCAAACTCTCTTTGTTTATTGTGTAACTGCCCTTGTATTTCATAGTAGAAGCTATGGTGGTGATTTGGACCTTTCACACCAGGCTCCTTTTTCTTATTTTTCGCCTCATACTCCTTTGCGGTTTAAGAGGGGGCGCACCTCAGAGCCCCATAGAGAATACATGAGGTTTTTCACCAAATTAAAAAAATTCTCACATAATAACGGCTGCGCGGATCTTCTTGAAAATTTCGGTTTTAAAGACATTGAGTCATTATCGAGACACTAAGCGCAACAAATGTTTCATCATAAATTTAATTATATTCTTTAAAAAATCATGAAAATGGTCAAAATCGGCTAATTCGGCACTCTTGCGTTCGGAGCGAATTTACAAAATTATCTAAATTCAAACATAAGAAGTATTGCGCTTAATGTCTTCTAAATTTATTACGGAATCGAATAATATTCAAATTATTCATGTAAGTCGATTTGTTCCGTAACTACAGCAAATATAAAGAACCAAGGTGTCGGTGATTGTTTTCGTCGTTTTTAAGGTACCTCTCTCTCCCGTGCGGTGGCGCTCGCTGTCCACGAAATGCGAAATCGTCCGTTCGGAGATCGGCCGGATCGGCACTGCGCGAGGTGTTCTTCCGCGGCCGTATTCCGCGCCCGTATCCTGTTTCATTCTGCACGCCGAGGCGTCAGTGTGCGTGTCTTGCTTTCCTGGTTCTCGCTGGGTAGGTCTCCGTGTTTTCGCAAGTGGTAAATTCGCCTTGGAGCTATGGGTCGAAGACAGCCGTCCTGTGGCAAGCGGACCGCGAGGTGTTCCACAACCTCGCGGTCCGTCAACGCGTTGTGCTTGTTTCTAATTTTTTTTTTCTTTTAAAAACGGGCTTTTTTTTTTTGACGCAAATTTTTATTTTATCGTTATCCTTCACACAAACGTCCTTCGGCCTTGGGGTCGTGGAAATCGGGGATGAAGCGTGCACAGAGTAGATCGTTGTTTGCCTCCTTTTTATTTTTCACGGACGTCCTGTGACCTCCGTACGGTTCGTGGTCACCGCAATCTAACGCGGGGAAAAACGGGTCGCCTGCTCTGTAGTCAGGGTATTCCTAGGGGAGGGTGATAACTCGCTGTTCTTCTGGAAATTCACATATCACCCAAAAAGGTGACATGGGTAATGATTAACGGTATGTTTTTTCCGGTGTTTATTTCTGAGCGAAAATCGGTGCATGTTTTTCGGTGCTTATTTTTTAATCACCAGTGTATTATGTGATGACGCTAAAAGCGTTGATAACCAAAGAAAAATGCGATTGGACAAGAACATTTCAAATTTCCAATTCTATTCACATATCCATTACGCTCTTCTCGTGGGAGCATCTATCCTGACGAAAAATGCCTAAGTAATTGAGCTGTGAACGCATACTCAGTGTACAATCTTTCGGCCTAGAGAGGTATTGCGCACGCTCGAACGCGCTTCACAGCCCAGTAGACGAAGTTGGTGGCACCCAGAAGGCGAGTTTTTGAATGGTCTGTAGTAGGCAAAAGAAACAAATAACAATCAACGCATATCAGCTCTTCAAGCGAAGAAGCGCGTTTCTAAGGTCAATGGTTCCGGACGGCACTAATGTTGTTGGCGTTGTCGTAAGATGACGTCAGTTCATACGAACTGACGTCATCTTACGTGATCACGTGACACAAACACGTCATCTTACATGATCTCGTTACACGAAATGACGTCATCTTACATGATCACGCTGCACGAAATGACGCCATCTTACGTGACCACGTAACACGTCATCTTGTAAGTCAACCTCTCCCCACAGCAGCGCGCTCCGCGCTTTCCGGGCCCGTGCAGTGCTGTAGTCGAAAGCAAGCTCCCTATGGCAAGCGAAAGCTTCTGAAGTCTCACATTGAGAATACTCGCAAGCGACCGTCTGTGCAAGCTTCGCACGTTGAGGTTTTTGTTGAGATCGAGCCATCGTGTTCCATTAACTATAGTTGAAGTTATCGTTCAATAAAGCCCTAAAATATGAATGTAGTTGGTGTAGACATCAAGATCTAATCAAAAATGCGGTTTGACTTCGTTTAATTAACGTGTATATACAAGTGTAGAAAAAAATGAGTTATTTGTGCATAGATGTTTAAAAAAGTGTTTATTATTCGACATAGGACTTTGGGAGAAGGATGTGTTCAGATTTTTCTTCACGAGCGCAAATATACCTGACGCAATAAATAGTGACGATTTCATCGTCCCAGTGGTGAGCAGGTGATTTCTTGCTCGAAACAATGATGCCATTTCATAAACCAAGTTCTGTGACATATGCTTTTCCAATGTCTGGTCACTATTTTGTAAACCTTTCAGTCCAAACGAGTATACTTCTGTTTGTTTTTGTTAGCTTAGAGGGGGGGTCACAGAGCCTATCTTTTTGCCTTCCTCTAGGACAGACGTACAGAGTTATACCGCAACACGCATCTGTGGAGCACACAGAGCTATCGCTCTCCTGTTGGCGGTACAGTAGCAGACGACACAACGCAGCTCCGTAGTCTATCGAGGGCACGGCTAGCCGCGGCCCGTAGCGTGACCGTTCAGACTAGGGAAATGGTTTTGAAGAACCGAGAAATGGTATCTTGTGTACAATAATCACATGTCGTTAGTATACTAGTATTCTACTTGCTAAGCCAAATAAATATTTGCAGCTTGAGAGAATATGCGTGACGATTTACCGTTCACACTCCTGACGGATGTTAGCGAATCCTTCATGTTCGTGGCTCGCAGTTATCGGTACCCCCTCGGAGTGACTTCACCATATATATTTTTTCTTGCTTGCAGGACATCATAAAAAATCCCAAACACACGAGAAAAAAAAATCTTATGAGTACGCGTGATTTTGAGCTTCGCAGCTTTAAAAATGCCCGGTAAATGTCGTCCAGCTTGGGAAGAAACTAATCCTTTTTGTTGGAGTTTGACTATCGTATGCTGGCAGCTCGTTTCCGGTCTGTTTTGTCTATACTCCGTTTCACCGTAATTTGGCAACCCTCAGTCAGAGCTGCTGTGAGGGAATCACAATCGCGGAGCAAAGCACGTGACAGCTACTTTTAGGAGCAGTACTATGGCGCCTGTAGCGTGTCTCCGACTGGTGTGTTTAGCGTCCTATGTTGGCCATACATAAAAAGTGGTCCCGAAGTGGCAACAAATGACGTCACAGAAGACGGAGTGTCACGCTGCTGCATCTCGCGGTCCTGGCAATTCATCGTAGAAATGCTGGCGAAAACCACGAACGAACACGAGTGTTGCTGTCGTCATGGCGTCCCAACGAAAAGCAATTATGCAATCTCGACGTTTTTGTAATTCGGTAATTTAAATTGCTGTATACAATTTTTAAGAAAGTAAAGACATCATAACCAAATAGGAACTTCCGTGCTAAAACATGCAGTGCGAAGTTAAGACAACTACTATCTTTTTTTTTTTCTTGATGTCCACAAAAAAAAGGCTATGCAGCATCGATCCTACCGTTTTTTTTTGTTGTTTTTTTTCGCACATTATGTGATGTCCTCTAACACGAAAGTACCGACGTAAAAGTGCTGTAGAGACGATATAAAAACAAAAATTTAAGTGAATCGAGCTTTGTAGTGGAACGGAAAAAAAATAAATAATTAACGACTTTTTACGGTAAACACTTCACCTCTAAGTAGAACTTCAAAAAAGTGACGGTTACGCGCTTTCATGCCCATTTCAACAATGTTGGGAGAGCGATGTTTTGCATCTTGTGAATAGACATGTGGAGCAGCATGTTTATGTTAGAGGCATTGTGTGTAATCGCTGCGGAGTACCTGCCAAAAGAAGATATTATTTGGGCACAGTCTCAACCGTTTCCGTCTGTGTGTGCTACGAATACAGCAACTCTTTTTGTAGAAGAAGTGATGAGGAAATGGCGTGCCCTTGGTGATACGATTGTGATTATGAAATCAAATTTTTAATCAGTCAATAATTGCGACCTATCCGGTCGCCTGGAACCCCGACAACAACTATCGTTCTCTGGAAAGTTCATTCTAATATTTACACGTTTTGTGGAGTTCATCGAGCGAATAAGAATGTTCCAACAATGAGCTAAACCTACACGAGTTCCCGAATCCAACACGGCGCTTTTGAATTTTAGCGCCGTAGATAGTTCTGCGAACAGTGTATACTTCTGTGCAAATATTCGTCTAACAGTTTTGCAACGTTGGAAAGCATCGGAATGAGTCAGAATCACTGCGGAGTTGATACTCGGGAAGATAAGACGGGCACTTGGGAGAAACGGACCGTGGCATTTGAGACAGGGGCACAACCGGGGGACAAACGTGCTACAATCGCATACCCTTCCAAGGTCATCGCTTGGGCGACCGCGCGCGCGCCCAAGAAACCTTTCTTTTCTTCGTTTTAGGGTGGGGGGGGGGGGGGGGGGGGGGGGGGGAGGGGAGGGGAGTGGTGTAGGCGCTGATTGTGTTCCTCCTTTGTGGCTTTTGACAGACGCACAACGAGACTGGTAGAAAAAGCGCATGATTCATTTCTTTCGATGGAGGCGTTCTGTCTGTGTATGCAAACATGATTTTTTTCCTCTTTTAGTATTTAGTTGTTCTTGCCTTGACTCGGGTCCCAGTGGGTGCGTTGTCGTTGTATGCCCACTACTTTTTTTTTTTTTTTTAGCTTATGGTTGTTTTTACGCTGATGGGATATCAAGGTAGACAAAAAAAAAAAAAAAATAGCGCCTCGACAAAAAAAAAAAAAAAGTTGTTGCGATCAGGAACGTTTTCAAAGCGATTTTAGGAGCCTGCAGTGTTACCACAGGTGCAGGATTGAGAGCGTAACCCACGCACTTGAAGAGAAGGGGAAGCTCTCGTCTTATCGGGACTCTCTTTTATGGGTTTCCAGGTCGCGATTGTCCTTCAAAATTAACTGTCATTTATTTCTCGCTCGTGGCTTCCAAGTACTGGAAGCCGGATGGTGCACGAAATAACTCAATCCCGATTCCCCCGTGTCGATATCCCCGTAGCGAATTCCCCGCGTTATCTCCCCCGACCTCATTTCCCCCGGGTTCCAAAAACCCCGTGCCCCCATCCCCTTATCAGTTCCCCCCGTCCTCCGCCCCCAATTCTCGTTACGGGACGAAAGAAAAAGTGCATACCGAGGGTCAACAAGAACAAAGAAACCTCTAACGCGACCAGGTGAGTTCTATTTAAGGAACTTTCAACATTGGATGCTTCCCAAACGAGGTTGAGATGCAGGAGATGGATGTCGAATTTTTAAAATCGGAAAAAGGGAAGGAGGCCTTAATACTAGACGGATTTAAGTATTGCTTTCAGTGGAAGAACCAAGATGAGAAAACTGCCTGGAGATGTGCTAAATAATGGGCAAATAACTGCAAAGCAGCAGTTCTCACGAAGCACGGAAAAGTCGTCAAGACAACACAAGGTGAAGTAATGACTTTCTTTTTTTACTTTCGCTAACTCTCGGATTGCTGTTCAGCTTGAAGGGCACAGAATGAATGAGGCTAAAATCTGCTGCGGCGTTTCATTATCATCACGTCGATGTGTTTCAGAGCACAACCATCCACCTGATAGCAGCCAACTTCGGGAAGCGCGACTGAAGAATGCATTGAAGCAAAGGGTTAGGTCGGAGCCTCATTGGCCAGCACCGCAAGTGTACAGCAGAGAGTTCTTGAGCATTGTGGGTCAAGTAAGCAAAAACATTGTCTCGTCTTTACATACTATGTTTTATTACACGTGTATACGTGTTCATGGTGTTCGCGATTGAACCTTGTTTGTGACGGGACCAATTTGTTCTAGGTTGACGACACGCTGATGGCTGAGCTGCCGACTTTTGAGAGCGTGAGGAGCACCTGTACAGGGAGAAAAAAAAGCAGCCACCGAGCTTACCAAGGGACATGGCCGAGATTAACCTTGGAAGACTACATACGGAGACACTCGACAAGCGAGACTTCCTGCTGTTTGACGTCAGCATAAGTGCAGGCCGTGTTTTTTGCTTTTGCACGCTGGAGCTGCTTTTTCATTTTTCGGAAATGGTGGAAGTGTTCATCGATGGCACGTCTTTCTCCTGCCCGTCATTGTTTTATCAACTGGCCACAGTAAGCGCCGTCAAAGAGGGTTTGAGCTTCAACATCGCCTACTTTCTTCTACCTGGGAAATCTCGAGAAGCATATGTATCGGCCTTCACGAACTTCAAGACAGCGTTGGACGCTCTTCGTGCACCTCTGTCACTCAGCGTTGTCCGTACGGACTTTGAACTGGCCCTTATCCAGGCTTTTCTTTTCGTTTTTCCTGAAATCCGGCACCAGGGTTGCCATTTTCACTTCGCTCAAGCAACCTGGAGGAAGGTTCAAGAACTCGGACTTGGCAAGGCTTACCAGGAAGATTCTTCGGTAATGATGTTTGTACGCTAGACAATCAGTTTGGCCTTTGTACCGCCAGTGTTCGTACGTATTGCTGGCGGGGTTTGAAGGCAACTGCACCACCAGCCCTTGGAGTCCCACAACTTATCCTGTACTTCGAGGATACTTGGCTCTTAGGAAACTACGACACCCAGCAGTGGAACCACCACCAAAACAGCGGAGCCCGGACAAACAACCTAAAGGAGGCCTGGCACCGGTCAGTTCATTTTTCAGTATGGTATAAATTTGCTATCAAAAAATCAGAATGCTTATTTACCAGGAGTTGTAATCCTTGTGCTTTTTATTTACAGAAAAATTAACAACGCCATCGGGAAAGCGCCCCCCAATGTCTACACTTTCGTGGAGCACAACAAGCGGGACGAGGTATCCAACCCTCCTCCAGGTATCCAACGGCGGCCAAGCCCGAAAGCGACAAAAGAAGTGGGAGATGAAGGACGAAGCCTTCATCTACCAAGTGGGAGATGAAGGACAGAGGAAGCTCGAGCAGCCTCTGTCCAATGGAGAGCTCAACATTCAAGAATTCCTGAGGCTGGTGCAGCGATATTGCGGTATCTAAGTAGTGGACATCGCATCGCTTCAACAAAACTGTATACATTAACATGTTAATAAATTTCCCATAATTTGCAATATTGTCAAGCACTGAACTGACACAGGATCACGGAATAACAGTGTGCGTTGGTTTCAAAGAACATCAAAGGTGATCAACGGGCGTCCGTATCGTTTCGTCGACACTAGTTTCATCGACACCATGTTTCGTGAAAAAACTAGCTTCGTCGCACGTGCATCACAGGGACCCATAATAATCCAGGCGGACCACCCGTCCACGACGCCTCGCGGCGACAGACACAGGCAACTTATTACAAAAGGAAGCTAATCTGAGCTGTCGGTGTAACAAACTTTTGATGAAACGATACGTTGATGAAACGTCGTTCGATCATTTGATTTCCACTGGATAGAGACGCACACAAAAGTTACAAAATGGGGGAATTGGATACGGGGGTGCTGGCGCTCGGGGGAGGCAAGACGGGGAATTTGACAACGGGGATTTTGACACTCGGGGGAAATGGCACGGGGCATTTGGGACGGGGGAACTGCCACCGGGGGAATCGTGCTACAACCCTGGAAGCCACGACTCGAGCCACAATAGTTTTGCGAAATCAAGGTTTCGCTGAAATGGATAACTCTCACGTACAGTTCGACGCGCAATACCTTTGCCGTATTGACTCGCGAGAGATGCCCCCAACACGGCTGAGTATGGCGGTGCTCCAGACCTAACATCTAAATTTTGTTGCCTTACCTGTTACTATTTCGCGCCCATATTGAGCCATTTCAAAATGAAAGCGCATGATGAAATAAAAATGACACTCGTTTTCCGCTCGATGGAAATTTCACGCCAGCTCGCTGTCTTTGCTGGTACCTTGAGCGTTTCCCAGCGATGCGAAAAGTCAAAAAGAAAAAAAACAAACAAAAAAAACACGTACGATGGCATCCTTTGCACACTCATTACTTCTATAACACTGAGCCACCTCGTATCCTTTTGTTTTTCTTTCATGGTACTATTTTCTTTCTGCGCATTACGGCTGTTACGACGCTAAGTCTGTCTGCCCTTCGAATTTGAACTTAGGCTCAGATCAGGGACGAACCAGTTTAAATCAGGAAAATATAATTAACACTGTAGCAAAGTAAATCTATCATATCGATCGGAAATACGATTTGGCACATTCCATCTGAACACATATTGTGCACAGCGAATGCAATAGCGAGTCAGCGTGCAAAACGCCGCCACACTGAGCTACTACAACATCTCAGCGATTTTTGCATAGCATCGAGCACGGAAAAGAGAGAACAGTTATTCATTCACATAAACGAAGCAAATTTATTTAAAGCCCGGACACTCCGTACGTCCAATCTAGCTAAGGTTATCAATAGACTCGACCATGTCATTTGTCGAAACAGATAAAAGACGTTGGCAAAAATGATTAGACTGAATAGGTGAATCTAACGCACGTATTTTACCAACCGACGGTCGCGCGCCTTCAATACCCTTTCCAATTGTCATTGCGCACCTTGGACACACTTTGGGGAGCAATGCATATTTACATCGCCGCCCGAGGTCTCCATTGAACGTGTAGTGCTGACCCAAATAAAATGCTAACCTGACTCTCAATCGCTCACCGCAAAGGACGATTTCGAACAGGCGGTACTGTAGATCACTTGAGATAGAAAAAAAAAAGAAAAACAAGCTATACATGCCTTGCAAGTACGTCATAGGTTGACGTCACACACAGGCCACGGCCATCCTGGTGGTTGAGTTGGTCGAGTTGACCGCCATTTAGCCATGGTGAACTGCGCCGCGTTCGGCTGCAATAACCGCTCGCGTAACAAAAAGAATGACACCGGTAACTTCAAGGGCGGTTTCTACCGTATACCGGCGATTGTGACATCGGAGGGCCCCGAGGCAGAGCGTCTGTCGAGGGAACGAAGGCGCGAGTGGCGGAGGAGGCTGAAGCGAGACGACTTCGATGATGCGGCCACACACTATCGAGTTTGCGGAATACATTTCGTTAGCGGTGAGTGATGGACCTTTTCTAACGTGTTTATGTTCGTGCAAGCTTTGCATCGACACCGCCGGTTACGGAAGAGCGAATATAAACTACATATGAGCGATTCCCCCAAGCGACGCAGCGATGCGACGCAGCGATGCGACGCGACAGGACCCGCTGCCGCTCACTCCGTCGAAACCACATGCAAGTCGCGATGAGCAGCAGTGACGGGCGATGGGTTCCGGAAGTCTAGAAACGAGCGACGAGACAGCGACGGCAAATCTCGTCGCTCGTCGCCGCCTTGTGCCGTCACATTGAGTTCGGATTGAGAACGCGACCACAGGGCCCGCATTCCAGTGATGCAAAACTAGGGCGGACGATGCTCATCCAGACCGAAACGGGCAGGGGTGAGGATCGACCGCACGCCGGGACGATACGCATCTAAACAAGCGTCGTGCGGGCGTGCGGTCGTGTATCAGTACTTCGTAGTGCACCTCAAACACCCCAGGCTAGCAGTCCTGCACTGGATAAATGGCTTATGTACTGCGCATAAGCAGTGTCTCAGAAATCTCTGGCAGGCTAACCTCACACTGTCTAAAGATCTAACGACAAATTTTAACATTTTGGCTTCAATCATCTAAAAATTATTTGTTTGGAAATTTTAGGCAAACCATCAGCATTGTTCGATATCGGCCATCCTGACTGGGCCCCCAGTCTGAATTTGGGGTACAAGAGAAAGGTCATTGACAAAAATGACAGGTACGTAACATACTGTGAGGGAAAAGGATGGGCCCCAGTTAAACGGATATTAGCATGAAGTACAATGCTTCTGTTTACTCTGCAAACAGGTACAACCGTCGCAAGGCGAGAAGCGCTGCAAACAAGAGGGCTCTGCAAGGTATGTCACCACCTCACTTTCCTAAGATAGTGTTCAAATTCGCCCTCTTTTATAATTCCTGTTAACTGGTTCCGATTTACTTTTTGATGACCTGCCAGCAGCTAGCAGCTCTGGAATTCTAACTTGTGCTGCATACGCCTGCCCTTCAGCTGCTCAAGACTGCCCCCCTTCCGCTGAGGATGGCTCTCCTGCTGAGGATGGCTCTCCTGCTGAGGATGGCTCTCCTGCTGAGGACGGCCCTCCCGCTGAGGATGACCCTCCAGCTGAGGACATCGAAACTCAACTGGGTGGGAACGCTGCTCTACCGGACGACCAAAGTCAAGTTGAGCAGATAACGGTTACTAGAGGTACGCTTCTGGTTAGAAATCAAGCTTGTGGCCACTCTGGTTGTATGAAACGTCCGACCAGGTTGCTCGCATGTTAATTATTTGTGACCACCACATTTGAAAGGGGCCAAGGGCATTCAGTCATGCGAGGGGTGCTCCACCTTTCATGAAAGGTCAGCGAAAAAGTAAGCGAGGAGCTTTTTCGGTTGCAGCATGCAATGAATGGTTACCATGACTGAGTGTTAAACCAGTGTGTTGTGTCGTTCTCTGAGCCGGGTAGCTGCAAGGAAAATCTGACGCTGGTGTCGAATGTGGAGTGGTGTTGGATTGATTTTATTGCTGCCTGCCTCGGAGAATGACACGACACACCCGTGCAGCGCATAGTCATTAATTGGCGTTATTGTCGCGTGCCATGACCCAGAAAGCCATTGCACATACCTTTTAATGCTGGCTTTTCAAAAAGGCGGAGTGCCCCTCTCATGTCTCAGTGCCCTTGGCCACCTCATGGAGATGGCCATAAATGATAGCCTGCCGGCAACCTGGTGGCATGTTTCAAACTACCAGAGCACCCACAAACTTGTGCTAACAAACCTTTGTGTAACAGTCTCGGTAACAAATCATTATTCTTCAGGAACACAGGCAGATGACGGCTCGCGGGAAATTGCCGATCGCCTAAACCAGGAGGTCAACCGACTTCGGGTGGAGGTCTATTCCTTGCGGGAAAGCCTGAACGCACGGTGCCTAACTTATGCTGCCTTCCTGAGGGACGACGAACTAACCAAGTTCTACACGGGACTGCCAAACTTCAAACTTTTGAATGGTGTTTTTACACTCGTGAAGGAACTGGTGAGGCACAGCCCCATTAATGCCTTGCCTCAGTTCCAGGAGTTTGTGGTCACACTGATCCGGCTCCGGCTGAATGTACCTCTCCGGGACTTGGCATTCAGGTATTGTATTTTGTTTATCTGTCAGAAAACATGCACAGTTTACATTGTGTGTTACAACCTGTATTGGCCTGTCTCAATCTCCAAAGGCTATTAATGTTTCTTTTTTCGTCTGTATTGACCACTCGGTCTTCATTTTCTATACTTCCTCCTCCGTTCTGTCATCACAGGTTTGACGTCTCCGAAGCCACCGTCTCAAGGATTGTGATGAAGTGGATCGACGGCCTGTACTTCCGCCTGGAAATACTGGTCAGGTGGCCGACAAGAGAGCAGCTCGTGCACACCATGCCGATGTGCTTCCGTGTTGCCTTCAGTACTGACGTCGCAGTCATTCTTGACTGCTTTGAGATTTTCATCGAGCGTCCAACCTCGCATCTTGCCCGGTGCCTCACATGGAGCCAATATAAACACCACAATACGGTGAAATACCTAATTGGAATTGCTCCTCAAGGAACAGTAACTTACATTTCTAGGGGGTGGTGCGGCCGCTCGAGCGACAAGCTCATCACTGAAAGCTGCGGGATTCTGGGTAACCTGCAGCCTGGCGTCTTGGTCCTTGCTGACAGAGGCTTCACCATCGCGGAGTCAGTTGGCCTCTGCTCTGCACGACTCAAGATGCCGGCATTCACCAGGGGACAAGCCCAGCTAGCGCCTTGGAATGTGGAGGCCACGAGGAAGCTGGCCAATGTGCGCATTCATGTAGAAAGAGTGATAGGACTCCTCAGGAACAAGTATATGATAACCAAGAGTATCGTGCCTGTAGACATGCTCTCTGCAGTTCACAAGGTCGATGCAACCACACTGGACAAGATAGTTTTTGTTTGTTGTGCTTTGACGAGTGCTTGCAGCTCTGTTGTACAATTTGATTAACTCTGCTTGTGTGCGACTTGGAACACTGCCTTCACTAAACTGTCTGCAAGGCTGTCTTTTTTTTTTCTTTTGTCAGGAACTGCGTTGTCCCGTTTTCTATGCTATGTTTTCCTAAGTTAAGAGTGAACAAGGTATGTGCATTTTTTGTTTTTGCTCGTTTTCGAAGCTTACAACGAGTGCCGTATGTAGCACACGAGTTATTGACAGCGTATTGTTTATTGTGATTGTTCTCAACAAGCTTAAGTAATTGCTCCTTGATGTGCATCATGGGGCACTTTTGGGATTGCTAGGAGTGTCATGATGCAATATTTTAATTTTTGTGGGTGAGTAATTATTGCATAGTCTCTAAATTCTTTCCATTTCCCCATTCTGCAATAAAAAGGTGCGTTTATTAGGTATAATTTTCTCCTAAAGATGCTTTATAGAGATGGAAGTTCATTTACAGCAGAAGTTTCTATCAATGCCACATCGAGAATGAACACAATATATGGACAGAAAACAAATGCCCCTGAATTAGTAGAAAAAATTTCTTTGAGAAGGGAAACCTAATTATAAGGTCTAAATAAACAACATTTTGCTTCTTTCGTTTGAACACAATTTTCTTTATTTGCAATCTTTGTACAGCCATTGGCCTCGTGGTGCTTCTTTTTATTTACACTCTTTGCACAGCCATTGGCCTTGTGGTGCTTTCTTCATGCCGATGCATGCAAAGTGGTACCATTTTCGTATGCATTGCGGATTATCACACATTACCATCTTGCCATACTCTGGCCCATCACAGAGACAGTAGACGTCCTCGTCTCCCACATTCTCGTATGTCTGTTTCTGTACAGGTTGTGACGTATACCTGTATCGCAGCTCTGGCAACAGTACGCGCTTGAAGAAGTGCGTGCTCTTCAGCAACATTGTGGCACAAAAGTCATTGTCTAGAAAGATTCTTTCAATAAAGATCTTCGTCGTCCAGACAACGTAGTCTGAATACTTCACCTGGCACACAAACATCTGCATTTGTACTTGCCAAAAATGTGCATGTTTTCGTTTTAGTTGAAGGACATCTCCATCGGGCAAAGTGATACTACTGCTGTTCCAAGAAGTGAGCTCTAAGACAGTACACTCTCGCAGGCTATACGGGCACTTCACCTCGAGTACGCCTGCACCACAGCAATCGCAACTCACGACTCCATCAGGTGTAGCTGCGAGGAACTGGTGATCGAAGCTGATGTGCACGCCTGAATCGCAACACTTGAAATTTGAATGTTGACTAGTCATTGCTTCAACATACTGTGCCCTTGCACGGGGTTCATTGTCAATGCCCCAAGTTGTCGCTACTGGCCGCTTTCGCGCATGATGCAGTCACCCTACCGGCACGAAATAAAAACCATTTCCTACATGATGCCTGGGCTCTGGTTTCTTTCTCAATAAGGTGAAGAACCTGCACAAAAAGAGAAAAATTAGGGAAACGTTGCCAACATCACATTTCCACGGATCATACCTCTCGTTCAACTCTGATGTTGCTTGCCAACTTGTCGCATTCCTCGGAGACTTCTTCCCATGATGGTGCTACGCAGTCCTTGAACAAAGTGCACAGAAGTGCGGACTTGTACTTTGCAGCTGTCGGTACGTAGGACTCTGCATAGCCATCAACAAGCGAAAGGAAGGCTGGCCTTAAATTTGATGCTTGAGCGTCGTCCAAAAACTTGTTCCACTGTTCGTCGGTCGGTCTCAATGGAGTCGGTCTTTGTCGGAGCAGTGCTAAAGTTGTTGATGGCTTTCCCTCATCCATTCGCCTTTTCTTAGCTACTGCAGATGAGAAGTCAACTTTCGCTATTGGAACGCATGTCAGTTTGTTGCAGTATGCTGGAAGCCACTCATTCTCTTTGTCAGTGCAAGTTAGTGAGTCTCTGTGCTTCACCGCCACTTGAAGGTAGAATAAGATTGCACCAATGTGAGAGCAGCTAGGCCTCTCCGAGACCAGCCATACAGGTGCAATGGGCAGCAACAACTTCACCGTCCTGCTTCACTAGTATCCATGGCTGCAGGCAAGTTTCCCTTGTACTTTGGGAGTGGTTCACCTACAAAATATTAAAGAGAAAGATTTTACTACATTTAGCGACCTTTTAACATAGATACTGTAGGCAGATGTTTTAATGTGCAAAGAGTGACTCCCGATGTACCGGTCGAACCTACTCGCGCATCTGAACGTCTGCTTACGTGCACAGAACTAGCCACCTTTGTGGTCCCGCCGCCGCCGTCGCCGCCCCCGCCCCCGTTTTACGGAATGCCCAGTTACCCTACAGTGAACGCCGGACAGATCTTTAACGAACAACCCGGAACATGCAATTTCGTTATGGTTAGATTGGAAGTCTCTTACCTTGCCAATCACGACAACATCGTTGTTTGGAAGCACTTTCAGTCGCGGCTCTTGAACCCACCCACTCGTCAAATAATTGTGCGATTCCAGTGACTTGTGTGCCTTGAACTGCTCCCGCGTAATAAAGCTTGTCTTGCCGACAAGATAGTCCTTCACGTCGCACTCTTCTACTTTGGAATAAGCGCTTGTATCGGTCACGGTCTCGTCAACTGACAGCGAGAGTGGATCTTTGCCGCCGCACATCAACACTTTCTCCTCGTAGCGCGATCGCACCGACGCCGGCAACTTCTGCGCATACTCGCTCAACAACATAGTAGATTTGCGTGAACACGTTGTTTGAACTTGGAATTACGTACCTTTGTTGAAAAGGTGACGCATTTCTGCACTCGCGCGGGCCGCGAACGGTGCGCAAAGCCGTGCCGTGGGCATACGCGCGGTGCCAGTCAACCACCAACATGGCAAGGGGCGCCGCCCCTTTTCTAACCTGACGTCACTTGCAAGGCATGTATAGAAACGACCGTCGTAAAAAAGGGGACCGGCATTTTTATTCCTACCTCCGAACAGAAACGAGCGTCACCCACTGCATCACACAGCGCACAGGCCGGACTCGGCCACCGCGCGTACATACCAAGCGCGCGAGGGAGGGAGAAACTTCCTCCGCCGGGAGAACACGGCACATTTCGGGATCTATTTCACGCAGCGGATAACGCGGGCCTTTTCACACCTCGATACTGGCGCCATCTAGAAGTTGCGCGTTCAACCACGTTTCGAGCCGCGCGCCATCTGGTGGCTGAAACGGACGAATAAATAGAGGTACCGCGTTCTCTTAAGTATGCTTCAAGAATCTTTCGGAACGGGGACACTTTACGTCGACGAGGCCATTTGTTCCAAGTAGTCAATCAGGGAATGCTGCTAGAAATCCGTCCCTGATATTAACCAATAAGCCACACTTCTGCACAGTGCAGTTTTCCTGTTCCACGTACAGTTGTAAAGCTGCATCCTCATTGATTCTACCATATACTGTTGCGGGTGAAGAAAGTCTTTGGGTACACGATACTTGAGAGAAGTCTGGCACTGTACGTTGTGGTTCGACACCCACTAATGTCGTCGTCCTTATAGAGCCTCATCATTTAATCATTACCTCGGCACCTCATATTGCTCTTCATCAACAGTAAGAACAATAGGCTACCGCCATATTGCAATCCAAGAATTGAAAAATTTAGTCGTTCAGTCCTTCAACAAGTTTATTATTTATATAATGTTATTACGTTACATTACCTCGAGACGATCGACGTCCATCGTCGATCTTCAAATACTTATACCTGTATATAAATTAGACGCACGAGGGAGGGGGGAGGGGGGGGGGGGTCGGGTCGGTGGCCGAGTGCATGATCTAGCGCGCACCAGCTCGGAGCACTTGGAGTGAAAGCTCGCGCTGCAGAACCCACCCCGCCCCTGCCCGTTTCGATCTGGAAGAGCATCGTACCGGCGTGCGGTCGTGTATCGCTACTGCGTGGTGCACGTTAAAGACTCCAGGTTTGCGGTTGTACCGCACTGGCTAGATTGCTCATCTACAGCTGGGACACCAGACCCCCACTAAGGCAGACTAACCTCCGGCTGTATAAACATACAAACAACAATTTGCAATTAGACGCATCATAACAAAGAACACAGCGTGCCGCCTCTTTTCTTTGGATGCCTTTTTTTTTTAAACCAGCGCAAGCTCATGCGTTCTCTCTTTTGAGACGGTTAGAACGGTCGCACATAAAACCCGCGTTTCTCCTACCCACCCGCTTCCTCCTCTCATTATGTGTATTTGGTTATAACTAAATAAGCTATAATAATGGTGTGTTATTCATATTTACTTTCAGTTTCAGTCAGGAAAAAGGAGTTTCGCGGGAATTAGAGCCAATAAATGAGCTGCGCTTAGAGTATCGGCACTCTCTTCCCCGACAGTGTTGTGAACGCCGCCATTTTGGTGCTTGTGCAGAGCAGGCGCAACTGCCGATCGTCATGATTCAAAAGTGCGACATTCTCAGCATTAGATTCGGTGTTAAAAGCTCATGTAAAGTTGGTTTGCTCTATCGCAAACTGTTTAAAGTGGAGGACGGAAAATCGTTTCTTGTGATTTCATATAAAGCTTTAAATAACTGGCAACCATGATTTTAAGCCACAATAAGGCCAAGTGTCGCTACTCTGAAGCGTAGCTTATTTAATGACACTATTCATGCTCTTGTTCAAGAGGCTTGTAATACCTGGAGGGGCCATGACGTAAGCCCCGTGGGTTCCACAAGCCACTACCTTTTGACACCTGCCTCTTCTTCATTGTTCCCGCTTGTGCCAGTAAATTAGCTACGGTTCAGAGTAACGACACTTGGCCATATTGTGGCTTAAAATCATGGTTGCCAGTTATATGAAGCTTTATATAAAATCACAGGAAACGCTTTTCCGTCCCTCACAAATGTTTAAAAGAACCCGCGACAGAGCATTGCAATATTGCATCAGCTTCCTAGCACTGCATCTAATGCTGAGGAAGTCGTACTTTTGGAATGATGATCGGCAGTTGCGTTTGCTCTGAGCAAGACCCAAAATGGCGGCGCCCAAAATAATTTTGGGGAATGGAGTGCCGATACTTTAAAGCTCATTTAGTGACTCTAGGCATAAAGTGAACTTGGGTATATTCTTTTCCTCTTCGTCTTCATTGTTTATTGATTTCAATCATATCGAATAATGAACATGTTATATCACGCTACGCTTGTGTAATTATTTGTCTTTGATTTATTAGCCTGACCTAGTACCTAAACCATTCAGTTATCGACAGTAAATCTTCCAATATATTTTTTAAATGTGAGGGTAAAAAGACACGGAGATTGATGATGATACAGACGCCAACGCCGCCCTCGGAAATTTTTTGAACATTAGAAATCAGCAGTTTGTCTGCCATCCGCCAGGTAGGGCAACAAAACACCCAAACAGTTTTTAATTGTTTTTAAAATTAGCTAAGCACTACACCTATTAAGAAACCAAAGCAAGATTATTGTGAAAATTTAATACATCGAAATGTAGATGTCCAAAAAAGATATGCGTCAAAACAGGTAAGTTTGAAACGCTTCTGGAGCGTTATGACTTTGAAAATGAAAAAAAAGCCATCGTCCACCTCTTGGGCAACTATTGTAGCTCTAAATGTTATAAAAATTTTTATCATAGTTTAATTATTTCCTCAGGGGAATTTGAAGTACCATGACTCGAAGCACAAAAAAGTGCTACGTTTGATATAAAATATCTAAACAAGAAATTTTTACACAACATTAAATTTTTTTTTGTATTTACCAATTATAAGCACTACATCTGTAGCTAATTTCATTGCCCTAGCGCGTGTCATTAAAAATATATTTGTCCTGAAAAATGTCAATTTTAGGGCAATATTTGGAGGGATGAAAAAAAAAAACAAAGTAGTGCAAATACCAAAAAAGTGTATCGTTACATTCTGCTCCGACATCATCTTAACAAAACTGCTATATTGGAACCTTGTTATCTTTAATGGATCGTTCATAAAACATGAACTAGCGGAGCAAGTGAGGGTCCGCGCCATCATATTCGCAACGCTACAAATGCGCATGAACAGTAAAAACCCACACATACATAATATCAAATGAAAGAGGATTGCATTGCTTTTCGAATGACATCAATCCGACAAACCAGTATTTAAAAGGAGATAAGTAATGACCTGCCAAAAAGTACCTAAACTGCCACATTCAGTGGGACCGTGGCCTTAAAGGGCAGCTCCGCCGTCAATTTGAGCGTTTTTATCGAAACATATTTTCGGAAAGGGTACTAAAAATGTAGACTATAGCAGCGGTTAAATCATGAAAAAACTTTTTACATAATTTATAATTGTTAAAATACGCTGAAACCGAAACCGAAACTAACTTGCCACTCGACTGGTCGGCCATTTTGATGTGACGTCACATATGGTATAAACACTCGCACGTGTGCAGTTTGAGCCTGGCAGCAGGTCACTGTTTTGTGTTCGTGCCGCGGATGAAAATGGACTCATCAAGCTCGTCTGAATCAAGCAACGATGAGGATATGCGGCTAGATTTTGAGGACGATGACGATAACCCGTTTTCATACGATCCGTCGGCGTCGCCTCCGAGGGAAGCGCCAGCGGCGGCTGCATTCGTGATCCGCCGCCATGTGGACCCAGATGCCGCTTCCGAAGCGGAATGGTAAGGCAGTTTTTGTTGCTAGCACGCCAAGAAAAACTGATCGACGTTATGCCTTTTAATTGGAGGCACTTTTTGTTATATCTTGGGGTCTGACAATAGACGGTTTTAGTAGACCGTGTTTTCAAGCCACGCTTCCGTAGCGCGAGATCGCGCCGCCACTTCCAAGCATGCTCTAGCGCGCGCCCGGAGGGGTAGCGGGCCTCTGATAACTATCTACTAAAACTGCCCATGGAAAGAAGGCACGAGCGCGGGGACGGAAGATCGTTAGGGCCTCGTAACCTCAATTTCCATTCTCGCGCTGTAAAAGCGTCGTTTGAGACATCATTCGCGCATGTATAGCTTCGGCTTCGTGAACGTGCATTTCATCCGCGCGCTCGCCTGTGCTGTATAAAACGATAAAATAAGCAAAAACCACACAGTCCTAGCACCAACAAGCTCCAAAGCAAGCACCCTGACCAACATGTGACGTCACGGCAACGTCAGTGCCATCATGGCAGCCTCCGTTTGCCGCTCTTCCTCAGTGTTGCCAGTAGGGCGGCAGCAAGTGATTTGGGTGTGGACTTGTAAATTTCAAAATTCATTTTCTTCTAAGAAAATTAATATTTTTCCGAGATATTTCGTACACATGCTCAGGAAGGGCATGCAAATACACGGTGAAAAGTTTATAGAAATCGGTGACTATAAAAATTACGGCGGAGATGCCCTTTAAAGGGAACTGCAAAGAAAAAAGAAGTGTTTTTTTAAACAGCCTAATTGGGACAAGCACGTCACAAAACAAATGTTCCGCGAAATAAAAAACATATTTTTAGCAATATTTACGCCACAGGACGTAATTTAGTCGGAGTCAGAACCTCTCCACATTTGAAACTCCCGCTCTTTCGACCCCCGCGAAGGGGAACTACGCCCGCCCCTCACTCTTGGATTTGCTTTTGGGCTGACTTGGCTGCGGTGTTGAACGACGCAGCGTCTCGGCTTCCGATAAGATCTGGCAACAACGCACGTTAAACATGGCGCCGGTATTTGGTTTGACTATGGCGCCTGTAACGCGTCTCCGACTGGTGTGTTTACCGCGGCCAAAAAAGTGTTCCCTCGATTTCCGCCTGATGACGTCATAGAAGTGTCATGCTGTCGCCGGTCGCGACCCTGGCGGCGTCCCATGAGTTGTGGTAGAGATGACAGAGGCCTGTTCTGCTGCAGGTCGCTCTCCACTGTGACAGTTCACGGAAGCTAGAGCAGTTGGAAGTTGGGACGCCTGGGACGCCTGGGACGCCGTGACGACAGCGACACTCGTGTTAGCTCGTGGTTTTCGCCAGCATTTCTACGGCCAACCGCCAGGATCGCGACAGGCTACAGCATGATAGAGTAACTGTATAGGCTCTGCTTCATATACAGTTACTCTACAGCATGACACTCCGGCTTCTGTGACGTCATTTGTTGCCACATTCGAACCACTTTTGATGTATGGGTGGGATAGGACGCTGAACACACCAGTCTAATGGCGAGTTCGTTTCACACGCACTGGCACCGTTCGAGTTCTCTCCCAGAATGCATCGCACTCACAGAGTGTTGCACGGAAAACTGGACTCAAACGAACTCGCCAATTGCACCGAGTGCAGAAGACTGATGCTGCCGCCATCTATGTTATAGAAAAGGTACCGACTTCAAACCGAAACTAGCGCCTTTCTGTGCGGAGTGATGCGTGGGAATGCGAGAATGCAGTCGCTACCAACGTTTATCTACAAACGTTGGTCGCTGCAACCTGTAGTTTATGGTTGCGATGACTTCAAGCAGCAAGGCTGCCGTAGAGATAATTACAGGCTGCGTAAATTTCCGCAACCAGCTGTCTACAAAGCAGCTGGTTGCGATCTTTCAATTCTTATAACCGTTTACACTGAAGAAAACTGATAATTCTGTCCAAGCAGAAGCTTACTCCGTTTGAGCATGGTATTACGCGTGAACCACTGAAAGGGTACGGCTTAAAACTAGCCTGTTGGAATATCCAGCAAAACTGGGACTTTCGATTTGGATTGTCATTATAGGTGGATTAGATATTAGCCTTGGTGAGGGCGTCGAGAACGAGAGCTTTCTCGAACAAAATACGACGGGGCAAGTTAGCTGACGTAGGTAAATGTTAAACATGATGATGTTGCCCAATCCTCGTGTAAAGTCTCCATCCATCTTTAGCTTTCTCTGATGCTTATTGGGCAGTCAGAGGTTTCTGCTGGGGGAGTTTTGTCGACAAATGTTAAATTTTTCACCCGCACACGGATGGTGATAGACATCTCGGGGGCTGCTGTTGCGTTTGTTCTGAGCATTTCTTTACACACTGGTATATTTCAGCGTTTGAACGGCAGCAGAGCGATTTAAAACCGGCAAATAAATCACGGGTTGTCAATTGCTTCCTTCGTGAAATAGCAGACGCTCACAATTGAACCTCGCGTTTGATTTGGTTGCCCGCGGGACGCGATTTCTATCAGAAAATCTACTTTTTTTTTCCGTTCGGTTCCGCGACACGTTGTAGCAGACGAACCCTCGTCGTCTGCTCCCGCTCCTCGCCGGCCCCACCGGAGCGAGGCATGACGGGATTGCATTTTGGCGCACTCCCGATTTTCTCGGTGCAGCGAGTGCATGCACGCGTGGGGTGTCAGCGCTGAAACGAACTCGGAGAGTGCAACCACTCGTGGAGTGCCGGCCGAAACGAACCCGTTCCACGCTGCGAGTGGGCACGCGTGGGCACGAGTGCCGTGAAACGAACTCGCTATAAGACGCGATCCAGGCACCATAGTTTGAGGATAGAGATCAGTGGTTTGACGGGACACGAGAAGCTGCGCGGTTTGCGAGCACATAGCGATGACGTGACCGGAGGAGTGCCCCTGTGATGTTCCCGGAACACGGAAAGTATCATTCGTAATCGTCGTATGTGTTTTGAAAACGAAGGGAGTCACAGGGTCCACGAGTGCGCAACCACAAGCCAACGTTCACGACAGCGGTGCGGTGACTTGGGCGATCCCGTTCTGTTTGGTGCAACACGGCGATGCGACAAAGAACTGAAACGTTCGTCGTGTGTGTGGTGCGGTGCTTGGAAGTAGACACCCACACTAACACGGAGCGCAAATTGGTTGTTGTGGGGTTGAGGTTCAACGGGTTCAGTCCCGTCATCGTCAGCTGATCCAGTCAAACTGGTCCGGGAAAACGCAGCGAGCGTTTTTTAAAGTAAATCTCCCTTTGTTCCGTTTCAAAATGCGGAAGATTTCCGACGCATACCGTGAGTAAAAAGCTGCGGGCGTTTTCAACAAAATTACGTCGTTTTAATTGAACAATGGACTCCGAATTAGTTGTCCTAAGCTGCCGTTTTTATGCTTCGTGTTGGACTGCGTTTGCACAGCGACGTGTTGCGCTCATCGGGCGGTGTGAATAAATTTGGGCAAGATTTCCTACCTGCCCACAGATGCATGAACTGAGACCATTTTTTACGTAGTGAACATAGTGCTTTTCTTGGAAGAGGGGGGGGGGGGGGGGGGCGGGGGGAGAGCGTTGGGCATTCATTATGGTACAATCACTTGAGAGTTCAGAAATTGGGAGGGCGAGCAAGCTTTCCGAACTTTGTCTCTGGTACTGACCCTAGTTTCAAGTTTCAGTTTCAGTAGACATACCTAGTAGCAGCCAGCAGGTACAAACTGCTCTTTATGCAGGTAAAAGACTGGGAAGTCGGGACGGTGCGGACTCCGTGTTTCGCGCTTTTCGCAAGGTGACTGGGGAAGTGCTTTTGCAAGGCATGCGGAATATGCAACCGATTTTGTTATGCCCGTCGTTTGCGTCTCTCCAGCAAAACGAATAAGATAATCTACAAAGCCGCAATCACAAGCCAAGATTTACGATAACAGTGCATATTCATTCAAACAACTTTACGTAAGATGGTTCGGAAGCTGAGAAAAAAATCTGTCGGCTAACGGCAGAATTCGGGCGTCCGAAGGCTTCTGCGGACAGCTATTACGTAATAACCTGGATGTGCCAGGTTTTTTACGTAACAGCTGTGTCTAGTTGCGGACGTTCGGTGCACCCGGTGCGAATCTCGACGGCCTCGAGCGATATGACGAGAACGCAACTGGACACGTTTGTCGCTACGCGAACCCCCGATTGCCTCCAGCCAAATAGCATTCCTTTCGGGGCGACATGACTGCTGGAAGGCTCGCTGTCGGGATCACTCATCTGACATTTCCAAAAAGTCAACATTTGCACGCGCAAGGAAAAAAAAAACAAGCTAAGCATGCAGAGAGGAAAACGAAAGAACTGCGCTATGAAAGCAAAAACCCCGCGTCGCTTCCTATCACCAACACCTACGACAGCTGCTAAACACACACTAGTTCCCTTCAAGAAGTCTCACTCAAGCACCTGGGTCAGCATGAAACATTGATCACTTCGGCGAAACGACTAGCCGAGGAGGTAGGCGAGACAGGCGGGAGCAGAAACTTCGGCGGCCATGAAAGAATGGCGAAGCTTTTGGTTGTTAGGGGGTATTCACACGAGGGAGAAATCCCGGGGATTTCTCCCTCGTGTGAGTACCCCTTTATGGATGGTATGAATCCAAACAGAAGTGCCCGTCTTGTAAACCTTTTGTAAAGAAAAATAACTCTCACCACATGGGTTATTCTTTAAACGTAAAAATATGCCACTAAAAAGGAAATTAGAACATATAACAAAGCTTTAACAACCAAGACATCTAAGCTGTCAATCAATCTCTTAGCCGATGAGAAGTATAGCAGCCAATTGTTGCTAAACGTCACGAAACCCCAACTTTGGGGCGCGCGATTTAAAACGGACGAAATAGCCGCAAACTAAAATCAGTCTCACGCAATAAATATTGTTGTAATTTTTTTTTCTCGGAAAAATTGTTTGTTGACATTCTTGTCCAAATAGGATGGTTAAGAAAGAAAAACTTTTTTCTTTGCAGTTTTTTTAAGAACATGAATATCCCAATATAGTTCAGTTTCAGCTAATAATAACGACTTGAAGTTGCCCTAACATATAAATTGTCAAATAACTAGAAATAATAACTAATAGCCTGAAATAGGCATTTAGCTACACAGTGTCAATATAAAACAAAGTTTACTGATTTGCATATGAATTTTCTGGAACACAACAATAATACAAAAGTACCATAACCAAGTGTGTCTCAATTTTAATCGGTAGCTATGCATTTTTTACCGATAGTGTAAGGGAGGAAAACTGGAGCACACGACTGATATCAATTTAATTTTCGGCACCGAGTTGACCACTTCACGCCAAGAGATGGCACCACTTCTGTGTCTCCTGCCAATCCTATGCATTTTTGGTTAAGTTTCCTGTATTGGTCTCACGGTATTTGGTACAACTTTCAACTTCAAAATACATTTCCCAAATATGAAAACAAAAACATGGCATATCGGCTTGTAAAAACCCGCTATCGTCTTTCAAGACGTCATCTGATCATTTCTCCGGGTGTAGTAATGGCGGCTGGAAGACATACACAAAGTGCCTTATAAGTTGATTGTTAAATAGTTTGTCAGCATGAGAAAAATAACTACCCTGTGGCAACTAAAAGGAGCGTGCAACCATGTTTGGACTTCAGTCGAATAATTGAGGTATTTCGTTTCAGTTCTTTAATTCATACGTGACAGGACGTATGCATTAATTAACTGAAAAGAAATTTTTCCCACGCGTGTTAGTTCTTAAAAAAATAGTAAGACAATTGACGTTTTGGGTGCCTCCAAACCACTGATTTCCCTACACCTCCCCCCCCCCCCCCCTTTACGGGGGTGTACTCCCCCCCTTGTTTTTCCGAAGGCACCCCCTTAATTCACGACTCCTCTATTCTCAATGCCCATCCCCCCCCCCCCTCCCCCAACTCCCCCCAAAAAATTGAGACCCCCCCCCCTCCCCCTAATTTCCATTCCTGGGGAAACCCCTGCTCCAAACCGCCCTCAACTCTTGTACCTTCTTCGGAGTCACGTGCGCAGTGACGCAGAATGGGGATAGAGAGTATTGGGATCCCTTTCAGAGGCTTCAGCGCCTGCGGCATCTGCTTGCGATTCACATGGCGAAGGCTGGTCTGAAACTGAGCGATGTGGAGAGGGAGAGAGGGGGGCGGGTGAACAAATAGCTTGCCTTTTTCTAAGGAAATTCGACTTAAAGCCCCTTTAAGTAGCGACATCCTTTGAAGAATGCCGCCTGCTACCTTGGGCCGATCCAAGCGGCGCTACCGTTGACGCACGAGCGCGAAAGAAGAGCAAAATATAACAATAAGAGTGTGCATGAGGGATGAGGAGGTTTACGGCCTGCGTCGTCCTTTAAGCAGTCCCGTACTTCCGCCCTCACTCGTGAGGCGCGGCTTCGTGGCCTTTGGGCCTGGTCGCATTTGGACAATATTCTTCTTGCTCATGCAGACTCCTTTTTTCTTGAGGCCCAGACCGCCGGTATTGCTTGTGGTTTGCGCCGCTGTGGTATTCGTATCAACGACCTCGACCCCGACCTCGTTCTGAGTTGCACGGTGAAGTTCCTCGGATTCGCCTTGGACTCAGTGACAAATACCGTTGGCCACACCTTCAAACGCCGCAAGGACCTTCTGACCACCCTCCGCATCCTCCAAACGCCCCAAACAGTGAAAGTCTACCAACGTCTTGCGGGCTTGTGGAACTTCTATTTTTCAGTTTACGCTAGCCACATTTATGCACTACGACTCCTCCACTTGGCTGCAACCACCGACGTCTCTCCTGACCCCTTGTGGCTCCGCCTTTTCTCTACCGTTTGCCAGAAGTTGCCTACCAGAGTGTCCTGGAACATCGTACCGGTGACTGGCCATACCTTCGCCGACGCCAGTAACACTGGCCTTGGGGTGTGCTTGCCCCTTGCCAACGTCGCCGTCATCTTCCCAACACCGGACTCCATCTACCGCCGCGAGCTCTGGGCCGTACTGCTGGTGGTCCTCCTCGCGCCTCCTGCAACTCTGGTCGGCTGTGATAATATAGCAGTCAAACGTGCCCTCACCAAGGGACATGGTAACACGTTTTCGCTTTTTGAGGCACTCGCCTGTACCCGCATAATAAAATCTCCTGGGTGTACTGGATCCCCACTCAGTACAGTCCCGCCGACGGCCCTTCCCACCTCCACCTCACGTATCCCTAGGAGCGGGTGAGGGCTGCCACCAGAGGGCCTGCCTCTATATATAGGGGTGGGCTTCCTGGTGGCGGGCAGTCGCTGTTTGGGGAGCCACCATTACCGTAAAAAAGGGTTTCAAAAAGCGCTATACTCCATATTGAAAAACAGCGCGAAGAACACACAGACGAAGAGAAGAACACATGGACAAAGAGAAAAAAGATTTTAGTAGAACAATGAGTGAAGCGTTAAGGACGTTCACGGAGCAAGGGCTAGGACTTCGCTTCACCTCTGAGACGCCTACGGAGTACAAAATCCAGTTTTTAGACATCGTAGTTAACGTGAAAGAAGATCATGTTTGCTGGATGCACCACCCCAGATCCACGAAGAACTTACTAGACTATCGTTCGGCACACTCAAAGCTCGTAACAAATTATATTGCATATTCTTGCTTACAGTCAGCTTTGACAAAATCCTGTTTTCATAAGATGAAAGAAAGCTTCTCCACACAGCTCGCTAGACTCAGAAACCAATTTTCCTGACTCAGTTCTTATTTCAGCTTGCGACAAGGTGACTCGGTACATCAAGTTAGATTCCAAAAAACCTGACAAAGAAAAAGCCAAGATAGACAAAAAGAATGTCGCCGTTACACCTTATATCCATCTTCTTTCACACGCTTCGAGGTATGCGGTCAACGTAATTTTTTCAACGAGAAACAAACTGAGCAGGATCATAAACGTGGTTAACAAGCGTGCTGGCAGGAAAAGTAAGTCAGAACTTTTTGGATGTCGCGTGAAGCATGGCATGAAGTTCGTGTCCTGTGCACAGGGGACCGTGTATGAATTACCATTCTCTTGCGGTCCCTCTTATATAGGTCAGACGGGGCGTTGCCTAAACATTCGTCTTCGTGAACACCATGGTTCGTTAAAAGGTAGCGCGTACTTCCATTTAGCTGTCCACTGCCGTGATTGTGGTTGTGAGCCAAGATTCAGTGACACAAACGTGTTGTTTAAACACAAAAGATCAGCTATCGAGGGAGTTAGTAGAAGCTTACCATATAGCACAACGAAAACCCGGGTGCGTGAGCCAACCATCCGTTCAAAATCTAGTGGACAGTGAGATAGTTTTTTTTTACTTGGGTTGACGAGAGAATTGAAGATCAAGATTGAAGATCGGAGAAGAGTGTTAGCATAGGATCAGAAGTGTCTCATCCAGCTCCACAGAAGCGATTTTTTTCAGTCCTACTTCGGCGCCACTTCTAGCGCCGAAGTTCACACGGAACATCGGAAGTTTCAAGGACCTCGCTAACCGCACTTTGCCGAAAACCGGGTAAGCGACCTTCGGCAAATAGGGCTTCCAGTGATGAAGGAAGACCGCTGCTGCGGCCTCCGGTACTGGGCCCAACAGCCGAATGTGAAACACTATTCACGCAGCCAAATCCCGGCGACATCGTGATTTTGCACCGAGGCGATGGAACAATCGCAACTGCAGTCGAATGCGGTTCATCGGTCAACCAAGCCGGTACCTCGAACATGGAGACAGACGCCATAACACCGTTGAGCCTAACCAGCGACTGTGAAGCCCGAAGATTACGCGAATCTTCAGTAGCAAAAAAGCGTAAAGGGGAAGACTTGACGCAGGCAGACATGTTTCTCGACGCGAAAGGAGAAATAATGGACGACAACGGTTGCAACGACGACAACGACTGCAACAATGGTGAATGGCAAGTTCCGAACTACCACAAAAAGAAAGCTCAGCGCAAAAACAGGCCCAATCGACCCCAGCAGCAACAAAACGAACCGAGGTACACGGTCATCGTCAAGCCCACCACGGCCATGAAAATCACCAACGTGGACTCATGGCTCGCCATGCGAAACCGACCAGTTAGGTTACACCGTCAGTAACAGAAATAACTTCATCGCAATTACTGTGCAAACGGAACACCATGCAGAAGACCTTATGGCACTCAAAGAGCTGCCCACGGAGGACCCTAACAAGACGATCCAGGTCACAGTATACAGGTCAACAACCGGCAGTCAGCCACGAGGAATTATACACGGCGTTTCACCTGGCGACGCAGCACGAGGCATTGTTGACAATGCCATAGCGGACTACCATGACATTATTCATTCTCGACCCCTAGGCAAGAATGGGACGTATTTATTCACATTTGAAGGAAGGGGTATCCCGAGGAGCATCCGACTATTTGGAAGATACCATATACTGTGTTTCCCTACAAACCAACTGCGGTCATCTGCCTACAGTGCCACGAACTAGGTCACATGACCACGGTATGCACAGGCAAGCAACGGTGCAAGTCGTGCGGCGAGATCCACCCGACCAACCAGCAATGCCAGGGCAAGTACTGCCCGAACTGCAGAAAGACAGGTCACACGGTATTCGAAGCAGAAGCGTGTCAAGCCCGGAACCGGGCGGACGACAAACTCCAGAAACGGGCGGCGGCCGGTCGACATAACTATAACAGCGGAGTGGTTACCGCTGCGAAGGGCAGGACCTCTGCCCGGGCGACATTCAAACCTGACGACTTCCCCTCCCTCCCAACCCAGCGGCTGCACCACCAACCAAAGCGCGATACAGAAACGTCGTACAGCCAAGTCCTAGCTCCGAAAGCTATGAACACGGACGTGTCCCATATCGGGCCGCCCACCAACATTAGCAGCAGAATGGCCGTGGAACTTGCTCAACTTAAGGAAAGTAGCCGCAAAATACTTGAGAAAATTCAACAACTGGAAGTAAAGTACGAGAAACAGCTCCGACAAGAACAAGAAGAGGCCCGCAAAGCCCAAGCCAAGACGAAGGCCGAATCCGACCGGAAACGTAAGCAAGAAGCGGAACACCAAATTCGAGTAGAACAGCAGAGAGCTGATGAAGCACGTCGACGTGCCCAGCGCTGCGCCGTCACCCACGAACAAGTCATTGAACGGAAAAGGAAGGAAGCCGAAGCAGCAACTGCTAAGGCCACATCAGCACACGGCGCGCGCGCTAGTGCCCCAACACAACAGGATCGAAAACAGCCCTTCCCGCCAAATGCACCTCTATCACAGGACAGCACACCGATATCGGGATGCCTTCCAGGCACGCCCCTCAGCGGCGAACATCTCCTACAACTCGTGGAGAGTAGACTTCAAAAATGGCAACAACAGTTCCAGCAACAGCTACACCAACAGCAACAGGTCATGATGCAGCAGATGCAGCAACAACTGCAGCTGATGTTCACCCAGCCTGGGCAAGGACCGGCAGCACCGGCCCAGTAACCCAGACATGGACCAACACCATAGACGAAATAAAAACGAGAAGACGTTTACAGATCTCCGGTGGAACTGCCGGGGACTGCGGGGAAAGAAGTCTGAACTTAAATTACGACTCAATGAGCGGAAGACGCCCGTGGATGTCATCCTCCTCCAGGAAACGCACGAGGCAGATATAAAGCTGACCGGGTATGTCAAGTACGCTGCCCGTTAAAGGCAAAACGAAAGTGCAACCGCAATCCGCAATCTTGGTTCGCAAGGACCTCTTGCCCCAACAGCAAGTGGACACAGGAGAGTGGTGTACCGACTCACAAGAAGTGGTGGCCGTTCTGGTGGAGAGCGAATGCGACGGCCCGATCCTGGTAGTGTCAGTGTACTACCGACCTAGGACATCAACGGCAAGGAAAACGAGATCAGAAATCGACCATGGCTGGATAGAGAAGCTAGTACGAGAGTACGGTAAGAAAAGGAAGCACACGATCCTGATCGGAGGGGACTTTAATGCCGAACATGAAGAATGGGGCTACGCCAAATCATCGATCAGGGGTACTGAGCTGCTCCGCAGAGCAACCGGAACAGGGCTGGTCCTAATCAACGAACAGGATGCTAAGACACGGACCACGCCCAATATCAAACAGCAAGACACAACGCCCGACCTGACTTGGACCGACTCGCGTACTGCGAGAAAGACCGAATGGAAAGTTTTTGAAGACACCTGGGGCAGCGACCACCACCCCATAGAGACGTCGATTCTTGGCAAAACAAAGCGACGCAAGAAAAAGAGAACGGTCAAGACCACAGTATGGGACGACTTCCATGCCGCTCTGGAAGAGTCTACGGGTACAGCCTTTGACGACCTGACAAAACTAATGAGGGAAGCGGCCAAGACTGCCACGGTCGAGACCCTAGTCGAAATAGGAGCGCCGATCCCGGACACCAGGCTACTGTCCCTCTGGCGCAAAAGAACAAACTACTTGCGACGCTACCGTCGCACTCGGAAAAAACGGGACATCCGCAAAGCAAACAGGTACGCAAAGGAGGCGCAACGACACGCCAACAACCTGTGCAGGGACGACTGGACCAAGTTGTGCGAAGGATTCAACGAACGAACTTCACTGAGACGCATGTGGACAGTATGCAATATGATGCTGGGCAAGAGCAAGGGGGGAAACACGGCACCGAACCTGGCTTTAGCGGAAAATAAGGAAGTCAAGCAAATATTAGATGAAATAGGGGACGTCTTTTCCCCACAGCCCGCTACCAGCCCAAACCCGGTAATCTACAACCACAAAGAATCGAAAAACGAGGAGTATGAAGCGGATTTTACACAGTGGGAAATGGAGGCAGCGATCGAAAAGGGCAAAGAGCGAAGCGCGGCGGGGCCAGACTGGATCACTAATTCCATGCTCAAGAACCTCCCGGAGGCGATCAAGAGAGATCTGCTGAAATTAATCAATGACCACTGGCGCGAGGTCACCATCCCAGATAGCTGGAAACTGTCCTGGGTGTGCCCCATCCCGAAACCAGGGAAGAAGCCCGACTGCGCGAGCAACATGCGCCCCATCTCCCTCACTTCTGTCCTGTGCAAACTGATGGAGCGCATGGTGCTTGCACGGATCGACTGGATAATCGAGCAGAAGAGGGAGCTGTTGCACCCTGCTCAGACAAGATTCCGCAAAAATCTAGGCACACAGGACAGTCTAGTACTGATTCGAGAGTACTTAATGAACCGGCCGACGCAATGCCACCGCCAAGTCCTGGTGGCAGTGGACATCAAGAAAGCCTTCGACACCCTGCCTCACACCACAGTCGCGACTCGCAAGCTAAGGGTGCGAGGCAGGCCACTGAACTTCATCAAGTCTTTTCTGAGCGGACGCAAATACCTGGTGAAAACTGGCAAGCACAGGGGTAGTACAGAGAAATCCCAAGGAAATCCAACGAGATCGGCGTGCCGCAAGGATCAGTGTTGTCGCCGATGCTATGATGATGATGATGATGATAATTTTATGGCTGTTCCCTTTGAAGCAGGCGGTTTGAATAGAAATCAGACCTAGCCGAATAAAAACGGAGAGAAAAAAAAATTGCACTACTGTTGCATTCTTCGCCACCAGTCCTCCAGCCTCCTTTTAGTCCTCTCGACTGCGTCGCTGCACTTCCAGCTGGGCTGCAGTGCCACTGCAGCGTGATTTAAGTCCGTACTATTCAACCTGGCGATGGCGCCCGTCTTATGGAGACTCGCCGCCGTTGCGGACCTAGCATTCACGGTCTACGCGGACGACATCACTGTGTGGACGATGGGAAGTGACAGCGCGCCTCCTCCTGAGACGACGATCCAACGGGCCCTCGACGTGGTGAGCGATTTTTTGTCAAAGAGCGGCCTTCGTCCATCGCCCGAGAAGACCAGATGTACGGCCTTTGGGAAAGACTGGGACAAGGTCGACGCTGACCTGCGCTTTAATGGGCAGCAGATCCAAAAGGCGACAGAGCACTCCATCCTAGGAGTGAACATTCACTCGGGCGGCGACCCAACCATCTGGATGGAGCGAATGCGAACTACCTGGAAGAAAGGGCTCTCGATCGTACGACGACTAGCGACACGAGTCGGGGGTCTCGGAGAAAGGTTAGCGAGGACCGTAGTAGAAGCCGCCCTGATATCCAAAATATCCTACGGCCTTCGTTTCTACAAACTCAACACCACTCAACGGGCCAAACTGGAAACACTAATGAATGACGCGCGACGCTGCATCTCGGGCCTGCCGAAGTGTACGCGCCTGGAATTACTACACGAAGCCGTCCCTATGCTCTCCTTGGAAGAGGTCGAACGGCATCAGGAGTGGATGTATGCTGCCAAACTAACACATACCCGTCAGGGCAGGGCCATAGCAGAGCTCATGCCCTAATGGAGCTCTCTGTGTGCAGCGACAACCCCACCACCGATACCGGATCCCATCCCACCGTGGCAGAAGACAACGGTCACCCCAGCCAGGCCGATCCTGAGAAGGATGAACTTGGCGACAAACACCGGCAGAAGGCGCAAATTTGCTCGACGGCACGAGCAGAAGAACAGAGGTGACGACGAGCTTTATGCGTACGCTGACGCAGCATTCAAAGAAGTGGCGGCCACGGCGGCGTGGCATTATGAGAAGACAACGAAAAGCACGGAACTGCAGCGATGCGGATCTGCGCAGGAAGCGGAAGTCAGAGCCGTACTTGAAGCCATCAAAGACGCGGCCGCGACATCGAGCGACAAATTTCGAACACTGCGCGTCTTCACGGACTCCCAGGCCACCGTGAGAGCGCTCAGGACGCAAGTCATGGCACACGGAGCAGTCGGAGAAATATTCCGGTTGGCGCAAAACCTGGAACAGCGCGACCTAAACCCGCTCACCATCAGGGTGGAGTGGATTCCCGGTCACGCGGGCATCGCCGGCAACGAGAGGGCGCACCGGGCGGCGATCGAAGAGCTTAATCGTATCGACCTTCGACGCCAGGACCCGGGGCCAGCCCCCTCTGTGGAACCGCCACCGCCCGCCTTCAACTTGTACGACCCCGAGGCAACCATCCTCAACATCAAATTAGCATACAAGAAAATTGAGCAGACCAAACTCAACGCCAGAGGCGAGCCCCCCAAAGCGACCATTCCTTCGGGAACCTTCCGACGGCACGAGACAGTCACCCTCCGAAGGCTAAGGGCCCAAGCCGGCATCACGCCGGCCCGCACCCAGCGATGGGAGCGAGTGGTTCGTGAGAGGAAGACGAAACTCGCCAACGCTTCAACGGCAGTAGACCACGATTATAGTTTATTGTCAAAGAAGCAAAGGAAAGAAGAAGAAGCCTGCTTCGAAGGCTGCATCTACTGCAGAAATCGAGACGTCAAGTGCGACGAATGTCATCTGATCTGGCACTATCTGATTTTTAATAAAGAAAGGACGAAAGCCCTGAACACGCTAGAACAACAACACCGCCCTACGTGCTTCGAAGCCTGGTGTAAAGCAGTGGGAGACAAAGACATGCGTGTCGCAATCCTGTCCGGTCTGCTCGGATTTCTGAGTGACACCGGCTTGGACATTCATATCTAGGGGGTCTATGTATACCCCAAGCGGCGGGACCACAGCTATACTATTACTTGCAAATTGCCAATGTCCCGCCTATCCATCCATTTTTAAACTTGCTCCAACAAATTGACTGGTGAAATTTTCACCTATCAATAAACGTCTTTAACAACAACAACAGATCGAAGAAAGAAGAAAGGACGAAGACGAGATGACTTATATCCCTGTCAGACGGGCTAGTTTAGTGTCACTACAAGCGAGTGCACTTCAACCCGTCGAAACACACTCCAAACGTGTTGGTGCTACACGGGAAAACTTAGTGTCACTCCAAAATGATGGCAATAACGATGGGTAAGTAATGGCCACGCAACATATTACAGTGCATACGCATTTTTTTCATAAATAACTTCGTCGTCTTATTAGAAACACGTTACCACACATTGTTGCGCTAAGTCGCGAGCTCCTTGCTCTGGGGCACATCAAGGCGGCACAAGCTCTCGTGCCTTAAGAGTAGCTCCAAACGCTATGAGCTCGCGCATCAGCCTTGTCTGCGGTACAACATAAGGTGAAACGGAGTACAGATCGGGATGAACCCAGGATGCCTGGGTTCTGCAGCGCGAGCTTTCGCTCCGCGTGCTCCGAGCTGGTGTGCGCGAGCCCACTCGGCCGCTCGCCACTCGCCACAATGAAACATCATGGAGTGTGTGGAGGACGAGCTGGAGGGCGATATCCGCGATGTTGGACAGTGGAAGCGCATGGTTGGGGCACTTTTCTCCGTGAGAGCCCAACGCCTTTCAGATAAGAGGCAGCTGGACCTGGATGCCGACGCACAGGAAAGAATTTCAAGTGACATCGATCAGCAGCTGCAGGCCAATGCCTTCACCATAGCCGCTCTCATGACCGACAACCTACCCATGATCAGCCGACAACGGTGGACTTTCCAGAGGAACGAACGGTGGTTCGGAGACACCTTGCCCCATTTGGGCGAGTTCTACTTCAAGCAAGCCTTTCGCGTCTCTCCTGCCACCTTCAGATTTCTCTTGCAGGTACCTCCTGGCCGTCGCTGGCCGTCACGCAGGGGACAAGGCTGGAAACTAGATTAGCCGCTTGTTTTTCTACAATGCACTACTTTCCTGCCAAGAGAAAACAAGTGCGCATCTAATATTACTCCTATCAAAATAATACTAATTTTACGCAGCGTTAATTTCTTCTATTATTTTTACTCCTTGAACATTGCCATTGAGATTACACACTCGGTCTACAGGAGCGAGCGTGGTGTGCTCCCCGAACTCACTTCATTGGAAGTGTGTTCTTCGGGCAGGGCTGGGGATTGAGCTCAGGATCACTGGGTTCTCCAGCGCGAGCTTTCACTCCACATACTCCGATCTTGTGGGCGCTAGCCCACTCGGCCACCGATACCCCTTAATAAAGACACGTTAAAAAAATTAGATGTTTACGATTATCTGTAATGCCGAATTAGAGCGCAGCACTTGAGGAAGAGGGAGGAAGGGTACGAAGGGGGAGGGTAAGCCAACTACTCCCCCTCCGTACCCTCCAAACTTCCTCTCCTATTCCCATCCCACTTAGCGTAAAAATTTCGCTGAATTTCCCGCTAAATATAGCCGGGAATTTTTCCCGCTGAATTGACGTGTGACGTAACATGACGTCATCTGAAATTTGAAATGTGACGTCAAACGGGTAAAATTTTTCCTCTAAATTTAGCGGAAAAATTTTCCGCCAAACTTAGCAAAAACTTTTACCGCAAAGTTTAGCGGGAAAAGTTTACCCCCGTGACGTCATACGTGACGACACACGTGACGTCACGTGTGACGTCATTTTGGGAAACAGCCCTTACTGCGAAGCGCGGTTACGCCGATGCCGGTTAACTCAGAAACGGGTGCCTAGGAGCTGTGCTCTAAAACAACGTTACATTAATGAACCAATTTTACGCCAATTGGATGATTGTTATCGATCATCGCAAGCCAATATTCAACTTTGGCGGTCGCTTCGTTTCACGGAAGTCTACGAGGAGGCCCTGACACTGCCTAATCAGATCATAATTATTGTGTTGTCTCGAATAATTACATACTGAAACAAAAGTAGGCTATCATTCTCTGCTAACCAAGATAGCCATGAATGACTGACCTTGTCGTCGTCTTTAATCAATTCACCGCTGACTAATCTTGATTCAGATAAGCCTAAACTCCAACTCCACCCCACTACATTTTAGCAATGCCACACTTCTACATGTCGTCTCTTTCACGAATTTCTTTTTCTCTATAAAATAAAACTTAAGCAACGCTTTTGGTTTCCGTGTTGCTATGTTTTACTGTTGAACAACTCCTACTGATTCCACGCACTCGATCGAGCGAAGTGAGTTCGTCAAACTCACTCCAAACCAAGTGTGTTCCTCAGAAAGGAGTCGTGTGGCACACTACAGAAATGACACTAAGGGCGAAGTGCACTCGCTTGTAGTGACACTAAACTAGCCCGTCTGACAGAGGTATTATATAACCTGTGCTGGTGTGTTTTAAATTACTGGTTTGTTTTAACGTGATATGATTAGAGCCACTAAATGAGCTGAGCTTAGAGTATCGGCACTCTGTTCCCCAGCATTGTCGTGGGCGCCACCATTTTGGTTCGTATGCAGAGCAGACGCAACTGCCGATCGTCATGATTCAAAAGTGTGACTTCCTCAGCATTAGATTCGATGTTAGGAAGCTCATGTAATATTGCTTTGCTCTGTCGCGGACTGTTTAAACATTTCTGGAAGGCGGAAAAGCGTTCCCTGTGATTTCATATAAAGCTTCAGATAACTGGCAACCATGATTTTAGGACACAATATGGCCAAGTGTCGTTACTCTGAAGCGTAGCTTATTTAGTGGAACCAGATGTGATTTATAATGTTGTGCGCTGAATGACGAATGACTGGTGGAAAAGGAAAAAGAAGAAGGAGTCCTCGCGTGATTTTCTATGTATGTTTTCAGAACATATATATATATAGTCAGCGCCTCGTCCTGAGTGTTCTCTTCTCTTTGTTCGTGTGTTCTTCGCGCTGTTTTTCAATGTGGATTATTACAACTAGCTCACCTTTCCATTTTAGTAAGCGTTATACTGATTAGTGCCTCTATTGAAAATAAAGTACAAACGAAGAATGGCCAACAAATCGACGCTGCGAAGTGCTTTGAATGTCTTATATGCAGTCGTTTTTACAGCGGCAGTTCACACATTTGTGTTGGTTGCGTTTGCAGCGACCGAAACGGCACCAACGGCAAAGTCACCGGGACAAGAGAGGTGTAGCTTCGCGAAGGAATGTTGGGTCACAGTTGTTTCGATGTTCTGGTCATTTCTGTCGTTTTGTTTGTTAATGCAACCATCACATATGTGTGATCCAACCTCTAGTGCCCATTTCTGGCGAAATCCCGTGATAATGATAATCTTTATTGGCTCAGGAGAGCCGTGGCACCGCGGAAAGGCGACAGCCCGTACCATAGAGGCCCGCGGCGCCACGTCTAGTGATGATGATTATGAGATGATATGTACAAGGGGAGGACGACGACGTATAGGTGACAGAGAGGTGCTGACGATGTGTAATGAAGCCCGCGGGTGAGGGCGCGCGGGCCGAGGTTGCGGGCGATGTGGGCCCAGTGCTTCCCAGTTGGCTGCTCGCTGGGCCGGTCCCCCGTCAGCTAGCAGAAGTGCCTTGGCAGGCTTTCCAGGGTGGCGTCCGCAGGCCCCACCATGCGTAGGGGCTGGGAAAGCCCTGGCGGCCCGGCGGTGACAAAGCCGCCATGCACGATGAGGACGACCCGCTCCTCTAAAACGCCGCGCAAGTCCTGGAGGCCCGGTGACGGCGAGCAGGCCAAAGAGCCAAGGCGACCCTCGGCGGGCCGTCCGATGTACATTCTTAATGGCGAAGTCCTGGCGCCTGACGGTCCGGTCGCTCGCTTCGGTGAAGAGAGCGGCTCCAGAGGGGTGGCCCGTGTTTGTTCGAACGCCCACGTGATTGCGGGGAAAGGGGTGGTGATTAGAGGGAGAAAGTGACAGCGCTTCGTGCCCACTCCGCTACTGTTCATGGCTGGTGTTCCGTGGATTTTTCGTGTGGCCAAACACTCTACGCTCGCACCGCACCCACGCGCCGCACGTGGCGGCGTCTGCAGCTGTGACTGTTCTAAAGCAAAAGCCTAAGACAAATGACATTTTGCACGCGCGTTCGTAAACGTTTTATTTTGGTTATTTACTTCGAACTTTTTATACGGGGAAGGCGTGCGCGTGCGGCGCGTGGAACACCAATCCCTGCATTCTTTTTGAAGCTTGGGTAATTTGGTAATTTTTGTGTGCGTGAGCAAAAACTGTACGCTCGCACCGTCCTCTCTTTGTCATCGCTCCAAGCGCTTGCGCGCCTAGTTTGCTTTCCTTCCGCCCTCCCGGGGAGGCGGTCCCGTCGCGCGTGTCTAGTATCCTCCGGCTCCTCGGGGCGGCGATAGTCGTCCAGGCAAATGTATATATATATATATATATATATATATATATATATATATATATATATATATATATATATATATATATATATATATATATATATGTATATATATATATATATATATATATATATATATCAGTGTGTCGAACCGAAAAAAATACGGGTTCGGTTACGGTTCAGGTTCAGGTAAATATATTTTGTTCCGGTTCAGTTCCGGTTCGATTAATTTGATCCGCGAACCGGTTCGCGAACTGGTTCGGGGCGCTGAACCGGTTCGCGAACCGGTTCGTAAATTATAAATGACAAATTGCAACATCGAAATAAATTACAAATAAAACATCTGAAATCAGCACATACGAAACGGGATACATCGTAGTGTAAGGCTCAGGGATTTCTACCAGGAATGGTTTCTTTATGTGCACTCAAAGGTTACCTCACCGACGTTTACGCATTCGGACTTCATCTAATTGGGTCCGACGCAGTAGCTGTAAAATCCGCGACCTCCTTACAAACCCACTTACAAGTAGAACTCGCTAACTATCCCGCCACCTCGGCGTGTAAGCAATTGAAGGAACAGTGGGGAGAAAATACAGCTTTCTTTATTTGAACTAGCCTTCGGTAACTCAAATTAGACCCTTAAAGAAGTTTTCATTAAACAAGATACGGAATATGAGAAACACTTCACGGAACGCAACGCCAGAAGGACGTAATAGGATAAATATTAAAATAGAAGAGTTCGCTGTCTCACAAATATGTTAGCTTAAGTGCCTATACGAAACCGGATGCATTATTATCAAACTCCACAGCCTTTTCTTTTCTCATTCCGATGGAAGCAAGCTTCAAGAACTCGCGCGTTCTAGAAACGTGTTATGAAATGAGCACACAGCAGCATTTGGGATTTACGAGATTGTAAAAAAACAAAATCCCGTGACGCGATTTTTTTTTTTTTTTTTTTTTGCACAGCTTTCCAATTCTTTTTCTTCCGTGCAAGCCGCGACCAGCGCAATACTGGTTCCTATGTCAAGATTCATGCATGCAGCGTTTGTCAAGATTCATGGATGCCGCGTTTATATTCCTAAGACTGAGTGGAGAAGAAAAATATGTAAGCGAGGTGTGTGTCAGTTGAGGACACTTAAAAAACAAATGGCATTGATAGCACATTCATTGTCAACAGCGCGTGGCCGAACCGTTTTGACATGAGCCGGTAACCGTTATTTTTTTCCGGTTCAGTTCCGGTTCGGGTTCATCGCGATAACAATATAAAGGTTCGGGTTCGGGTTCAGTTGCGGAAAAAATACCGGTTCGGTTCCGGTTTTCGGTTCGGTTCGGTTCCGGTTCGACACCCTGATATATATATATATATTATATATATATATATATATATATATATATATATATATATATATATATATATATAGAAAAACAGAAAGAAAAGTTGCCATTCTCCATTTTCAATTTCACTTCTCTTCTCTCGTCCTAATGGGGAGGTAGACCGGACTCCCGAAGAGCAACGCGCCTACAAAGAGCAACGTCGGGAACGACAACGAGAATGTCAGCGGCGGCGGCGGGCGACGCGTGTGCGTGCGTCCGCTTTCGTTACGATGACCACCGATCAAGAATGTGTTCGTACCTTTGTTCGAAAGTCTGTCACGTCTGTGTCGTATGCCAAAGAGCTTCACCGGTCATCCACCGTCACAGAGTGCACTGGCTCCCAATTTTTTAATGCTTTCCGCGTGTCTAGAAACCGAGACGGCGTGCTGCGGGAGTACGGGGCGGACGCCAAGCGGCGGAAGTGGCGGGATCTGCACGACGTGGTTTCCTTCGCCCCGTCGATGACCGAATTTCAGAGGGCATTCCCAGACAATCTCTCCGGGTACTCGCTCGACATGCGCGACCGCTTGTGAGCTCCGCGAGACTCGACGCCCGCGCAGTCCAAGCACGCTTCCGTTGTGGCCCAAGAGTTCTTCGGCCAAGACGCGTGTATATATAGTTTCAAAGTCTGCGCGACTTGAAAGTCTGCCTAGGGGGCAAATTACCGAACCTGTCCACTAAAAGAGCGAACCTCCCAATGCACACCTTTCTAGTCTTGTACTCGTATTAAATTATTAAATTAGGCTACGCGAGATAAAAAGTAATTCACGTTCAATTGAAAAAAAAACAAAAAAACCGTTACTTTTTTTATTACTTCCGGAATTCAAAACGACAGATATTTCTGCCCGTTTGAAAACGGCTGTTCGTATACTGGTCAATATTGATTTAGAATCATCGAATTACAAGCTACATATCGTCTCAATCTACCAATTTTAGTAGGCCATACTCTGGTCCGAAACATTGATCAAGCATTCCGAAAACTTGTAGAAACAAAAGATATCATTAAAAAGGGGAGGGGAAAATAGGAATGGTTGCAAGTACGTTTCGTACCTCCAAAAGTAATCAGCTAGGCTACACGTGATTACCTCGTAGTCAAAGTAACCGAATGATTACAATATTACTACAAAAAGTAATTAATTACAAGTTATCTGACTACGTCTAATCAGTACCAAGTGTGATCGCGCAGCACACTATCTGTGATCGTTTAAAGCTTTTTATTTTATTTTATATTTTTTGCGCACGAGAAACATTGGCGGAATATCATACTGCGGTCTCTGATTCTGTTGGAACAGACGTGTAAAACAAACAATAAAAACGTTCTGTCGGATTTTTGTTTCTTCTTCTTTAACTACATTTAAATTGCAGGGATTGACCGGAACTTTGCCCACAACTGTACCTCCCCCAACCCAAACTCTTTGCCCGCTGTTGTGTTGCCTATGTCTTTGCCTCGTTGCGTCCGGACGTCACCTGGTGCAAGAAAAACTCCTTCGCTTTGACGAAAGAACGAGAGAGGTAAACACGAACGAAACGCAGACATAATTGTCTATCGCAGCCAACGCTACGATCCAACCGACGGAGCCAATCAAGCAGTAGCAAGTCTCGGGGTTTTTGTCTCGGGGTTTTTGTCGAAAAGCAAAAGACCATCGTCAAAGTTCTGTGGTAGTATTTACGCGTTTGCTACAACGTGGCTAAACCTATAACGCAGTGCAAATGTGCCTTGCTCCCACACTCTTTTCTGCAAGTGATGACAGCAAGCGTCTAAAGACGTCACGTGACAGACGTCACATGACGCTGAAATTAGACGTCGAGTCATGTAACATCATGATGACACGCGATGTCGCCATAACACTGTCGTGGCGTCCGACATATATATCTTCTGTTTCATACGTAGTGTACAACTCTGTCAAAGCTGCTGGCATGGCGTTTTGGAATCAGACTATCCCTGCTATCGCGGGTGCGCGCGTGCTTTTCTTGAGCCTCGTCTTCGTCTTTCTTGACCGCGATATATATCATATCCCCCTTCTTGATTAACACCCAGTACGTAGTCTTTAAAGTGTGCTGGCTGCTTGATCTGGCTACCCCCTCGGGTAGTCCTTGAACCGGGGTCTGCTTGGACATCCGCGTTGTCGTCCACGGTGTCTCTGTCCTGGACTTCAGCATTATTGTCCATGGTGCCTCTGTCCTGGACGTCAGCATTATTGTTCCCGGTGCATCTGTTCTCGGGCTGTGTCATTTGTGACTCGTCTATGTCCTCCGTGGCTGGGTAGATTAAGAATGGCGAAGCTTCTTCTTTGCCCTCTAGAGTTTCCAAGTGTGATCTTCTGGGGCGAATATGATCAACGTGTCGCCGCTGAAGTTTTCCGTCCTCCGTTCTTGTTTGAAAGGATCGAATACCTAGCGGTTTCATGATTACCGCGGTAACCCATGCTGGTCTTCCACCGAAATTTCTCACGTAGACGGTTTGGCCTGCCGAGTAATCTGCTGTTACTCCGTCCGTCGGAGCTTCTCGGTCTTCGCTTGTCGACGAGCTTTGATTCATGAGATCGAGAGGTGTGGCGATCCGTCGGCCGAACATTGCTTCGGCGGGTGTTTTCCCCGTGGAGGTTGAAACTGTCGTATGCTGCCTGAACAAAAACCTGGCGATTCTACACTGGATTGTTCCTTCCTTGAGTTTCAGGAGGGCCTTTTTTGTTTCGCCCACCATACGCTCCGCTTGCCCGTTTGTGGCCAGATGATATGGGGCGCTGGTGTAGTGTTTGATGCCGTTTCTCGTTACGAACTCGTCCATTTCGTTCGACACGAAATTTGGCGCATTGTCGGAGAAAAGGATTCTGGGTACTCCAAAAGTTGCAAAGGTGGAGCGAAGGGCGTCGATGATGCGTGTAGACGTCGTGGAGTGCATCGGCTTCACCTCCAACCACTTCGAGTAAGCGTCAACGACGATGCGGTACGATATCCCGTCGATTGGTCCGGCGAAGTCGATGTGAACTGTCTCCCAGGGTCGAGTGGCAGGTGACCAGTCAGGCGTTGGCACCGTAGACTTGGCCCGATGATGTTGTTGGCACGTCTCACACGCAGCTGCGGTTGCTTCGATGTCTGCGTCAAGCCTCGGCCACCAGAAATGGCTCCGAGCGGTACTTTTCATGGCAACAACACCCGGGTGGTTGGCGTGCAGCATTTTCAAAGCTTGCTCGCGTGCTGCTTTTGGCAGAACAACACGTGCCCCCCCCGTCACACTGCCGTTGTGTGTTGCCAACTCGAGTTCTCTGTGTGACAAGTTAGTGGCGCCCCCCTCCAGTCCGCCCGTCTGCAGCCGCCTGGCTCGGCGGGCAACATTGATCACCACACCAATAAACGCCGTTGAGCGCACGCGCTCCGGCCAGTCATCGTCCACCCTCAACCAGGCTGCGTGTCGTCTCTCCCCGGCGGGTGCTTCGGCCCCTTCGTCCACGTTCGAGAAAGATCGTGACACTGGCGACGAGGAACCGTGGCACTGGAGGCCACCAACGTGCACGGTTCGGCCCACGCCGCCGAGAGAGTCGCAACACCGCCCCCCGCTCCTGTCGCCATGCCGCTGTACGGCAGGCTCGAGCCGTTCGAGGGAGATGGGTCCGCCTGGCCGGTCTACGGAGAGCAGGTCCACGTGTTCTTCCGGGCGAACGACACGCCGGAGGCGAAACAACGGGACATCTTCCTGGCCAGCTGCGGGACCCGAGTCTTCAGCCTCCTTCTCGACCTCCTCAAGCCGGCCACGCCGCACGTTAAAACGCTGGGTGAGCTGCTCGCCACGCTGCGCTCGCACTTCAGCCCGGCGCCGTCCACGCTTATGGAGCGGTTCCGCTTCAACAACCGGAGCCGCCAGGACGGGGAGACCCTCGGGCAGTTCGTCGCTGCGCTACGAGGGTTAGCGAGCACCTGCGCCTTCGGCGACCAGTTGGACCCGCTACTCCCGGACCGGTTCGTCTGCGGCATCAACAACCCTGCCATGCAGACGCGACTCCTGGAGCTCCCCGACCCCTCGCTGGACGACGCGGTGAAGGCAGCGCTGGCGATAGAAGCCGCAGCAAACGACGCCAGCGAGATTGCGCGTGCGGCCGGCTCACCGTCGACGGAAGCGGCGGTAAACAAGATGGCGACAAGGAGCGGTGCCTGCAGCCGCTGCGGTGCTGCCCACTCCCCCTCACAGTGCCAGTTCGTCCACGCACAATGTTTCACGTGCGGGAGAACTGGGCACCTCGCACGAGTATGCCGAGCGGGGAGGACGAGCGGCGGCCAGCGGCGGCAGCCTGGTTCAAGCCCGGGTTCCAGCCAAGCCCGCGGCCAGGGTGGTCGTCGCAAGAAAACGCGGCGGGAACGAGCGGCACCAGGTCCGGGTACCTCCTCTGCCAGGGTCCACGTCGTGGCCGAGGACCCGCAGATTTTCGACGTGTGGCACACCAGGAAAATTTCATCGTCTGTGCCACCATACATGGTGTCAGTCGAAATCTGCGGCCACCCCATCACCAAGGAGCTGGACACAGGGGCCAGCGTGTCGGTCATGCCCGGGAAGCTGTTCAAGCGGACGTTCCCCGGCGTGTCCATCGAGGCGTCTGACGTCATGCTGCGCTGCTACTCCGGGCAGCTTTCCCAGGTCCAGGGTCGGGCCCAAGTCAGCGTTCGCCTTGGCGACAGGGAGGCAATCCTTCCCCTTTACTTAACCAAGGGGTCGTCGCCGACGCTGCTGGGCCGGAACTGGATTCACTCGCTGGGTGTTCGGCTGCCGGAGTACCCAGAAGCTGCGCTGCACGTGGTGAAGGACGTCCCGAGCCTCCTGACCGACTTCCAGTCCCTGTTCCAGCCAGGGGTGGGCACCTTTGCCGGCACGACGGTCGGCATCCACGTACCCGAGGGAGCCCGGCCTCGGTTTTTCAAGCCGCGTCCGCTGCCGTTCGCCCTGAAGGACGGGGTCACCCAGGAGCTGCAACGGCTGCAGCGAGAGGGAATCCTGGTGCCCGTCAAGTCTTCCGAGTGGGCTGCACGATTGTTCCAGTCCTCAAGCGAGACGGCCGCGTCAGGATCTGCGGGGACTTCAAGGTCACCATCAACCCCGTCGCTACCGTCGAAAAGTACCCGCTGCCTGGGGTAGAAGATCTCTGGTCGGCTCTGTCCGGGGGACAGAAGTTCACCAAGCTCGACCTTCGAGATGCCTACCAGCAGCTGGTGCTCCAGGATGCCGCCCGGAAGTATGTCACCATTTCGACTACCATGGGACTCTTCCAGTACACGCGCCTACCGTTCGGCGTGGCCTCAGCCCCAGCCATCTTCCAGAGGGAGATGGACAACCTCTTCAGGGGCATGAGGCACGTGGCGGTGTACTTGGACGACATCCTGGTTACCGGTACAGACGACGGGGACCACCTGCAGAACCTGCGCAAGGTCCTGGCACGATTGCAGGACGCCGGTCTCAAGCTGAGGCTGGACAAGTGCGTGTTCCTGACCCCCAGCGTGGAGTACCTGGGACACATCATCTCCCAGGCTGGCCTGGCCCCAGCACCCCGCAAGATTGAGGCCGTGCTCAAGGCGCCGAAGCCCAAGAGCAAGAAGGAGCTCAGAGCTACCTCGGCCTCATCAACTTCTACAGGAGGTTCCTGCCCAACCTTTCGACGCATCTGGAGCCGCTGCATCGCCTGCTTCGTGATGGGCAGCAGTGGGCCTGGAAGAAGGAGCAGGACTTGGCCTTCCAGCGCAGCAAGGAGCTGGTCGTTAAGGCTCCAGTGCTGGTGCACTTCGACCCGGCCAAGCCTGTAGTCCTCACCGTGGATGCGTCGCCGTACGGGGTAGGAGCCGTCCTGTCGCACCGGGGTCAGGATGGTCAGGAACACCCTGTGGCGTTTGCTTCTCGTCGGCTTCATGCGGCGGAGCAACGCTACAGCCAGCTCGACAAGGAAGGCTTGGCCCTCATCTTCGGGGTCCAGCGCTTCCATCAGTACCTGTGGGGCCGGCAGTTCGAGGCAGTCACGGACCACAAGCCGCTGCTGGGGCTGCTGGGACCTGACAAGGCAGTTCCAGTGCAAGCCTCGCCTCGAGTGGTACGCTGGGCCTTGACGCTGGCAGCCTACAGGTACAAGCTGGTCTACCGCCCTGGGAAGGACCTGGGACCTGCCGACGCCCTGAGCCGCCTGCCCCTGCCGGAGGTGCCTGCTGCCGTTCCAGAGCCAGCCGACGTGTTCCTGCTGGAGCGGACCTACCCGGGGGTGCTCACCAGAACTGCGGTGGCGCAGGCGACCAGCCGGGACCCGGTCCTGTCTCAGGTGGTCAAGGCGGTTGCCCGAGGGGAGGAGCTGCGTCACCAGGCGTTCAGCCACAAGACCGCCGAGCTGAGCTTGGAGCAAGGCTGCCTCCTGTGGGGTTCCAGGGTGGTGATTCCACAAAGTCTGCGGGCCAAGGTGCTGCAGTTGCTGCACGCGGGGCACCCTGGCATTGAAAAGACCAAGATGGTGGCACGGTCGCACGTTTGGTGGCCTGGCCTGGACCAGGACATCGTGCACCAGGTGCAAGGCTGCCAGGTCTGCCAGGAGAACCAGCGAGCCTCGCGCCATGTGGAAATCACCCCCTGGCCGTTCCCACAGAGGCCGTGGTCCCGCCTGCACGTGGACTACGCGGGACCCTTCAAGGGACACTACTTCCTGGTGGTAGTGGACGCCTTCTCCAAGTGGGTGGAGGTACTGCCAGTCACCAGTCCATCGGCAAGCGCGACCATTGCGGCTCTGCGGCAGGTCTTCGCGGCGCAGGGATTGCCGGACATCATTGTGTCCGACAATCGTCCCGCTTTCGCTAGCGCCGAGTACCTCGACTGGCTGCAGAGGAATGGGATCCGCCGGATGCTGGTTCCGCCGTACCACCCCGCTTCCAATGGTGCAGCAGAGTGGGTGGTACAGACACTCAAGGACAAGCTCAAGAGGAGCCAGCCCGGGGATTTCCGGACGCAGGTGGCCCGGGTACTGTTTCAGTACCGGACCACACCGCATGAGGTCACTGGCCGTGCCCCCTGCGAGCTTCTGCTGGGCCGGATGGTCAAGACCCCCCTGGACGTCTTGCATCCAGACCTCCGGTCCACGGCGCTCCTGAAGCAGCTGAAGCAGAAGCTGGCTGCTGACCGAGGGTGCCGTCCCGGGCCTTTGCCGGAGCCGGGGGCGTCTGTCTACGCCAGGAACTTTCGTCCTGGCCCACCCTGGTCTGCCGGGCGTGTGGTTTCACCAGCGAGTGCCTCGTCGCTGCTCGTCCGCATGCCCGACGGGACCACCTGGCACCGGCACGCCGACCATGTCAGGCCTCGCCTCGGGACCTGGCTTCCACCCTCGGCCGTCGCTTCAGAGGACCAGCCTACAGGGGGCCCAACAACAGCACCAGTAGCGGCCAGCGGAGCGCCATCCACCCCGGAAGCGACAAGCGTCGCCACTCCTGTGGCACCAGTTGGACCGGTGCCACTCTCCAATCCGGTCCCTGCAGCTCCACCGGGTGGAGCGCGACCAATTCAGGCAGCGCCCGACGTTGCCACACCTGGCCCGTCGACACCAGTGCCCAGGCGGAGTGCACGGCAGCGGAGGCCACCTGACCGCTACTCGCCGGGGTGACCTTCATCGTCGACAGGCCGGGACTTTGCACGACCAGACGCCGAGATGGTGTCGGCCGTGCGCATTGTATTTAGTTTTGTTTTAAAACAAACTGGGGGGGAGGAGTGTGACAAGTTAGTGGCGCCCCCCTCCAGTCCGCCCGTCTGCAGCCGCCTGGCTCGGCGGGCAACATTGATCACCACATCAATAAACGCCGTTGAGCGCACGCGCTCCGGCCAGTCATCGTCCACCCTCAACCAGGCTGCGTGTCGTCTCTCCCCGGCGGGTGCTTCGGCCCCTTCGTCCACGTTCGAGAAAGATCGTGACACTCTGCGCTTGTACGGTGCGAACTCGTCTCCTGTCCAGTTTGCGGTGGTTCCGTCTTGTAGTCCTTGGTAGACTTTTGACAAAACGGAGTCTTCCTTGGTCAGATGAGCGATGCGTTGACCCGTCAAGGGTGGGCACTCCATTGCTTCGAGCATAAGTACATCTCCTGGTGGTGCGGCTTCGTCCTTCATAATTGGCAGTGGTAGACGGCTGAGTGCGTCCGCGTTCTGGTGCGCCTTGCCTTGTCGGTAACACAACTCGTAGTCGTAACAGCCAAGTAGAAGGCACCATCGGGTCATGCGTGGTGACAGCATTACCGGAATCTGTCGACCTTGGCTCATTATCCCCAGAAGTGGCTTGTGATCGGTGTACACGGTCACTTGTCGCCCGGCGACGTACTGGTGGAAATGCTTCATGCCGAAGATGATGGCTAGTCCTTCCCTATCCAGCTGAGCGTAATTACGTTCGCTTTTGCCCAGTGTTCTGGATGCGTAGGCAATTGGAGCTTCTTCTCCGGCGTCGTCCAGCTGCGACAGAACTGCCCCAACACCGTATGGTGATGCGTCGCAAGACAAAACAAGTTTCCGCTTGTCGTCATAGTGAGCGAGCAGGGGTGCTGAACTAAGCAGCACCTTCAGCTCTTTGAAAGCCTTGTGCTCTTCGTTCCCCCAGCGCCACTTGGCGTCTTTGTCAAGCAGTCGATGCCGCCTTTCGGCAGTGGATGCCCTGTTCCGCAGAAAACGACTGTAGAAGCTGAGCATTCCAAGAAAGGCTTGGAGCTCCTTTTTGTTGCTCGGTTCCGGGGCTTCCGTGACGGCCTTTACCTTCTCGGCGGTTGGTCTCACTCCATTACCGTCAACGTGGTAGCCTAGGAATTCTATCGCTGGAACCCCGAATTTGCATTCGGCTTGGGAGACCCGAAGTCCGGCTTCCGCGAGGCGTTGCAGAACGGCTTTCAAGCGTTCTAAGTGTTGCTCTTCAGTTGCCCCTGTGACCATTATGTCGTCAAGGTATGCTCCCGTGCCTTCGATGCCTGACAACAGCGTGTCCATGAACTGTTGAAACAGCAAAGGCGCAACCGAAATTCCGAAAGGAACTCGTTTAACGCGAAAGAGCCCCATCGGTATCGTTACAGTCAGTAACTCTGCTGTGGCGTCGTCCACTCGCAATTGCTGGTACGCTTGTTGCAGATCTATCTTCGAGAAGATCTTTCCTCCCCGTACGATGGACAACAGGTCTGGTGCTGTGGGAAGCGGATATGCGTTTGCCTTGAGTGCCGGGTTGACCGTGCACCGATAGTCCCCACATAGCCGTAGTGTACCGTTCTTTTTCGGACGATGACTAAGGGTGTCGCCCAGGACGACGACTTTACCGGCTCCAAAATGTTCTGGGCCTGAAGCTTGTTCAGCTCTTCATGCACTGCTGTTCGCAGAGCGAAAGGCACAGGTCGACTCTTCAGGAATTTTGGAGCTACGTCCTGCTTGAGGTCTATGTGTAGCGGTTCGCCGACATGACCATCGAGCTGTCCCTGGAACACTTGCTCATGGGTTCTCAGTAGATCTTCCAGGTTTGGTGGAGACACTGAGTGTACGCCGGAAACCTTGATGTTCAACGCAGGAAACCAGTCCCGACCAAGCAGACTTGCTCCCTTTCCGTTAACCACGTAGAGGTCCAGACGAGCGTCTTTGTCCTTGAATCGTACGTTGACCGGCACCTTGCCTGCTAGTTGCATCTTGTCTCCAGCCCAGACGCACAAGGAGAGGTCGCAAGGTTCTAGCTTAGGAGGTCGTCCCTGCCAAAGACGTTTGTATGTTTCGGAGCTGATTATGGAGTGGGAAGCTCAGGAATCCACTTCCATGTCGAGGTGTCGTCCGTTAACGAGTAGCTCCGCGATGACCCGCGAGGTGTCTCCCTGGGTAACGCTGTTGACAGCAAAAAGATCACCATGCGTCTCATGCTCTGTTGCGTCCGCGTGATGTGTGCGACACTTCGATTCCTCTTGGGACTTGCGCTGGGCTCTGCGTTTGAAGCAGGCCTCTTCCAGATGACCTTTCTTGCGGCAAAATGTGCAAGTTGCTTTGATATGCTTGCAGACATCCGGCGTGTGCGAGCCTGTGCAGCGGAAACAAGGTTTCTTTGCTGTTTTTCCGCCCTTGGAGGTCTTGACTGTGGAGGTGCTCTGGACCTTCCCTTCTTTTTCACCTTGAATGTGACGTTGCTGGCTGGCAGCAGACTCGGTAGCCAAAGCAATCGCGTAAGCTCGGTCGAAGGTGATGTGACGTTCGACGAGCAAGCGTTGCTGTAGGCGTGAGTCCTTAATGCCACAGATGAAACGGTCACGGAGCATGACATCTAAAGCCAGAACGGTAGAAAATTCAGCTCCTGGTGTTTGTGCGGCCTGGGCCGCTTGTGTCACCTCGCTGGACGAACTAGCGGTTGTAGCCGTAGTAGTCCTGGCCGGCACGTCAGTCACCGTTCCGAAGTTGCAGTCCGCTGCGATCTTGCGGAGGGCGGCGACGTAATCAGGGATGGTCTCTGCTGGTGCTTGGTTTCGCTGATGGAACTTGAAACGGCTGAGCAGTTCTGCCGGCTTCGGGTCGTAGTGTTCGTTGAGGAGTTTCACAATTTCTCCAAACTCGACTTCCGAAGGCTTTCTCGGAGCTAGTAGAGCCCGTACGGTGTCGAAGGTCGACTCACCGCATGATGTGAACAGAACTGCTCGCTTCTTCACGGGATTGGTTATGTCCTTGGTTTCGAAGTAGAACTCAAGGCGTTCCAACCATGAACTCCAGTTTCCTTCGGGGTTAAATGCCGGAATTCGTCCGTGAGAGCCGCAGTCTTCCATCTTCAGGGTTCGCGAAACTCCCTCGTCGCTAATTAATACATCTTTTCCTGTTAAATCTGCGTTTATTTACACTATGTACAGTTTAAGCCGAAAAGAAGCTAGCCATTGCTCATGGCGTTTTGGAATCAGACTATCCCTGCTATCGCGGGTGCGCGCGTGCTTTTCTTGAGCCTCGTCTTCGTCTTTCTTGACCGCGATATATATCAATAACACTGTCGTGGCGTCCGTCATATATATCTTCTGTTTCATACGTAGTGTACAACTCTGTCAAAGCTGCTGGCTCGACCAATATGGTGTTTGATCTAGCCATAGCCTCCTATATATTCACAAAGCCTGGCAGTTCGACGGCGGAGTCATAGAGTGCCCGGTCGCAGAGTTGGAGCGCGAGGATCTGGTAGCACAGAGCATTTCTCGGGGAACCTGGACGTCAGCGCACAGCTGTTGCAGCGGCGAGGACCCGAAGCATGGTTTTCGAACCCGACGAGAAAAGAAGCGGTATAGCCCGAAGAACGCGAGGAGCACGAGCAGACATTACATCGCTCGGGAGAAGTGTGTTCAGCGTCTCGCCGCATCGGGGCGCACGTCACGTGGCTCTCCTCTCATCCGCTGTCTGCCGCTCTACCTTTTTCGATTTCGGTGGCCGCTTCTCGTGGCGATCTGCTATGCTTTTTTCAGTATAAAGGAGGCTATGACGTAGCAGATCATTTGCACGCGTTCTGGCGCAAACGCACGCGCTCGGGACAGTATAGCTCTGACAGTGTTGCATATTAAAGGGAAGCTGAAGCGCTTTTGTATTTGAGGAAACAAACTTACATAGTCTTCATTTGACCTCCGGGATCTCGAATATAGAAATTAATGTTTAATTTGGTGCATGGAGACTGTAAAAAATCGTTTTCAAAGTACCGCTGAAGGCCCTCCTTCCCGGAGCGTGATGTCACAAAAGGAGTTTTTGGAATCTCCACTTGCACGCGCACTCTTGCCTTTTTAAAGAAGGGCAAAACAAAAAAAAAAAAAAAAAGAAAGACGTCACGATTGGTGTTAGAGCGGGGGAGAATTCCTGGCGAGCTTGCGATTGCACGCGCGGCCCTGGAGCGACACCCGCTTGGTAGCCGAAAGATCCTCTTAGAACGTCACGACTGGTAGGATTTGTTTTTCGCGCTTTCTCGCGTTTAGTTATACGCTCTCAGAGGAAAAAAGAAAAAGAAAAGAAAAGCATATTCTTACACCCCGAACCACGTACAACGTACAACGTTTGGCGTACAACGCACTGACCTCAAACCGACGGTACCAATTTTCACGAGCGGCTTGATAGCCAAGTGGTACAACTTATTAAAAAAAGCTAATGTACTATCGGGGAAAAAATGAAATGCGAACAGAGGAGCGCGTGGCTCGCGGTACAGGCTGCGCCAACTGGAAGTGAGCCTAGGAGCGAGGGTGCGTGGCCTACTCCGACGTGTTCACGCCCCTCCCTCTGCGCTCCCCAAGCTTCAGCAGTGCGCCTCTTAGTGCGCTGAAAGCTATCACCGCTATCTTTGCTGGCTCAGCGCGTGCGGTGCAAAGAAGCTCGCCGCACTCGCCGAGCAGGCAAAGATAGAGTTTCAGCGCACTGAGAGGCGCACTGCCGAAGCTGGGGGAGCGCCAATCGAGGGGCGTGAAGACATCGAAGTAGGCCACGCACCCTCGCCCCTAGGTTCACTTCCAGGCGGCGCAGCCTGTACCGCGAGCCACGCGCTCCTCTGTTCGCATTTCATTTTTCCCCGATAGTACCTGTTACTACGAAAAAAGTAATCGGGGATTTCCTAGCAATACTACAAAACCTCAGATTTTTTTTGTTTGGTTTTTATTCTCTGATACATACTTTAGCTGTTTAGTGAGGCATATCTCACCATTCTCAAGCTCCTCGTAAAATTTGGGAGCGTCTGTTGGACGTCAGTGCGCCGTACATCGAACCAAAGCTTTGGGGTGCATTACATGAAACAGAAGGATGTAAGACGACACCTTTTTTTTTTTTTTTTTTAGAGTGTAGATCTTGGGGGGTAACGAACGTGATATTCAGGTTCACGGGATAAAACTACGAATCAACTTCTATCTTATGTTGCTGAAAGAAGTGTTTCAGCTTCCCTCTAAGTATGAGACGGAGTATAGTCAAACCAAAAGAAAACTCGTTGTCAAACTACAACGGACAAAACACTCACTCGCGACTACGGCGATGGCAGCTAAACTAAAACGCGTTCCTGGAGGCACAGGCTGAGAAGAAAACAAAATCTACGCATATAAAAAAACAGGCGGAAGAAAAACGTGTATCGGCGAGGCAGAGGACGACGTTGGTTGCAAAATGCATGAGGTCCAACAACAAAGTGCTCCCCATGCGCCAAAAAGAAGGTGTATTTATGAGAGCGCTCAGAAGAGAGAGGGAAGCGCACGGGGAAGGGAGTCATGGCGTCCCGACTCCGCTGTATGCGTGTGAATAAGTGAACAGTCTTCGGAAAAGAAAATGCGTCCCTGTTCTCTCTCTCTCTCTCTCTCGCTCTCACGATGTGGTGTATATGCTCAGATGCACCGCCGCCGGACCAATAGAGGTGTGTTATGTATACCGATCGGTTGAATATTTGAAAATGAATGCTTTCCGGCCGCCCGATCTATTCCTTCGTTACCCCTATCCCACGGGAGCGTGTGTTTCATTTCCTTGTTTTCATCGAGTCCAGCAAAGTGAGCCTTTTGAGCTGCACTCTCGGAAAAAAAGGGGTGCAGTCTTACACTCTTTGTCCCACATGATACACCTCAAAACTTTAGTCGACGTACAGCACACTGACGTCGAAACGACGGTACCAACTTTCACGAACGGCTTGATAGCCAGTGATGTACGTGTTCTTAACTAAAAAAGAGAAATAGTTTTTGTTTTGTCTACTGATTTTTTTTATTTTTTATTTTTTGTCAAGGGGAACTGAGGAGCTTTTTGGCTTAAAGGGATTGTCCGGTCGAAAGCGGAAGAACTTAAGTTCTTGCGTTCGTTACGTTGAGGGAGCCTTTATATAGACAAACGTCATTTTTATTTTCATATATGATCTCCCGTTATTAATTAAACCTTTCATGAGCCTATGTACGAAACTGCACCCCGAATTTTGCCAGTATCAATGGCTGACATCCGTAGGTGCTGCGTGACGTCACACAACGCAAAGTTTTGTCGGATGGTCGGGATAACAAGCGTTGGTCGATGGATTTCTTGTATTTTGTTTCGAAATAAATAGTCTCCTAGGCAGTACCCTACTGGAATACGTTTTTTTTAATGCAGTTCCCAAGCACGTTAAAAAAAAGTCACGCCTTTTAGCAGGATATTACTCGTAGACAGCCATAAGCTTCGAGCAAACGTGTGCCGTTTCGCGCAAACACAACTGCGACGGACGCCGATCGAACTAGGGGCGCTTGCAAAGCAAAGGATGCAGATTTCGCCTCTGAAGCGGCACTTAGGTACACGAAGTGGCATCTTGGTACACATTTCGGCGGATCCACTGGATCGGTGATGAGGCTGCGGGTCATTCCCTCAGAGGCGATGTCCGCGGGTCGAAGGCAAACGGCGAACCGTCCAAATGCATGTCGTCAGTCGACCTTGACGAGCTTGGTGAATCGTAGTCACGCTCCATTTCCGCACGAGGGTCAAACAGATATCGGGCTGCACGCGTGCTAAATACAACTTCTGGTATCACTTCGAGATGGTCTAGCTGTTGGTTTCGGTTTCGTTGCATAATCAAGGTCTCTTCGATTCGGCTAGTAAGGTAGCGGCAAATGCCCTTCAAAGGGAATCTTTGCATTTCGACGATAGGTTCGCGGCATCAGGAAGATTTTGCGCCGGGAGTCACTGGCGGCAGCGCGGGGTCGGTATACCGGTCACCTCGAAGACGAAGGCCTGACGATAGCGTCTTGGCCAAGATAGTTATCGACCGTAACTTTGGCGTCAACTTGAAGCGAGAATCGGCGAAAATGACGATTCTCGGCGTTTTTCCAAGGCCCGTTAGTGGTCGTCCACAGATACCAGCGGACAAAGCATGCAGTATTATGATCAGCTACGGGGACATGCGAGTGCCAACGCACTAAATTCCAGACCTCTGCAATGTATCGAAGTCGTCAATATGCATCCAAGAGCAACAGAAGGCGGGGACTATCAACAGGGCAATACCTTTCCCGTGTCTGTAAGTACGAATATTAACACTGTGGATCCCCACACAGCATCAAAAAGAAACAACTTACGTGAGCCAATATTTCAACACTCACCACAGGGAGCCAAACCTACGCGAGCAGGTGCCTAAAACGCCTTTTAGAATTTCATAATCAAGCAAATTCCGACCCTCGGTTATGATCTCAATCCCGCGTCCACCGCGCGTACGTTATTATCATAAATGAGAGGAAATGCAACCTCCATATCGGCGTTATTGTTAAACATCACAAACATTTGAGCAAGAGCTGCGAAAAATGGCACCGCAAGCAGAGACGGACGAGGAGTGTCGTCTGCTATTGCCGTCTGCTCTTGTCTGCTTCTGCACGGACGCTGAACTGAGTCCGGAACCGGTGCAAGATTTTTGAGGAACTGGGTCTGAACTCGTTCAAAACTAGGATGATTCGAACGCGCCAGTGAAGCGGTCGTGTAACTTCCGGTTTAATCGAATGCACCAGTTCCTGCACTGCTGAACTGGTTCAGCCAGTTCAGCCAGTTTAGGCGAATCGAACAGAAATAGATTGACTGATCCGATTTGGGCGAGGAGTGGGTGGAAGTAGTTTAATATCGTTGGCACAGCATCACACATCAGCTTACAAGCCTTCTGACTGCTTAGAGCTCAGCTCGTAGCTCTCTTCTGTGAGATGAGCGGGATCTCGATCTTGACGGGAACCCAGTTTCTACGCACGGCGACGATCCACTGTGCTCGTCACTGCACGTCTGGCGGAAAAGTGTGGAGCGTCATGTCTTGGGGGGCTCGCATGTGCTGGCCGGTGGTTGTGGCACCCAACCGCGCAACAAAAATCTCACCCAACCACGAAACAAGTCGAGCACAACAACGAAAACGAAGCACGCTGAGGCGTTCACTCGCAGGCAAACACGATACAAAAATACTCGCTTTGTGTTTTGTGACGTCAGAGCTTCTATGTTGCCAACGGAAGCAGCGTTTACGCTAGAATGCGATTGGAGCAGTGTATATTCAATTACTCACGCAGAGGTGCATATAAAATTCAGATATTGCACGTGCGATGCGTCTCGAGGCAATAACAATGATATACAATTGTCTTCTCGAATACAAAATTTGACCGGACAATCCCTTTAACGGTTACTGACACTGAAAATATAAAACACACATTTGGCCGTCCGTCCCTAATGTGCGTTTTATTTTTTTTCTGAATGTATGATATATACTTTAGCTCTTTAATAAGTTATATCGCACCGTTAACAAGCCCCTCGTAAGAGCCGGGGCCGTCTGTTCGACTATGGGGCGCTGTACGTCGAACTGAAGTTTTGGGGTGTATTATATGCCCGTACAAAGGGTGTAATACTACACCCCTTTTTGTCTGAGAGCGAGCACTCACACTGCTCACGCATCGTACAGAGGAAACGGTGTTTGCTGCAGTCATGATGACCAAAGTATGTGCGAACACGCCTCAAGTACGTTCGGAACGTGTTTGCTTCATACATACGTGTGCTTCGAACATGTCTGCGGACGTTTTTTTTAGCACAGAGTGTGATAACAATCTCTGCAATCATGTTCGAAGAACATTCTAGCCATTTCCGGTAATAATTTCTGGTATCCAGCCATCTTCGGCGACGCAACCATTTCCGGTAACCACCCAGGGTGTCGATAAGCCGAATGCCGGCCGAACGATGACGAAGCACTGGTCTCTTTGATTGGACGCCAGTGCGTCTTGCTCGAGTGCATCCGTGTTATACCCGGGTGGTGGACAACATCACGTCTTCAGCCATGCGGCGGCGCTCTGCTCCGTGAATAAAGCGCGCTCCAAGCTTCCACACACACACAAAAAAAAGAAAAAAAAAACACGCCGAAAATACTTAAAACGGGTTACGTGTAAGGATGCGAAAGCATTCCTACACGCAGCGCACTCCTGAAAGCAGCGCGCCGTGTCTTCCTTTTGCACACGGCGCTCCGGCGGTGACATCACGCTGCCCCACTGCGCAGGCGCGGCGCCCCTGCCAGCCTCACAGCTTCCGTGACGAAGCATCTGCGTTGCTCTGTTTATCTTCGTGTTTTATTTCTGAGGCGCGTCCGCTTTGACCTTGACCGCCACCGCCGGCTTCACGGTTTCCGTGACGAAGCATCTGCTTTGCTCTGCTTTTCTTTGTGTTTCATTTCGGAGGCGCGTCCGCTTTCCCCTTGAGCGCCCCCGGAGGTTTTTGCGATGAAGCATTTGTGTTGCTGTGCTTTTCTTTCAGTTTTATTCTTGAGGCGCGTCCGCTTTGATCTTGAGCGGCGCATGCTTGATGACTTATTTTTATGGGCATCTTTCTGGCACAACGCCGACGCCGCCTTTTCACGTAATGGGACATATAAGGCTTTCGCCTTAAAAAAAAGCAGACGCCAGACGTACTTACTTTGCCGCGACGGTAGCAACGGGTTTGGGCCGGGAGTTTGGTTCTCTTTCGCCGCGAGCTGGCGCCAAAGCTCGGCGCAGCCACGTTTGTTCCGTTTGCTGTGCGATCCGTCTACTGCGTCTCACATTCCAACAGGCGTTGAGAATGTCGAATCTGTATTCCCACCGCAAAAGGACGGCATCCTGCAGCTACCATTCGCGTCGTCCTGTCTCCACATGTGCACACAGTTTCTCTTCACTGACGCATCACATTCTGCGTTACCACCGATTTTGCGCGCTAGTACGACAAAAGGGCGGCTTTTGAATTGTCACGAATGAAGGTGACGAGAGAAGGAACAGTAATCTGAAACTAAGTGTTTAATCGGCAAACTTGTGTCAAACAAAATAAAAAACGAGCGTCGAGGCAGCTGAAAAGCGGGCGGCGATTTGTGCGGCGTGACAGCAAGCGAGAGCGAGACTGACTCGACAAGGTCACGGGACGCTCCTTATTAAGTGTGCGTCGGCATCGAGAAAATTCCGGCAGAAAAATTCGAAAATCGAGCGTTCGAGGTGTGAATGAACAGGCACTTTCGAGAACAAGAAACTAAGGCGAAATTATAAAAGTTACGCCCCGAGTGGGAATAAACGCGAATCTTCTAAGAATTTCCGTGACCGGGCGCTGCTCGCTCGCCCCAGCGCGCGACAGAGTGACCGTGAGGACAGGACCGTTATAGGCCAACGTGCTGTTTACAAAGGAGCCCTCACGAGGTGGGGGCCAACGCGCAGTTTCCGCACGAGGTGTGGGCACTGCGCCTGCGCAGGAACCAGATTTCCGTGATGTGGAGCGTACGCGCTTGCGCATAGCAGCGTCACAGCAGCAGCATGACGTCAGCGTCGCGTGTTGGCGTATGCAAGAAAAAAAAACACGCCACAGACAGTATCTGCAGACTGTGTTTCGTACGATGTGTTATATTAGCTGTAGTGCGACCGCCATCAGAAATTCACGTGGTGTAGAGCACGCTACATGTTTCACAACTTGCAAAATGGCGAAGGCTACGTCCCCACTGAGCCAATCAGCGCGTCGGAGAGAGACACGTGACTATGTTTTCTCATTAGTTGCGCCAAGTGCTGTCGAGGCCACGGGTAAGAGAGAAATGAAAGTCGCTGTTATAGCGACAGCCCTGTGGCTGTCACGTGCTTCGCTTCCGTCGCTCTGATTAGGTCGAAGGGGCTGCGGTGTTCGCTCTGGAAGTTACGGTGAAATGAAGTATAGAAGAAGACATTCTACTCCTCTCATTTGCATTAGACAGCGTGCCTACAGCACCAAAGTGTGGATAGCAGTGTTGCGGAACCTAGAACCACTAAATGAGCTACGATTAGAGTATCGGCACTCCGTTCTCCGATCTGCTAGTGGGCGGCGCCATCTTTGTGCTTAGAGCAGAGCAGACGCAACTTTGGACCGTCACAATTCAAAAATTCAACTTCATCAGATTTAGACACAGTAGTAGGAAGCTCGACGTAGTTTCGATCTGTTGCGAACCGTTCGAACATTTCTGAAGGGCGGAAAAACGTTTCCTGCGATTTAAGATAAAGCTTCAGATAACTGGCAACCATGATTTTAAGCACCAAGATGTCTGAAATATTGTTACTTTAAAGCGTAGCTTATTTACTGACTCTAGGCAACCCCATCCAATTCCAATCCGGGGAATTAGAATTTCCGACAATTCCATTCCTTTCAACTCCTCGGAATGAAGACACTGGGCCCGTTTCATGGGCGTACCAACGGGGTTTCAAGGGCGCTTGCCCCCCCCCCCCCCCCCCAGCTTTTAGAGTGTGTGGGGGGGGAGGGGGGCAAGGCACGTGCTTTGCCCCTCCCCCCCCCCCCCCCCCGCCCCCCCCCCCCCACCTGAAACAGCCGCCACCGGGCGGTGCAAACACTGGCCGGAGGCGCCGAGGGATACCAAGGGCACCGGCCCCCGGCTCGGGGGGGGGGGGGGGTCTAATTTGCCCCCCCCCCCCCCTCAGAAACAAGTTGGTTCGCCACTGGCCCGTTCCCATTCCTGGAATTCCATTCCTTTAATTCCATATCGTGAAAAAATGGCCAATGACAGCCCAATTGTATTACTGGAAAAACATCGGCAAAAAGTTGCCGACATTATCAAACGCGGAGACGACTGCAAAAGTATGCAAAAGCATCCTCAAGGCACTCATTTTATTGAGCCGAAGGGTGGTCGCGCAATGAGCTTTGCGGAACTTGGTGTCGCTGCAGACATCGAACGCGCGATCAAACGCAAAATGCTTGCGAGTCCCAAGACACGCCAAAAATTGAAACCACCCATTTCTTCGCAAACGAACCGTGTATACCCCCCCCCCCCCCCCCTCCCTAGATACATGGTTAGCGTGTTGTTTGTATGATAAGGCCTTAAAAATTTCTAGTTCGTGCGTGGCGCAAGAAAAAAGTATCTTGCTCTCCGCTTCGAATACTCCGCTACAGCACCGCTATAGTGCTCTGTTATTTTATTTATTTATTTATTTCAATACTATGATGGTCCCGGAGGCATTACAGGTGGGAGGGGGAAAACAGCAACAAAATATAGAATATAATAAAGTACAAAAATGCAGTAAACGATGGGCGCTGAAGGATTAACAAAAATGATTTGTTATCGTAAGTTTAAACGAATGGACTGAGGATATGGACATTAAAGTGCGGTAAGGCGATTTCATTCGGATGACGTTTTGAGAACAAAAAAAGTCAAGTGATGAATTCCGACTTTGAATTGATATGGTCAGTGCGAGGGGAAATATACGCAGGAGGAAAAAGAAGCTTCTCTTGTGGAGTATGGTTAGAGTAATAAATATTATAAAAAAAGACATAAACGAGATATTTTGCTACTAACAAAAGAATAAGCGGACGAGATAGATTTGGCCTTCATGGACGACACAGTGGCTGTACGATGATAGATAGAAAAAAGAAAACGCGCACCTCGAACTGGCTGTGAGATTCGTCTATTAATTACCATATATAGAGGTTTTTTTTATCGAATGCAAATCTTTCTAGAAAAACGTCGTGAAAGCTACACAAATCCGGTTTCTGCAAGTGAGATATACGGCTAGGCGGACGTTATGCTCAAGAAAGAATGCAACTAAAAGATGACTAATTAACGAAAATTCACTACTTACTTTCTTAATTAGATGTTTTAGGGCGGATGTTTGTATTGAATGAATGGAAGCAATTAATGTTAAAGACTAGCCCAGTTTCTTTCTTCTTGTTTTAAATCCTGGGTTGAGCACTCCCCCCCAGTTCGAGTTATTCATCGTAAAATTTTGCTCTGGAAATATGTCGACAGCGAAACCAAACGTGCGATGCTCGCTGGAAGTACAACCCTCGTCTGACGCCGGAGAGTTACGTGTGAAAACGAAAAATGCGTCACTTGTTGCGTCACAGCGCGCCAGAACACGCCAGACGCGGAACACCAACTTATTGCGGTTGGGGTTCCGTGTCTGGCGAACTAAAGCGGTAAGGCACCTTAACAGCCGCAATAAATTGCTTTGCTAAGTAACAAAAAAGCAACAAAAAAAAAAATTGAAAGACATTTACAAACTTTGTAACTCGAAATTAGAGCGCAGCTCTTGAGGAGGAGGAGGGGAGGGTACGGAAGGGAGAGTATGCCCCTCCTCCTCCTCCTCCTCTTAATCTCCCATCCTCCTCTCTCGAACCCCCTCATCCTCTCCCCTTTTCCTCCTGCGTACCCTCCCATCCTCCTCCACCGTACCCTCCCCCCTTCCTCCTTCATACGCTCTCCTCCTCCCAAAGTTTCCCCACTAAATTTAGCTGAAAAATTGACGCCACGTGACCTCAACACCATGCAATTCAGTTTCCGCGCTAAATTTAGCGGGGGAAATGACGTCACATGACTTCGTGGCACGTCACCCATGAACAAATTCAGTTTCTCCGCTAGATTTAGCGAGAAAATTGACGTCAGGTGACCTCGAAAACAATTTAATTTCCCGCTAAATTTAGCGGGGCGGTCACGCCGACTCCGCGAAACGCGGAAACGGGCGCCTAAAAGCTGCGCTCTAAAACAGTGCAAAAAAAAAAAAAAATAAAAAGAAAACGCAGGGTCAGATGAAGGAGCACGCGAACACAACGCTGTGGTTGTCCTTTTTTTTCTAGTCCATCGTTTTCTCGTCCTGTATTTTTTTTAGTCAAGCGTTGTGCTAAACCAGCTGGCTGAACTTTACGCCTTTTTGCACGTTTTTTCAGATATTTGTATATATTTTTACCTTTAACAAACGAGCTAAGGTCGCATTTACGTCAACAACATAACAAGATGCAACAAAACTTTCGTAAAAATGAATGATTAAAAAATATATCTTAGCAGAGCGTGGTTTCGATCCACGGACCTCTGGGTTATGGGCCCAGCACGCTTCCACTGCGCCACTCTGCTACGGGATTTCACGCAGGTAGTGGTGTCAATCTTCTCTACGTTGAATACCCTGAGACTTGCACATGTTGTGTGTGTGTGTGTGTGTGTGTGTTTTGTTTTAGGAATCTTCTAATTACGCTTATAAACCGAAAATTGATTTTTTAAAATTTTTTTTAGTGTTTAACGTTTTTTAAGTGTTCACTCCCTTGTATATTGCCCCTTGGGCGTTCAAGGAATAATAAATGGTGATGATGATGATCTGATTTTTTTTTTGCAATGCTCCGTTTTCTAAATGCCACCTTGATGGCACTATTAAGGAGTCGGAGGAGCACGTTTGTTCGTGTTTGTCGGTTTTCAAAAAGTTTTGGGGGTACTTAGCGTATTCCCTGGTGCTTTTGTATCAGTCCACTTCATTTTCCATAATAAGTTTGTCGGCCTTCACGTTTTTAATTGACGCGTAATCGAAATACTCACGTATCGAGATATCTTATGGCGAAAGATGTTGAATAACCTGAAGCTCTTGAGCACGTGGAAGGATGACGCCGCTGTAATCACCGAGAGTGAGAATGGCGGGGCCTATCTTCCTAACGGCCGCGCCTCCATGCCGCCCGCCGTGCTTTCGCTGCGCACACGCGCTTGAAGTGCGCGCGAAACGCCGAAACGCTGTCAAAGGTGGCAAGCTCGCGCTGGAGACAGGACAACCCAAGCTACTCCACCCCCCCCCCCCCCCCCCCCCCCCCCCGCATGTTGAGAACGGTTGGGGGGGAGGGGGGGGGCTCACCGTTCTCATCATGCGAGTGACACCGTTCTCATCATGCGAGTGACTCTTTATAAGCGTAATTAGAACATTCCTAAAACAAAAAACACACACACACACAGAACATGTGCAAGTCTCAGGGTATTCAACGTGTGGAAGATTGACACCGCTATCTGCGTGAAATCCCGCAGCAGAGTGGCGCAGTGGAAGCGTGCTGGGCCCATAACCCAGAGGTCCGTGGATCGAAACCACGCTCTGCTAAGATTTTTTTTTCGTAATAAATTGTGGTTTTGTCTTTTAACGCGAAAGCTGTGAAACCTTCTTTTTTTAATATTATGGTTTAATGAATCTTCATGCTAGGAGATACGTTGTCTGCGGCAGCAAACAAAGTTGCTGTATACATATATGAACAATGCATGCAGTGTTGTACACGTTCCTCAAAAAAAGGAACGAAAGCTCTTTCCTCGTTCCTTCTGATTTTTGGAACGCGTTCCCGTTACAAGTTCCATTTGTAAAAAAGGAACTCGTTCCCGTTACAGTTTAAAAAATGGAACGTACCGTTACATATCCGTTACATTTGTATTTTGATGATTACCATATTCAATTGGATCAAGCAGAGATTTTTAATGTTTTTTGATCTATCCCATCAAATGGCAACATACGAATTTGAATACCGGAATGGAAGGACAGGAGAAGAAGCAAGCGGAAGAAAGGTTTCATTTGTTGATATATTCACGTTTAAAAATTTCAGCTTTGGGCCACATTCATCTTTGGGGTGGGCAATTCAGACGACCCAAATGTACTGTTGCACGCGTATTTTAAAACCATCTTACACGTTTCAATCTAACAAAGTTCCGAGTTCGAACTTAACAACACTTGGTACTCGATGCTTCTCTCCGCAAGACGAGCAAATGGAGAAAAGGGTAGGGTTTTTGGAAGGTCAGTCTTGAAAGCTGCTAGTCCTTCTTGAAGGTTAGAATTCGTTGTTCTGTCTTAAGGTGGGGGACAACGGGAGAATAAATCAAGGTTAATTTTTGTGTATACTTTAAGTGACCAATGTTCGGGATACAAGGTAGCCTTTGATGTCTGGTCACGTGTTGTTCTGTTGTCACTGTAGGTCTCTTTCTGAAAGTTTAGTGATGGCTGTAGTCGGCCTTAGATTTCTGGTGTATGAGGATTCGTGGAATCAAAGAAAATAACTGAGTTTGAGACGTCCCTCTTTCTGTGTCTTTTCTTTCGACTAAAAGTTTTGGTTTTTCGTACTGCAGTCTTGGCCACTAAAAAAAAATGCATCGATGTCCATTAGCTTTCCTGCACTTAACTGTTACCAAAAGAAAATCTCACAAAATAAACCCTAAAGCGCCATTCACACACATGCAGCCAAGTACGACAGAGAGAAACAAGAACGGTTTTTAAACCTCTTGCGACGTCTTATAGGACCAGCTCCGCTGCAGCGCATTCGGTCCTAAGTCGTCGCAACAAGCTTAAAAACCGGTCTTGTCTCGGTCGGTCCGACTCGATTGCAAGTGTGTGAACGGGCCTTAAAGTGCCATTCACATACTTGCAACCGAGTACGACTCAGCGAGACAATACCGGTTTTTAAGCCTTATACGACGGTGTAGGACCAGACGCGCTGCTGGACCTGCTGGGCTGCTGGGCGGAGAACGTGCGGAGCAGGTTTTTCGCCGTCATAAATTGCTTAAAAACAGGTCTTGTCTCTCACGGTCGTACGCGGTTGCACAAGTGTGCCTTAAGGTAAGTAAAAAAAGTTAACGAGACCCTGCTCTTCGTAATGATATTGTCGTTATAATTTTAGAATTTCCCTATTAGAAATAATTTACAAATTACCCCACTGGACGAAAAAAAAAGGGACGCCGTTTCTTCTTCCGTTCCAGTAAAAAAGTAACGCGTTCCCGTTCCAGTTCCACTGATGGAAAATGGAACGGCGGCGTTCCTTCGTTCCTCCGAAAAGGAACGCGTTCCAGGAACGCCGTTCCTTGGAACGCCATTCCGTACAACACTGAATGCATGTGCCCGCTCAAGAAGACTTCCACAAATATACGTAGGCACAACAGATGACAAAAAACAGAAAAAAAGAAAGACTTTTACAATCCCCTCTAACTCTGAAGTAGAGCGCAGCTCTTGAGGAGGAGGAGGGCATGCCCCTTCTCCCCATCCTTAGCGCGGAATAAATTTAGTGGGGAATTTTTTCCGCTAAATTAAGCGGGGAAATTTTTCTGATAAATATAGCGGGGAACGTTTTGCGCTGCGCTAAAATTAGCGGGAATTTTTTTTTGCTAAATTTAGTGGGGAATTTTTTTCCGTAAAATTTAGCGATGAAATATTCCCGCTAAACGTAGCGGGAAATTTTTTCCTCTAAATTTCGCGAAAAAATTTTTTCCCTAAATGTTTCCGGAAAATTTAGCTAAATTTAGCGAAAAATTTTTCCGCTAGATTTAGCTGGTAATTTACCCGTAATGCAACGCGCGGTGACGTCATTATGGGAAACATCCCAGAATACAACGCGCGGTTACGCCGACGGCGACGCCACTCAAGCCGGAAACGGGCGCCTAAGAGCTGCGCTCTAAAAACAAAGAAACCTTGGTGTGCGAAACCACGGCTTTAGTAGAACCACCAAATAGGCTACGCTTCAGAGAACACTTATGACATGTTGGTGCCTAAAATTAGGGTTGGCAGTTCTCAGAAGCTTTATATAAAATTCCAGAAAACACTTTCCGTCCTCCGGAAATGTTACAGCTGTCCGCGACTGATCAAAACACTACCACATCAACTTTAGCTCAAGAAGTCGCATTTCTGTATCACATTCATTGTCCGCTCTGCACCAAGCCACAATATGGAGGCGCCCATAAGAAAATTCGATAGTAGACTGCCGATACTCTGAGCGAAGTTTACTAGCTCTCTATAGGAGTCAGGAAGTCGGTGCCTATTGGTTTACTGTTCAGAGTTAAGAAGGGCGATATGAGTGCAGACACGTGGTAGACATGCCATGTTACCAATTTTATTCTGACACACACCGCACTAACAACAGAGCTCCGTGGTCTGTTGTTGGCTGTTGATTACATAACCAAAAGAAGGCTTCCCCGCTCAGTGTATTTACCGATTCTTTAAGTTTCCTAAGAGCACTCACGTCACTAAAGAATGTCATGAACCTACTGGTTCCTGAACTGCAGAACGAAATTCTTTTGACTACCAGCAGCAACATTGAAGTAATTTTATGCCGGGTACCCAATCATGTCGGCATTCTGGGAAATGAAGCGCCTGATTGTGGCCGCAAGATCTGCTAGTGAGAAAGAAATATATACACATAAAATAAGGTTACAAAGACTACCCGAGCAAAGTGACAACTTCTGTGGAACAGTAAAACGTGCAACAAATTTCAAGCAATCAAACCTTTCCTGAACGAGTTGGAGAGCGCCCGGCATCGAAAATGCTTCATGGGGTGCTACTGTGCCGGTTACGTTATATTTAGAAGAAGAATTGTTTATTCAAAAACACGAAGGTATCAATCTGCATTTAGAATTGACATGCCATATACATTTCGCACATGCGCAGCTCTTGAACGAGGAGCTAGGGTTTTCTAGAATGTGTACACTGTATAAGTCTTGTGGGCAACCTGCAGGATCCAAAGCGTTGGACCAGCTTGCCCGCATGCTGAATTATCCGTGGTCATTTCCACCGCCAGGGTGTTAGGTGCAATAGGCCATGACCTTTTATCAACGGCGACGGCCTTTTATCAGCGGCGCACCGCCGCTGATAAATCGCCGTCGCAGCGTATCCGCGGGGCTTTTTGGATTCCAGCGCGGGCAATAGCGGCCAATAAATGAGTACATGTTGTTGAATCATTGCAATGTGTGGTTCTCCGAAACAGGTAGCTGCAAGAGAAATTTCACAGTCTGTAACATGTCTTTTAGCGCTGCACGCTTCCTAGTCGAATATCACTTGTTACAACTTTATAAAGAACAAATCCCGCGTTAGTCTCTCTGATAAACCGCTCATTTCACAGAATCGTTTCTTTAATTTTCTTGAGGATATCGGCTTGCTTTCCTCGCCCAACTTCTGACCCTATAGTTTATACTTATACAGATTCATGTTCATATAGTCTTATCGCATCACCAGCAACTGTAGATTTTTCTCGCTTAACCGTTGTAAAGATATGAAATAATAGTTCAAACTCTTGGCGCAATATAGCCCCAAATGATTATACTCAATTCAACTTCAATAAACTAACCAACCAATTCGATTCCGTGTGCAAAAAAGTCATAGAAACTTTAAAAAACATTGAACATAAAAACAAAAGACAGTACAACACATCCTCCAACTTTCAATACACGAAGTTTTTTCCGGAACAGTGTTGGGCCAAGTACTCAGCAAAGGTATTTAAGATGAGATAAGAGATACACATTAGAAAACGTGTTTAGAGCAGTATTCAAGTTACATCTAGTACAAACTATCTTGAATAGTGCAAATACTTCGAAGTTAATTGAATTACATTCGAAGACATTTGGCAAGCGTTTTGAAAGATGGTGATATAAGAATGAAAAAAGTCATAAAGGGGTGCTGTATTTGTGATGACTTCGCTGAAGGGCACATTTTGCTGTGATCTTTATGACTTCCAAGAGGCGCCTTAGCTGCTGCGATTGAGGTTTACTTTGAAATAAAACGTCGAGATATGCAATGTAACGGGTGTCGAAATATTTTAGGAACAAACGGAACTCTCATATTATAGACATGGCACCTGCCATTCTTTAGTTTGTCGGCCGGCTCAATTTATGACACATTTCGCAAATAGTTCGTAATATGATGCATATTACAAACTTTTTGCGGAATATCAAGTCCCCCTGCAATTCGGGGGACTTTACGTGTAGTCCGGCATTGCACATCTCTAACAGCCCAACTAGAAGTTGATCGGGCAGCCAGACTTGTTGATGAGTACGGGAGTCGACGACACGCGTGCACGCTCAAGAGAAACATCGATCCGAGGACAACAGCCTCTGTCGCTGATCGACAACCAATAGCGAGTGCTTTGTCGTCCCTGTCAAGAGCGACGAGGAGCACCTGTACCTTCAAACTACAAAATAATTAGGCAGATCAAGAGGGAAACAGGGGAAACACAGGAGAGTGACCACGAACCCGCTTGTATAAACCCACTTTCCCCGCCCCCCTTTACACTACTTCAAACCATTCTAGATGCGTTGAGGTCAGAATGGTCAAGAGGCCAGAATCAAAATCCACCAGTTTAGAAATAGCTGACTCCACCTGGCGGAAAACTGGCTTGGTGGATTTTGAGGACGAAACAATGCGCGCATTCGGAAGGAGATAAAAGAAACGTTTGCGAACGAGCTTCGCAGCAAAAGTTAAGACACACTAAGCATACAAGGATTTTTGGGGAAGCCCAATGAAGGTAACTGGAGCTCCATGAAGCCAGCAGGGTCAACTTCTTTGGCCGAGGAAGTGCCTGTGCTCGCATAAACACGTGTTCGCGAATTTTTATACCAGTCTTGTGAACCGGCGATTTCCGAAAATGGTTCAATATGATCGCACGAGCGACGGAGTCACAGTCCTCCCATAGCGGAACCACTCTTGCGTCAATCAAAAGGTGGGGTTCAAGTGCGAAATCCGGATGCAATCACCACCACTTTGCTAACTTCAAGCGTGACGTCCCATTCAAAGACAACGTGAAAAAAAAAAAAGTGGACAAGAGTCAAGAGGACACATAGAAGGTGGCGTATTCTGGGCTATTCATTTGGTATTGTGTTAGCATTTGGAGACTGCGTTTCGCTCTCGCCTTGTATTCTTTTCTGAGTTCTCTCGTTTCGCTCTAAGTTTGCAATCGGTTCAGATTTCCTCTGGGGTCTGGCGATCTCTAGTTCAGTAAATTGTTCCGGCAACATTTCTTTTCCAAGGTTACAAAATGTATTTGAGATACTGAGTACAAGACAGTGATAGATGTAATTAAAATAGAGTAGCAAATACTTTGAACCAAATTTATTTACAATATACCAGAATACTTAGAAAAGTATTTGAAATACGGTAGCTTCAGCAGAGCATTTAAGACATGGCACAAGTCTGGCGGCGAATAGTGGTCCCCCGGTCTCCGCGGCATCAAAAACTGGAAAGGGCAGTGAGGAGAACTGGAAAGCGGGAGCGAGGCCTCGCCCACCTCCTTCCTTTCCGAAAAAGAATTCTGGCTACGTGCCCGACTTGAACCAATCGTATCTGAAGGATGTCTCTAAAAATTATGTTTACAAGTTACACTGCGCACTCTCGACACATCTGTGGCGTGAACGCCCCAAAGTGACCTACCTTGAAGCGCTAAATTTGCCCCCCCCCCCTCCCCCTGGACAGAGACACACATGAAACATAGATTAATCAATATTTTCCATCAAGTATATGCAGGTGTCAGTGCCAACTTTTTTGGCAAACGCATGTAGAATCAGTAGAAACCGTGTTGCTCAATGGGGGGCGTGCGTCACAAATGGCACTCCACGTTGGGCGCCAAAAGTTGGTTCACAGTCCGTTTTCCTCCCGGAGAAACAGCCACTTGACAATAAGATAACAGAACGTAAAAACGTCTACCTATGCCCCATATTGTGTCCCATAATATACTCCATTTATGCTCACCTATATTCTGTTATAATGGATAGTGCACAAAGCTCTCAAATCGAGGGCGCGTGCGACTTGTTACAGTATTAACAGTAACACGCTTGGGCCAGTAGCTTTGGTAGAGTCGTAAACGTTATGGAAACAAGGTAGGTTGCAGAGCTGAGTTCGCGCGCATGTATCTACTACATCACTGCGCAAAGCATTTTATATTGTATGATTTTAGGTATCATTGTTATAGAGCCATTTTACGCGGTGTTGTAGGAGGTTACGACTGGGAGCCCATAAGCGATTTTCAGTGCTACGTTAATCGGTTAAATGGAGCGTAACGTTGAATTTCACATGATTCTCCACTTATAGTCACGGCTTTCGAGCTCTCCATGTCTTATTTTAACTATTAAGTTGGACGACTAAATGGGGGAGCCGCCACAATTCGCCATATTAATTCTGAAGTCCTTTGTGCGCAGCACCCTCCGCGCTAACGATACATAATAAAAAGTAGAGATGTCTAAAAAAAAAAAAAACTTTTAAAAGAAGACAAAAAGCAAAAAAACTAATTAGGGCAGATATCGAAGTCGAGACGTGATTGGATGAAACAAATTAAAAATAACGAGAAAATAAGGGCGGCTATACTCTGTTGCCCTTCTATACGTAGCCCAGCGAACGCAATATCGCGGTAGCTTTTGCGGAGGCGGCCTCTTCCACTAATTCGAAGCGGGCTGCAGCCGGAACAGAACTCGTAACTCACGTAACTCAAGCGAGGACTGTGACACATGCATAAGTAACGTTTATGCAAGACCCCCCCACCACCCAACCGCGCCACCGCTTCCTATGCGACCGGGACGTCGTGCTCGCTGCACGGCGGAACCCCGCCGGAGGCAGAAACGAGAGTCATCTACAAAAACGGGAGGTTTCATTTCTTAAGAAGTGTCCCGGTGTCTCGGTCCTCGGAGGATTGCGTCGTGGCCGAAAACAAAGAACCCTCGTTTAAAATGCACGCTGCTGCTGGTGCTCTCGTAGCGGCGGCGCTGGCATCGTTAGAGCTGGCGCGCGCGCGCACGCGCCCGGGGTATTAATGCGGCGCTGCTTAATTCCGCAGCGAGGGGGCGCTACGAATGGCTGTCGGAAATAACGGCGTGCTATCGCTCGCCAGTCGGGTCATTTTTCTACCTGTCGCGTCGTCTGTAAGCGGGGATTGCTTTCTCAATTTCTTTTTGTTCTTTTTGTTTTGATCATCGTGTCTTTTTGTTCGAAATCGGAGTGAGTTTCTTCGGGGTTTTCGGTTGACGTTCTTATCGTTGTGTCTCGCTTTGAAATGGCAAAGGGCGCCGCAATGCTGCGTAGCTTTAGCGTAGCTTACGGGCTTGTTTCGATTGTGCTGTGGTGTTAGCTTTGACGGAGAATGAACGTGCCGCAAGTTGTTTAATGCCCGTGGGGCCCAGTGGTTCTCTTTGGTTGGCGTGACAGTGAACTACTACGAACTTTAGAACGAACGCTGTGTGCGTGCGGTGGAAGTTCCCACCGAGGAGAGGTGGTGCCGCATTTTTCTAAACATCGCTAAGTTGGATTACTCAAAGTTCTCTTTCTGCCTTTATTTCGTCGTGAGGTCAAATAAAATCACTCGGTGCTGTGCACGCTCCTATGAAATAACCTCTTTTCTGTGTGCGTCAGCACGCATATTACAGAAACTTGCGAGGTGACCGGGAAACCAAGCAAAATGTGGTCATACACTGCAATTTCTAACGAGAGATAGGTCGAGGAAAGGAAGAATATTTTCTTACTCCATTCCGGGCGACCCGTAGGGTGGAAGGTATGTGTACCCGGTTGCTTAGAGGCACCTCCATCTTTTTAACTAACTATAACTAACTATATAAGTTTCTAAAAATACTTCCCTAGGTATATAACACTATGTTAAATAAATGCTAGAAAAAAAAAGAAAAAAAAGAAAACAATCGCTAGGTGTTACAAGCCTCCACCATCCACACATCCAACCATCCACTCATCCAACCCTCCATCCATCCAAAGAGTCAGCTCGTTTACATGCGTGCAAAGATCGGAACCACATTTAATTACCTGAAAGAAGGGGTACAACTTCGAGACTTTCCTTTGCAACGTTACACCGCGGATAGCGATGAAGGCGGCGTAAGCATTGCGATCGAGCCTACCTCCTGATTGTTGGGGTGGTTTTCATTCATAGAGTTATTATAATGTACGCTAGAGGTTCAACTGGCGCTAGTGTCTTTGCGACTTCCGTGACGCAAATTGAAGCAGACAGCAACCAGTCTACTTTTGCGGTGCTCCTGTGCATTCCTATGGGAAAACGCGCGTGCATTTTGCCTCTTCGCCAGAAAATGACCTGAATAACTTTTATTATTTCGGTTGTACCGTATAGTACGTACATTTATTAATATTGTAAAAGTGTAAGTGCTTTCATTACAGCATTTTTATTTACCACTGAACGATGTTAAGCTTCGCTATATTTCAGGCCCAAACCTATGTTCTATGGCAGGTATGTAAAAACTAGCGACTATTCTAAGCAAACTAACGATCGAAAAGAATGTAGAGTGTGTTCAAGGTTCACTAGCAATGCGTTGGCGCCAACGAGGTAGAGGGGCTTAGAGTGATAAACCGGAAGTTCGCAAGTGGCACCCCCCCGGTTGCCGCCATGTTTTACGCAAATGTGACCACTCGTCACGTGATCTCCCAAGAGTCGTGACGTCTCAGGTAAGATGGCAGCGCCCAGAGCTGGCGGATGCGAGTTTGTTCGGTGTGCGGTAGCCGTGATGTGCAGCTGCTTTCCGACGACTTCGGACTTCTTCGTGCTCGCTGACGCAGGTATAATGTGAAAATATGAAGGAATGAGACTTTATACCCTTTTTGCGCAAGATCGCACGGGATCATCTGGATATTAACACCTGTGAGGCAGCATCAGCCGTATCGCCGTACCGGTGCTCGGATTCGGGATCTGTTCGAGGATCGATAGAACTTTGAGTGCTTTTAGCATAAAATTTTCGCATTCTCTTAGCTTTGTTTGAACGTTGGAATATCTGAGAATCGAAGCGAAAGGTATACGTCGCGTTAGGGCCTAGGGGAAGATTGTTTCAGCCCTGCGTCACCGAATAACCATAGCAACTTTTAGCGAGGAAGTTCCTCGAATCGACGATTTTACATTTGATTGATCTTCTTCCTTCTTTTGTGAGTGCGAAGTGCACAATTATTTTCAGCTATGAGGATGACGTTTTATTGAGTGTGGGGATGAATAAATCGTTGCAGGCACCTGCTTCAAAGCTATTCGACTTGCTATAAGAACAACTGTTTTGGTGTATGCATAGATTAACTGCACCTTTTTTTCTTTCGTAGGATTTATTGCAGAAATACTTTTTTTTTCATCATGAGTGTACTGCATTAATCGGTCAATTATTTACTTTTAATTACCTGGATAAGATGATTCACATTTGTGTTCATCCCTCGCCTGAAAAGCAGTCATTGAGAAATGTTAAAGGGAAGCTGAAACACTTCTTGAAAAAAACGAGTTAGAGGTGAATTCTGGCGTATTTTTATCCCGTGAATCTGAATATCACTTTTGTTTTCCCCGAAGATGCAACTAAAAGCGAGAAAAAGCGAAAAAACATTCGACCAGTCGTGACGTCATACTAGGATCTTCGGGCCTCCAAGCGCGTGTCGCTCGTGTGTTCAGCGCGTGCAACGGCAAGCTTGCCAGGTATATTTCCCCGCACTGACACCATCGTGACGTCTCTTTCTGACCTTTCTGAAAGTAGCAAGAGTGCGCGTGCATAGCTTTGACAGGCGCTGAAGGTGCGCGAGAGCAGATATTCCGAACGCTCCTAGTGTGACGTCACGCCCCGGGAAGGAGGGGCTTCGGCGGTACTTTAAAAATTAATTTCTGAAGCCTCCGTGCACCAAATCGAAAAATAATCTTGATATTCCTGATCCTGGAGGTAGAATGAAGGCCATTGAAATGTTTTTTCTCAAATAGAGAACCGCTTCAGTTTCCCTTTAACCATTCCTCTCGGTCTCTTCAATAGACTTTTTGGAAAGTGTGGGCTGCCTATACTTCGTATCACTGTAACTTGGAAAAGGGAAACCGCCACAGCCCCCTCGAGCCAATCAGAGAGACGGAGAGAAAGTGTGTGACAAATCTGTGCAGACGAGCACTCTGACGATATATTGTCATGTGCCTCTCTCCCATGTGCCTATTGACTCGCCGAGGCGGTAGCCTTTGCCGTTTGCCAGATTGTGATGAAACAAATTACGGTAGCTACTACTATAATTACCCCAGGCTTTCATACTTTGGGCATTTGTTCGGCAAGAATGTTATGTCCGCCATTACTGTGAACTCGGCTCGGCGCCTATTGGAGTCGAATGCTGCATTAGCATTCGACGTGAACTGGGGCCCAATCGTGTGCTTTACGCCGAAAAAAAATGGTGACAGTTGTGTTGCTTGATGGGGTTCTGCGAAGGGTCTATTGTGTCATACGTATAGGAAGTGTCCTGCTATATAACTACGGTATGCATCAACACATACTATGAAAGTATATGTTCAGAGGTGTGTTTGTTTTTGCAATTAAAAAGTTACAGCAGTGTGCTTTAATGTTATTATCATGTGTGTAGTATTGAGTATCCTCTCTGCAATGCCCACGAAGGCCCCTGGAGGGAATAAATTAATAAATAACATTTTCACATCACTGGAGTCGGTTTTCGGATGCACCACGTGTTCAGGAGAGGTGGAGCGTGTGCAGCATCATGCAACTAGTCTGCCAGTCTGGTAGGTCCCATTAATTAATATTAAAGGGTCAGAGATGCGAGTGTCCTCAAAAGGACCTGCGAGTGCAGTGAACACAATTCTTGGTGTATAGACTCTTAAAGGGGCCCTGCAATGACTTTTTGGCTGGTTTTAATTTGCACCGAACCTGAGCGTACTGAATGTAGTAACTTAATCAAACTTTTCTTTTCTCAAATTTCGCTTTCTTTTAAAAGTTATAGGCGAATCAGAATTACAAAAACAAGCAAAAAATAACCTCCTTCATGACGTTGTAGGTCCTGGCTTGAGTGGCCATGAACTAAAGGAAGGGTAGTGAGCTCATCGAGCGTTCACGGTTGCCGCACTCCGGGTCAACGGCTCGAGAGGGCGCCACTAAAGCATATGTTGGGTAGGCTCTATGAAGCCTATGAAGCGGGCGGCCGGGGCGGCTCGCATTGCATTTGCTGCGCGATTAAAGACTATTTTGGCATAACACTTCATTGACCACAAACGACAGCAAACACGGGGTAAAGATCAGTTCAGAACGGCAGCCACTTCGCGCTGCCATGCCGCCAAATGGCCAAATCGCTAGCAGGGCCCGCGCCGAAGGCCTTCGGAACGCTCGGAACCGGTCGGATCGTTGAGCCGGTATACGACCGCAGCGCCGCCGCGTACATCCAGGGCTTTTCTACGCTGGCCCTTCGTCGTAGCCTCATCCCACTAGTTCTTTCTAGTATGCGCCGTTTTTTCCGCCGCTTGGTGGCGGGTATGTCGACGGGTCTTTTCTTGTTTCCGTACTTTATAAACTGCATTTGTTTCTTTTCTGATCTAAAATACTGAACAAAAACTTCTTTTATAAATAATTGAAACGGTTCGCGCCACTCATATTTTGTATTTCGACTACGAAAAAGCTTTTAGCGGCTCTGACCAGTAGTAAACCTAGGACCAAACACGTCACATTTTGCGCGCTTTCGGTACCGCGGGTCGCCCTCGTCGGTGGAGGTGGTTTCCGCGTCGTTCGGTTAAAATATGACGCACTGATATTTAGTTACTCTCTCCGTGCCCGCTGGCTTGCCCGGACCCCAAGAGACGTGGAAACCGCAAAAAAGGTAGACGCTTAAATATGATTGCAGGGCCCCTAAGGCGTAAAGGCAAGCGGAAATATGTTTATCCTGTTTGTGTATCAAATATGTTTATTTCCACTAGATTACATAATTATTGATTATTAGTAAATGGTCCCATAACGAATTCTTTCTGCGACAGTCTTCTGTCAGGCATTCAGTCGTACCTGTCGGATGACGCTCCTGGCACGTCGGTGTTCAGTTTGGTCGAGTAGCAACTTTGACCGACTGATGCAGTCTTGTAATCATACGTCATGTGCAGCCGCAGGGCTGGCTTCTAATCCGCAAATTTTCCTGGTAGTTTTCTGCATCAACGCAGCAAGCTTGGGCATGTATTGGTCACGTGGCTGTGCCTTTTGCTGTACCGTTGACTTGATAGCTGGCAACAATGTTTGTTTGCTATCCAAGCCATTTCACTTCCATTCGTAATTGCAATTTATTCTGCATCCCGCGACCACTGCAACTTGTGTAAGTCTCGTGTGGCAAAGTGAAGTCTGGTGATGCTTGCCGTTCACTTTAGGGAGCAACTAACCATTCTATTTCTTCAAGTCACTCAGCGGCATTCTCCCTCAAAGTTGTAAATTGTGTGCTTCGTGGCGTGGACACAGATAATTAGTGTCAACAAATTATTAGGTATTGTCCTTGGACGACAACCGACACCAGATCAACTGTCCTTGCATTGCCGCTCACCTGCTTTGTCGTGCTTACTTCCCGTCCAGATGAAGTGGATCACGAGCTTCGAGGTAATGTCGGCACCAGGGACAAAGACCGCCGAAGATAATCCCCAATCTTTCGCGGACGCTCGTCGAGACGTGGTCGAGGGTCGTTCGGCACGAACCCTTGCAAGCCAATTCATTTGTACGGGCACCTCCAGTAGACATGGTCGGCCTCATGCAATGATAGCAGAGTGGTTTTCAATTGGCAATTCGCAGCAGCTCCATTTTCCTCGGTGTAATTCGTTCAGCGCGGACCTACATTGGTTCTTCCCGATGTCAGGAATGCTTCGGAGTTGGGGTGTCTCGTTGAATTCAGATTAAATAGTAACAGGTAGCCGGTGGTGGTCGTTGTGACTTTGTGGCATAAGTCGCCCTCGGTTCGTCAGATGTCGCTTTGCTCGAAGAAGTCTCCAGTTGAAATGCCTGTCGAACTTCTTCCGAAACGATCTCGGCAATCAAAAAAGCCGGGCAATTAATGGCAGAAACTAGCTTCCTTATCTCCTCCCGGACACCGTTATGGATGATGTCACGGATGCCTCGGGGTGACGTCGAAGTTGCAGCTGGACGACTCGAGTGTCGAGACGCTGGGGAGTTGTTGATAATGATATTGATAGGCTCGGGCCTGCAGTGTACATTCAATGTTCGAAGCCTCGCTGATATGAACCCTTCGACTGCTGTCGTGGGGTTGCGGAGAAGGCTGCCGAAGGTGTTGCCCCTCACATAAGGTTCTTAGCTTCTTGTCTTCTGTAGCATCAGGGTTGGCGTGGGTGCTCCATCAGGCGCAAAACATCCTCCACAAAGGTGGTGACGCTCTTGTTGAGGCCGTGTCCTGGACAGAATCAGGAATTCGGCTCTCTCTCGTCAATGTTGGCTGAAGAACTTGCACTTCAGCTCGGTCTTGCAAACTTTCCACGACGTTAAGGAGGATTCCTGGTTCTTAAACCAGTGCCCGGCAGTTTCTTCCACGAGAAGTATAGGTTCTGCAGGAGCTGGTTGTCCATCTACCCACTGTGGCGGGTGACACTGTCATATGGTCATATTGTTCAATCCAGCCCCCGACGTCTTATGAACCTTGCGTGAAAGGGCATCACAGTACGAGGTGCGACAGTCATGCAAACGATGGTGGGAGCGGACGCGGTTTGCTGCTGCAGGTTTGTCATTGTTGGCTTAGTCAGCTTCGGTTTTTCTGGCAAAAGGCCTAATTCTAATGGTTCTTGCTGGTAGCAGCGACTGGCTTGGATTTCAGGTTCTTTGTGGTGTATTTCCGAGGTTCGTCCTTGTGGTACTCGCTCGTCTTGCGGTTTTTCTGCCGGGCTCGGGATAGGACTTGGTTCCCGGCTCGCCGGGGGTTTAAGACGCGGGATAATGTGCCACCCGTGTCTTGTTATCGGGCAACTCGGCTGAGGAGCCGCCAGGGTCCACACAGAGTGAAAGGCTATGGGTAAAGTGCGTAGCACCTCCACCAGAACATACAATGACAGCTGAGCATGGCCTGGAACTTTCCAGAATAATAAATATTGATAGAAACTAGGACTGGAGCAAGCATCAGTGACAATATAACAAAACAGACAGAAGAGAGTCTATCATGACCACTAAAGAAGCTGCATTGCTTTAGTGGCATTCTGTCCGAATAAATCCTCTCCTTCGGGATTTGGCGACTGCCGAGGACGAGCTGAACTGAAATGGATGTGGGACCACTTTCTGGTAACGAGCCGCTGCAGACTGTCGTCGCAAAGTGGCGTGAACGGGTAGACTGGGTATAGGATAACACGCGCGATGAAATGTCCATACAGCTTGCAATTCGCGTAACGAGTGTTGATGAAACTTTGGTGTCGACGAAACGTGCGACAGAACAGCAGAATCAATACCAACAGCAACACCTGTGCTCCGTGAAAGTACACGTCTACGCCACAGCAATTTAAGTAGGCAGCACAGCATCACCTAAAGGACGGCCCAGGAACTACCAGCTTGAAGGCAGCTCTCCGGCGCGTCGCACACCTGTGCTCCGTGAAAGTGCACGTCTACGCCGGAACAATTTGAGAAGCAGCACAGCATCACTTAACACGGTGTGGGAACTGCAAGCGTCAAGGCAGCTCTCCGATGCACCGCACAACGAAAGTGGGCCTTCGGTCATTTGAACGAAGCGGCACCACGATTGCACAGTGCCAAGCACGAGTCATACAATTTCCGTCGCTAAACTGTGTCCAAATATATTGCACACGCCTCACTGCAGATCTTGAAGGTTCCGATGGTCAACGCGAGCACAGAAACGTTGCCTTAAAATTTATCCTAGCGCTGTCCGAATGAATCCGAGGTCCGAGCAACGTAGGGCCGATTGTCTAGCTCTTTCGTGGCAACATCCCCGTCGGTCACCAGCTAAATGCACACCGTTCCTCCGTATTTTCACGTTATACCTACGTCAGACACCACGCTGAACTCTGAAGTCACTTTCGACCGGCCTCATATGACAGCTTCCGCGTTTGAAATCAACTTGCCGAGAAGAACGACAACCAACAAAGCATCCGACAAGCTCCGGCCCAGCTGGGGCCAGCCGCTGCATGGGCGCTGCCATCTTGCCTGTGACGTCACGTATTTGGTTTGGTCATGTGACGAGTGGTCAAATTTGCGTACAATGGCAGCCGCCTTATGGGGGTCACTTTCGAGTGCAGACCGGAACCCCGGTTTATCGCTCTAAGCCCCTCTACCTCGTTGGGTGGCGCTTATATATCGCTCATATGCCTGTCTTGTCACTCTATGAAAATGACTCAGTCGTGCATCTTTGCGACGGTTAAAAAACATTCGAATGTAAGAAACAAAGTATGTGGACAAGGAAAGGTGTGCCTTTTTATTATTTCCTTATGTCGGGCAATTTTTATCGGGCACCTGTACTCCGAGTTCTCCCTATTTGCAAAAATTTGGAGCGTGCGGTTGATGATTTGAACCCAGAACATGCATCTTTGCACATATTCATGAGCAGAAAGAATAAAGCAGTACTTATTTATTGCAACCCGGACTCTCTTACCTGGCTTTCAATTTATTTTGATCGCCTGCATGCACAAGGAGTTGCTTATCCAGTGTTGCTGCGTAGTACTTGGCGTTTCTCTTGGTTTTCCACATGTCCTTCGTTCGTTTGACACGTATATCCCCCATGGTGGAAAGCACCGACGCCGTGTTCGCTCTAACAGTGTCTGACAGTGCATAAAAATACATGTACGAAGCGATTTTAGCACCGTTTTTCATGCCACGAATTTGAAATAAAAACACCGTAACTGACCAAATATTTCATCTGCGTGACTGAGAAATTTTCCAATGTGCCAGTACGTACGAATTATTCGTGATATTTACGCAGAGAGAAAATGCACTCGCTTTTTCCACTAGGAATGCATTACCGGAAGTCAATTCCCGACTGGTTGCTGTCTGCTTCAATTTACAGCAGCACACTAGCGCCACTTGAACCTCTAGCGTACATTATAATAACTCTATGGTCTCATTACCTGAAAAAGTCGTATAAACGAACTAACGTCCTGTAGACCTTTTCCCCTAATCTCGTCCCCAGTCACCTGGTATGCATATCCGGTATAGGCGATGAAAAAAGAGTTAAAAAAAATTTCAACCTGCAAATAGTAAAAACAAAAGGGAGAATAAACAATAATGCTAATATATCCTAAATGTATTCCAATGGCATGGCGACGGCAGAGCATCGCTTTCACCCATACTGGAAGTGACAATATTTCAGGATGGCGGCGCCCTCGTGAAATAGGTCTAAACATGAACCAAACTAATTCAGCAAAGCCCTCCACTTTTTCCACTTCACCAAAGCGAACGCTGAGTGGAAAAAGTAGAGGGCTTTGCGGGTGCAGATTCCTGCTTTTCTTGGCTTGCAACAAAGTATAGTCGCCTCTCCACTTCATTATGCGCGCTGTTTGAGTCCTCCAAGTCCTTGATTTAGAGCACGACCCTGGACTGAGGGCGTTTTTGTCATCCTTGAACGGGTCGTCGGACAAAATTCGGCAAACAGTATAGCCGGTGAAGTCAGTCAAGTGACTCATGTGATACGCTAAGCGCAAACGGGAACTTTGACTGTCTGTCAGATGCGACATTTTCAGCCGCATTTGATTGCTTTCGAGCATTTTTATCCGTAATCAAGCCGCACCAAAAGGGCATCGTCGTGGCGTCCTTTTGGATGCACCGCAATCCTGCGGTTTTTTTTTTTTTTTTTTTTTAAATCGCGAAAGCGTTAACTGTCTTATGGTGCGAAGCCGGCGGCGTCTGCAGCCGTTATCTTTAGCTGCGAAAAACGGCACCTAAATGCCCATTGGCTGAGCGAAACGTCATTTAAAGTCCCATTAGCTGCGACGCGTCATCTCAGATGCTTCATCACGGAAGCCGGCAAGATCAAAGTGGACGCGCCTTGGAAATAAAACACAAAGAAAAGCGCAGCAACGCAGATGCATCGTCACGGAAGCCGTGGAGCCGGAGGGGGCGCCGCGCATGCGCAGTGGGGGAGCGCGATGTCACCGCCGGAGCGCCGTGTGCGAAAGGAAGACGTGGCGCGCCGCTTGTAGGAATGCGCTGTCCCCTTCGCATTCCTACACGCAGCGTATATGGTTGGTCTGGCAGAGCTCCCCGCTCAGATCAAGCTCCTATTTATTGTCTGCGAAGAACGGCGATCTTGATGGTGTGGAATGTACGTTGCGGAATCACTGTGGAAGCTTTAACAAGGAAGTAAACTTGTTAGCGTTCTCCGCCAAGTCACATTCAGGACTAAGTAACTCCAGGAGCGAGCCATGCTGCTGCGTACTGCCACTGCTTTTTATACCCCTGTCAGACGGTCAACTCAAATGCCATTTAGGTCAAAGGTCTTCGAGATTCTCAAAGGTCTTCAAGCTTTCGGTTGTCAGACGGTCGCGGCGAACATCTCGAATGCCATTTAGGAGATGTTTATTGCAATTGTATTTTTCGATTTGTTAGAGACAGCGGTCACTCATTTATAAAAATAAATGGCTCAATAAAACAAAACTACTGATGTATTGCCATTTATTTGTGTAAAAAATATTATGAATTGTGTTTATATAGTGTTTTTGTTTAACAAATACACGCAGTGTTTTTGCTAGGGAAGCGACTTTTGGTCGGTACTGGCTGGTATGAGCCGCTCTAAAGGCAACAATGATGTTCCCGCTCGAAAACTGAGCTACTGAGCGACTGAGCTCTCCATCGTTCCTCGCGCTGCCGTGATTCCTCGTCTGCTCGGTCAGGACGGTTCCTCGTCTGCTCGATCTGTTTGCTTCTGAGAGTGTCAACAATGGAACATTCAGAACCGCCAGAGACTCAGGTCGCTGTACTTTTATGCATGCTCGCGCAGCAGCAAAGCTCTTTGGCTGCCATCCGAGCTGCCGTGTCATCGGCAAAAAGTGAGGCCGATCGCTTGGAGGACCAAATGCTGGCAAATAACTTCGTGCTCGCAACAACAGCGGTGGACTGCCTCACAGTGCATCGGCAGGTGCAGTCCTTCGTGAGGCACGAGCGATGGTTTGAAGACACCCTGCCCAACATGCCGGAGTACTTTTTCAAACAGGCGTTCCGTGTAAGGCCAGCTACATTTCGCTACCTTGTTGATGTGTGCCGGCCTTACATGGAGCGACAGGTCACCTGCATGCGGGAGACGATCGCGATGGAGAAGCGGGTGGGAGTGGCCCTCTTTGAACTATGCTCCACGGCCGAGGACAGGACGGTGGCCACCCTGTTCGGTATCGGCCAATCGACAGTCAACGAACTGTACCGGGAGTTTTGCGAGACGATCGTGGCTGTCCTCGAGCCCGAATGGGTCAAACTGATGACCCCAAAGGAGCTGCCGGAACACATCCGTGAGTTCCAAGCTGCGTTGGAGTTTCCGCAAGGAGTTGGAGCGCTGGATGGATGCCACTTCCCGGTGTCACCACCACAAGAAAATGCAAGCGACTGCCACAACTACAAGGGCTGGTATGTAGTGGTCGTGGTGGCCTGTTTGTGTTTAACTCTCCCTAGGTTACGCCAGCATCTAGCGCTGGTGCTGTCATTGGCTAGTTAAGGGTTTAGCCCGAAAGCTCTCTTAAACCCTACGTCTCTGTATGCGAGTTGTCGTCTGTTTACACTGCCGGAAGTTAGCCTGCCTCAGTGGGCGTCTGGTGTCTCAGCTGTAGATGAGCAATTTTGCCAGTGTGGTACTATCGCTAGCCTGGGGTCTTTAACAAGCACCACGCAGTAGCGATACATGACCGCACGCCAGTACGATGCTCATCCAGATCGAAACAAGCAGGGATGGGGATTGAGCCCAGGATCCCTGGGTTCTGCAGAGCGAGCTTTCGCTCCACATGCTCCGAGCTGGTGTGCGCTAGCCCTCTCGGCCACTGATCCTCCCCTCCCCCCCCCCCCCCCCCCCTCCCCCCTGTTGTTTTGCTGTATTCTGCAAGAGTCCTTTACCACAAAAAATTCAAGGGTGCATTGACAGATGTTTCGCATCTTTTTGATAGCACCAGAAACAAAATATTATCCGTAGAAACTTGCCTCTTGACAGCGAGTCTGGTGTACACATTGTCCCTGTTCCTGTCATAATTGGGGCACTCGGTAATGATGGCTTGAAGTACGGTTTCTGCCGCCGGACAGCTATACTCCGGGCTCAGTCGTTTCCTTATCTGGTTCTAGTGGGGTTTGTAAATTGTCCTAGGCCATCGCCAAGAGGGTCTTGTTTCTCTCCGTCCTACTCGGTTGCAGGTGTGCACAGGCCTTTACTTGCATGTTATTGGCACGACATTCCATTGAAGCTTTCAAGACATCCACGAGATGGTTCCTGGCTATCATTGTATTCAGTTTAAATTATGTTTTCTTGCATTATCCTACGAAATATTACTGTTAGTGAAGTTCCACTTCATTCCACTTCATGTTTAAGCAAAGAGATGAGCTCCAGACTTCGGTTTCTGTACCCATTATCATTTGTGATATCAACAATTAGAAGATCTCCGTGCCAGACAGCCAAACGAAGCATTCCAAAGTGTTGGGATTTTCATTTTTAAATCTGCCTGCATGCAATGCTTCTTCTTCAGGTATAGCATCATTCTGCTGGCTCTGGTGGACCACCGCTACAGGTTCCGCTATGTCAACGTGGGAGCACCAGGGCGATGCCACGACGCGCACGTCTTCCGCAGGTCGGAGCTTGCAAAGGTGTGGGAAGGACCATTGTTTCGAGCTCCGCTTGTCACTGTGAATGGAGCTGTTGTGCCACCACTGATCTCGTGCGATCAGGCCTTCCCTCTCACATCAAACCTCCTCAAGCCCTATCCGCGCAAGGGCTTAGAGGAAAGGTCTCCAGAAGCTAGCTTCAACAAGCAGCTCTCGGGAGCACGAAGGATAGTAGAGAACGCCTTCGGCAGAGTGAAGGCACGCTTTCGCTGCATAATGAAAAGAATGGAGTGCCACGTAGACAATGCCAGGGTCATCATCCGAGCATGCTGTGTGCTCAACAAGACCTGCGAGCACTTCAATGATGGGGTTGAGCCATAGTGGGTCACCGAGGTGCAGCTTTACGACCGCATGTTCCTGCAACCTCTCTGTAGAACGGATGTTGCCGCTGGAAATGGACAGGACGTGAGGGCAGCCATAGCAGCCTACCTCCATAGGCGTAACACGCAGCAACACGCAACGTAATCTAGTGATGACATCACATGTACAAGTGGCAGGAAGGACTCGATGGAAAACCATCCAACTTCCAAACGAAATGTGAAGCCAACTCACCGCACTAGCCCTGTGCATGCCCACACCCCTTGGTGAAGCTAGCTGGCCTTGCTGTTTGTTCGGAAGTTGCATGGTTTATCGTCAATCCCTCCCTGCCACCTGCATATGTGCTGGTCTGTTTACCGGTATGTATGTGCAGCATTACTATGTCCAAGTTTCATGCTTTGCTCATACACACAGTAATTCAGCTACCTAACATATTGGGAGAACAAGACTCTTAATGTAAACCTTTTTTTGTAATAGCTTCTCCACTTAGTACGACTGTTTCAAGGAACTTGCATACCATATTAGAATTTCCTTAAATAGGTACTAAGGATTTTTCTGACATTGACTTTTTGTGGCGGTAACTTAAGTTATGAGCTTGAAGCGTCCCAAAAAATTCAATAATTACAATCATGCACGTTCTATTTTCATATTAAAAGCTTGATCCAAAAATATAACACACACCTTTATTTGAGATATTTCAGAACAGTAAAACAGTCGATAAAGGGCAAGCGATTGCGTGTGGCTGACCAACATAGTGATTATCAATTAAATGCGAATCAGACTCTTTTCAAAATTAATGACAATAATGATCAGAGCTCCGCATATTGAGTGCTCTTATTGATAGCGAAGTGCTAGACCGCAAGAGATTATATCCGTATGCATTTCTCCCATACTGAGACTCGTGAGCGGTTTTGTACTCTGGTTGTGGATATATTCATCAATTGACATCTATTGAACAATATAGCACTGAAAAATACTTCAAAAACTTCATTAGAGCTTAGCTCTTTTTTTGTTTTTTCTTTTTTTAGGGATGTTTTTTTTGGTATGTTAGAGCTTTAGGAGGATTGGTGGCCGAGTGGGCTAGCACACACGAGCTCGGAGCACGTGGAGCAAAAGCTCACGCTGCAGAATTGAGTGATCCTGGGTTCAATCCCCACCCCTGCCCGTTTCGATGTAGATGAGCGCATCGTACCGGCGTGCGGACGTGTATCACTACTGCGTGATGAATTTTAAAGACCCCAGGCTAGCGGTTGTACTGCACTGGCTAAATTTCTCATCTACAGCTGGGAGACAAATTGCCCATTGAGGCAAACTAAGTGTTAGGCTGTGTAAGCATTCAGACACCCCAATTTTTCTTTTGTTAGTGCTTTTAACCTAAAGAGAAAACCCTGCAATTTATTTTTATTATTCTCCCTGGCTGAAGAAAGAAGTTGCTTTGTTTCAAACAATTATGAACACGATAGTTAAAACTAGCATTTTCAGTTTATCGACATATATCTCGGGCTTTTGCTTCAGTTCAAGCACAAGGTCAATGGTGGCACAACAGTGTTGTCGAGGGAAACAATCCTTCCAGACCCTTGGCACATATGTTCATACTTGTGGATGTTGCTTGATATAGTTATTCTATTATCGTTCCCATGTAAAAAAAACACCAAGTTTTTTTTACAATGTTCATAAGGTGCACAAAGTAGTTCTTACTAAAATCCCAGAATTAGAATCGTAACATCATCGCCCTCTTCTCTCCTGCCGCATTTGATTGGATTAGCCCCTAAGAACGCCCTCTAGGAGAGAGGAGAGCCTTAACGTTGCTCTTTTGCATGCCGTGATTGGCGCCATCAGCTCCTGGCATCCGCTGCATTCTGAAGCCTACACACTGCATCGTCCGCCGTCATGTACTCTTTTCAAATTTGTTTTTGCTTAACCACATGTTTTGATATTGTGACAATGACTAACCACAAACTCCCATAAAGTATCTCGATGCACCATATAAAGGGTGAAAATTTGTAAATGTCCGCAAGGAGTCCGACTTTTTTGTTGCGGTTCCCAAGGTAAAAACAAGTATAGGAGAAAAAATAAAAGCTTTGCCAGAGTGTACTTGATTTAAGCGTTGTAGTAAACTTTTAAATGCTTTGATGTGATGATGTAATCAATTCTTTTCCTATGTCTTGGAACATTTCAGCTGCAGGCTTGGAAATATGTTTTCAACTATTGGATGGAACATGCCTTAACAGGCTTGTGTGTGGCTTGCTCTTTTTTAATTTTTCTCCGTCTAGTTTATGCAGCATGCCTGTTCATTGTATTTCACATTGTATGATTACTATTCTGCCGATGGTTGACACAATCATATTTACTGTCCACCTTCGGAATGTGGACCTGTTTATCTTTGGATGCCAGCTGTGGTGAATAAATACCCATTGTTGCTGTCACTGTTGGAATGTCATGCAAGCACTATGTGTTCTAAACATGTCATTTGTGGTTTTAAGATGATGTTACGTCCCTGGTAAGCCCAAAATAATTTGTCAACAAAAAACACACACACACAAAAAAGCAGCACCACTTTTTTGAAGCTACAGCTTCCGCTCTAGCCTGTTTGATTGAAAAAGGCCATCATGGCATTCGCAAGCTTTTCTTGCACGACCAGTGCTTCTTCTTGAATTCTGAGCTCCTGCTCCCGCAGAGTGAACTCGCGGCTCCGAGCCGTTTCCAAACTTAAACGGAGCAACTTCTGCTCCTCAATTACCGCCTTTGCGAGGGTGGCAGAGCGGTGCGGGGGTCTTTTCCTTTTTCCCGACTCTGGCACCTGCGGCAACATGATAGTTGTGCCATTACTGGCACCACCGGCCTTCCTTCCACGGCCAGCAGGGTTGCTGCTGCCAGCGTTGCGGCCGCTCCCAGAGTTGCTGGTGCTCGCACCAGGCAGCTCGCCGGTACTTGCACCAGGCAGTCCGCTGGTACTCGCACCAGGCAGCTCCTGGGACGTCTCGTCGGACGTGTCGTCCCTCATGTCGTCCGACGGGACATCCTCTGCCTGTGTTTCTGAAAGCAACTGATAGGATAAAGTTTGTTAGAAACGAGAAACACAGTAATCTCTCATACCTTGAACACTGCAGCAAGTCAGCGCTCTGTCCTGTCCGTCGCTTCCTTTTGTGACTTTTTGCGCGGTTTTATCTCATTATGTTTAACAACTACCAATTACCCCAACCCTCAACCTTGTTATTCCTTCTGGTAGGTGCATGGCAAGTGTCATTTGTACACAGTCTCCCTCTGAAACTAGTTTGGCTTTCTACCTACTCTGTGTACAGGGTGGTTTCACGTGATACCATTTCAATTGAAAATCCCGCCGACATCCATCTTGGTGTGCAGCCGTTCTATGCTTTTTCAATGGGCAGAGGCAATGAAGGCCATATGTTTTCTCCTTGCTCTACTTCTTTAGCATTTTGATCAACCGCACTTGCCGTATTTCTCAGCAACATAAAGAAGCAAAGGCCAGCACCCAATTTTACATATTACCAGCCTTCATTCAGAGTTAATACATGCTAGCAAGTTAGCAGATGACCAAATGGCTCCGGTAGACGTGCCCAAAGCTTCTATGATGGGGATAAAAACAGAGTAAGTGAGGGTTTACATGACTCGAGAGATATCCCTGATCGTGCTTAAAGTTCCGTCGTTGAAGAAGCCACTTGCCGCGATTCTGAGGCTCACCAGAACGAAAATAGACACTAGCAAAGATTCGCTTTCACTTAAAACAATAAGACAAACGGCAGAAAGTGTGCACCAATCTGCTCGAAACCTACATGCCCGAACAGCAAGTGTGTACCAATCCGTTCGAAAATTACGAACCAGAAGCGAAACAGTTTCATTAAATTGGCCTATTCTCATCTCCAAGCATATGCTCTCCAGCCCTCATTTGACAACGTTAGGCTTTATTCGCCAAGCAACAAAAAAAAACTTGAAGCAAAAAAAAAAAAAAATTAGCGCAAGATTGTCACTGGGCTGGTTAGAATTTAGAACACTTGGAGCCATATGCCCAGCTGAACTTGCAGAGAGTCCTTCCTGCACTGTGATCATTGTCCAGACAAGTCCCCTGTTTATGTCCAAACATGACTTAGCAGGAGACAACTTCATTGCAGCATGTGATGTGTGTCTGTATAATCCCAAATGCCCAATTAGGCATGCACAAAGATTCACTTGTAGCTGGATGATTGTGTGAATGTCGTTTGGAAATCAATAAATGAAATCTTACAGCGCGGTAGATCGCACAGTTCGATAGGAGAACTTAGCATAGATGACAGATTGGTAACCGAGGCCGCGCTGGCTGAATGTTTTAATTCCCATTTCGTAAATCTGGCATTCCAGCTCATACTGTGAGGCAGCTGTGGACGGTATTTCACGAGGGATCGATGAATCTATCTTTCTTGATCCTACTAGTTATGAGAAAGTATTTAAAACATTTATGGGCCCAAAAAATAGTAAAACGTGTGATACTGATGACCTCCAAATTAAACCCATTGAATATATTATTGACATTATTGAGCCATATGTTGTACGGATCTTCAATTTGTGCTTGTCGTGCGGAGATTTCCCTAGGAAAATGAAACGTGCAAAAGTGTCAGTGCTGTATAAGGGTGGTGAAAAGAATCATTTGTCTAATTATAGACCTATATCGGTCCTACCTATTTTTTCTAAAGGGCTCGAAAATATTATTTTGTGTCGTTTAGATAGTTTTTTTGTCAAACACTCAGTACTTTCTGAGTCTCAGTTCGGTTTTAGAAAGGGAAAGTCGACGGAATCCGCACTCCTCTTACAAAAGGAAATTATTTTACATAACATCGAACACAAACTTTTCACGTTAGGCATATTTATAGATTTTAGCAAAGCCTTCGATTGTATTAATCACAAAATACTTGTTGACAAATTATACCAATACGACATTCGTGGTTCCTCACTTTCACTTTTGTGTTCATGTCTAGAAGATCGTATGCAGTGTGTATGCATTGATGGACATTTATCATCTTTTATGCCGATCAGATATGGTGTCCCACAGGGTAGCATATTGGGGCCCTTACTGTTTAATATTTATATAAATGATATTTTGAATACTGATGAACACACTTATTTCATAATGTATGCGGACGACACCAGTCTGTTCCTCTCTGACGCGGATGCGGATAACTTAATAATCAAAGGAAATGTCATGCTCTCCAAATTTGCGATGTGGTCAAATTCAAAAGGGGCTTACTATTAATGAAACCAAAACTAAAGCAATATTATTTAGATCAATCAATAAACATGTAACTCTAAACAAAACTCTCCAGTTTAATTCTAAGCCAGTTGAACTAGTGAAAAATCATAAAACTTTGGGTGTTATATTTTCAGAAAACTTGTCTTGGGATGAACATATAAATCATATTACCAGTAAATTATGCAAAATCGTCGGTATTATTGCTCGATGTCGTTTCATTCTCCCCGAAAATATAAAATTACAAATATATCATGCGTTATTTAAATCCCAAATAACGTATTGTCATCTCATTTGGGGTACGACAACAAAATCAAATCTAAACAAAATACTATTGCTTCAAAAGAGAGTGTTACGCTTTATTGCAAACGTTAATTATTCAATCCATACCGAATCATTATTTAAAAAATACAAAATTATCAATATATATCGATTATATGAATACCTTCTGACTAGGTCATTTTGTTTTTCATCACCAGAAGTGATTGGTTTTTTGAGACATACATCAAACTTAACCAGAAATATAACCACCATCCGCACCCGCTGCTCGGAAGAATGGAGGGTGTCCCGTTATCGTACAAATTATGGCTTGCAGTCCCTTCATTATAACCTACCCACATTACTCAATAAATATTCTTTAGATCATCTTGACATTTATAGTTTAAACCGCAAATCAATGTACCTACTTTTTGTATAATATGTATTAGGTTATGTTATCCTTTTGGTTAACGTGTTTTTGTGCATATTTATTACCCTGATTACTTTTTCTGCATCTCTGTCACCATCTGCCAAGCTTTCGGGGCCCGGACCTCGTCAGGCCAACAAAGATTGGCTTTTTTGTCCGTGGCTCCGGCATCTGTACTTGCAGATGCAAATAAGTGATTTGATTTAATTTGACTTGACTCCACTGGTGAGTGGGATGTTTTTTAAACCAAGTAGACTGCACATCATCTCAATGGGCGCGTTCAGTAGCGGCTCCGGGAGTCAAGGAGTCAGCGCTCCTTCCCAGGCACTGACTCATTCACACAATTTCTTCGAATTTCTTTTCAGGTAAGGCTTTTTTGGAAAAGGCATTTGACCGTATTTTGTTGGGTTTGAATATATGCTAATAAACAATGTAAACGTTCATTGGACGCCATGTCTTGATCGCCGTTGCTCTGAAACTCGGTGAATATCGACGATAATCCTGTCCGCGCTGAACAGAGCAAGGCAGGCTATGAATGCGAATTCGGTAGCCAGTTGGACACTCACACAGAGCATGATCCCGATTAAGGTTTTGTTTGCGTTGCTAAATCGGGGTGCACGTTGGCTGACGCTCGCTTTGGCCGACAAAACCTTCATCGCCGAGCGCAGCCGAACTTCCCGGTGTGTATACGAGTACATTTTATAGGAAGTTCGTTGCGAAGGGCAGAACAGACGTATGGCCGTATAAAAGTATCGCAACCGGCGGCGTAGAATTGCCGAGCTCCATACTTTGCGTGTGCTGACGACATTTTGTCGGTTTTTATAACAGTAGCTGCCTTTGCACCGCCAAGCGAAGTGCTCGATCGCGTTGGATCACTTCGAACAGCAGCGCTGATGTGTACAGTGACTTGCTTTTTATTTAACAACCTTGTCAAGACTTTTTGAATACCGGTGTGAAATAAAAGCGATCGTGCTCGCTATCGTCTGCTTCCAGTTTATTCGGAGACCGTCTGGCACAGGGGAGGAAGCGGAAATAGCGTAGAAGCAGGTTTGGAGCCGCGGTTTTTTTTGGCCGTTCAGTAGACGCTCTGAGGGCTCCGACTCGAGTGACTCCGTTCGGAGCTGAGGGAGCCGCTACTGAACACGCCCAATAAATCATCCCTAAATTACAATTCTTGTACGGCTCCGAAGAACCGCGACATAGTTTTGTCATGTTTTGCAAAACGGCAGTTTGGTTGATGGCGGGCGTGAAGAACTTTATTTGCTCTCTCACCACTGCATCATTGGCTGTTTAGATTAAAGGTTGTTTTGTCCACATAGAAGACGAAATTACGGGCGGACAGATTCATGAAAAGTGTTTTAGCTTACAACATCTGCACTAAAGTTTGTACTTTGTTACTGAGAGTTTTTCTGTAAAGGAGATTACGAATGCATACACAGATGTGGATATTAGGAATGTTGTTAGTACTCTGTGGGTGAAATGTTAGTGCAACATGTACTGCCTACCTCCAACACAGCTGGTGTCACGTCGTCCGCACACAAGCTCTCGTCCACGAGAGTGTTGTCGTTTGCGGGCAGGGATCCCAGGAACCGGTGAACCGCCCAATAGAACGGCCAGTTCACTCCTCCTGCTCCGGTTGTGCTGGCCGTCCGCCGGTGCTTCCTAATAGTATAGCAAGCTTAATAAAATGTATAATGTAGGCAAATATGTTTGCAAAGGCAACCTCCAGTGCAAGGCCGGGCAATTTTACGAAGCTAGTGACCACTCTAAAGTCTGCCAAGTTTTTGGGAATGCATAAGCAAAAGTGTCTTTTGTCACTTGTGATTTAAAGTCATAAGCACTGCCATCCTGTCATGAGCTGGATCTTGTAACCACCCAAAAGGCAGCATTCATTACTGGGTTCTAGGTGCTGAGGATCTGCTACTCCAACAATTTCCATCTGATGCAAAAAGGGCAGCAAACAAGCAAGACATTCAAACAGACAAGAGGGAAACATTTAAAATACTTGAGAGCTTGCTTAGGAACGAGAATACAAGATTTTTGAGGCTCTGAGCAGTGACCAAGGACTGCATATCAAACTCGGTGGCGGAAACACCCAGGCGTAATGAGTCCCCCTCTATTGTCTTCTCTTGAATCGTGCTTTGCGTGTTATTGCCACGAGTCTCAACCGGTTTGTGTACTTCAGGGACTGGAGGATTCGACTTCTGGAAGCTTTACAAGCCATTCAGCTGAGTTTTGAGCACGACTACCTCAGATGTGGTTCGGAATCTTGCGGCGGAACAAGCAGATCTTTTCTCGCTAGCCACATGATCACAGCGTTCAAAGGCTCATGTTGCCAAGAAATCCTTTTTGGGGTTCAGTCATCTACTCAGCCTGTGTTTTCCGAGCCCTGTTCAAAAGTAGTGCCCCATATGGCTCTCAATACCACCCATGACACAATCTCTGCGATACATATTTTGAAACATTTCACGTGTTCAGGAAGGACAGCAAACTTTTATAGTGATCGTTTCAGGTAACTTCTTATCCTGATGTTTCGAGTAATAATGATTATTTTGTTCCCCAGCAATCGCTTATGCCATTTCCAAACAAAGCATTTTTGTTCCTCAGCAATCGCTTGTGTCATTTCCAAACAAAGCACGGTCGTCGGTTCCGTACTTCGTTAAATGGCAGACAATCCCAATTCAAGTTTGTTTTCGATCTCGCCGCTCACGGGGCCGAACTCGGAGCAGACGACCCACTTTTTTTTTTCTCCCGTGTTAGCAGACGTTTTATTTTAATTACTCATAGCAGACGAACTCCCCCTCTTCCCTCGCGTCAGCAGACGATATTCTGCCACGATATTTTAGTTCCGTGAGTGCGAGCCGGCTGAGATCAAAATTAACCGTTAAAAATCAAAAGAGGCTGAGATCTTGCTCTCATCGTTGACCAAATCCGACCCTTGAGCCAGAGGCAAATATTAAAGCTACATGTTTACGATAATATCTCTCCCAAAGCTCTTACACCTGATTTCGGGTCTTTGTGCACCATAATATCGAAGAAAACAGGGTTCATGAATATTGCTTACCGGTAGACGCTCGTGAAGTTTTCGATCTTGTTGTGCACTTGATCCTTGGACTTGTTATGCCCAATCATCGTCTCTGACAATTCGGCGTAAATCCCCCCATTCCTTTTTTGGCGCCGGAGGTCGCACAACCTATCCTCCCAAAGGCCGATCAAAGCCCAAATCTCGGAAACGGACCACTGGACTCGCGGGCTTTTCTGCGACGGCTCCGTCATCGTTCGACAAAATACAAACTAAATACAAACTATGAAAAAGGAGGAATTAAAACTTACTACTTAGGAGTACAAAAGAACACTGCGAAATGAAAGTTAAGTAATAAAACGAAAGCACAAGCGAAGGAGAAGGAAGAACACAAAAACAAGATCAAGAGGGAAGAGATAAGGAGAGCGGCGAGCACAGTGGCCAGTCGAGTTACGACGAACAGGAAGGAGCAGAGGACATGATTGCTGTTGTCGCCCTAAAGTCTTTGAAAGTAAGCAGACAGCTTCGTAAATTGTTTTAAAATTTATTCTAACTGATGAATTCCTAAGTAAGACTATCTATTTTTTTATTATTTTCGTCGTCATCCGTGATCGCTGTCGACGAGAGTAGGCAGTTCGGGAGTTAACGGAGTTGTTGTAACTCCGTTGAACGTAAATGTCATTTAGCCCGAATGACATTTTACTTGCGCGTCTGACACCGCCTAAATGACATTTGAGTAAAGGACCTTTGCCCCAAAGGCCTTCAGGATCCCCGTCTGACAGGGGTATTAGAGGCCCAAGACATGGCGGCATTCCAATGGAGCTTCACAGACAAACCGACACTGGGTGCAATTTGTTCTCTTGACTTTTCTGCCGGCAGCCAAGAAACACTATAATCGGTAGACTACTGTTTCTGGGCTGCCGACACAAAATAGACCGCATCTGAGCAAAGACATAAGTGGAAACCTTTCGTTTCCATACTCCTTAAACGGAACACTCGCTTCCAGCACGTGCTTACGCAAAAGCAGGCAGCTATGACCACCGGCGAGATACACCCCTGGCGGCCATGGTCGAGTCCGTTGCTGCTGAGCTCGAACTTACAATGAGCTTCCTCAACGCATCCACTGAGATTGAATAGTTATCAGATAAGCTGACGCACGTTTCGAGCGTGCGCTGCCAACACCGCGTTCATACATGTCGCCCAGTGCTTACCACGTAAATAAGCCTCGTACTTAATAACGCGCGTGACTCGCAACAACATCAACATTAAACAATAACTAATTTTACGAAGAAGAGAGAGCAGACGCTCCAGCCACTCGCCGGAACCGAACATACGCCGCGCCTTGCAAATAACTATGCTAGCGTCAGACGTATATTGAAACGCGCTCAGCGAGTCTGCATAAAATAAAAATAAGAATAATAATAAAAAAGCGTCGGGTGCATTCGCATTGTGCGGCCGCGCCGCAGGAGCGAGGGGGACGACCGCCGAATTAATAATCTCTTCCCCCGTTTTCAAAAGACTGGTCTCCGTTTTGGCGCGTTTTATCTCTTTCCATGGCCAAGGGAAATTCGGCCGAGAGCCTGCAGCGATCGCGCAGACATATATCGCGCGCGGTGTGTGCTCGCTGCCAACCCAGACACCGCGTTAGACTTTTTTATTGTGTCTCGTCGGCCGCCCACACGCAGCAGTGCGCCAAACGTGCCGCTGTAGTTAGTTCGAGCCATTACGTTAATTAGGTGGGTTAGGAGTGTTCTTCGGTTTCTTTTTTATTCTCTTTTCTCTCCTCCGCTCGATTCTGTATAGGCTGGTGGATTAGCTTAGGAGAAAACCCGAAAGTGATGGATTCTCGGGGAGTGCAAGAGGTAAGCGTTTCTGGCACCCACTGTATTGGGCGAGAGACGGGTAAAGGAAACGTGATGTCGAACTTTCTCGAAGCTGTTCGCATCTTTAAATGCTAAGTGTGTAGCAGCTAACACCGGCCGTGCATTTCAAATACCCAAGTTGCGACACAGTACGTCGCAGAAGCCGGTACGTCACGTTGTCAGATGTCGAAATTAAGCCGCGCACGTTCGCACTGCCGACAGGTCACACAGAAGACAATCTGCAGAGACTGTATGAGGAGTGTTTGCTCCTTGTACGGCGGTCCTACGCATTGGTCGTAAAAAAAAAAAAACTTTTCAAGCCGCAGTTACACTGCTCATGCAAACACACAAAAGACACGGTATTGGCTGCAAACAAACAAAAGACAAACAAACAATAGACATGATGTTGGCTGCACACACGCCTCAAGCTTGTTCGAAGCATGTTGGCTTCACACATATGTGTCCTTCCAATACGCAAACACGGCTAAAGACAGTTTATATTACCGCGCCAGGGCCGAGCAAGCAGCGCCCGGGTAACAGTATTCTGGAAGATTCGCGTTTATTCTTACTCGGGGTGGAACTTTTTATCATTTTGCCCTAGTTTCTTGTTCTCGAAAGTACCTGTTCATTCTCACACCGAACTCTCGATGCTCAAAACTTCTCGGCCCGCGACCTTGTTGAGTCAGGCTCGCTCTCGCTTGTTGTTACGCCGCCAAATCGCCGCCCTCTTTTCTGTAGCCTAGACGCTCATTCTTTATTTCGTTTGGCACAAGTTTGCCGATTATACTTTTAGTTTCAGTTTACTGTTCATCATCTCGTCACCTTCATTCGTGATAATATGTGCGTGTGTCAGGACCGCCACATACGAGCAAAAACAAAACATGCCTCAGACGGCGTGGGCAGTCTGTCCTTTTTATGATATTAGAGCAGTGTGAACGCGGCTCTCACCATTCTGCGCATCATCCCTTCAAGCTGGGCACGAAATAATTCTGACGCCGTTAATAAGCGACCATTCCTCATATAGACAGTGCGTAGATTAGATCTCGCAAATACCGCAAAACCTTTACTTTACCTATCAAGCGCAAATTGGAAGTGTTCCAGGGGTTCACCCGATTATAATGGCGCCGGTGTGCCAGCATCTGATCCCCACGTAAGCAGACAAGGCTCACGACCCTCGCGTTATGAAGACCGGGTGATCCTCGGACGAGAACCGCGACAAAGACGAATCATTAATTCGATCCTCGAGTGCGGCAAGTCCACGAACCTGACACAACATAGACACGTATAATCTTACCACATCCAACCTTCCATCTCCCATCCTCGCCTGATAAGCTGACTCTAGTCAAGCTATCTAGGTGTTTTGTTTCCTATTACTAAACGTATTTTACTACTGCTACACCGTCATAAGTGCGAGACTTGGCACGATAAATAAACTTTATAATGCCACCCGCGTCGTAAGAGGCCGCGAGCGGGCACAATGCACTGGGGCACACTAAAGCGAAAATATGTGAACTTGCCTTTACGGTTGTTCGTAGATTTGGTCTTTCTAATATTATGAGCAAACGCATGTCTCACTGTCGTCGTGGTGTTCCAACTTGTTGCTACTGTAGCTTTCGTGAACTGTGTATGAGGGTATAAACTGAGGGAGATGCGGAGATAAGAGAGATCGAGGACGCTAGAGCGTCTAGTTCTGACTGGGCTGGTTACTGGATAAACGTAAAGCTACCTCCCTCTGTCTCTACTCACTCTTCGAACGCGTTCGAATGCCGAAAACCGGCGTCTGCCGTTTGGCGTTCACGCTGGAGCGCGTTCGAACAGCCTGGTAGAGACATAACCTTTTACATACTGACAAAGCCTGGCAGATCGCCATGAAAAGCGGCCGCCGAAGTGGAAAAGGTAGAACGGCAGACAACGGATGGGAGGAGAGCCACGTGACTGGCACCCCGCTGTGGTGAGACGCCGAAACACACTTCTTCCGAACGAACAAGCGTGCTTCGCGTCCTCGCCGCCGCAAAAGCTCTGCGCTGACGTCCAGGTTTCCCGAGAAATGGCTCTCTGATGCTCTGTGCTACCAGATCCTCGCGCTCCGAATTTGCGTCCGGGCACTCTATGGCTCCGTCGTCGAACTGCCAGGCTTTGTGAATGTAGAGGGAGGCTATGGTAGAGACAGAGGCAGGTAGCTTTGCGTCGACCCACTAATCAGTTCAGAAAGTACCTGGTGCTCTAGCGTCCCCGCGCCCTCTTGTCTGCTCCTCTCCCTCAGCGTCTACTTGCGTAGTAACAGCGGAAGGGCGTGCCTTTGGAGCGCCCGGCCCTCCATCAGCACGAGCTCCGTGCCTTCTGTCGTGTTCTGGCGGCGCGGACGTGTTCGAGGTGCACCAGAAGCCGAAGAAACGTCGTCGAAGGTCGGAATGCGCCGGCGGCGGAGGCTCAAGAACTCAAGTTCCTCTTTGTCGTTCTCACGTTGTCGGGACGCTGTAGCTGCAGAGAGACGTGCAGCAAAACAGGCGGCGTTTGCCGTATTCACCTTCACTGCTGTGCCATCGCCTGGATCGCTGGCTGGAGACAGCGTGACACGAGTGTGTCGTCGTCGCGAGGCACGAATCGAGGGACCGCGAATAAAGACACGGCAAACCACGTCCTCCTCTACTGACCGTCAGTAAAGAGGCTTCCGGGTAAACACACCGGCCGGAGACGTGTTTCAAACTGAAGGAGAGGAGAAGATGTGAGCGTGCGCGTACGCCAGAAATGCCGAGCTCTGGTTGGACTGATTGGTGTGTACACCTTAAGCTATGCGGAGAGCAAGTCGTCTGCTTCTTGCGCAGGAGTTGTGGTGACGTCAGAACGACGCCGAGCTCTGATTGGCCCTGATTGAAGAATAGTGGGTAGACCTCAAAGCAGCCCGCTATCATTCAGTCAAACCAATCACAGCTCGGCGTTCTGACGTCTCCACAAGTCTTGTAAAAGAGGCAGACGAATTTGCGCTCCGCATAACTTCCTTTGTCCCCACTGCACTCGTCGGACGAGTTCGAATGCAAGAGTCAAACACCGGACGCCGGCGTTTCGCGTTCCAGAATCTAAAGCATTAGACGAGTCCAGTGAAAGACAAGGGCAGCTAGCTTTAGCTTTAGGTTTACCCACTAATCAATCCAATCACAGCTCGGCGTTCAGACGTCCTCGCACGTTCTCGTCTCCTCCTCTTTCTAAGTTTCTCGGCGCATGGACGCTTTGCGGCAGCTGTGCATGGTCTCCGCCATAACCGACCTTCGATTTTTGTTTCCTCTTACTACATTTACATCACTTCATCGTGACCGCAGTAGGACGGGTTATTGCCATTTCATTCTTAATGTAAATATCTGCATGTAAACGCTGTTGTTCACCTCGTCAACCAACGACTAGTCAGCCGTGCTTACAACAGTGCCTTTGTATCCCCGCTGAATTGTGAAGTAAGTATAATTTTTACGCATTTGTTCTAGTTTTCCTGGCACCCAAATCTGCCCATGAGCATTTAACCGTCTGCTGTGAAATTTATCGTTCCGGTCTCTTAAGTAATACTCCAGAAAAGAATAAGTAAAGAGGCCTAAAATATTTTAAAAAAGTATAAAAGTACCCCCTCCCCCCTTTCCTTTCCAAAGAAACGTAACACATAAAATGAATGCATGAGAGCAACGCCGAAACCAACCGCGACGGCTATATGATCATCATTTTGAACCAGCAACATGATCAAATTCAGAAACAGTAGAAAGAAAAAATAGAAAGAAAAACAAAGAATAAGATTGTTTGGAAGCGAGCAAGAAATATATCCTATAAACTAATAACGTAAAAAGTTCTCTCGCACACGAGCTTCGTGTGTACAGAAATGAGGCTGGGCTAATGTACGAAACAGGCTGTTGCTTGCTGGCGTGCTCAGGATGGGCACAGCTACCGACACTCGCGCACACGTGTACGCACGCGCACATACAAAGTTACACGCACAGATTCCGATGAAGCAATCAACCAACAAAATTATCACGCATAGATAAGAGGGAGGGAAGGAAAGGGGGGGGGGGGGGGGGGGCGTCTGCCTCTAAGCGGGCAAATAAACCGGGGCTATACACGAGATTTTCTGGCACGCGTCTACGCGCAATTGCCTCTATATGGTTAAAAAAGAAAATAAAGAAAAAAAAACTTGAGTCTAAATTGCGAGAACAACAAAATGGCGAAGATCAAACTAAAAGAAGCAAGGAACCTACAAGAAAAATAAAGGCTGATGTAGAAAAGAACGGGTGCAGAAGCCGTCGTCTCGTAATTAATGAGAATCCGCGAAAGCGTAGCCATCGTCTGCTACCGCCATCTTTTTCTTTTTTTCGGGTGGTTGTGCAATTTTTTTTTTCTTTCTGCGTCCGCTTTATTTGAGTTCGTGAACGATCTCAACGCCCTTGGGTTTAACCATAACGCTAACGACGAAGCCGGGGAGCTAATGTATCGTATCTTTCGCCTTGCTATGCATTTTGTTGTTACGTGTTTTTTGTTTCTCCCAAACTCGTTCATGTCTTGCTCCTGTACAACTGCTATCTAGCTCAATTTTTGTTTTATTTCTCTACTGCTCGTTATTTTTTGTCTCTCATTTAGTTCTAAGCGCTTCGGTTTTGCACCACAGTATCGGTTATCTTGCGCAACTACGCATCACGACAGCCTTGCACCGTGGTATCGGTTATCTTGGTGCAACTAGGCAGCACCACAGTCTTGTATCGTGCATGGTGTCGGTAATCCTAGCGAACCTTCACACGATGACAGTCTCCCACCCGGAGGCACGATAAATAGCTCCATGCCCATGCACCAAAACATCCCAGATGGCGATATCACGATGAAATAAGTATAGAAAATAAAAGCAACAGCAATAAGAAAGGATCCGAAATGGCCATTCGTGTTTTTCGGGACTGCGAATTTCGCAGCGGGCGCCCCCCGGATTCCCACGGACAGACCGAATCCCCCTGGGCCACGTTCCGTTTTCCGGCCTCTCCTCCGTCACGCGGATTCTCGTTCCCGAACGAGAATCGGCGAGGTCTCCCACACAACTCAGTCAACCTGCCCCAACCCCGTCACCGACTACGACCCAAGCCCCCCGAGGGAGGGTACCCCCCCCTCATCGGAAATTGTTTAGGCCGAAGGAACGGTCCGCACATTCCCGCCTCGCGAACGTGCACGCGCGCGCACGCGCACGTGCACCAACACACGCACACGCACCTCACTCGTTTAGGGGCGATCCCCGAGTGCATCATTACACCCTCACTCGAGTGTAACCTTGGACAATGGCTCTCACTCCTCCCCCCGTTGTAGTCCCTCCCAAAAACACCCCACCACCCCTTGGTTTCTCCCCTCCACCACTCTGTCGTAACGCACCCTTCTCGCGCGGTCGTTAATAATCAGCAAGTCACAAACCTAACGTAAACGTGGCTACGAAGTCAGAAGGAGAGGAATCTGTGTTAGACTTGTATTCAGCGTTGGTTATATGGCATACGTGGAACATAGTAATATAGGCATGTTTTTCCTGAACGAACACAAAATGAGAATTACACCCGCGATCGCGCTGCTACTATATCATACAAAAGACAGTCTAAAGCTGCTGTCTGGGGCGTGTTTCTTCCTTGTACGACGGTCACATTGGTCATACAAACAGTGTCTGCAAACAAGCTCGAAGCATAGACATGCACTGTAACAGGATAGCTTTCTGGGCTGGTTGGTTGAACGACATATTGAGAAACAGCGGAAAAAGGACGGAACACAAAGTAGAAGGGCACAGGACATACGCTGACTAACAACCAAAGGTTTACTATACTCTAACAATAAAAAAAATTCCGACAGCGGCACGAGAAAACGATAAGATCATGTGCTCCGTACACCCCAAGTTCGCACCGCGTGCACACCGCGTTCAGAAAACAATTTAGACCTTTACAGATCGCGTGTGACGGTATACTAAGGACGGTCACAATTGAGAAATTGCGATTCCCTGTTGGTCAGGTGCACTGACGCGACACTAATGCAGTGATATGGTCCACACCTTTGTGTTGCCCAACGATTGTGGGTGTTGCCCTGCGTTGGACAACACAAAGGTGGTGGGACGCATGAGGGGCAAGTTGGAGAGAGAGATCATGGAAGCGGCGCGTATACTTGCCTGTGGACCAGATCACTGCATTAGTGTCGCGTCAGTGCATCTGACCAACAGGGAATTGCAATTTCTCAATTGTGACAGTCCTTAGTATACTGTCACATGCGATCTATAAAGGTCTAATGTGTTTTCTGAACGCGGTGTGCACGTGGTGCGAACGTGGGGTGTACGCAGCGCATGATCTTACCATTTTTTTTTCGTGCCGCTGTCGGAATTTTTTAAGGGAGTGTCTACATTCACGCACGGGGATGTAGCCACGTCGGGAGAAGATGAGGCTCCGTCCACGCAATACGTCACTTCCGGCGCACTACGATCAACTTCCGGTCTAGCCTCCCATTGTTTTTCCATCTGCTCGGCGGCCATTGCACCTTCCGTTCCTGCCGTGCGCGGACTACTGTCTACTGTGCCTGCCTGGTTTTCCGCAAGCGGGTTTGACTTTCTCTGAAGCTTTTTTTTTTCCTGTTTTCTCGGACAAGGAGTTTGGCTGTTTGAGTATCAGCACGGTCGCGCTTCTGATCTGCCTCAAGTTTTGGTTGCCGGGGATTCGACGGTGAGATACTTGTCCTAGTATTTCCCATAGAATAACCGGGTGGCTGTCATAGTGCAGGCGTTTAGTGGCATTAGGATCGAGGCTTTGTTTTCTAAGGTGTCCGACGCCCTGCTCGATTTTGGCACAAACAACACCAGCGTTTGCGCCAGCGCGTACGTTGACAAGTATCGTCGGCTGGCCGCTCAGATCTTGGAACGCAGTCCGACGATGCAGATCGCCTTTTCTTCCGTCCTTCCGACGCGGGAGAACAGGTTCTTTTCGATGGAGTGTCAGCGTAGTCAAGAGTGCCGAGATCCAGGCGTTGAATGATCTTCACAGAGACATGAACTGGCTCCTGCAGGAGTTCTGCCGCAGGAAGGGCTTCGCGTTCATCGCTGATCTCGTGGACGAGTGGCATCTGTGCATCGGCTACTGTTTTATTTCTCATGAAAAAACTGTTTCTGGAATCTTTTACCCAGTTTTCTCGATTGCATTCTCTCAGTATGTTTGTTACTAATGGGACTAATGGATGCTTTCCCTTTTCTCACCATCTTTGTGTGATTGCGAGCGTGCGCGCAAGTCAAGAACGCATGGAGCGGTGAGCACGTACTTATACACATAAGCTCACATGAAAACACTTCGAACCAAGCCAACCACACACACGACGAAGCTTCTCCGCCTCGCCTCAGCAGCGATGCACACATGGGCGAAGGCCCCAGAGGCCGCACTCGCACCGCCCGCACGCACGGATGGCACCGTTGGATGGCACGCACGCCGCCCTCCTGGACAACATAACTATAAAGATATATATTGGTACTATTTTTATGATGCACGATATTTGCTACTATTCTTAGAAAACAGTAAACAATTGATGAATTGTCTAAAACTTTCTAAGGTGACGTGACATATTAACTTTTAAAACAACAATGAAATGTAACCTCTTTATTTTTATATCCTATATTTACTTATAAGAAAACATAATATGCAAGTAAAAACAAATTATCTCTTTATATCATAAGTCACGTGACTTTCTGCGTGGATGGAACCTTATCTCCTCCCGACTTGACTGCGTCCCCGCGCGTGGATGTAGCCTCGCCCATTTTTTTATTATTTATTTTGGTCACGCGTTTCGCAACGTCCTTCTACAGTCCTTCTAGTGCCGCTGTGGGAGTTTTTTTTCTCCTTGTCTTCTCACATTTTTTTTCAAAGCTTCTTTCTTTATTAGCGTTTATTTCTTTCGAAAGAGAAAGAAGAGCATGTGCTTGCGCGTGCCACTGCGGGCGCGTGGAAGTTCTAGTAAGCCTTTGGTTCTTAGTGTATGTTCTGTGCTCTTCTGCTTTGTGTCCCGTCCTTTTTGCGCTGTTTCTCATTATGTCATAGAGATGGATTTATTTTTATTAATTTTTTTTGCGAAGAAGCCCGTATTGCCATGAGGCATTTTAGCGGCGCGTGGGTTTACAAGCATTCATAAAAAAAAAACATCAGTGATATATATATATATACTAGAGCACTGCACGGGCCCGGGCCAGCCCGAAAACCCGAGCCCGGCCCGGTCCGCGGGCCGGGCTCGGGCCGGGTAGCACGGATTTTCTCGGCCCGGGCCGGGCTCGGGCTTGAACAAAATATTTTCCGGGCCGTGGCTGAGCAGTCGTGTGCCACAAATTTTAAATTCTTGATAACAAAAAAGGTGCTCATTTATCTTCTCCGTTCAATGAAAACAAAAAGCGAAATGCAAAATTACTAAACTGCTGTTAAAAAAAAAAGAAAAAAAAAAAAAGACGTTTTGCATTTGGAAAGCTTTCACGTGGATGAAAGGAAACGTATAGATTCCTCCACCATCGTGGGACAGTACGGTCAAGAAACCGAGGGCACTCCAGTCGCAGGGTACAACATGAGTGCATTTTTCCTCTGCGTTTCAAACTGAACACAAGAAAAACAACGTGAGCTTGATTTTGCTCTTTTGCAGGGAGCCCTACTATGCCACCAAAGATAAGCTAACTAGATATTTTTATGCTTCTACAAATTTTTGAATATGCACTAGCGTGATTCTGATTATTTCTTCACAAAAACATGTCGAGAGGAAAGTTCTCTGAAACGAATCGAACAACGAAAAGCCCGATATCTCTTCAAGAAATGCATAAATAAAGAATACCTGCACTTTATTTTATTAAAATCACTTATACACTGCATATTTCGCCAATATTCTCGAAAATGCACCAAGTCGGAATATTTATTGTGTCAAAAAATCTCGATCCAGGTCCAAAAGAAATTTAAATCAAATATGCTCGCTTTATGCTTAGACAGTCTTTAGGTTAAAGCCTGCAAACTTTTTTTGGGCTCATGAATATAAACTGTCGGGCTCGGGCCGGACTCGAACTTCTGTCTAAAAATTCTGCCGGGCCCGGGCCGGGCCCGGGCTTTGTCTCTTCCGGGCCGGGTTGGGCCGGGCCTAGAAATTAAATATTCTGTCGGGCTCGGGCCGGGCCCGGACCGTGCCTCTGCCGGGCCGGGTCGGGCCGGGCCTAGAAAATCCGGCCCGTGCAGGGCTCTAATATATACCACTCGTTACCACATGATATATATATTGATATTGATATCATGTGGTAACGAGTGGTAACCAAAGTTGCCACTCGTGGAGCAGGCGCAAAGCTGGCAGTGGCGAAACGCGGATCATCGCGTTCCGCCAGTGCCAGCTCCGCGCCTGCTTCGCGAGTGGTAACTTTGATGCGCCCACGAGTTTCCCGTGCTTCAGGTCGTTCTAAAAACGGTTGATATGATGGTTTTCGATGACGCTATCTAAGTTTCCGATTGAAACCATATGTCTATTTGCACAAATTAAAAAGTGAATTCACGACTTTTAATTTATTGGCCAACTTATCGCAAACTTTAGCCACCCACATAACGTCCCCAGGCCGTTTAACTCACCTGCACAAGCCGCATAAGTGTAACTTTCACGGCTTTTTCTAAACAAATCTGTTAATCTTTAAAAAACAAACAGCCTTGTATATATTTATAAAACTGAAAAGAAAGAAGAACCCTTGGTGACGACAGCAACAACGGACGGTTTATTCTCCGACGTTTCGGCCGAAGTCCGGCCTTCGTCAGGAAAAACTTTTACAGATTAACGTGGGCGGTATTTTTACAATGCTACGGTCGAGCTCAAGTTTCAACAACGGCGGGATGACGGTTGGAGTTTTCTTAGAAGCCTAGGGACTTACGCTTCTAAGAAAGTGAACTTGAAGCCTGTCGAAAGTTTCGTCCAGTAAAATTAGGCACGGGTATTCTCTTCAGTGCTATCAGTTCAACCGTACTCTTTTAAGTAACTGCATAGCAACACACATAAGTACTTTACATTTGAGCTAACTTTAATTATTTTATTATGATTATGAAATAAGTACGCATTATGGGATTCTTTTTCTTAGAAAATCGCTTGTAAATGCACTTTTTAAACGTTTGAAACCATCTTCCATTTGTAACAGTAAGAAAGCACAAAACAAACAGAAGGACGAAAACAGACATGTACAAGCTTGTACATGTCTGTTTTCGTCCCTCTGTTTGTTTTGTGCTTTCTTACTGTTACATCTGTCCTAACACGCTCGTCAAAGTCTTCATCTTCCATTTGTCGCATCAATCAGAAATATTGTCGATATCACTTCGTAGAATATCAATATCGTTGAAATCACTAATCATTTTTTTAAAATAATGCTGTCATCTGCAAACACTCTTGTGTTTTGTTTAGTACCTGTTATTATAAAATTTGTATAGACCGGAAGTGCCATGTACATAATCAAATTTTCCCACTTCAGTACAACGCACTGCATTCGTCCGCTTCAATAATGCCTCAACCAAGCCACTAAGTTGCTATCAAGTGATAATAAATTAAGGTCATAAAATAACAAATATTGATTTAAAGAAAGAGAGCTTTCTTGAAGTCACAAACAGTCCACATCATTAAGAATGTCACTGGCTCCAGCAAGAAAATGAAAAACATCGACAAGAACACTACTACAAGATGCTCCAGAAGGAAATTCGTGCTGATACCGAATAAGAAAGTTTTCTACATTCCGGTGAGCAATAAGGTTACTATAAATCTCATGTTTCATAAGTTTGAAGCTTATGCACGTTAAAAAAAATTGGCTTATAATGTTTCACACAATTTTTAGCTCCCGATTTGTGTATTGAAACCACTTTTGCCATTTTTCATTCCCTTGGATTATTTGATCTTTTAATAATTTCTTAAAAAGTACGATACGCATAAATCGTTTGACATTTCTTCTGAGCAGTTCTTGAATATATACTGAGAAGTGCTATCTGATCCAGTTGATTTATGCACATCGAGTTCTCGGATAAACAAGGTTATTCTATTATACGAAATTTCTTTAGGTGAAATAACATATTTCGTCACCAGTTACGCCTTTGGTAGTGGCAGTAGGTTTAGAAAATAAAGATTCAAAATTTTTCTTTTTTTTATACGTTGTCTTCATATTTTCATTCCAGATAAGTTCGTCATTCATTAAGAAAGGAGGAACAGATGTATCGTCCTTCTTGTTTGATTTTAGAAGTTCTCGAAATTCCTTAGTGTTCATTTTTAGTTTGGCATCCAACTGCTTGTAATACGTTGTTTTGGATCCTTTTATTGGAGTTTTAAAAAGCGTATTCAATTTAACCGAGCTCTCTTTGTTAAACGCTTCCCCTTTATCTCGATTCGTTACTAACAAGTGTATCGGTGTGTAGGCTTCGGTAGTTATTGGGCACTTAAAATAAACAAATGCAATACAAATACATTATCGCAAGTACGCTCTTCGTTTTTGTTTGGTTGTCTGTCTCACTTCTTTTGTCACCCATGGCTTGTTCATATTTCATAAAATTGTATTCTAGAGGAAACATATTTTCCAACTAGGCTAACAACTATATTTCATATAGAGCTCTGAAACTTTAGAGCTCTAAAACTCTGAAACTTTAAGTTTAAACAAATTCCGTAGTTTATGAATGCTCATCTTATCTGGCTGTTCTAAAAAAAAAAAAAAAAAAAAAACGACAAATAACCAGTGAGCTTGCTTTTTATTGTATCACAGTCTCTTTTATCATAATAAGACGCATTTCTTTCCTTAAGCTTCGGTTTGTTTAACTTTGTATGAATGAATGCCGCTGACGCAATCTTGGGATCAAAAATTCCAGTTAACACACTCATTGTCAATCGCTCCCGGTATGTTGCACACCAGATCTAACATGTTTAAGAGCCGTGTTCCCTTCTTGACGTATTATGTTAGTTTGAACATTTCTACAATGAAATTAAGTGAGTTTGAGTTGAGCTAGTTGGTGCATGATACTAGGATAGGGTCAGCTTAAGCTTAAGAAAGGGAAACGCGACAGCACAGATATAATGTCGTAAAGGATAAAATCTAAAAAAAAAAGAAAGCCAAATGAAAAGATAACGAACACTACATAGTTAAATTTCCGCTCGTCCGTCGCTTTTGAGCGCTTTATATCCTCTATATGATGAACTAGTAACTGGTCTAAGTTCATGCATCTTTGCTGCATATTGTCATTTTCGATCTGGTAGGGATATATAAAGAGTGTAGATAAACTCCATCGCGCAGAAAAAGTCGGGGGAAGTGCCGTTCACACGCCACCACCGAAAGGGGGCATTCCAAAACGTTTGGTCACGCAGTCCCAGGAGGAAAGCGGGGCATAATTTTGGCCACCAGCCGCCAGGGGCGCCGTCGTCGCTCGCCGCTTCCTTTCTTCCCCAGCAGGTGTCTCTCCCGCGCGCCGCAGCGCGACGCGAGGGCGCTCGAAGCGCCAGCGCGGGTCACGTGTCCGCGGCGACGTTGACAAATGGGGATGGGATAGAGGGCGCGCCCGATTGGCGATGTTCGGGATGTTCTGGGGGATGTTAGCTTCGTCCCTCGGGATGTTTTTTGCGGGGGGTTCCCTCATTCTAGGTGCTCGGGAAACGCGCGGAACAAGTGCACCGACCGGCGACGTCGAGAGAAGCGCGACCGGTGTCGGTTCCCACGTTGGCGAACGAGTCGTCGCGACATCTGGAATGTTTTGCGACTTCTCGTTTTTGGACGATTAGTTAACGAAGTCTTTTTGCGCTATCGTTGGGAAGATTTCGTCTAATTTGTCATAAGCCGGACGGCTACGAGCGCACAATCTAGGGCATTTTCCCTCGCGGTCATACTATTCACACATCATACTTTAGATCTAGGCTAGGTGGCGCAAGCTACCGCCAGTTACAAAGGGTATAGCCATTAAGCTTCATCCATCCATATAAAAAACACGGTGTCGCTGCAGACAGGATGACAGAAGTATCTGCGCCTCAAGCACGTTCAAATTCTGTTTGTTTCACACATGTGTGTGCTTCGAATATGCTTGCGAACAGTTTTTGTACAGCCGGGGTCACACTGCTTATACATCATACAAAAGACAGTCTGCAAAGAGATTCGAACGTGAGTCATCGCGAGATCCACGCTTCAAGTGCCGCATGGCAACGAATTCAAGCAGGAACTTGGCACGTGGCCTTCGGAACTTATCCTTATTACCGAGTACAATAGGGAAGATCAGATCTTAGGTGCGGAACTTATATCTGAAGCCCAAAGGCTTGTAATGCGCGGCCTGGGTAGGAGTGCTATTGTTTTCTTACCTTACTCCCGAAGTTTACACCGAAATTCGAATGCAGTGAGTGCCGGTGAAAATTGTTGCCTTGCTAATCAAAATAATAATAATAATCTTTATTTGGACTCCTTGAGTCACGGGTGGAGGAACAAGAGGTAAACACAATTTACTTGACGAGGCCCCACCACCCTGTACATTGCTCAGCAGCATACAGCAGTAAACGGATAGCAAACAATCGAGTCAATATCGTGTCCACAAAACATTAATCTTATAAAAAGATCTGTAATAATAAAATCACAGACATATAAATATTATTATACATGATAAGGCATTTCATACACGCAAATAATAAATGGACACTAATAAATTCCTCCTCCCTCCTCCCCCTCCCTCCCCCTCCTCGTTCTACCCCTCCCCCTCCTCCCCGCGCGGTTTATTATGGGACATTTTCCATAATGCACCGCGCGGTTACGCCGACGGCGACGGCGACGCCGACGACGCTCAAGCCGGAAACGGGCGCCTAAGAGCTGCGCTCTAAAACAGAAAAAAACAACAACTGATAATCAGCCCCAAAAATAGACATAAAATGATTAAATAAAGAGTTTCACAACACTGTTCATAAAATAGTAAGAGGTAAAGTGTTATATCTTTCTTAAAGCTGAAAAGGATAGTAAAACGTATTCTTAACTCAATGATGTCGGGGTGATTGTTTAAGAGCTCGGGTATTTTATAAGTTAATGCCCGGGAACCGTAATTTGTCCGTATTTTTGGTTTCATGTAGATTTCGTTTCTGAGATTATATGTAAGGTTCCGTGTTTTCGGTTTCTATTTCATCGAAATTCGGCGTACTTTTTTCGGTGTTTATTTTAAAATTCATTTTTTGTTTTTTTATTTATGCCCACAAAAGTTTATCGGCTTTTTTCGGTGAATATAAAATAAACACCAACGTACACCGGATCAGATGATCCTTGTAGCTTTGATATTTGTGATCACTCAAAGAATAATGGCATAGATACATTGAAAAAGAAATGGATGCTTTATTTGGCAAGTGTGTGCAACTGTAAAAGAAACAAGAAAAAAAACACAGAAGTACAAACAAGTCACATATCAAGCCTATACCCCCCCCCCCCCCCCCCCAAAAAAAAAAAAAAAAAAGAACACGGAGCTTTATCTTTCGTACATCAGGATTACGTGATCTTAATATAGAACACACATATGTACTTTCCCAGGTTCTCCTCATTGATCCGCATTTTTTCTTTCCTGTTAATATGACCTTGAGCTTTGAGAATGCCCTCTGAACGCCAACACTGGGCACTGGCAGGCTGAGGAGGTGAAGCGCTGCTTGAGCTAATATCGTACAATCAACCAATCGTGACCGCCAAAAGAGATACGGTGCGACGTTTTGAAGCACGACACAACATGCAGAGCTTGCATCAAGGCAGTCTTTCTTACAACGAGTTTGAAAACACGCTCGTACATGGCGAAATCATGGGGCATTTTGGACTTCACGTTCCGATTGATGATGCGCAAATTAAACCAAAACGTCCTGATGGCACCCGTGTATCCCATACATTCGGACACGTTTCGATCGACACTGTCGTTCCACTTTTTCGCCACGGCTCTGCGGTACGACTGGAAGGTCAAAGTGACCTTTTCCGGTTAAAACTGAATTTTAGAAAATGAATTCGACGTACCTTTTTTGGTTTTTACATGTTTAAATCGATAATGCCGAACCTAAAAACTGACGTTTTTCGGTTAAACCCGAATTTTCGAATATAGATTTGGGGTCCTTTTATCGGTTTTTATTGGTTTAAACCGGGAACTCCGAACCCTAATTTATATGGCGTTGTCTTCGGGTAGTAGGTCTCACTAAATGCATTTTCATCTTTGTTGTAGTCACTATTGTTGTAGTCTCTGTTTTAGTCTGTGTTGCAGTCGCTTTGCAAGTTTAAGGATAAAGAGGCTTTCAATGTCCAAACGTCGGAACGTTGCAAAATATGGAGCTCTATGATCAGGAAACCCAGCTTCTCAAAACAAGGAACTGCTTTCTTTTGTAGACCAAGTAACCTATTATAATTAGATTTCGTCGTGGTTCCCCAGACCAATAAACAATGATGAAGATGGGATTGTACTAGAGTGTAGTAAAGCTCACGCTTAAGCTAACAAGGAAGGATTTCTTTGAGTTCCTATAAGACGCCAATAGATCGAGATCTTTACTGCTGGAACACCCACACAGAGCGGCCCTAAGAACTAGGGCATTTGGCAGGCCTTGCTAAATTCAGATTTCACAAATGCATACCTAAATATGGGCACTCCGAACGTTTCTCTGTAAACCAAATTCGTGTATTTTTTTTAGAGTTTAGATAGGAGGTGGGGAAAAGCCTAAAAATGGTGTTGAAACGTCGTCATCACGCATTTTGCATGCACACTGGTTTCAAAGCTCCCTCTCGGGTGGCGTCTTGGACGCAAAAACCGCTCAATGCGCCGTAGAAAATAAAGGCTGGTGATGAGCAGCCGGATAATCGCGATAAATATTAATTTGAACAAAATACTATACGAACGTTGACCACCCGAGAGCGAGCTAGAAAACCAGTGTGCGGAAGCCAAAGAAGTCATTAGAAAGCATAGAAAATATACGGCACCGCCGTTTCTGCACTTTGTCTTTCTTAAATCTAAACCCCATCTAAGTTCAATTAGAAAAAAAAAAAGAATCTACATACATAACACTTCGTTCAAAAACGACGTTCGCCTGCAAAACTTTCGGTACGTACATTTGGAATTCGATTTTTGCAAGGCGTACCAAATGTGCTGGCTCTTTGCATCGCACCCTGTGGTTCTGCTGAACAAACCGGCATTGCGTTGAAGCAAAAAAAAAAAAAAAAAAATCGTCGCAGTAAGCAAATTAAACGACTTTACGCGCGCAATACGAAAGACCTTTTCCTAAAGTAACCGATAGAGTGAGAAGGGTGGGTGTTTGTTTTGTACTCCCGGCCTCCAGATGGCGCTCCTTCGCGCCCTAGCTTATTAGACGCCGAAACGTTATAACGAAGGTGGAAAACACTCCCTGAAGAGGCGCGACAACCGAAGGTCCTCCCTGCCGTTCTTTCACCCTATCGGTGACTATAGCGCATTCCACCGGAAAGTGTCACAATAGGCAGACTTCTCGATCACTCGCCGTAAAGCGTTGCGGCACATTTCGCGATTTGTCCTGGCTCCTTTCGCGAGCCCTTCGTTTTTTTTTCCGAGGTCGTGGCGCTTTTTTTGGTTTTTCTTTTCTTTTATGTCCACGTTTCGTACGTCGACTTTTTCTCCCCCAAAAATATTTCTACACTCCCCCCCCCCCCCCCCCCCCCCTTTCTTGATCCGGACAAAAGAGAGCGCTCCTTTTATGTACTAGACACACTTCCCTAATTCGATTATCCCCAAGCGGGTGCGGGCGTCCCTCTCACTCCCCACTTTCTCCTCCTCGCTGCGCAGCGCTGAGACATAAATTTAAAAATGGTACGGCTTCGTGTCTGCGCGTTTTTATGTTAGCTACGCGCAAGGTTTGGATATTATCTTCATAGACGCACTATCACTAATTCTATGCACTCCGCGTGACATTATCATCCTACTCGGTGGCTTTCTTTTATCTACGGGTGAATTACTCTTACGGTCACGAATTAAATATTTGAATGTCCGTTTCGAAGGGAAGGGCTGTTATTTACACGCTTCTAACCGGTAAGTCTTATCAACGAGGCGCGTATTGCGTGCAGCACCGAGGAACAATTACATTAACGCCCCAATGTTGCACTTTTTTTTTCTTTTACACATAAGTGTTTAGAACGACAGCCGTATTGTTGTGTATGGAATCGAACAGATATCGAGTTTTTTTATGCCTCATAGTCATATACCAAATCTTAGTTCTTGTATTTTAATACTGCGAATAATATAACAAGGTCGGTTATCGGTGTATTTCTTGGCTAACATTGTAATGCTGTAATTTCTGTGCATTTCGTGTTTTTCCTTTCGCGTGTATGTCGGCTGTGGGTGCTTGTGAGCAACTAGAGATGAGGTTAAATGATGCTTAATATTTTTGAGCGTGTAGAAATCTACATGCTGAAGAACGTACTCGTCAGATGTTGCCGTTCGGAGCTTGTAGAGCAAGAGCTCGTGATGCTGGTTTTATTCCCACTTCTGCTCGTTTTGATCTAGATGAGCAGCTACGATTCCTACTAAATGATACACATTTGCTCGTACTACACTCAAGTACAATGTTTATTTTGTTTTGCAGCTATAGGAAACCACGTCCGAGTATTGTAGCCTCAGAAAACTCGCGACCATGATCCCCTGCACTTCGAATCTGTATTTTCTGTTACACCTTCTTTTGTTAGTATTTTTTTGTTTATATCACTCTAGCCCCCGAGTTTTCCAGCAGTCGACTGACTGTTCGGCTGGGTATCTAAAACAAAAAAATAAAAAAGAAGGATGTCGAACAACTGGACGATTTCGGCGAAGTCCATATTACAAACTTTTCCTGTATATACTTGTTTGTTAGCAGATCGTGCGTACCTATATACAGTGAGAACACATTCATATATTCGTACTCTGACCGCAATACGCCGGCCAGTTCTTTCGTCGATCCGGACGTGATGGCTGTGCAAACAAATTCTAGCCGAGGCGAACGTGAGACGAACGCTGGTGTTCGCGAGGCATAGAGAGAGTGCCAGGCAAGATATACGAGCGACAGAATGACGAAGTTTCGTGTTTTCTTTTTTACACGCCCATAAAGAAACACAGATAGTGTTAAAATTGACCGAGCACTCGTATTTTTAACGGAATTTCTTTTATCCATTGAAACACCACGTGAAAACTACGACTTCTTCATATTATACTCTGTTTTACATTAAGCCCGACAGCAGCCGAAGATGCGATGCAACGGAAGACACAAAATGCATCGTGACGCGGTCCTTGTCTTTGTAGATTTGCTATTACCGTCTTAACTTAAGCTAAACAGACTGGTGTGTTTAGAATTTTTTTCTTGGTCCAATATTTCGGTTACTACTTCAGCGATATTTGTAGGGCAACAAACATCGCTGAAGTAGTAATCCGTATATTGGGCCAAGATGTTTTTTTTTAAAAGATATTTTATTAACAATTTTGGTCCTCACCATGATTTTTAAGTTGAAAGTCTTTGCTGACAACGATACAAAAATCTGACATCTGGGGAAGGCAGGGGTTCGCTTTTTGGACCGTAGAATTTGTTTCCAGCTGATTAAGAGCTGGTTCGGGGCGTTAAATGAATGCTTTTGGGAGCTCGCTTCACCGCCCGCGCGGAAAAAATGCTCCCCTTATAGACTACCCGCTCGACTCGCGAGCCTGCTTTCCCTTGACGTGACGGCAATGAAAAGCGCGGGTATATATGAATGTATGTTTTGACATCATTTTCACTCCCCGATTTCGCAATAACTATTCTGGATTTCGCGATACTAAATAGCGTACCAGAAAGGGTAAAGGCCGGCGAACTCAAAAATATAGTTATTTGGGGTAGCTAAAAAAGCGCCAGACTACCCATTTAAAGGGAAGCTGAGGAGTTTTTTTTAAAGAAAACGAGTGAAAGGTTAATTTTAGCGTATGTTTACTTGTGAATATCAGTACCACGAGCATTTGTCCCGAAAGTGTCGATAGACGCGAGAAAAACCGAAAGCCCACCCGCTGGGTGTGACGTTACACCCAGAGGTTTCAACTGCCTCGCTTTTGCCGCTTGTGAGGAAACATATGCAGCGTTTTTGATTGCTTGGGCAATTGAGGCTTGCGAAAGCCGTGAAAATGTTAAGATCCCATTATACTACGTCACGATTCTCTCCTTCTATCAAACGCGCCGGCAAGGAGGCACTTTAACGCTATTTTCGAAGTGCTGCTGTGGCTTCCGGCGTATGACTCTGAAATATAATTTTGATACTCGTAATCCTGGAGTCCAAATATAAGACAATTGAAGTGTTGTCTTATCTCAAATACAAAAGAAGTTCAGTTTTTCTTTAAGGCCCCCATGGGGACCGAAAGGTGCGTTTTGTGTTGCGTTTGCTCTCTTTTGATATTATTACCGCTCTACAGACCTTACTTTCTTGCTTTAGTACCATGCCGTTGCTTTCTGCAATTTTGTGTTTGCGCTTTGGTTAGGGCACCACCGGGCGCTAATCAGTAGTGACCATTTTTAAGTTATTTTTGTTTCTTCTCTTCACTCCTCTCTTGGTGGACAACCTTATGTGACTGTGCAGTCAAAGGTACGGGGGCATGTGAATGGGCGCCGACTAAAGCTGCGATCGCGAACTCCCGTTTTCGTCAAAAAGCACGCAGAAATTTGTGCGGACGGCAGTGGAGGACACATAGTGGGGAGACAGTGAACTGAACGAAGCAGGTCCTTTCGAGATTTCTGCTTGTGCCTCGTGGCTTCCGTGATTGCATGTTGTCCGCGGTTGGCGTGGTGAAACAGTTGTCTCCTGGTGACTTTGTTGATACTGTCGTATCAGCGTGACCCCCAGGTCGCCCTGAGCGCAACTTACGCTGCCGCGTGAACCAGACATTGCCCGTTGATCAACGTTCGTTAGCGCCGCAGTCCTTCCATCGCTTCCCCAGAAAAAGTCTAGTTTATGGAATGTCGTCTACGCCAACACATCGCCGCTGGTCTGACACGTAGTGAATAAAAACAGGGGCAAACCATTTCGAGTTTAATGCTTGCTCGCTGAAACCCGAGAGCTGTTCGTTTAGCTGGCACATGGCACGCCACACGACCTTTCTAAGACAGCCATATTTGCCCGATAGTGGTGACCCCTATGCGGAACGCAATTTCGTCTGCTACTTTTTGCAGTGGTTGTGGTGACGTCAGAAAGACGTCAAGCTCTGATTGGCTCTGATTGAAGGATAGTGGGTAGACCTCAGAGTATGCTGCCTTGAAGTCTACCCACTATCCTTCAATTAGAGCCAATCAGAACTCGGTGTTCTGACTAGAGCACTGCACGGGCCGGAATTTCTAGGCCCGGCCCGACCCGGCCCGGTAGAGACACGGCCCGGGCCCGGCCCGAGCCCGACAAAATTTTTAATTTCTAGGCCCGGCCCGACCCGGCCCGGAAGAGACACGGCCCGGGCCCGGCCCGAGCCCGACAGAAATTTTTAATTTCTAGGCCCCGCCCGACCCGGCCCGATGGCTGTAACCCGAAACAACCTATTCCCGTTTGAACCCGTCCCGTTTCGACCCGTTCCCGAAACGAGCTCCCCATTTGAACCCGTCCTGTTTCGAACCATACTTTAAACGCCCTTTCCATATGAACCCGTCCCGTTTCAACCAGTTCCCTAAACGCCCTTCTCGATTGAATTTGTCCTGTTTCGACCCATTCCCTAAACGCCCTTCTTATTTGAACCAGTTTCCGAAACACCCTTTGCGTTTGAACGCGTCCCGTTTCAACCTACTGTTATAAGGCCCTGCACATCGCAACCTCTTCGCAAAACGTCTCCATCGTTCTAAGCCTGGTCTGCGCACCTTTTCTGTTTAAGAATATGCTCTGAAGTAGCTTTACATGTCAACGCGTTCTTAAAATATACAACCCTTTCAGGCAAGCTTTAGTTTAATATATTCCTACTTAACCCCTTAAAACGTTTTTTTCAAGATAGTTCCCAAAACGTGCAAGTGTGGAACGGACTATGTACACTGCGCGACACTGATACCGCGAACACGACGTTTGCTCTTTTTTCGAATTTTACTTCGAAATGGTGTTAGTAGGCACCAAAGTATACCGCTTAGGTCTGTGGCCCAGATGAGCACTTCTAAAGACACAAATAGTTTTGAAAACAGCGTTTTGATTCTATGAGATAAACATAAAAAGACGACGATTGCTTGTTCGCGCTAATATAGTGTCGCGCTCTGTGCAATAAGGGAGTCTTAAAATAACGTACTCAAGCACTTTGGGCAAGCTAAAATTATCATCGACATAGGTTTTACATCGCAACGCTATTTTTACGGTACCCAAAGCGCTTGCGTACGTTTTTCTAAATCTTCCTAATAGTGAACTAGATATTTTTGAGAGCGATGAATCAGACAGGTTGACAAGCATATAACTGGGACTTTATTTTGTTTACAATTTATAACACTGAACTCTCGCTCACACGGAAAAAGCTTGAAGGCTTTCTAGCTTCAAGACGTCTTTTAGTTATTATTTTTAACGACGCTATAGTGAATTTGCACTTCGCTTTTTTTGTATTCAATGAACCTAAAAGATTAATGAGCAAACTTCTTGCTATCAACAACAATTTATGATTTACGGCACAAGATTGCCCAGGCACGGCCCGGGCCGGCCCGGGCCGGCGCGGCCCGAGAACTTTTTTTTTCCAGCCCGAGCCCGGCCCGGGCCCGAGAAAATACTTGTTACCCGGCCCGAGCCCGGCCCGCGGGCCGGGCCGGGCTCGGGCTTTCGGGCTGGCCCGGGCCCGTGCAGTGCTCTAGTTCTGACGTCACCACAACCACTGCAAAAAGAAGCAGACGAACTTGCTTTTGGTTCCTTTTGCTACAGGGTTCGCAGACTTTTTAAAGGGGCTGTGCAACGATATCGGGTAGGAACGCTTATCACTTTACACGATTTTACTAGCACTAGTGGGACCCAAGAATACTCTAACACAACGCCACTGACCAAGAAGCGTCTTCGTCGAGGCGGAATTCCAAGGAAAAAAGCAGACCTTTATTTATTTTTTATTATTTGTTTTTGTCTCGCCTTCGCAAAATTTGATGACGTAACTGTGGGGACAATACCGACAATACGATCCCAAGGAGCACGTCATCAAGCTTCCCGATCCCCGCTGTGACGATATTGGACACGAAGAATGCAATAGCATTCGATTTTGGCTCGTGATAATAAATGCCTCGACATGCATTGTTTGTGTGACTCGTGGCCAGTCGCTTGGATGACGAGTATAGCCCAAGCCTTAACAATGCGTGGAACTCAGCGCACGCCCTCACGCTCAGTGCCGAACCCAACGCGTGGCTATGTTAAAAACATTGGCGGCATATAATCGGCCCCAGATCACGTGACCACGTTTTCTGGCTGCGAGTTAAGGGGGTAAACTGCGTTCGTATTTCTCGATTTTTTTCCTGGGACTGCCATTGCGTAGAGAGAGAGAAAAAAAAGTGCTTTTCATAGGTGATAAATGTCGAAGATTAATTGTAAATTGTATTAACTTAAAGTAGAAAAATCGTTGCCTCGCCCCTTTAAAAGCCCACTATTGTCAGTGACTTCTTAAGAAATTCAAGACATGGCGGGTTTAAAGCATCTTGTCACCGATCTAACGCATACTTGTTTGCGGAATTAGCTCGTAGTTCCGCCGAATAACGTACACAAAGCAAGAAGCGTGCATCTCAATGTGTCAAAAACTATAGTTACAGATTGCGTTCTTAAGGATCCTGCGCATTAGTGGCATCGAGGATTTTAGAAAGGCAAAATTCGCTAAATATTTTTTTTATCGAAGCTTTTTCCAAGGCCCTTGTCCTTTATTCTCATTCTACTAGTCCTTGTTCGTGTGTGCATTTAATTAATTAAATACTTTAAACAGGAGCGGAAGGTCGCACGCAAACCTGCTTGCAGCATTATTCATAACAAGGCCGAAGAAGAAGGAATCACGAAGCAAGAAACGTGAAGATATTAGGCCACGACCTCGGTTTCTTCAGCTGTCTGTCATCAGGGACGGCTCTAGGAATGGGAACCAGGGTGCCATCAAAAGGGCGGAAAGGGAAAGGGGGGGGGGGGCAGGATAAAAAAACCTGGGGAGGGGGGGGGGGGGGGGGGAGGCACCACGGCCGGAGTTTGCGCAGAGCGCTTGATGGTGTAGGGCCGGCTTTTCTGCCAGTGACTAAGCAAGCTTACTTTCTGCGTTTGAATGATGAAACGTATGTTCCTGTCTTCCTAATTAAAAATTAAAAAAAAGAACAAATGGCAAAAGAGCGTTTTTATACCAATTGTCGCATATAAAAAAAAACTTTTTTTTTATTTTTTCGCTGCGCTAAGTAGTTACAAGATTTGCTTGTCGAAAGAAGAAGCGATCTTTTTGTAGTAAAAAGCATGAACGTCCCGATAAAATATCATAAAGCTAATCTAATATTACACATCCATATATATTCGTTCAACGCATAAAGGGGGCATTAGTGATGTCCGCGAGGTGCCGGACTCCTTTTTTTTTTTCACTGCGTTTCTTGGGGTGAATACAACTATAAAACTGAAAAAGAATCGAATTTATAAAATAGCTGCCGTATTCCAGGGGGCGCGTTCGGCCTCCCCTGAGCGCTTTAGAGCGATAAGGGCAGAGCACGCTTTACAGGGAGTTACTAGTTTTTTGCGTCTTTCCCTAGAAAAATTACGTTTGGAAACAAGGTTCGACGGATCTTTAAAAAGAGCGCTGAGAGTTATTCTTTATCCGCCATGGAACAAGTGTGTCGAAGGTTCGCCCTCACGTCTGACAAACGCCGCGAGATTGAGCAGCACGTCTAGGGTAGTAGGAGTCGTACGAGAGCCACTCGAGAAGTCGTTCTTATTTGCGAACATCCCAAGGCCGACAGCACCTCTACCGGTAAATGGTAGCGGCCAGAGGCTCCGGAAGTCTTTCTTTGGAGGGGGGGCTCGACATCTCCAAAATCCTTAAGGTTAGGTCGGTTTCAGGTTGACATTAATTGCCATATTGGAATGAAAACATATTAATGCAGCGTGTTCGCATATTCACGCACATATCCATGGAAAACAAAGTAAAACGATGGTTCAGTAAAATAACAGTAAGAAGCTTGCACTGACAACTCATAAAATGACTGGATAACCACTGATATCAGCCGCACCATGTGTTCTTTAATTTTTCTTTCCTAGACCAACTTTTACATATCAACTGCAGCTGTGCCTATGCCAAATTGGCTATGTCTAAAAATGAAAACGTTCCTTCATTTAGGGATTCTCGGGGAAGCATGGTGTATTAACGCAGACGTAGACAAACAAGTGTTAAAGGGACACTGACACCCCCCAAAATTTTTTTTTTAATTTTTTGCCAGGCGCTTCATTATGGTGTCAGAGTACTACCCAATTAATATTTTGCAACAGAGTAGCGTATTTTTTTAATAAAGCCAAAAGACGCAACTGCGCGAAACCGAAACCGAAACCCGACGGAGGTCGGAGAAGTGGAGAGAAGAGAGCGAGTGGCGGAAGTCACGTGGCTACACCCGACCGTGTTTTTTTGCTTTTTTTTTTTTGTCTCCTTCCCGGTAGCAGACGACATGCGGCGTACGGGAACTGTTCGCCGTGGGATTCTTTTGCAGTTATGTATGTTCCGCTCGTTGTTCTGTACTCCAAGATGAGTTGTATTGTACATTGAGGAGTTGGAGATGAGTAGTGAGTGCCCGTGGTGAATTTTGATCGGCTTCGAAAAGAATACACCCAAGATGTTGCGTGAAGAGCTGGCTCACATGTCCTGCGTCCGAAACAGAAGTGGCATTGTGCGACAGTTTCCGAAAGATCAACGGGATCGCGACCAATGGCTGGCTGCAATTCCTGTAGACCATTTACGGGCACCTCGGAAAGCGGACGCTACCTGATTTATATGCTCCTTGCATTTTGTGGAAAGTGATTACATTGAGTTCGCAGGTGTCAAAAAGGAAATCCCATACCATTTAATTCAGCGACGTGTCGTCCACAACATTTGTTTCTTTTTTTTTTTTTTTTGTTTCTTCAGTGATAATTGTAAAAAAAAGAAAAAAATGTAAACATCGAAAAACATGAAAAAAAAAAAGTGTCACGGGGGATCGAACCCGGTCCTACGGCGTGTGAAGCGGACGTCTTTCCCACTAAGCTACTGGGGCATATCGAAACTCAGGGATCTCTTTCCTTAGTAACAATCAGCCGATAAACTGTAAGTTGGAAAGTTTGCTGCCGATTTTCCTCTAGCAAAAGCACTCCCGGGTCGAAGTCGGGATGCACCACGCATTGGCGACATTCTCACCTTGTAAAGAAATCGTACGCGTGCATATTCAACTCGAAGTAGACACGTCGTGCTTGACGTTTGCGCGAGCGATGTCTTCAGCCACGAGAAGGGAGCGACGGCTCGGCGACGTCTTCGTGCAAATCGGCTTGGTGGCCGGGTCTGTCGTACGGGATGAATACCAATTCTTTTGATCAGTTCCAAATTTCTCTTTTAAAGGTAGACAGAATTCGCCAGTACCGCGAACGACAGTTCTGAAATAGAGGTCCCACGCCCGTCGTCCACTGCCATCGCCGTCCCTGCGAGTCCCACGATACGCGAAACGACGCACGCACAGAATGCTTCCGGTTGTTTGTGAAACTTTTTTTTTCAATCAACGTATTTGCAGCTTTTTAGAAGCCACAAAAAATGGGTTTCATATTTTTTTCTATTTTTAATATTGAGTGTGTGCCTTCAGTGACCCACGACTTTGATTAAATTTGGTGGTCGCATCGATACCTTAGAAAACGGCCCGTGACCGCGGAAAAGAGAGTGAGCGAGACTCGAACCGGCCAATTCTTGATCGGCGGTTTTCGGGCGGAAAGAAACCGAATTTCGAGCCGCAATTTCTGTTCTGGGTAGTTGAGCTCTCATATGTCACGTACAACTAAAAACCTCGGCGAGCATAAATGCCCTGTCAGTGTCCCTTTAAAAGTTTTCGACAAAACCCCGAGACTCGGGGGAAAAAAAAGGACAACACAACACAAAGTCTCATACACAGCAATGTTGCGCCATCAGATGTCTCAACTGGAGGCAGAGATTGCATACATCGGAATGTTCTTCAGGGTCAAGTACATCGACCGTGATCGCTTCGGTTTCCTGGCGTCAATGCAAGTTGGGGGGCATCACAAAAGGAAGGTGCTGAATGATAAGAGCTGTTTGAGACTTTGTGTTGTGTTGTCCTGAGTTTGTAAACATGTGTCGCTTAATACCTCACCACCCTGCGGGCACGACGCCGCATGCGCGCAAAGCTTTCGCCATCGAAGGCGCCTTGTCAAATTTGGGAGCTCGTAGACTTGCCTTTTCTAAGCACTCCCGAATCCCCACTCAAGCTCACCAGCCCCCCCTCCCCCTCCTAATGATGGCCTTTAAGCGCCGCGGTAGTACCGCCTGCCTGTTTTGTCCGCGGGCCAGAGAAGCATCATGCATCTTCTGGGCTTCTTGCTTCCACACGGGGGAAGCAGACAAACGCTCGCGGACGTCGTCTTGTCGGAATCCATTCATTTCGCTGTCCCCTCTTAGTTCGCTCTAAACTGGTTGTCAATCAGGCTCATGAGTCCTGCCTGTCATTTTCTTCTGGCTTTGACTTTTCAAGCAAGCCTCTTCGTCGCCCCGGTGCTTTTTGTGCTTGGCGGAGGTGAGGAGGGCGGTAGGTCAGCGTGCATAAAGGGTCATTAATTTCGGCTCAGGAGAGACGGAGGTACAGCAGATAGGCCGAAGGCCCATACCAGATAACCTGCAAACACACAAACTAAAAAAAAAAAAAAAAAGAGGGAGGGGGAGGGGGGGCTCGGCAGCTCGGTCCTGGGGACAGGAGGGGCTCAAGCCCACCCTGCCCCCCCCGCTTCCGGAGCCCCTGGTAGCGGCGCAGAAAATAAGCTAGACGGAACAGATTTGATTGGCACAGTAAAGGTTTTTCATCCGCGTCGAGAATGTACACACCAGTTACGGGGGAGATCCTTCCAAGGTCACGGAAACGCCGCTCGCTTCGCCACAGGGAAAAAACTCTGCCCTAAAATTGGATGACGTGCATTCGAGGTGAACGGGGCACGTTCCCAAAAGTCAACAAAATAAGTTTCTTCCTTCTAGCTACCATTGCAAAACACCCAGTCACAAGTTTCACTCTTAACACATTCGTTTTCTATCGAAGCGGAGCACACACTCAAAAAGTTTGTAAATTTCTGGAAAAAAAAATCTTCTTTTTTAGATGTTTAGACGGTTTGACATCCAGCGTTTTTGGCGACACTGTTACACGCCGGAGATGAGAAATTCAGCAAGTACGAGCACTAGCCTGAGGTCTTCAACGTGCATCTAGCAGTAGTGACACATGACCTCTCGCCAGTACGATGCTCATATAACGGGTGTCTCATATAGCGGCAAGGCTCTTTAAATTGTCCGCAAAATTTTTTTTCTTCACCCATCGCGCTACGATTTTGTCTAGCGTTGCCCACAGGTGGTGCATTTGTTCTATGAATTTCGCAAAGAGTGAACTTACTCGAGGAAAAAGTAGAGAAGGAAAAAGGCTTAACTCCTATAAAAACCCACAAAGTCTTCAACCAATAGGGCGCCCTATTGTTTGAAGACCGATGACTTTGCTGCGTTTCCATAAGAGTTAAGCATTTTTCTTTCTTTACTTTTTCCTCAGGTAATTTCGCTCTTTGCAAATTTTATAGAAAAAATGAACACTTATGTGCAACGGTTCAAAAAATCGTAGCGTGATAAGTTAAAAACCGAATTTTTCGGTCGATTTAAAGAGCCTCGCCGCTACATAAGACACCCGATAGATCGCAACAGGAAAAAGTGGGCATTCAACTTAAGATCCTTTGGTTCTGCGACGCGAGCTTCATCTTCACGAGCGTTGAGTTTTGCTGCTCGTTAACACACTTTGCCTCTAAAATCACTGGGTCCTGTGAGAGTAGCGTCATTGCTTCCCCTGCCCCTGCTAGCCCGTCACAAACAGGTTCTAACGTACGGACGACCAGAACCTCGCAAGGCGACTGGCTAATCGGCTTGTGTTCCCATAGCAATCGCCATTCCGGCCGTTCTCAACTAGTCGCGCCAAGATTACCATGGAGCGTCCTCGTAATAAAAGCGTTCCTCGCCAATATAAGCGTCACTGGCACTGTGCATGCAATCAACTTATAAATTCATGCTTATCTCCACGGATTTCTTACGATAATATTGTTCTTCTTGCGTATTTCAAGAAAGGAAAGTTATTTTTTAATGCCGTCAAGCACCGATGCCGCATGTGGTGTCGGTGCCAAGATGTGCGCTTACTCAGCCCATTTGTGGCAAACAAACTCTTGTAATACAAGACACGTCTTGATAAGGCAACTCGTCATCGGGAATTCGAATCGGCTCACCAAGAATGGAGAGGTCCAAGGAGAAACTGCTCGTTCCAATGACCAAAATGGCGACCATACGCTCGGCTCTACTTTCCCCTGACCCGGTCACTTTACTGGTCACCGGTCCTCCTGGGTTTCTAGAATCCTTCCAGCAGGTACACTGCGCGACCGAGAAATTTACGTGTTTTTTTAAATATTTTCTGCTTTACTATTAGAATCAAAAGTCTGTCACCTAAACTACAAGTATACCAAAAAATGGTCGTTTGGGGGGACTGACCTAAGAGGTGGGGAAAATGTTCTTCTCATTAGTATTCCTTCGAAGTAAAATGCCAAATTATGCCGATGTCCGATTCGCGCTACCAGTATCGAGCAGTGTACGCAAAGTAAGAGCCATTAAGAAGACAAAGAGAAATACCTATTGTTACGCCCCTATTAAGAGCAATGCTTTAAAAAACACGTGAGATATTGGCGTTAGCCATTACGACGTGTGTAAATCATAGGTGATTAAACATTACGCAACTCTAACCACATTATTACTTGTAACGCGTAGCCCGCGATACGTGTGTCTTTTTCGCATTATCGTGGAGTGCCTTCAAAAGTAAAATGCAATGAAACGTCGAGTGATAATATCGAGCTAAAAAACGCAAGTACTAGGAAAGTGCGCATGAGAGATGGAAGAGAGACAGAGCGGAGAGGAGGAAAGATATGGAAGGAGGGGTTAACAGAGTGGGAAAGAAGGACTATGGCCCGGGGTGGGTGGGGGGGGGGTGAGAGAATAGATTCAGCAAATTGCCTTGTCACTACTCGTTGAGAAAATTGTCGTGTGGGCGAGGCTCGCCCCCGGCAAGAAATAAGCTCCTGCATTTGCCTTCTTTTTTTTCTTTTTTTAGTTATAATTGGTTTTGTATAATCTTTTGTTTCTTTAGCAATATGAGAATTTTAGCTTTCAAAGTTCTCCCAGATGTTAGAGGGATATTTTGGTTTATTGAAAACGCGCTCGCAATGCCGTGAAACGTTTCACGTTCTTTTTATTTATTTATTTATTTAATTTCTCGCGGTATGGCTTGTTTAGTTCGCCTGTTTTTTGTTTGTTCGTGAATTGGAATCGACTCCGGGAGTGTTGGATTATGAAGTGAACGCCGCACGAAGTCGACGTGGCGTGCCTTTTCGGGTGTCTGCCTGTGAAGACAATTTGCAAAATAAATAAATGAATGAATGAAGCACTATACGTTTTCCATTTCTCTATTCGTGGAAACTTTTCAAGGCAACGGGTTTTAGATAAGTCTATCGATGGTAGCTAACGGAGCAAGGTGGCGACACCAGCTCAGGTTTGATATGAGTCACATATTTGCGTGATGAAATAGTTTTTGAGCTCCAAAACGTTAGCATAAACACGCCGACATTGACACCCTCTTCGCAGTTCACAACTCGAGTTTGTTATCGAAAACAAAATATTACTGCATAGGTGGGTATATTACGCGAGTAGATTCCAGTAGCCCTGTTTCGTCTTGATATCATAGGTTTAGCTCATAAAGAGGACGTAGAAACGTCGGCAACAAAGTGTTCCGGTTTTATCGTGTTTCGTACTGAAAGACTGCAATAACTTATAAAAGTGAGAAAGATAATCTGGTTTGGTCAGGTCGTATCCAGCTTTTGCGAATTTTAAAGGGGTCATGAAACCATATGCGGTTCGAATGTTCATGACTTTAGCAGAGGCGTACTGGTCCAAGTCTGGCCCAAGTATACTCGCACAGGCCGCCACTGATTCAGGAGCTTCTTTGTCGAGGTAAAACTACGAAGATAAAAGGGGGCTATTTCTTTCAGTCTTGCTTCACAAAGCTTGATTGATTGATTGATTGGAGTTTTATGGCGCGAGAGTAACTAGGCCAAAATGCGCCAGGTGCATACACTATTGCAGGAAAAGGGGTAGGGAGAAGACAGAGCTATAGTAGCTGGTGATGCAATAAAAGTATGAACATGAATCGTGTAAATGATATGGATATGAATTTCAGGTAAATATAAAAGTTATAATCAATAAGGAATTATCTGAAAATAAAAACACACCGTGAAAAAGGAGGGGTTCACAAAGCTTGATTACGTAATTGTGGGATCGAAACCACGCGCCTGATGACAGTCTAGCGCGGCTTATGGATCGGACACGAGAACTGCGTGAGCACTCGACTTCGGCTCGTAACAATCAATGTATTGGCGGACACATGGGTATAGTGGCTCGTGTCAAACCATTGCGGTGATGAGAATTCGAGGCGAGAGGTTTAGGTGTCGCCGCTTGGTGGAATTTTCCCACAACCCAGAGTGAGGACACTTCAACTTCCTCTGCTGGTGCAAGCACGTGCAATGCCAAGCTTCTGTGCACTACGAACATGAAAACATAACCGCGTGGGCAGCACGTTCACTCCCCAGACTGAGGAAAATAGAAGTACCCCTAGCAAGCTTCTCACTCCGAATAGCCGAACTCTAAAAATGCCTGGAGCTCAGCACGGGTTTTCCACTTTGCCAACCCCAGCGTGTGGCTTTGAATACCGTCGGTGGCATAAGAAAGGCACCAGGCTACGTGGCCGCTTGTTCTGGCTCCGAGTTGAGGGGATGAACGATGCTCATCTTTCTCGAATTTGTTCGGTGACTGCCTTTACCTATAGAAATAAAAACTAAGGCACATTTGCTCAGTTATTAACGTTAGGGAGGGATTCTAAGTAGTACTTAGCGAAGGTAAAGAAAATAGCTTTTTAAATCCGTTAAATAAATAAAATAAAAAAAACTATGTATACTAAAAAAATTAACTTGAGATTAGGCGTATATTTGCTTGCGAACATTGGCAGGAATTGTTTGTCTGTTTCCCTGGTCTTATCAATACAGAAATGCAGCACATTCACTATACACGCTGTCAACTATTATTTGCTCCCTTATCAAATCTATGTAGTTATTACAATAAACGCTAGAGGCTCAGCTGGCGCTGACGTCTACTGGACTTTTGGTTGCAAATTGAAGCAGGCAGCAAACAGTCTACTTATCCAGTCTCCCAGTGTATTCCTATGGCGAAACGTACGTGACATTTTTCTCTTCCCTAGGGAATAATAGAAATGAGCGTAGTTTCTTTACTCGTAACGGCTTTAGTTTTATTCACATTATAAAACTTAATTTATTTAGTTAATGTTTTTTTTTTTAATTACTGAACAATGTTTAAGTTAAAGGCCGGCCCGCAAGCAGAGAGAAGGAACCCGACCCTCACTTTCCTTCTCGCCACTGTGAAAGGAGGAAATCGCCTCTCGTTTCCTCCTTGCCATTTTCCGATTTTCTTTTTGTTTTTTTTACAAGTTTGGGGTGGAGGAAATGAAAGCTTCAAGGATTTGAAAAGATTATCCAGAAGCCAGCCGGCACACCTGCGACAAGGAGCTGACCGAGTAGCTGTTTTGAGCGAGCTTAGCACTCGCTCTTCCCAACGAGTTGCATTGGCTCTTTTTTAGCATTGGTTTGGAAGACGATTCTTTGCTGTTGTGAGAGCACAAATGCCTTGTTCTGCTCAAAGAAGTAGTCATTGAAGTATCAATTTTAATATAAATATCTGATTTGGCATCTTTCGTTGTTTAGGCGGATTCATGGCGACAACGGGAAGTACGAGCGGCGTTTTCTGTATATCAGGGATGGCGCTCCATAGACCAGAGGTTCTGAATCATCATGGTTCGTAAACCGGCAGCGGTGACGGGGGATCCCATCCGTAGTGGGTATAGTACTTTTCGGTGTAGAACGTTTTGCTGTAGGGCATTTCGGTGCGGACTTTTTGGTGCACAGACATTTCAGTGTACGGACTTTTTGCTGCAAAGACTTTTCGGTGCGCGGATATTTCGGTGCACGGACATTTTGATACATGGACATTCGACGCTATGGTTTGCTCGCCGGTATCTTTTTTCCAACGTACGCAGACACGCTTCACATCGTGTTCGTGCGTTGAGTTGATAGAGATAGTCTCCTCTATAATGTTTTGGCTTTATTATTGGTCCTGCGAGTAGGAAACGACCCAAACAGCAAGACGTTTGAAGTTGTTTGTGTATTCAGAACAATTTTGAATATCTTCAAATGCGCCTCCTCTGCGTAACCGCATAGCTCCGATTGTTAATAATAAATTGTGATGACCTCACACGACAAAAAAAACCAATGTAATTATCACTTGTAACTCATTAGGGAATAAAGGAGGCGTGTGCGGGTACAAAATAAGTGTAATCAAATCAAATATCGATTTGAATCAAGTAAACAAGCCGAATTTGGTGAATGCTAAATCTATTTTATTTGGTATCAAATGTTTGCTCATTCTCGTACGAAAAAAAAAGCAGTGACCACAGATTATACACAGAGTATGTATGATCTGTGGTCAACGTCTCCCTCCATGCCGTAATGATGTCGCTGGACGTAAAGAACTGCCTTACAATCGTGCTTATACAGAGCAATTTTTTTTTAACGACTAGGCATTTTTCTAAAAAAACACGTCAGAGTTACTTATTTGCGGTTTGTGCCTTAAGGCCCGTTCACACTGGGCCGTTTCTTACGTTATGTTAAGTTACGTTACGTTATGTTATGTTAACGTTACGTTTCGCTTGCGTACAGCACGTTCACACTGCTCCGTAAAAGCTCCGTTGAAAACATGCAACGACCAATAGCAAATCACCTGTATTGTCCGAGATTAGCCAACAGCAAGCGAGCTAGCCAGGCAACACTGACAGACATGGCGGCCAGCGAGCGTACGGTCGACTGTCGTATGGTCTGTAGCAGTGACATGTCTCCCTCGAACTGCGAAAGTCCAGATATGCTGCATGCGCTGTTTGTTCAATGCATCGAGAGCTACGTTGCTCAATCCGGTAGCGACACGGACTGGGCATTGATAGCGCGAGCCACCGCTGCGATGATTCTGCGGTCTCGACGAAGGCGCCACTGTCGAGAGTGGATACGGTTCCTTCTTCGATCGAGGGAAACGTTTGGCGAGTTCCATCACCTCGTTCGAGATATGCGTCTGGACAACGGGAGCGACTTCTTCCAGTACTTCAGGATGACGCGGCAAAGGTGTGTGTGTGTTCCTCCCTAGGAATCGCTTGTAAAACGAAGCCAGCCGCGCACACAGGAGCTCACTGCTATTTTTGTGCAGGTTCGACCAGCTACTTGCTCTGGTTGGGCCCCAACTACAACGAGAGGCAACTCCTTGGAGGAAGCCGATCTCCCCAGCGGAGCGGCTATCGCTAACAATCCGGTAAGCCAGGACACCTTATAGGAAGTACATACTTTGATTACATTCGGGGGATTCCGAACGTACTACCGCGAATATGAGTTGCAACAGTCAATTTTGCTTTTTGCTATTCGTGCGGATGTAGTAAACCTTATTATCTCTTGATCTGCGAAAAAGTTAGAAGAATGGTACCTGAACTTTGTATTGCAGGTCTAATATGGATCAAAACTTCTCCAGAAACGGACAGAGATATGTACGCGAAAGCATGAAGGGCTGTTGTAGCTCATATTTTCCGTGATACTGAATTGCTGACGAGGTTGTTGGTTGTTTTGTTTGCGTGGCAGACGCCCTCCCCCTTCCTCCCCCAATATTGAAACATCGGTTGTAGAGATTTGATAATTGAAACTTAACGCATGTGCACTTTCATCCCTGAACATTTCGTCAACATAATAGACCTGTTTCTGTGCTGAAGTATGCATTAGGCGGGATGCTCCACCTGTATCTCACTTTGTCACAACACCACAGCAGTCTTGTGTTGCACCATGCTGAAGCGAGGAGGGGCCTCACTTGTAGAGTTTATTTTTGTTATGTTTTTCTGATTTTCACCTTGGCACAATTCTTTACCCGCTTCAAGCGCCGTTCGCACTCTTGCGACTGAGTAAGACCGAGAGAGACCAGGCCAGTTTTTAAGCCTCTTGCGATTTTTTAGGACCGGGTGCGCTGCAGCGGAGCTGGTCCTAAGAGATTGCAAGAGGCTTAAAAACCGGTCTGGCCTCTCTCAGTCTCACTTGGTCGCAAGAGTGTGAACGGCGCTTCAGTCTCCTTGAAGGTTACTCAATGGTCTTCCTCACCAAACTAGTTCAATCAAGACAGAAAGGTAGACGAAGCGAATAACAGGAATTTATAAATGAACTTTCTGTAAACTAATTTTCTTATTTAAAATCGCCTAGGAGGTAGGTGAGAAGATGGCACGACCATTACTCTCTGTGATTTTGTCTTCTTTTATATGCTAGACTACTGCTATACTCCGTTTCACTTTATGTTGTACCGCAGCGAAGGCTAGAAGCTCGAGCTCATAGTGTTGGCAGCTGCCCTTAATGCACGAGAGCTTGTGCTGCCGAGGTGCGCCATAGAGCAAGGAGCTCGCGCTTGTAGCCTTTCCTGCGGTACAACACAAGGTGAAACAGAGTATAGCAACTACTGGCATAGTTTTCCAGTCCACTTGTATGCAATTGGAGGCTTATTGAAACTTACCGCTGTAAGGTTGACTTGTTAGGCCACCTCCTTGTTTACATGTGCTTATGGTGGCTCTCAATTTCAATGTTTCAGGTACCTGGCGCACGGATCCTCGCAGAGAATCTGCGCATCCTGTTACAGGATTGGACGTTCAACGACCTCCCTCATTATTGGGGAAACCTGTCGGGCGCTACATAGAGTGCTGGACCCACTGTACAGAACTGTAAGCACAGCACTTAACTGTGTCACCAGTGCATGAGGCATGTGCAACACAGCCCTTATTGTGTATGCTCCGAAAGGCAAGCAAAACATGGCTCGTGTCTATACTCTATCTCAGTAGTTCCGTGCAGCAGTGTGGAATTTATGGATTTCCCCAGCCAATGAGGATGGCCAACACCCCTAACGTGTTCTTCCATGCGTCATCTCCTTGTAGTCTGCTCGCACCAGCTCGTAGCAACCGAATGCACGACGAAGCCGCGAGGCTATCTGCTCAAAACGTCATGCTACTTCCTCCATCCCCGTCATTTCGTACGCCCCTCTTCGCACGAGTTTTTGTGCTCGTTTACCAACGCTGGGCAAACGCTCCAGTTGTGCCGCCGCAAAACAGGCAAGTTTCGCCTGCTTCACCTGGCGAGATGAGCCTGCTCTGGCCATGGCTCCAGCGAACGCAGGAGGCCTTTGATGTGCACGAGCAATTTCACAGTGATACGGTGTCACTAATACCAGAGGTGAAATGAAACTCAGCACCTTTCCAGCAAAAGAAACCGGGAGGGCAAAGCTGTATACGAAGAATGAGAACGGGGTTGACATACTGGCACGCATGTGGGTCAGCCGGAACAGCGCGCTTCGTTTGCCTGCGTCACATCACAAACGGAACAATGTAACCCTTTAAAAGGGTGAAAAGGTAGGTTAAAATGCTGGTTACTAAATGCTAACAGTCCCTCCGAACATCACTTTTGACAACGACCCGAACACCTGTGAGGCTAGTTTGTGACGGCATATACGTTTTTCGTTACATTCGTGCTATTGTGTGTCTCCCTACGGAAGCGACAGATGCCCTCGACCAATTAGGATGGCGAATGCTTCCTACAAGGTGTCCCTCAGCGCCTTGTCGTCTCTTCCAGGTGCCCGCAGCCAGAGTGTTAGAAGTAGCGATGAAACAACGCTTTAAAAAATAGGGTTTTGCTGAGCCGTGACTGCTTTGCATGCCCGGTTTTGCTCTATATTTCTACGTCTGCTGTTTTCTGAGCTGCTGATGTTGACTCCAATGGTGGTTGTTCCAAAGAAACACATGCTTTGGAGAGGTAGTCTTGTCGTAGCTGCCACAATCTGCACACAATTGACCTTTTTCAGAGTTCATTGAGGCGACCGTGGCGCACCCTCGTGGAGATAATTCAAAACGTTTGCGGGCTCAGTCCGTCCTCCCGTCACCACGTTCGCTTCCTAGACGCGATCGTTTTGGTGCGTTCGTTGTGGAGTTTTTCTCGCTGTTTTCGGGCTGTCGTTCTCTACAAATGGCTGATGACGATCCCGGAGGATAGAGTAAAGCAACCGTCTTTGACACTGCGGACTTTATCCGTCTGTACGCTTTTCAAGACGGATAGATTGCCGATGCTGCATCGGTACCGGTCGTCAACACAGCGTGCGTTGATCGGTACTTCGCAAAGGACTGCAGGCAACTCCGAAAACGATGGGCATTCAAAGAAGAAGCCTACGTCAAGGAGGTCATGGTGAATAACTTTGATGTCGACCACACCGTTCACCATGTAAGGAGCACGTGTGCACTGTCTATGAAGCCGGGACATTACAGGCAACTGATGTCGCTTTCCAAGAGCGCCGGTATTGTTCAAGCGTACTGCGACTGCGTTGCAGTGTGAGTTTATTTCTTCGGTAAAACCCGTGGCGATGTAATAATGTGTCTTAAGGATTACAAGATGTGTCAATATTTGTAAGGCGTGAGCCCCATAGTCGCTATCCTTTCGGCAGATTTGTATCAAGATCCGTGTGTGCCTGTCCTTTGATCATATTTTATGCGTGACGCGATAAGTTATCTAAAAAAACAAAACAAAAAACAAGATTTGTAGTCTTCGTCTTTTTTGTGGTACTTCAGCACGCAACTAAAAAGGGCCAAGCTATGTCATCGATCTACTTATCGAACTAGGTGACGTGTTGATATAAAATTCTGTAGTAGGACATTTTTTTATTCAATATTTTATTGAGTTTCAAGCGTAAATATATACTTTGCAGCTTGAGCGGAACATGCCAGCACATAGCTGGCCTGCTTTTTACACTATGCGACAGTGTAAAGATCTCTTTTCCGTAACAACGGCTTGGCGACCCGCCTCTTCGCTGCCCTGCTGTACCGTGCAAGCAAACTCGGTGCGGAGGCAGGTGTCGGCTTCTATGTAAACAAGGAGGGAGCGAAGTCTGGGTGATTCTGGTCTCGTGAAGATACCCCTGCGTCGTAAAAATCAGGAACAAAAACCCTTGCTATGAATGTCTAGCCTGCACGGAGTATGACGGGTATATCCTGAGTTCAAACAAATATGAATAAACTAACCTCTAATGAAGTGGACGCTGCAAACACGCGTGTTCGCAGATGGCTGCCAAGGCGTCCCGTCGGAGTTCTGGCGTCGCAGCGCTTGAATCCATTTTTCTCTCTTCTTGAGGTGCGCGGTAACTTTCGGGAATCTAAAAATGCTCACGTTCGGCGTGTTTTTCTTGCTGTTTGTACATCCAACAGCCGAGCAGCGGTAAGGCATCGCGACTGTGCCGGACAGACGCGCCTAGCAATGCGAGCGAAGCCAGGCAGCGTACGGGGAGAGCCCGCAAAGATGGCGCCTTTCCCTTTCCTACTCTCTCCTCAAGTTCGGGCATGCGCACAAAATTCTCCGAAAAAGGTCAATTGTACGTCGACTGCTTAATCAACTCGAAAATGTGAGTTTATGCTGGGCCGCCACTGCTTTCCATGCCAGATTTTGCTTGATATTTCTGCGTCTGCTATTTCCTGAGCTGCTGATGTTGACCGTGATAGCTGCTGTTCTAAAAAACACGTGCTTTGGTGGGGTAGTCTTGTCGTAGCTGCCACAATCTACACACAATTGTATGTCTACTGCTTAATCAGCTCGAAAACATGAGTTTATGCGGGGCCGCGACTGCTTTGCATGCCAGATTTTGCTTCATATTTCTGCGTCTGCTGTTTCCTGAGCTGCTGATGTTGAATCCAATAGTGGTTGTTCCAAAGAAACACATGCTTTGGTGAGGTAGTCTTGTCGTAGCTGCCACAATTGTACGTCGACTGCTTAATCAGCTTGAAAATATGAGTTTATGCTTCACATATCTCGAAACATTTCATCAGCACCTACTTTTCCGCAGCATTTCGGCGGCTGCTTTTAGCTCTGACACGGCCTCGTCCCAGGCTAGGGTAGGTTAACTTTTGCGTTAGATCGACCTTTGCAATCCACATAGCAAAATAAGCCTCTTGTCAACATAGTCGCGGAAGACACTTGGTGGTGGAAGCAAGTGCGGACGTGACAATATAAGCAGAATCGCAATATTTGGAAAAACCACAGCAAGGGCTGTGCTGCCATTTCGGATGTTGCGAGTTTCGTGAATTGCTTTTCTAACTGTATTGTGTTCTGTAACCACAAACACCTAGCCTTGAATTCTCTATTGAAACAGCGTTCTTGTTTTCTTGGTGTCCGGTCCAGTGCCTTGAGTGTGGTTTTCATGTGGCGGTCGAACTGACCACAACTCATAAGTACATTATTGTTCTAGCCTCCCAACATGGCCCAGTGGGAGCGGATGGCAGGCAACTTCGCAAGGCTGTGGAATTTCCCCAACTGTGTCGGAGCTGTGGATGGGAAACACGTGACCATCCAAGCCCTCCCTGGCGCAGGCTCCGACACATACAACTACAAGGGATTCCACAGCATCGTCCTCCTTGCAAGTTGTGATGCTACATACAAGTTTACACTTGTGGATGTCGGCCAGCCAGGTCGTTTCAGCGACGGGGGCATTTTTCGGGGCTCCGAAATGGGGCAGTCCTTAATGACTGGAGGCCTTGACCTTCCCCCCCCTGCACACCTCCCTGGAACACGCACTAAGCTGCCCTACGTGTTTGTGGCTGATGAGGCGTTCCCCCTGCTCCCAAACCTCATGCGCCCTTATCCAAGGAAAGACCTCACGGTGGTGCCAAAGGTGTTCAACTATAGGCTCTCACGTGCACGGAGGGTTATAGAGAACACCTTTGGCATCTTGGTTGCAAGATGGCGCATCTTCAGGCAGCCGATCCAGGCCTCAGAGGAGAATCTGGAAGCGATTGTCTGGGCATGCGTCAGCTTGCACAACTACCTGAGGACGTGTGACGAGAGTGAGCAAGGGGAACGCCGCTACTGCCCTGCTGGCTATGCCGACCAAGAAGGTGTGCTTGGGAATGTGGTGCTTGGCCAGTGGAGGGCCGAGGTGAACGATGGCGGTGCCCTTGTAGACGTGGGCCGCACAAGCTCAAACATGTACAATGACGATGCCAAGAAGGTGAGGCAGACATACGCTCGGTACTTCTGCTGCCCCGCTGGCGAAGTTACATGGCAGTACAAAAATGTTTACAAAGGCTTGACACCAGCTGTCCAAGCACCCAGTTGTCCCTAAGGCCACTCACTGCATATGCAAAGGTTATTTCCGGGAAATTGCCCTGTTGGCATCGTCACCAATTATTTATCACAATGTACAGTCGCTCTAGTTGTACCTTTGGTCCTGGGGACCTTTTCACCCGCTGCCATATCCCATCTTGGGATGACGTCCCATCACGTCCCATCTTGGGACGACGTGACATGGCCGCCATAAAATGAATGAAGTTTCTTGCTCGACTATCTGTAGCTGTTCGTGCCGAGCAAATGTAGTGCATTCATGTTTTTTTGTGCGTTTGGCACATTTTTTTTTATTATTTCAGAAACTATTGTCCAGTGTTTAATACGCCATCACTTACATGTAAAATATTCAGAAATATTTTTAATGAAGTTATAATGCACTTTCAACCTTGGTGCACTGGATGTGTTTTATGGAGCAAAGATGAGTGCCAGCAATTTTTTCGTTGAGCAGGAAAATTAACGCAGGAGAAGCACGACTGTTTAGTCGTCATCCGGTCATGGAAATGCGATCCACAGAGAAATACATATTTTATATTAGTTTTAATGACGCGCAGTGTCATGGTTAGACTACTCGTTTTCTGTTTATCTTACTTACCTCGTATACACATGAAAGGTCAGTGAAATAACAGCGTTGGAAGTCCCTGAAACAGTCAGTTATTTTTGGTTGTCTTGGGGAACTCGCGAAGAAAACCAGACGGAATTTGTTAGTCGCCTTTGACCAGGTGCTTTAAATATTCTTTCAGGTTATTGCTTTCTCCAGAGGATTGTTTTTAAGCGTACTTTCAAATATCTTACCATGAAATTTTCGTTTTAACTTGTCTCTGAATTACGTGTGACATGTCCGAGGTGACAAAAATGCTTTGTGGGTTTTCAAGCATATTGGCACTATGTGACTTCAAAAAATCCAAAGTAATGAGGAATTTTTCGTGTGGCCTTGAGTGAACAGAAAGCGCTCCACCCAGTCTGGTTGTCCCAAGTAGGAATACACACCAACAGGAGCTTGCTACAGGTGTCAGTTCGATGCTCGGGTTGGTTGGCTGAAGCTGTTTTTTCCCCATGCCTTGCCAGAAATGTGTTTTTCTTTTTTCGGTGACCCCATTTTATTTGCTGTGTAGCATTTTGTTGGAATAGTTGCAAGTGTTGTCAGTTTCTCTGCATTCTGTATCGAGCATTACCATTAATATGTTTGACCTCATAAATGATTTCACAGCCTTGAGTTCGAGGCAGTATTGCTTTCTGCTGCCAGAGGTGCCCAAAAATTGATGAAGCAAGCACGAAGTAGCCGAGATTTCAGTCAAAGTGCTGACCAAACCTATACGGAACACAGGCGACAATTGTAATGCAGGAAAAGTATAATGTGTGATCACACTGGGGCATATTTATGAAAACTGAAGGTACATGGCGACATTATGGGACATAAAAACAAATGCTTTGGTGCAAGCTTCAAGCAATGCATGGTCGTAGAACGAAAGAACAAAATATAGCAAGAATATGCCTGTAGGCATTGCTTTTTTTTTTTTTTGTTTTTTTTGTTTAGTGAGTGCTGGCATGCACTGATGTACTATAGCAGCCAGCATACTGGTCACTATAGTACATTATAGCATCTCGGATAGTCTATATTATTCATTATTACTTTGCTGGCATGCGACATAGTTTTCAATGGGATCATTCATTTTTTTCAGTTTGTGTATGACAAATTATGTAGAGAAATGTGTTAATTAAATGACACAGAACTATCCCAAAATAGTTTCTTTATTTGGTAAGTACTAGCTGTGAGTACTTTGTATTGGGAAGCAAGGAAAGAAGTACATATGTAGTCTGTAGTCAGTAAGAGGGTAAAAACCGAGTGGGAGAGGAGGGGGTAGGCGAAAGCTTGGGGTGGAGAGGAAAAACCTCAGCTCCAACCTCCCGTCTGGTTCCTCCTCTCCCACTCATACTCCGTTCTCGACCTGTCAATGACAATAGATTATCACACTTAAAGTAAATAGGAACAAAATAAACATATTGCACTTGGTTGGCAGGTCTCAATATAAACAAAAACACAATATAAAGTTTCAATGCACCCAGCAAAGTAGGAAGCCATTAAGCAACAAGAGTGGAAACTAAAAGGGTAACAAATATTGCAAGAGGCCTTTTACCCGGCATGAAATCATTGGGCAAGGTTTGTTGTTTTCAATCTAAATATGGTTCTAAATTCAAGGTACTATTTAGGTTTCTTTTATCTACAGAGGCAATATCTGCTTATTTATTCTTGGAGAGTATATACATGAAAGCTTACCCGTTATTTTTTTTCCTTTCTGAGCTGTATGCTTTTTTATTCAAACAGACCACCGGCTACAAACAGGCATACAATGGGAACCGTAGCCGTGTTACTCGAACAGGAACCGTAGCCGTGTTACTGGAACAAACAGGAACACCACATAAATGTGGTGTTCCTGTTTGTAATCAAATTTATTAAAACTTCTATACTCAAATGGCCCTCCCGAAAATAAAGTGGCAACTTGACAAGGTTGAGGTTAGTTTGGCAAACAAGTATATACAGTCACATCTCATTAGTATGGACCCTGTTATTATAAACGCTCTGCAATTTTGAAAAAAAATTTTACAGAGGGATTTGCTGTTATGTAATTGTGCCCCGTTAATATAGAAACCCACAGTCCGAACTATGGACCACTTTTTTGGGGAATGAATTGGGAATATACATGCATTCTTGTCTCTTTAATATGAATGAAAGTTTTCTAAAATAGGTCAACACAAACAATGTGAACCCTAGAGGTCACAGTCTGTACACAAATGTTTGTGGCCTGTCTTGAGATAAGACCTGCCTACCTAAAGATGGTAACGTTTCCAGCCTTAATGTGCCCTTTGCCCCCCCCGATTGTTGTTTGAGGTCAAGGACGGCATGTGATAAATCCCATTCATTTGTCAGATGCACTCTTAGTGCATAAAAAGCAAGGTTGCACGGTTTTGTGGTCAGTTAGGAAGTGGGAAAGACAATATCTGGTGGGAAGCAAAATGGTCAGAGGCCATGGCAAGTGTGAAATGTAAGCAAACAAAGCTGTTAGCTCAGCTCAGAAAAAGAGATATACAAATTCAAAACTGAAAAGACTTCAGGACATGTGCAATATGTTAAAGACCCACCCCCTCATAAAAAAAAAAAAAAAGCTTGGCTTTACTTTTGCAAGATTGACTGTGCACGCTTTCTCGGCAGAAAAGTGGGCCGAAAAGTAACATTGAAAACTTACATCCCATAAATTTGTGGTTAAATATACCATGCTTTTTTACAGCGGAGCTGTTAAGGGCTAGGTTCCCCAGGATCGTGTCCGGTATGTCGACACAAACCTGCCTGGACAGCTACCGCCATCTATAACCAATGGCGGCAAGCACACAACCAGAATGATTTCCGCCGTCGATCGTAGATGGCGGCAACCTTTCCAGCTGTAATAGAAGAATGGATAGTTGGGCGCGTTGGTAGGAATTCATCATAGGAAACAGCGCGAAAAACGGACGACGACGAAGAAGAATCACACAGTGTATCGAGCACAGCTCCGCTGGTCTTCCTTTTTCACGAGAGTGGAAAGGCTGAACGATCTTGTCTACGCTCGTTATCTAATAATTGCATGCGTTCTATACTCGTTTTCACCTCAAGAAAAAAAGGACGTTTTACGCATTGTTCATACGCCGGGCGTAGTAGTTCTTACAAGATTTGGTTGTCGGAGGAAGAAGCGATGCTTTTGGCGCTTGAAACGTATACATCTTGATAAAGTTACATATATCTAATCTAAAATGCACCTACATATATATTAATTCTCCTCATAAAAGGAAAAAGTAGTGATGCTCCGCGAGGAGCCAAACTTTTTTTACTTCGGTTCTTGAGGTGAAAACGGGTATAGACTGCGATTTGTTATTACGGATGATTTTTTCAGGGAATGGAGGTGTCCATATTAATGAGCCATGACTGTATAGGCAAACCTTGTCAAAAATATCATTTTCTACTCTAATCTAAAGACATAAGGCCTTTTTCTACTAGATTTCTTTTTTCAAATTCGTGGAACACCTTCAGTACTTTCTCCTTGCAAAGGCACCTCAGATGTGGTGGAAGGGCCGCCAGCTCGTTGGCAAAATGAAACCCCAGTGCCATTTCTGGGGTTAAGGCATCAATGTGTGGCCTTTTACATGTGTTGGCCATTTGCCTCGTAGATTCACTAAGAACCTTGCCCAGCGCTGCATCCTCCCGGGCACGACGCTCCGAGGCGGTAATCTTGCGGCCTGGCTTCCTTGAAGGCGGGTGTGGAGGCACTGCGGGCAAGACCGTAGCCTGCATCGGTGCTGCCACTGGGGCCACCTGGGGTGGTGACACCGGAGGAGTCGGGTCCAGCTGAGATGGGCTGGGCAGCTGGCCATCCCCCTCCAGCGTCAGCAACACCTGGCAGGTGCCCGTTGGCTGCAGGCTACGATCGAGGGAGTTCTACAAAGAAAATGGGCACATTCCTGCACTGCACTTAAAACAGGTTGCTTCAAGACAATGCACTTACGTCGTCCAGGTTGGCTTCACAACTTTCCTCTGCCATGTCTTCGGTGGCACCTCCCCCACATGGCGTGTAGACCCCCATGAGGAGATCTGCATGTTGAAACACAATGTAAATGTTGAACATGAGTGAGCACAAAATTCATGAAACCACTCACACACCAATGCCTAAATGTACTTTGATTTCTAAATTGAGAGTAACAGACTTTGTTAAAAGTCAATGTTGCCAACTATTTCACATACCCCTTGGTGTCTCCAATACCCCTGTGGCAGGGCCAGCGCTGCCAACCATCTTGCGGGCCTTGGTTCTAGTAGAAAACAGCATATTGAATGAACACAAAGAAATCATATTTATAGTTGTCAATAAAACCTTGTAGAGAACAAACAGTACCCTCTGCGACGTATCTGGCCTGCTAAAAATTGAAGGTACGGGAAGAGGTCCCAGCTGGGCCGCTGCACCTCATCTCGCCCAGCACCACTGCGGCCACAGCTGGTTCTTGACTCCCGCCCGTACCTTTCTCTAATCTTCTGCCACATGTGAAGGCACTCGGCAGGATCCATTTCTGTAATAGAAGGCCAAACTGTAGTCATTTCCAAATTTTCAGCATCCCCCACAATGGAGACTTCCATTCAACATGCGAAATTTCAGTTGATGTGGCCACCATTTCAGTTGGTATGGTACAACCTTTAGTAACAGCTGCTCCAGTTGCATACCAATGCTTAAAAACTTGTTAGTACAACTTGAAAAAGAAATATTTTGATTTTGTTTTTTACTAACTAATCTCAAATAAAGCTTTCTGCCACGTTTCACCCCAAAACCAAACATATTTTCAAGCGTGAGGGTGACAGCTTGCTACGCTTGCACTGCACGATGGGATGTACGACAAAACGTAGAACTTTCATAATTCTTTGTAGCGATAAAGTGCAGGCGAGCTGGTGAGGAATTCAGCCGCTTTTAAAATTTTGTTGTCTTCGTCCGTTTTTATTTTTTTTTATTTTTTACTATTTGAGGGTCTTCCAGTATGTCCATAAATTGTTGCAACTTCTGGCGCCAGTATTTTCTGGCTGACCGTAGTTGCGAGCGCACGCTAGTCGGACTGTGATTTTTGTTAACACTCGGGCCGTGCGAAAATCGGGCGATATAGTTCGTTCCCGCTCTTGAACCGCACCGCAGAATACACCCAATACACCTTCGAGACGAATTTTAGCTTCCCGTACGCGCCTTCACGCATGTGCAATGTTTGTCCTGTCCGTCCTCTTTGTCTAACTCTTTCGTATTTTTGGAACAGAAGAATGCGACGAAACTTACTCAGAGAGGCCCCGATAGCTTTCCAAGAGTTTTCTTTCATACTTGGCAGCCGGTACTCCGGCCTTCGGGCGTCCCAGAGCCATGGGTACTTTTCTACCTCGGCAATGAGGGCTTGGTGAATCGACAGGAGACCACCTTGCGCTGCCATTTTGAAAAGCGACTGGTCCCGCGCTCAGCGCGCATGCGCAGGGGCTTCGCTTCCTCCAGTCCCGATTGGTTGAACGTAAGCGGTCGCAAGAAAAGTTGAGCGGAGCCCAACTCCTTCTGTTACGTTACGACGGGCGCTGCGTCGCTGGTTGCCATAGTAACGGGCGCTCGTAAGTCGTCGTAAGGAATTCGTAACGTAACGTAACGTAAGAAAACGCAAGAAATTGTCCAGTGTGAACGGGCCTTTATCTGTAGTCATCAAAAACACCAAATCATTCATTTTTAAAGAAATGTAGTGGACGTGAAGTGGCTCACGGCGTCCTAAAAAGCCTAATTTGGACGCGAATCGTGTTACCGCAATCTTTTTGGCCACCGCACCTCGCCCCTTCTACAGTGGCGTTGTCGCAGCGATGCGCATGATTTGTCGCTTTGGCTTCATGGCGTTAGGCTGTGCCACGCGGAGATGGAGCCCACATAAAATCAGAACTATATTTTCGCGCCCAAATTAGGAGGACGCCGTATAATAGTGTATACGCGCGTTACATCTTTTTAAGAATGGACGGTTTGGTGGCTTGCGATTATGGCCAACAACTTTCTAAATACAAGATGCCGTTTTCTTCTCTAATTAAAAGGTTAATTTGCGAATTTTAGGTAATTAGTCGGTTTTTGTTGCGTTCTTTCTTGACCCCAATCTTCGCCTGGCCCGTATAGGTTACATCCACAAGACGTTAATTTCGACGTTTTTTTCTAATATCTAGTAGGTGAAAAAAACAAAAAAACAATAAACGTTGTATATAAAACAGGGGGCAGTTCTTTTCTGATATAAATAAAGCGTGGGGCACGCGTCTTGCATGCATTTCTTTTTTTTTTTTCTAGCCTATGAAAACAAATCCCGGGACATTCGAAATTGAGTCTATGATGGGGCGGGCGCTTTATCACGGGGTATTTTGTCATGTTTCATAAGCTCTATTACTAGTCAGAAGGAAGACACGCGAGCCGTATCACGTTGCAAACAGCTGATCGGGTGTTTCTCAAGCAGCTCTAGAACTTTCCAATTGACATTTTGGTTCTTAATACATCTAAAAATGTTTGGTACTTAGTCATAAACATTTAATTTATTAGGCATAATTAAAATACTGCAACTCTCGCAAGACGTCTGCCCAAAACATAAAGGTGGTTTCATTGGCGTAAAGTGGCTGCGTCTTTCATTTTTATGCTTGGTCTTTAAAGATTCGTGAAAAGCATTCGCGACCTTATCTGTCAAGCCGCGTACGCGGACAGCGCGGCCTCCTCGGCAAGTTGTTCCCTCATCGAAGACGACAATGAATAAAAGGTACGATCAAAATCTTAATGCCTGAAGAAAGCGCAAGTTTAAAATAATTCTAAGGGTGTCAGTTGATTTTATTTTTACTATATTCAAATTTCAACACTCGTCGCGGGCAGCATGAAGGGAAGCACTGCACTCTTGGCGCAAACCAGTGCCCAGTCAACGGTCGTACACTCAAACACGCATCACCACCCGACCTGTTTGAAAAATAAATAATTTCCAGTACTTTTGGTAGAAAAAGCGAATTTTCTACTGAGCGTGATATTTTGTGTACCAAAAGTCCTGTAGCCGAGATCGGTAGTTCATAGCTTCAGGAAGACGAAGAACGACGGATGCATTATTTCCCGCGGAAGTACTGTTTTGACTTTGAATTCCACATAAAATTGTATATGCACAAATTGTGGCACGATACCGAACTTGCTTGATTACTTTTCTTTTAAAGACAACATAACCAGGCATAATCTACAGATATTGCAGAATTCATTTTAATTGGCGTACAGCGCGAAAGAGAAGTATGGACATAAAGAACACAATAGAGCTCTGCATTTCTACTGCATTTCTTTCCGTACTTGTGGACAGTTAGTCCGCATGACTATATTCAAAAACTACCAAATCGTTTAAGCCTACCCCTTTTTATAGTTTTTTTCGTAAATGAATTGTGGCGAATCCCGGCTGGGTTCGGGTAAAGATCTCGCACGTGTTCAAGGACACAATTCGGCATGATTTCCCGCTTGGTGACGACGTTGAGCTGACCGCTGTTCCGCTTCTTTTCTAAGTAGGCGGGAAACGCCAGACGCCTAAATTTGCCAAGCAGCCCCAAAACTTGCGGTAGCACACCTTCCGAACTCCTGGGTTTTTTTTGGAGATGGCCTTCGCCCACCCTGACAAAGCCCCAAACAATTATGTAAGTTGAAAGTAGTGAAAGCGCCCGATAAAGACGAATACGAAGACGGAGAGGCAAACAAGACGAGCGCTGACTATCAACTGAATTTTTTATTGGAAAAAATAGAAACAGCAAATAATATTGTGCGCTTTCACTACTTTCAACATGCATAACCAACTCGCCTGCATCGCCACATTAGTTCAGTTTAATTATGTAAGGGCTGCAGAGGCTATCTGGGCATTCCATTTCTTCATCAGCGAACAAATGCGAACAGAAGAGAATGAAAACTTCGTAATACCTGCCGTCTTTTAATAAATGGCATAATATGCTACTATTGCTAGTTGCACTATTTTACGCGAAGAAAATTGTGATTTTTCGGTTCTATCTCCGTGTTTCCCGTTCTATTTGCTGATACGCAAAATATTTGTCGGGTGTCAAGTTTTCAGTTACATTTGTTGACAGAAACTAAATGCACGTTTGGCCACGAAGAAATTTTTTTCAAAGGCTGAAGATAGATGAAATATACAATAAATTGTTTCAGTTTTTATGGAAGTTTGTTTTTACTCTTCTTAGTAGCTTCAACGAGGCGGCCGTCACTCTAGAAAACACCTGTAGTACGAACCTATATATTATGCCCCAGAAATGGTCAGACTGTGTCCCTCTGACTGCAATATCTTTGACTTGTAATTACTCATGATTATTAGTTTGTACAAAAAACAAGAAACAAGAAAACACAATAATGATACAATCACTCTTCAGTGTGCCGTTGTTAGAACGACAAATTTTCAATTCTCTGGGTAGAGCTCAAAGTTCGGATAAAAATACCCATCTTTTTTCCTTCTGCTGTGATGTTCAAGTTCCGTTCACTCGAAATAAATATGCGGTGTTGTAGCCTGTGTGGCCGCATGCGGAAGTATCTGAATGTAAAAGAACTTGTTGTTGGGCAAGTTGGTGTTGACTATCTGAGTGTTTTTAGAACTGCAAAAAAAAAAACGAAAAAAAAAAAAAAAAAAAAAAAAAAAGAAGAAAAGCGAGCCAGCCCGAACTTTTCCGCGCTCATATCCAGCCTGCCAAACTAATCCCTGGTGTTTGGGATTGAAGCAGAGAACCTTGAAGGGTTACGGAGGTTTTGTCGGGGGGCCGGTAAGCCCATTAGCACTCGTGCGAGAAGGCCGAACAAAGCGAGGAGGGAAATGGAGGAGGAAAGGGGAGGAGGAAAAAAAGAAAAGAGGGGGAATCTTCTGCCACGCTGAAGAAAATTTTGAGTTCCCGCCTTTAACGGAAATTGAGGCCCAGGTCTGAGTTATGTACATCGTGATATGTCCAATACAGGCTATCAATTCAAGCAAAAAAACATGAAAGACGTTTACTATTCTCTGTAACGCCGAATTGGAGCGCAGCTCTTGAGGAGGAGGAGGGGAGGGCACGGAAGGAAGGGTATGCCTCCCCCTTCCCCGCTAAATTTAGCGGGAATATTGGCAATGTTAGATGCATGGACGTTACGTGACGTCACACGTCTCGTGTTTCCCATAAGGACGTCACACGTGGCGTCACGAGGGTTACGTTTTGACGTTACCCTCGTAACCCTCATGGGGCGGGGGTACCCTCGCGAGGGTAACCCTCACGGTGGTTAACCTTACGAGGGTAACCGTCGTGAGGGTTGCCCCGTGGAGGGTTGCCTCCGTGAGGGTTACCCTCACCCCAGTGAGAGTAACGTAACCCCTATGGGATTACACTCACAGAGGTGAGGGTAACCCTCACGAGAGTTAATCTCACGAGGGTTACCCTCGTAAGGTTAACCACCGTGAGGGTTACCCTTGTGAGAGTTACCCTCATGAAGGTTACCCTCGTAAGGGTAACCCCTGTGAGGGTTACCCTTTTGAGGGTTGCCCTCATGAGGGTTGCCCTCGAAAGAGTAACCCCGTGAGGGTTACCCTTGTGACTTTACGTGTGACGTCACACGTCCCATAATGTGGCGAGTGGCTACGGAGACGCCAATGCCACTCAACCCGCAAACGGGCGCCTAAGAGCTGCGCTCTCAAAGAACAACTAAAAAGTGCGTAGGGTCTATTCAAGCTGCAGTAGCATTGAGATGACAGAAAAGCAGTTTGTTACTAACCCAGTGCGTGTTCTTCGTTCCATAACTCCATGCTTCGTCCTTGTTGTCTGTTTTGATTGTTTGATTTGGCTTATATTAGCATCCTTTTGGTGTTTTGTCAAGCTGATTCACTCTGTGGGCTTCATAGCATTGACTCATATATAGCGATATGTTTATCGTAAAGATTCAATCCAGCGTTGTCATAGAGAAAGCCCCCAGAGTCTAGCTTTTATGCGACGCTCAAAGTCACCGAGAGCTTAAAGGCCGACGTACAAAACCTCGGTTATCTGTAGGGAAGATAATCAATCCTCTTTACGCTCCCCTCTCCAAAGCTGCGAGGGGAGCCAAGTTGGGGCGAGGTAAAAAGTGGAGAGGAAAAACGAATGAAGGAGGGCGAGCAAAAGTGGAAATCGCCAAGTGTATACGTCGGCCTTTAAGAAACTCAGCGATTGGCTTATCACGTTAATTCTTCGTGATTCGTTCTTTGGCGTTCTCATCAGCTAATAACGCAATCTCATTGGCTGCGAAGAGACAATAAGATGGGAGGGGCCCGGCTCGCCCTGCGTCACTGTGAGTGAGTACAGCTTGAACGAGTGCTCGCTCAAGAAAACACTTATTCAAGCTACGCACTCATAGCCAGTTTCTCTATGTAAGCCGATCGCCTCAAATGTTTGCCTTTTAGGCCGACGCATTTTTTAACTCATCAAATACCGGTCAGGCCCGTCTAAACACATTTGCGTCGTGTCATCAGAAAACTTCCTGAGACATAACTAATTTTGAACTCCAACTGTAAATTTCTGGAGCTGCCTTCGTTTTGTTTTTTATATTTACTTTTCTCGCAAGCTCTGAACCGTGAACCTCTTACACAACAACTCATTAGAAGTACATTTTTGGCTACAAGAGTCTAAACTGCTGTTGAACCGAGAAAAAGAACACGACAGGGGCGACGGAAAGATGCGCGAATCAGCCCTTTTTGTTCCAAACGACTCGTGTACCCCATTTCCGTATCGCCTTTCGCGCATGCCGGATACGAGTTGGTGAAAAATTACAGCTCAAATCGTTTCTAAAAATCGGCCTTTATGAAAATGACAAAGAAGCGCTCGACTCTCCCGACTCGCGGCGGGTTCCTCGACTTCCGCGTTTTCCGTCTCCAATTTTCCGCGCCCATTAATCAACTCGGTGCGGGTCGAGAAGTCGCGAGTTGTTATTTCGTCATAAGCCCCATTCCTTCTCCTCCTTTGGACTTCCTTTCTTTCGCTGTTCCTTTTTTTAATTTTGCGTTCTGTTCGTTTACTTTTTTTTTTTTTAAAACTTAATTTTAAAGTATGTTTTCTGCTCAACTCTGTTTATAGGACTGCTACGCGGAAAAGTTTGAAAGTCGCCCCCTGGTTGAATTTTGTTGAACTTGAGTACTGAGGACGATTTTACTTGTTTGAGTGGTGGAAAGGAGTCCTACACGCGTGTGAGATCAAAACTGCGAAAAATAAAACCTGCTTGCTTTTGGCACTAAACTTGTATGTGCAGTGTTCGATAAGTATGATCTCTAGTTATTTATTTATTGATTTTATTTACATTGTACCTACATCGCCCTGTGGGCATTATTGTAGGGGGTTTTAGAAAACATTATAACAAGTGGAAAAAGAAAACGTCATTATCATCAATGGACACAACATCTTCCGGGAGGTCGTTCCACTCTCTCGCGGTTTTGACAAAAAATGAATTCGCAAAACTGTCAGTCCTGTAAGTGGGAACAGCAACCTTTTTAGAATTATCACAACGGGTAGAAACGTAGGATGGTTCCATAAGATAAGTGGCTTTATCAATTCCTGTTTTGTTGTGAAAAACACGGTGGAAAAATTTTAGTCTTAGTTTTCTTCGTCTACATTCGAGTGTTTCCCATCCCAGCATGGCTTTCATATCTGTAACACTAGCATAAGGGTCATAGTTGTTCAGTACAAAACGCGCGGCCTGATTTTGAATTTTTTCTAGTTTATTGATAAGGAAGTCGTGATAAGGGTCCCACACAACTCACGCGTAATCAAGGATCGTTCTTACCAAAGCAAAATAAACTGTTTCTTTAACGTTTCGCGACGCGGATCTAAAATTTCGACGGATAAAATAAAACATTTTACTAGCCTTTCCGATTGTACGTTCTATATGGCTATTCCATTTTAGGGAATCCGCAAATAGCACTCCTAGGTAAACATACTCAAACACAGTACATAAAACAGTCCCGTTGATTAGGTAGCTATGAGAATCGAGCAGCTTACTTCTCGAGAAACGAATATGTTTGCATTTACTTAAATTTAGGCTCATTTTCCATTGATTGCACCAAGAAGATAAAATATTTATGTCAGTTTGTAATATGGCCAGGTCGTCTGACGTGTTTATTTCCCTGTACAATACGCAGTCATCGGCGAGCAGTTTAATATGAGACTGTATGTTTTTGGTGATATCATTTATGTATATGAGAAAAAGTAAAGGCCCTAAGACACTCCCTTGTGGCACACCCGACGTAACCCGAGTTGATGTGGATATAGTACCGTTTAAAACAACCCGCTGCTCTCGCCCTTCTAAATAATTTTGTATCCACTTCAGGAATTACGATACTACGTTAAAAGTTACGATACTTTAAGAGCGTTATCTCCATTTTAAAAATAACGAAATAAAGTTTTGTATGAATGCCAGTTCATGAAATCGTGGGCTAAGTTTTTTCTTTTAAAAAAAGTACTTTATTTTTGTTTTGCTAAGCCGTCTCCATTTCGGTTCGAAGATGAGCTAAGCCTAACCGTGCAGTTCCAACCCCTAGACAAACTTGCTACGGTCTACTCATTGATGAAAGGACAGTGAATGTGCAGGCGAGCTGGTGATGTTGTGTTTAACATAATGTTTAAAACCCAAAAGTGTGGTGATCGAAACGATAGAAAACTTTGAAGTCGAAGGAAAAAAAAAAAGCACAGGAGAAGATGTCTCAAGATTTAGACGCCTTCTTCCTGTGCAATTTCCCTTCGATTTCAAAGGTTCCTACTTTTTTTCACTCACCACAGTCTCGGGTTTTAAACATTATGATTCACAATCTACTCGTCGATCCAGAACGTGGTAAACCTGCACTTCATCCAGTTACTATACTAGTGACAGTCACCCGTCCGAGTCGTTGACTGGTTGCTCGAGAAAATCCGGACCATGCGTAATTATACATAGGAACCCCCAAGAAAGGACTGAGGTTTTTTTGTGTGTTACAATAACCATAGACGCGCATTAGTTTTGTTTGCGTTTTTTTTTTGTGCCTGGTGTTTTTTGTGTTACAACCCACAATCTGGCGCTTGTCTGCTTGTCTGGGGGCACGAACCTTCTCAGCGTCCGTGTACAGACTACCCTTTGGTCGCGTCAAAGACTAGCAATAAGTCCCTTTCATGCGTTTAACTCCTAGTCTGGCTCGACTCTTACTGCACTTGTCTCACCTACCAGCATTTATAATGTCTCACATGTTTTGAAAGAATTTCGTGTAGCACGCCTGAAAGCTCGACGTGTCTTTTTAGATGTTTTTTTTTTTTTAAATATTACTTAGTAACATTCAGACATGTACAAGTTACTCAAAAAATAAATTAAGTTAAGTCACTGAGTATCGCCCTCAAAAGTAATTTGAGTAGAGTAGAAATTACTCAAACGGAAAGTAATTGAGAAAATGACTAATTACCGTAAAATAGTAGCGAATTATTTTGGAAATTACTTTTAACTGTTTAGTATTATGGTAACAAGAAAGTACGTAGATTTTGATGTTAGCGAAACTGTGCTAGCCAAATATAAATCGGATTTTTTTAACAGGTATGATTTAATAGCTGGTTCTCCTTCTGTGTGCCTAATAGACCGATGTCACCAAGCGAACTGCGCAGGCGCGCGCATTCCGGAAGTGGTGCCGCCGCCATGCTACTTGTAGCCATCCCTTTCCGGCTTCCCGGCTACAGGGTGCGCGTACATCATATATTATCGTTTGGAACGCCCCGGTATCAGCTTGGATTCTTCTGCATATCTGTACTTCATAAAGATTATGTTGTTTGTGACTCCTTAGTTTGCCAGCAAACGCAGAAAAACTGTTCAAGTCGTCTTATCATTTAGAATCGCTTTGTCGCCTGCTTCGACGTCGTCTGCATCTTCGTCTTCGTGAACGCTTGAGCACATTGCCGTTTACGCAGTGGTCCCACTGCGGCCGCAGGAGAAAAACGACGCCACTACTCGAGCTTTCCGGCTGCTTGGACGTCTCAATTAACTTGGAAACTGAATATCTAGTTAAATGGCAAAGAACAAGAAAATTTGAGGGACCATCTGCTTTGTGTAGCACCGCGGAACACATCAAATCTGTTGGTGAAAAACTGAGCTTGGTAGTGCTCAGTCTTGTGCATAAAGGCCCGTTCACACTCTTGCAACCGAGTACGACCGAGAGAGACCAGACCGGTTTTTAAGCCTCTTGCGATCTCTTAGGACCAGCTCCGCTGTAGCGCATCCGGTCCTAATAAGTCGCAAAAGGCTTAAAAACCGGTCTGGTCTCTCTCGGTCTTACTCGGTCGCAAGAGTGTGAACGGCGCTTAACGTTTAATCAACAATGAAGTAAAAACGGCGAAATAGACTTTCTCGGTGAGCGATAGTTTTCTGAAAGTTGTTTTATTCTAGTTGACAGCTTGTGCGACAGGGTGCAGATGAACTGCGGTAAGAAGCCTGCACACAGAAGAAATGATTTACAGAAAGGCCTTGCTTGACGCGCCATAACAACTGACATTTGTCAAAAAGAAGCATACATGCAAGATAATTGAAAGCTGAGGGCGGGGATGATTTTTTGTGTACAGTTTCTATTCAGTATTGTTTTTTGCGCCAGCTCCGATCGCTAAGAGTCGCCCGACGGTGGAAGCTTTTTTCTGTGGTCTCGATTGTTGTTAATGCAGAATGGATCAGTAACGCCAGCCTACGATTACCACAGATGGGTGAGGTTCGTTTGTTACTTTTTTGGCGGTACGTGTTGCACTTCTAAATTGCATTATGTGGTGTTTTCACATTTTGTAGGAAAAAAAAAAATAATGAAGACTGCTTTCGAAAAACATTGTTTTATTGCAAGTGATGCATATCGAGAATCGCTGCTTTTTATTTTTTAGTGACTGTCCTGATCTTTTGAAGCGCAGTTGTGCTTGAAACATGTCGTCGCATTAGCAGTTATAACCACCAAAATACATCGAGCAAAAAGTGTATTAAAAACGGCCTCAGCAAAGCAGTAGAGAAAGACCAACGGATAGACCGCTACGGAGCGAATTCTCAGAGATTCCAACGTACGGAACACTTCGGCATGCTCTGTGTCTCGTGCCCTGTGATCTTATACTTTTTAGCTGACGTGCAATAGGTGGATATAAATTATGAAGCAAATCGCGAAACAAATCGAAAAACGCTATTTTCCCTGCCGTTCTGTTCGGCTCTGTTTACCTTTCTTTGGCATGCTGCTTTCTTTCGGGAAGACATAATATCCGAGACCTTTTTACCTGGAGTCACCCATTGAAAACCATGAGTAAACACCCGGCTAAAAGTCTCGTGCTAACCCGAAAATTTCCAAATGCCGGGCGGGTGGACAATGCGCACTGACGCGGCCGGAAAACTGGGGAGAACTACAGGTACCAGAATGCACCGCGGCAGCGGTGGCGTCGCGCAACTCCTCGTGAGATCGGTCTATTGTTTTGTATTTTTTTGTTCTTTGGTCAATGATGTACTGCGAATGTACCATTTCTACGTTGGGAGAATTACTAAGGCCTTTCGGACGATCTTCGATTCTTTAAAGAGCTGCATATTCTGAGTATTGGAAGGAAAGGCTACGCAAAAGGTCACCTTTGAGTTGCCCTTTCGATTCTTCGAGTACAGCACAAACTACGGGAGCACAAGATGAGTTTCAGAGCGGGTGCTGCATTTCGTTTCCTCCTTTGAGTGAGAATGCTATGTGTACACCTCCCGTAGTGAGCGAGAGTTCCTACGTTGAAGAGAAAAGAGGGAATTAGCCCTTTCATGAAATGGATCAAGTCTCCTTGAGCTTTGGGACACAAAGAAACGCCAGTCTTCGGTGCTAATCGCACAGTTACTCGGCCTGTCCTGCGTCGTGTCTTTTCGCTCCCCGAGCCTCGTAGCAGTTTTGTTGCAGTGGAGGGCTCGTGAAACTTTTGGGGGCTTTCGGAATCTCCAAACCACTTTCTTCCCCCCCCCCTTTCCTACGTCACATGCTTCTCCCTTTTTGCAACTATCAGCTGATCTCCCAACATCTTATCTCTTATGGGAAGGAATATTTGTTGATAGCCAAAACAATCCCTAAAATTCGAAAGTAGCTTGTAATTTGAGTTGAAGTTACCCGGAAATAGTAATGAAAGTAAACTACTAATTACCTAAATAAAAAAGTAATTGAAAGTTAATAAACTGCTCAGAAAAATAATTAAAGTACATTAACTTGAGTAGAGTAGTTGAACTACGTACAAGTCCGGTAATATGTCTGTCCCTAGTTATTATTTTTTTTTTGTGGTATTCTTATATAACGAGTCTAGCTTCGTGTTCATTTCGCTGGCTGAGGTGCTGCCAGTCAAGCCCAATGTTACTTTTGAGCAGGCCCATTTCCGTATATGCTACCTTGCGAGCATTAAATACTCCGTCAAATTGACATAGAATTAAGACGAGGCACCGTGCGCTCGTCCCGTTCGTTTGTGCGGCCTATTTACAAGGTGGGCAGCCGAACGCTTCCATACGTGTATTTGCTGGTTTAGCGCGGCGCACTTCCACGGCACTCCAGTGCACGGCAACAAAAGGCAGTCAGCCGGCTTTCCATTGTTGCCAGACGACCGGGGTATTTGGTCTCGGCGCCCAATTGCTCTAATGGTTGTCTCTCGTCGCGTCTTTCCCTTTCCCAGCCATTCTACCTCCTCTTTCTCTGTCGGACACTCTTTGAAAAAGAAAAAAAGAAAGCCCTCGATCGCTTTCCGTAAGCTTCCATCCGCATCCCTCCTCGTATGCCCCGTTGCGGCTTACGATGAACCACAGGAGACGCCACTAGTCACCCCAGCCAGTCCAGCGGATCACGTGATTACGCGTTCAACCAATCGCTGTGCCCAACTCGAGGATCACGTGACACTGACACGCCTCTGGAATTGCTCCAATGGCTCGTAGCTTCCCTTGCGGTCCATCGCAAGGTGGAACGAAGTATAGACAAGATCCCTGGTCCTCTCTCTCTCTCGCTTGTTTGTCGCTTGTTTTTGTTGATGTCGTCCCGTCCCGTAATTACTGCGCGGCGGCGTTTACCCGAAGTGGCACTCCATTTGGAAGCGAAGAAAAGCGGCGAAGAGCGCGGCCGCTGGCGGGCACCGAGCCGGTTACAAATGACTGCGCTGCGACCGCCCCGCCGGCCCATTGCGAGAGCGGGCAATGTGGCACGATCGTTCGAGCGCGTCCTATGAACGCGCGGGAGGCCGAGGGCGCATGCGCGAAGATCCCTTTGTGTCGTCCCTGCTCGGGGCTCATATGCGCGTGTTTATAAGCCCTCGCGCAAAGCGTGTTTGTGTGCAGAACATGCGCTGACAATCGAGCCCGACGTAGCTTTGGCAGGCCTGTGTCTGTGTCTTTCTTTGAGAGCTATGTATTCTGACTTGAATTGAATTGAATTGAATCTATGTTCTCTTGTTTCTGACTGCGCGGGTGCATGTTGTGTGACTTCCTCTGAGCTCGCGTGCCCCGCTGATACGCCGCGTGCGCTCCTGAGTATGTTCGTGCACGTGCATTTGTCACCGTTAAAGGTGCTTGACTGTGTGTGCGTGCGAGTGTGGGTTCGTAAGTGTATACCTGTATGTATGCATGTACGTGTGTGTCTGTGGGCGTGTGTATGTTTTGGGATGTGTGCATATGTTCGTGCACGTGCACGTTTGCGTTTGGGCACTGTGTGTGTGCTGTGTGTGATTGTGTGCACGCTTTAGTGTGTGCTCGTGAGTGTGTGGTTACGCATGTATACGTGCGTGTGTACATGTGGGCGCGTGCGAGTAGCATGCGTGTCTACATATGCACGTAAGTGTGCGTATGTGCCTGCATGTGCACTTGCGTGTGTGCATGTTCCCCAGCGTGTGTGTTTGTGAATGCACGTGTGTGACAGTATGCGTGGGAATGCCTGTGTCTGTGCTCACGCATATGCACAGTGCATATGCGCACGTGCACGCATCTTTGGAAGTGTGCAGGCGTGCTTGCTCGTACACGTGCATGCCTGTGCGCGCTTAGCTGTGTGTGCGTGCGTGTGTTTGTGGGTGGGCGTATGTGCGCGCGCTTGCGAGTTTGTGTGTGTGTGCGTGTGGGTGTGTGTGCTCGTATACATACGATTTTGTTTCTCACAAAGCAGCGACCCTGGCTATCAAAAAAAAAAAAAAAGCATGCGCGGACAGCTTACATAAACGAAAACCTGGGGCCAAAGCACAGTTCTTGCAGACAAACACGCCTGTTTATAAACAGCGAGCAGGCATTATTCGCGTGTGCGTTCACGAGTGCATAGCTTAAATAGATATGCTTCTAACATTTTTATACCTTAAAATAAGTACTCTCGGTCGTAGTCTTATGGCTTGCAAATACTCCCATAAAAGAAATGAATCGGTTGTTCAACATCACTATTGCGAGCAGCTTGTGTATGTATACCCAGTGCCCACCCGTTAACTTGGAAGGTGCAAGAGCTCGGAAAAGCTGTTAAGTCTTCAGTGGGGATCTACTGAACCTGCCGGGTAGCATGTTCTGACACGGCATACCAGGAATCATCGGTTAAAAACGTCATAGATCCGCATTATTATACTTTAAATCAATTTTCTTTTGCTCATGCGTTTTTGGTACGTGTCCTTGTGTGTGTGCGTGTGTACGTTTTATCGTTGCCATTCGCCTTTTTCGAACGGACGTGTATGCAAGTTCTCGAGCTCGGCGTTTGATCTAGAGTCAATGCGCTTGAGCATTTAATTGTTGTTTAATTTGGTAAAATTTGACTAAGCAATTCACTCAATCGTTCGTTCATTCATTTACCGAACATCTCCGAACACCATCTCCGAACTACATCCCCGAACACGTACCCACGTTATGCACACAGTTGCGAAGGAAACATAGACGTTGACACATACAAAACACAGTTTAACGATAGTGGCGTTTATTGTAATTATTCGTGTCCCATTGTCCACATATATCAGCTAAAAGAACTGAAAACATAACTTCAATATTCCTGCCATTTTTTTTTAAAGTCACCTTCGCAAATATATTGTCATCAATAAAAAAACGGCAACGAAACTTTTACTTTTTAACTTTATTGTTTCTCTCCAGGAAAGAGGGAAGGGAGAAAAAAAATCAGGCTGTTCTTGACAGAGCTTCTCCTTCCCACCAGCAACAAGATAAACTACTTTACACTCTAGTGACCCGTAAAACAAGGTTTACATAGGAGCAAAACACACAACAAAGATCTGACATACATCATGATCATTTCTTGCATGTCGGAGGTCTCATCAAGAATAGGCACAAATAACACTAGAGAAACAATGAACGGATATCCTTTCTGCTCAAACTCATCGAATCCGTGCCAAATCTATGAGTACTCTTTATAGCATTAGGCAACAAGTACAGCAGCATCTGGAGGCCGTAGCCAGTTCTCGAGCGAGGCGTTAACTATGTGTCAACATAACGGCCTGCATATGTAGGCACACTCTTCTTCATATTGGTGATTGATAGAAAAACAAGTTCATTTTGGCTTACAGACGTTTGATATGTTAGAAGAAGTTTATAATTGTAATGCTCTGTAATTGACTCTGTATGAAGGTTTTTGAAAAGTTGTTATGTGTGAAGACTCCGCATTGCACATAATTCGGATTATTCTCTTCTGGAGAACATGCAAGTGATGCATATTTGTAGCCGTTGTGCTACCCCAAACAAGGAAGCAGTAATTATAGCAAGAGTAAAAGAGGGAGTTATAAAGAAGGATTAAGACCGAAACGGGTAATATACGACGGGTTTTATAAATAATACCCACAAATTTTGAAAGTCTGCCAGATTTATACACTGTACTTCGGCGTCCCAGCTCATGTACTCATTAAATGTCACACCACGAATGTTCACACTTGGTACAAAGTCAATATTTCGTCCTTGAAGAGAGAACCCTTGAGTAGAAGCAAACACTGTATTTTTTGATAAAAAAATTGTTTTCGTCTTATCTGTAATAACTGCTAAAGAACAAGTACACGCAGCAGAGCGCGTTGAAAACTACAGAGTACACAGAAATAATAAAACACACGAAGAACGAACACAGCCACACACAGTTCTTTCAAATTCTCCAGTTCTCCAATTACTAAAGAGTTGAAGATTGTCCATTTACTTATCTTCAGCAGAACATTATTTGCCGAGTGATAAACCTGGTGGACAACTGTTCCCGAAAGGATAAACTGGTGTCGTTTGCTTAAATTATAAAATCTGCCCTGCTGTCTATATTTACTATATCAGTGATGTGCAAGTTAAACAGAAGGGGTCGAAGGATGCTCCCCTTCGGCACCTTTGACGTCAGTTTCTTTAAGCTAAAGCATTGACTATTTATCACGACACACTAATGCCAATAGTTAAAAAAAATTTCTCGAGTATTGTTGAGGCTATTCTTCTCGCCCCCCCGCATGGTTTTAATTTTTTAAGCAGAGTTTTAGAATTTAGACGGTCGAAAGCCTTTGAAAAATGAATGAAGATTCCCAAAGTTATCATTTTTGTTCGATGTTTAAAATTAGTTTATTCTGTTTTAATAGCGTGAGTTTTATCGAATGCCCACACTGGCAAGATGTTAGGACCGAGTGTTTTTCGCAGAAGGTGTTTAATTTTGCATGTATTATTTTCTCTAGCACATTTGAAAACACTTGGAGCACAGAAAAAGGTCTAGAATTTACTAGGTGGTTTCTATCCCCAGACTTAAAAATAACCGTAACATTAGCGACTTCCATTTATTTTTGTTGTGGAAAATGGCCGTTTTGAAGTTTCAAATTAAAAATATGTGCGCTCTTTCTCGATACAAGGACTGAGCAATCGTACGAGGCCGACAAACGCTGTACTACTCTTTCCGCATAACCAGCAACAAAAAGTCAAATTTAGAACAATTAAAAAAACTTCAACAAAGTTGTTCCCTCGGAAAAAAAGAATGGTGCCACACTAGTGGCTCAGGCACCATCGACATACACGATACCACAGTATTCTGTATTATTGAACAATAAAAAATTAGCAGTCCCGTGTTTATTCACAGCGCGGTTGGAGCAATAGCTGCGGCACATCACGGTGAAATCGTTGTCTTAATTAGGGCAGCAAGTCGTCTTCTTCTTGCGCAGGGGGTTGCGGTGACGTCAGAACGACGTCGAGCTCTGATTGGCTCTGATTGAAGGACAGTGGGTAGACCTCAATGCTAGCTGCCTTGACCCACTATCCTTCCAGTCGGAGCCAATCAGAGCTCGACGTTCTGACGTCACCACGGACAGCCCCTCCAAAACAAGCAGACGAACTTGCGCTCCGCATTCGCTTCGTTCTCACGAGCGTGCACCTCACTGTTCTCCCTCCGACGAACGGCGAGACGCGTCAGCGTCGCCGCCAACGCGCCTTTCAGCGTTTCATAATAAGCGCGACGCTATAGCACGTGGCGACGCCAAAACGCGTGCGCGTCTGCCGCTTTGCGCCATACCCTCGTCGAGTTCCAGCATGGCCTCCGAGATACCGAAGGAGGCCATGCTGGAACCATGGCCTCTCGGAGGCCATGGTTCCAACCATAGAGTTCTTATAACGTACACTAGAGCTCCAAATGGCGCTAGTGTGCCGTCGCAAATCGAAAGCAGACAGCAACCAGTCAGAATTCGACCTTCGGTAGTATGCTTCTAGGGTAACAAGAGAGTGCACTTTCTCCCATCGTATGATTTTAGGGGCAACTATCACGAATAGTTCGTACGTACTATAGGTAGATCAGAACATTTCTCAATCACGCAGACGAAATAATTGGTCAGTTACGGCGTTTTTATTTTAAATTCATGGCACTAAAAGCTGCGCTAAAACGGCATCCTACATGTGTTTATGTGCACTGTCGGACGTTGTTTGCGCGGAAAAGCTGTCGACGCTTTCCAGCATGGGGTGTACGTACCGTACTTGTCAAACGAACAAAGGACTTGTGGAAAACCAAGAAAGAGGACAAGAACTACGTATTAGCACTGGATCAGTAACTCCCTGTGCATGCAGACGATCAAAATAAATTGAAGGCCGCGTAATATAGTCAGATTTTCAATAAATATGTACTGCTTTATTCTTTCTGCTCATGAATATGTGTGAAGATGCTTGTTCTTCTTTCAAAACATAACCCGAACGCTCAAAATCCTTTAAAATAAGAGGAAGCCAGAGAACAGGTGCCCGATAAAAGCTACCTGGCATACGAAATAATAGAAAGAAACACCTTTCATAGCACACGTACTTTATTTTTTATGTTTCGAATGTTTTCGAGCGCTCGTAAAGATGCACGAAGGGGTCATTTTCATATATGTGACTGGAATTACGTATTAGCAATATATAAGCTTTACCGGAAGGCTGGAGAACCTTGAACACACTTTACATTATTTTCGATTGTTATTTTGCTTAGGATCTTCGCTTGTTTTCGCATACCTGCTATAAAAAAGAGGTTCGGGCTGGAATACGTGCAAAGTTTAACATCGTTCGCGGGTAAAGAAGCATCCTATAACTTAAGAAATTATACTTTTACAATGCTAATAATGGTACATGCTATTTGATACTACCTAAACAACAAAAATTATTCATGGGTTTTCCCGTCGAAGAGGCAAAATGTACGCCCGTTTTCTCATATGAATGCACATAGACTGGTTGCTGTCTGCTTCAATTTGCCACCCGTAAGCCGGAAAGACACTAGCGCCATTTGAACCTCTGGCGTACACATATAACAACTCCATGGTTTTAGCGCGTTTGTCGCTTGTGGCAGCTCAGGAATGAAGTCCCTTAATAAAATTAACGCTTGCAATTACCACCAACCGTTGTTGAGGAAACGCGCGAGGCTCGTGCCACGAGCGGGTGCTCCGCCTCCATTCGCTTCCAAGGGCCACTCATTTCAGTGTGTACTGCCATGTGCTTCCAAGGACCGCTCAAGATATGGGCCTCGTGCACTGAGGCATTTGACGCGACTTGCAAGACAAACGCAAAGAGATCGAGGGGCTTTACTTAAGAGCACAGCAACACTGTAGCACAGCTCAAGAGGGGGATCGGTGGCCGATGGACTAGCGCACACCAGCTCGGAGCACGTGGAGCGAAAGCTCGCGCTGCAGAACCCAGGGATCCTGGCTTCGAGCCCCACCCCCACCCTCTTCGATCTGAATGAGCATCGTACCGGTGTGCGGTCGTGTATTACTACTGCGTGGTGAACCTTAAAGACCCCAGGCTAGTGGTTGTACTGCACCGGCAAAATTGCTCATCTATAAAGCTAGTGACTCGTCGCAACTTTGATGTAGCTGACCGACTGCACGCTGTATAAATATCCAAACAACACCCAATTATTTTGGTATATTCGGCTGGTCGCTTTTCAGCCTCTTGGAGCGCTCTGAAAAGCCGGTGTGCATTCGCCTGGTCGATGCCAGGCGCTCCAAGTATATTCGGCTGGTTCTTTCGGAGCGCTCTTGAAGCTCCGACTCGCGCCGTCCTCCGAATCGGAGCGGTTTGAGGCGCTCTGACTTGGAAGTGGGAGCGCGCGAGAGATCTGGCTGCCGTCCGGTCACGTGACTCCAGCCATTCCGCCATTTCGCTTTTGTGTCGGAAGCGGACGGCGAAAACGCAACTACTCCGCAGAAAAAGGTCTGCGAAAAACAGCCGTCAGTCTCGACGCCGTCACCGTTGTGTTGCGCTGCCCGAATTGAGGTGACATGTTGTTGAAACGAAGACGTTTAATGTTAAGGGTGGCACCGTCAGTGCTGCTGGCGAAGCTAGCTGACAGAGACAACACCAGCAGCTCGGACGACTACGACGAGGGCCGTGTTTACGAAGTGAAGTTTGCCGAGTTGTTTGACTCACCTTGCACGGTGCCCAAGGTCAAGGCCTATGTTTCTATAGTGCGAACCTACTCGCACAAAGCGGTAAGAACAAAAGTACGAGAGTTTTCAAGCTATAATGCTGTCTTTTTTATAGTTTCGCAGGAACTTCCGCTTGGCACGGCTGGCTTGCGATGACCTTATCAGCGTCCGCGTTGACGGCTGCCATTTTGCACGGATTGACGGATGGATGGATGACTGAATACTGCTGAACCCTTTGAATCCGAGAAGAAAAATTTCCGCGAGAGGGCGGCTCGCGCCGTCCTCTAGTGGCGCAGGCCACCCTCTATCCGCTCGGCTTGCAGCTCCGAAAAGTTGAGGAGCGTTCGGCTGGGCGCGCCGATTCTCTCGCTCCGATGCGGAGGCGCTCCGGGATCTGGTAGGTCCGACTCGGATGATTGGAGCGCTCGAAAGTGACCAGCTGAATATACCATCAGGGATCCAGTAACGATGAGGTAATGTGGAATTCATCCATCCATCCAACAGAAGGGCCTACAGGCACTTCTATTGAATGGATGGTTTGATACGGCTGAACCCTTTGAATCGGGATCGCTGCTAGCTCCACCTAGACGAAGCTTTAAAGTTTAACAATTACCTCCGAATAAATTTACCATTAATCAAGAATGACGAAGAACTTTATATCGCGACGTCGGTGCAACTGTGGTCATCTGGTGGGCGCTTCTCGAGACTCATACTCACATTTGTTCTCCAAAAACCGTATAATAAGGTATAATTCGAATGCTGTCGCTTAGCTTTAAAGTAACGGTTCCGCCTCACACGCAGCGGAACCAGATTTGATTTCCGAGAGCGGCAGGCGATTTTTGTTTTTTCTCGTACAGTTGGCAATATCGCGACGGACACCGTACTACCTATCGCGCCAACTACGTCGTCAACAACACCATCTACAACATCAACGACTACAGCGACAACGGACGTCATTTCAAGTGGCGGTGTTCGTATCAGTGTAATACGAAAGATACAACGCAAGTTTAGCAAAAAAAAAGATATCGAACGAAAAGCGACAACAAAGGGCGCGAATGAAGCGAGATGACGAAGTCGACATCAAATAACGGCATTGAGAACAGTAGCATCTGCGAAACAAGGAAGAAGCGGTAATAAGCTGTAACGACAGAAGACGCAACGCAGAAATTCGCGGGCAGTATATCTCGCGACCAGGTTACGCTCAGTGTATAGACACAAAAAGAGGGAGCGCGCAAAAAAAAAAAAAGAAAAGAAAAAAAAGTCCCAACAATAATCGTACGTCTTCCGAGATAATAGACAGATCCAGCCTTCGAGACGAGACGAAGTGTTACGGAATGTGTTAGAAACAAACCAAAGAAGAATGAAAAAAATGCTGACGCGAACGAGTAACACTAGTAAAGCAAAACAATACACCCGAAAGGATCAACAACTTATTTGTAAATATTAACAAACAATAAAAAAGGCAGAAGGAATAGACATCGAACGAGCTCAAACAACAAAGATCGATATTAGCGCCAAAACAAAACAAACAAAAAAGGAGACTAAAGCACGTGAAAGAAATAAAGAAAAATACTGTTCACGTGAGGACACTGATACGCACGCATATATAGAAACAAATAAAATGAAATAAAAAGAAATAAAAAGGAAAGCACCCGAACTGTGGGAAGGTTTATCTCGCGATATGAAGACTGCTACTTGTTCACAGCCAGAAGCAATTTCATCTTTCTCCCCGCCGCCGCGCCGACTGGATCCCTCAGCTTCTTCCTCATCTCAGAGCAGCAGCGGCCTCCTCCTCTTTCCTCTCTATGGGAAAGGGGAGAAATGGGAAGAGAGAAAGAAAGAATATGAAAAGGAGGATACTGATGATGCTGCCCCCGGAAAAAAAAAAGACGCACACAGGACAAAACAAAGCACAGACAAGAGAAACGAGTAAAAACAAAACAAAAAAAGGCCGGGAAAGTTAGTGGCCTTCGCATCGTGATTGGGCAAATTACGCGGGGGCCGCCATTAACATACGCGCTGGTCGATGATCGCTCCCCATTGGTGGAAGCGGAGTGACGCCGCCCCCTCCCCACGCGTTTCCCACTCTCCCCATTTGAACGAGGAAAGAGGAAAGAGTTACCATGGCAACCGGACACCCTTTCCCTTTTATTCCCCATTTGACTTCTTCGTTCCTCGTTTCTCCCTATTTTTGTGGGTTTTTTTGTGAGGGGAGGAGGAGGGTAAACGCTTTTCCTCTTACGTTTTCTTTTTCTCTGTCTCGTTTCGAGCCGCCCAAATCTTCGGCGCTGTGGCGCTGTGTTCGCCGCGCCGTGGCCGCTAAAGGAGAAATGTTTTCTCTCGATGCAAATTAAATCTGAGCGTTTATCAAGCGATTTCTATAGCGTAAAGCGAAACCTCCACACACAATAACGGCCGAAGAGGGGGAAAGGCGACCGTGCCGAGGGAGAGAGAGAGTGTAAGACGAAGACCGGACACACTTTTTCTCGCGGTGTTGCAGTGCACATAAAACCATGCCTCGGCATACGGCCTTTCTTTGCAAGAGCGTGTTGGCGGTCAGCGGTACCTATACACACACACAAAAAGAAGCGATATTAATGTTCAAAAAGTGCAGACGGCTAGCTAAATCGCGTTCGTTTGGAGCGCTATCTGTATCTTACGCAAGGAGCCCGAGCCTGGGTCATCTCTCAGGTATCTCTCGGCCCACGGTCTCCCCATTTTCCCCCCAGACACCCTCCTCCTCTCCCATTGGCCACACTCAGTTAAGGCCTAATCTAGCGCGAATTGCTTTAGCCTTCAACCTTGGGTTATCGACAACGCCCGATAACTCGGCTGAGGTAGGTGCGAAAAGGAAGGACGGGGAAGAAGGGGAAAAGCTTGGGGAACTCTATAAAAGAAGAGAGGGGAAATGGGGAAAAGCTGGAGGGAAAAAGAAGGTGGAGAGGGAAAGGAAATTGAATCAGCCTGATTAGCGGCTCAGAGCAAACGCCCGTTGCGTGAGGACGGTTCCAGTCAAAGGCACCGTTAGGCGAAAACGAGGTTAAGCGTCGATTACGGGGAAAGGAAGACGGCTCAGCTGACTGGCCGATTCGTCCGAGCGCGAGGCAGGTGTGGTGTCACGTGGTCCGTGTCGTCACGTCCGTGCTGAGTGTGTTGTGGCCACGTGACTCTCGCTGGCTATAACAACTGAATGACGTTACTGCAAGCGGATTGTTTTATCATTAATCAACGCTGACTTGTCCACGAACGAAACTATCAGCTACACTGCAAAATATTTGTATTTGACCTCAAATTAGGACAAAACCTTTTTTTTTAAATTAGAAAGTAGATAGGTGACCTTTAATTAGAAATTGTTTAATTAGAAAGTAGATAGGTGATAGGCAATAGTCATAACTTCTTGACGTTGTCGAGGTTATGACTATTGCGTTTCGGTCAGATTTAGAATGTATGTAACCGAAACCTACGTTTACCGAACCCATGCGTAGCGATAAAATTCTTTGAATGTTGTGTTTTTCTTAGACGACGCTAGAAAAAAAGAAAAAAGAAAAAGGATCAGAGCTACAAATTAAAATACTAAAAAATATAAATTAAAAAAAAAAAAAACAAGTACTCCGGCAAAATTCAATGTCTCTAGTCAGCACGTGCTCAACAGCAAACCGACCGTATGGCCACCAGCTAACACCATGCATTATGCCCGAGTCCCAATGCACGCGACGATGTATACCTTTCGCAGGTGTTTAATCTATCGGTGCTCGTGAAGTAAGCACGAGTGTTACAAGCCCGCCAATGATACCCTCGCGTGCATGATGCTCGTGTTTGAGGCTTGTCGCTGTCGGCTGTTTCTGTTCGTCGCTCTAGTGGGACTCTGGTATTATTAACCTGCGTGACGACAAACGTCGCTGTGGTACGCTTTCCGCGATTGAACAAGCGCTCACTGTGAAATCTGCAGTTGGAATATTTTTTTTTCAATATATGCAAATGATATCGATGTCAGACTCTCAACCTTGACGTTGATGACTCTGAGCTTCCGCCATGTTTTTTGCATACACTATTGAACATTTTGCTTGCAACTGATGACAAGTAGTCGCCAGGACCACATTTCTCAACGCCATGGCGAAACAAACTTTGTTAGTGACTGTCACGGATAGAAACACGGAGGGGACTCCACCGAAAAATCTCGCAGCGATGTAAGACCATTCTATATAAAGATACCTGAACGGGTTTCTGGTCGGGGCGATTCGCCGCGTTCGTTTGTGTAGTATGTAAATTGGCCGCTTTCCATCGAACGTACGCGCGCTAGGCTGCGAAGATCGCACGCTGGGTTTTATGTTTATGTTTATTTATTGATTCCCACCAACAGCAACACGTGCCTTCCCGGTGGCGCATCGCAATAAAACCGAAGACGGAACATACGCACATACATCAAACACACTAACCACACACACAAAAAGATACCATAGAATTTTTTTCCATATTTTACTGTATTTTTGACGTTGCTATCTTTTATTACAGATAGCTTAAAAAAAGAACATGTAAATTTAAGGTGACGAAATACCGTAACACAAAACTTGCATTTGAGTAACAGGCGAAAGTCGGGAGGGCTCACCAACCTAAACCAGTTCCATTGACCTCAAGGAGCAAGAAGACAAACAAAAGCTTACGGTGGATAATAAACGTGAGCATGTCCCTTCCTGTTTTAAAGTTTGCGAACAAATAACAAACCATGAAGATACCTTTTGAAAGGTGTCTCCGTACCTTTTTTACTCAGCAGCCAATTGCGGTAATATTTCTTTCCGAGGTATCGGTCATAAACACAACACATAGAGCGTCTCGGGATGCTTTCAAGCGCTTAGATTTTAAAGATTTAAGTGAATACAAGGAAATAGAAGCAAACTAAAATGTTGAGCGGACAAAGCAATTAAGCTGCACAAGCGCAGAGGACAGTTTTTTTAACTCGCGTAATTTATGCCGAGCGTCCTCAACTATGAAGCCACCACAGCATTAGCGTGTGAGTCCATCTGAAGCGCGGAGTCCCACGACACAACAAGGTGGCGTATGACAGATGTTCTTTCTATTTCGGACATGTTGAACATGTAACGATATGTATTATACTCTATGTTTTCGACGTAATCTGATAACTCTAGTTCCTTTTTTCGGATTTAAAGCAAGACCATTATTTGTGCACCACATATTGACCGCATCAATATCAGTCTACATTTCCCTGCAGTCACATTAGGCTTCAAACTTATGAGATACTCTTACATCATCAGCATACTTCAACAAATGAGAAAACTGAAGATAACCGAAGAGATAATTAGTAATTATGTTGTACTAAAGAAGACAAAGTTAGAATCATATCTCTGAGGCAATTCAGGAGTTGAAGTGTACAAGACCGATTAAAGTTTGAGCGTTTGAGTGCCCCGCCAAATAACTGTTCAACCATTTGATGTTCACATCAGGTGCACTATACTCAAACATATTAAAGGGGCGATGCAACAATTTTTGCACTTTGCGCAAATACCGCTTAGAACGGACCCCTGACGTTAATGACCTATGAAACACGCGTTCGTTTTTCACCCCACGCAATAGAAGTCCCAGTAAAAAATTAAAGAAAAACGAGCAGGTTCACCCCCTCAACTCGCAGCCAGAACAAGCGGCCACGTGATATGGAGCCGATTATATGCCGCCAATGTTGATCATAGCCACGCGCTGGGGTTGGCAAAGCACAGGACACGCGCTGAGTTCCCGACATTGTTATGGCTCGGCTATTGTCGCCGTTGCAGCGATTGGACACGGGCCACTACCCGAATGCTTCTCGAGCTATCGATTATCGCGAGCCCAAATCGAGAGCCCACGCAATGCTCGGGTCCAATCTATGAACAGCATTCAAATATCGTCATTGGGGTGTACTGCGATCCTTACGTTATGTCATCAAATTTTGCAAAGGAGAGATTGAATAAAAAGGATTGCTTTTGTCTCTGAAATTACACCACAACAAAGGAGTAGTTTCTTGGCAAGTGTTGTTGCGTGCGAATAATCTGGAGTCCCACTAGTGCCAGTAAGCTCGTGTAAAGTGAAAAACATTCCAAGTGAATATTGTTGCACCACCCCTTTAGCTAGAAGTAATTTATGGTTAACCTTATCAAATGCTTTCATCACGTCCGAATGCTCTACATAAACCTTCCCTCGGTTTTAAATGACTCGAGCACAGAACCGTGCTTAAAGTGACAAATATTAGACTCCACCGAACGGGCCTACATAAAGTCATGTTGCGCCGAATTAGTTTTGTGCCCAAAGAAACGATAAGACCTATATATTATTTATAGTAATTAAGCCGGCCTAAAATAGTTTCTTTCTATTGCCTGGGTTTCCAGATTTGAAAACCGGTGCAATAGCTACACCTCTCCACACAGTAGGGAATCAATAGTGTTTTAAAGAACAAATAAAAATATGTTTCAATACCGGTGCAAAACTACAAGAACAGCCTTTAGAAATAAAACTAGGTACGCTATTAAAACCAACGGATAGCTTAGGTTTTAGTTTTTTAACAACCCCAAATATTTCAGAGGGGTTCACGTCATGTAGGCTGCCATCTCGTCGCCCCCACTCCAAGGTGTGCGGAATGAGCTCGAAATGAGTGCAACCCGTGCTGGACCGTGAAGATCGCACGCTGGGCATTGATATTGTGAACATTAGAAGAGTGTATTATAATAAATTACCCTAGTGACTTCTCGGAAACCGAAACCTCCCGAACGCGAAGCCACGGGAGAAAGCGATGAAGAGCACCTACGCCGCTAGAGCGAGTGGTGCGGTAAGGTGATGACTCTGGAAAGGAAACGGTCAGTCTGGGTTTCCTTTGGCCGGCTCAAATTAAAACGGCTTGTGGCCGGCGAAAGCTTTGTTCCGCGCTGTAAAAGAAGGGAGGAGGCGAGGGAATACCTGGTCGGGAACACTTTCCAGAACGAGCCGAGTTCTGCGGATGCGAAGCACGACGCTGGAACTGTTGGTGGCCCGCCGCCGCTGCCCCGCTTTGGAGAGGCGCCATTTATCACGTCTTGCGCCTTCGGTTAGAAACAAGAAAAGAAAAAAGAGAAATATTTTATATATTGAAAGAAAAAAATAGGTTGGTAATTCCTTCATTCTTTTTATCCTCTTGTCTTCGTTTGTATTTGCAACTCGTATTTGTTCATTAAGTTATCTTTTCTCGCTCCGTCTCTCCCAATATCTGTCTAAGGTATCTGTGTCTTTAGTTGTATCTCTGTGTGCCGTCCGGGCGCATAACTCTTGTCACTTACTCCCTCCATATGAGAACCAAAACTAATGTCGCTTGATCTGTTGTGTTCGTTGTGTACAAGTTAGCGCTTAGCGCACCAGTGCACGACGCCCGTGCTCCGTGCGGCACTTGGAAGCGAATGGCGGCGAAGCACTCCGCTTGTGGAACATGTCCTGCGCGTTCACGCAACAATGGTGGTTGCTAGATACTTGAAAGAACCGTGAATGGTGTATTTTGTCAAAGGACTTTACCGAAACCCAGGACTCCTGGTTGCACGGCGAGAGCTTTCATTCCAAGTGCTTTGAGCTGCGGCGCGCTAGAGCATTCTGCTATACTTCCGGAAACGCCGGGATTCGTATAACTTGAGAGAGAGAGAGAAAAAAAAAAGAGGCAATCTTTATACAAAACAGCTGGAGCATATTCCGTCCTACCGCTTGTGCGCGCCATGGCCTCCGCGCTCGCAGCCCTCTGGCGCCTAAACTGGAGAAGTTCCAAACGGGACTGACGATGAAATGCGAAAACGGATGGGGAGGCGTAAAAGGAGGAGGAAGAGAACCGGGAAGAAAGAGAGGAGAGAGAGTGAAAACGAGAGAGGAGGGAAACAGAGCAGCGCGCGCGCTTCTCCTCTCTCTTCCTTTCGTCCACGCGCATCGACAAAGGGGGAAGCAATGGGGAAGAGTTTCGGGAGGAGGAGCCTCCTATAAAGCGCACGGGGGAGTCCCAACCCGACGTTCAAAACAAGCCGTGGTTCGGGAGCCGGTCGCGTCTCGGAGCCGCGCTCGCCCTCGATACGCCTTTCGCACCCCTGCGTGTTGCAGGGTTCGGTGTCACTCGCTGGTGCTCACGTGGAGTTCGGACTCTCTGTTTTTTCGTCGTGCCACCGAAGAGGACGGCGTGGTAGGTTCCAGCGTCCGGTCTTCGTGAGGCCTAGCAGCTTCGCGCCGACGTCGCTCTGTGTGTTGGGATTTCGGAATTTTCGGGAAGCGGTGGAGGTAAGCTTGGCAAAAGGAGTCCGGTCTCTTCTCTCCTTTCGGGGCAACGAATCACCAGTGGACGGTCCTTGATAAACTTAAGAAGTGCTTGAGTTCCGTGTGAAGCGTGCTCGAACTAGGACAGCCAAAACGTCCCGAGTTCTTCGAAGAAACTGCGAATTGTGCCGTATAGCAGCGGCTAAAAGAAAGGAACGGTTGTCTGTATCTCAAGGCCAAACGATGATGTCTTTCCTTCAGTCTTAGCCGGATCCGTCGGAGATGTGTTCCAAGCCGACTCTCAGGTCAGTTGGCTAGTGTGTAGTGGAAGATGTAAACCGTCATATTTTTATATCAGGTTTTTGTCAGTGCGAAGATCACCCCGAGCCGTCACAATGACCGCTTCGAGATCCCCGCAAGTTTGATTGTGCCGCTTGCAGGCTTGAAAGCGGAACTCCAAGACAGTCACACCCCAAGGACACACGTGGTCACCTGTTTAAAAATCCGCGACATTGTGTTTGACCACACTCACATGTGCCATAACGCAAATTAATATAATCAAGAGCGGTGATAGATTCAAATCCATCCTTGAAAAAGTGTCCGGAAAGCCAATGTTCAGGTAGGGCGTGATGAATACAGTTTAGGCCTCTCATCGTACCGGGAATTTTTCTATGCCACAGCGGAGCGTGAGGTGAAGCCAAACCTCCATCAGAATTCGGCCTATTCGTCACTTTTAAACGTGTTCCATTTTTGACAATTTTAGTGAATCGGTAAAGAGCTCGTCAAGTGTAAGAACTCGTCAAGTCCAAGATCTCATTAGGTCCAAGAGCTCGACAATTTAAAAAGCTGGGCAACTGGGCAACCTCAGAAACACGGCGACTCCAGAATCCTCTATTTTCAAGTATCACGGCTGCTCCAGAAAGTTGGCAACTCCAAGAGCTCAGCAAATCCCTGAGCTTGGGAACTGCTCGAACATAGCAAGTCCAGGAACTCAAAAACCCCACCAGCTTCAGCCAAGCCCATGAGCTAGGTCAGTCAACGATCTAGGCAAGTACTACCACCGGGGCAGCAGAAACGTGGGAAACGAAGTCATCATGGACTACGGATACCTCAACCAGGCTGCGGCCAGCGCAGCGTTCGAGCCCTGCATGGAATCGGCGGCGTGCCAGCTGTCTTGTTCGTACGCGGAACTTGGACCACCGACGGCGGCGTACCACCGGTACTCGGCGCCGGTGCCCAGGTCCTTCTCGGCGCCACCGTCGGCCTCGGCACCCACCTGTGGTGCCGCGGGTCTCATCGCTCGGGGTGTCCGGCCAGAGCCTCCGCCTCCGCCGCCGCCACCTCCGCCACCGCAGTCCCAGCACCACCCGACTCCCGTCTTCCCGGCTGGGGCCATACAAAGTGAGTATACTGCTACACAAGACACCTTATTAGCGTGTTTTACGTAGCGTTACCGTATACTACCGTACGCAGCGCAATGCTCTTAGCGCGCGACAAAGAGCACGCTTTGAGGATGAAGTTCGATTTTTTAGTATCAACACCGCCTCGTATGGTAGCCTGCGGTAACGTTTTGCTAAAGCAAGCCTATACTTGCTTTGTTTCGTGTCTTGTCTAAGCCATGGGAACATTGTGCGGCGCGTTTTAAACTGTCTGGGTATGTTTTCTACGGTGTAAAGTAAAAACGATTCTTTTTTTACCCTTTTTTTACTATACTTTGAGTCAGTGTTTTCGACGTAAATACACGCCCTTGAAGAGGCATGTTTGAGTAGAAAGGTTTGAATTACTGTTTTACTATTTTGGGTATTGCGAAAAGGCGGGAGCACGTAAAAATCTTGCGTAGTAAAGACATATTAATGGCACACGATCTCTTAATGACTTAAGTGTAAGTAATTAAAGTATAGAAATTCTAGCCCAAATCTAGAGGAAGGCAGGCATCCTGAACAAGCGTTACACGGGTGTTTAGAGACGACGATAAGGAGCGTGAGAAGACAACATTATCTAGAATGATTATATCCCGTCTACACTTTCTAATTTTTGTAACGACGTATTGACATCATTTCTGCCCACTCCTCTAGTTCTTTTTGCGACTTGAAATTCGTTAATAGCTTATATATTTCACTACGTCTCTTATGTCTTCTGCAAGTTGCTTTTTTGTACCTGTTGATGATATATCGCCGTAGCTAAAACTGGCATGTTGCTGGTTGGCGTTAAACCTGCCTTTAGCCACGTAACCAATCACAATACCTGTCAATGTCTAAAAAAAAAAAAAAAAAAAATGGGACGTGTTTTTCGGATGTCGCCAACTTGGCAGTTTGACGCGAGCCCGATGTCGGATGTCCTTCGACGCATTGATAGGGTACGAGTTTCAATCTCACTGCAATGACGTCAAAATTATAAAACACGGCTTTTGATTATTCTAGAAATCTAGGTGGTGTTGAATGGGACCGCGGTCAATAACATTATATTAGCATTCCTATAGTTCCAACCAAATACATGTTACCTTTGCACAAAAAAAGAAGCCATAATTAGGATAGTTGAATCGAAATTTTTAGCGAGAGTGATCGAATAAAAGAGGAGGAGGGTGCAAATGATTGTGTACGCGGGATTGGTTTCCCACCGATTCAACGCAGTTCGGTAGCATCGGTAACATTCAAATAACCATGGCCAGATTTTGGTGAAAGTGCGGACGGCCAGCCAATTGCTTCGAAGTAGCGCGGCGGCGAAGACTTGCAGAGCCTGGAGGAGGACACCCGACCTCAAACTCTAATCTAAGACAAACCAATGCTATTTTTATTGCAGTCGTAAACAAGAAACGCGAGTTTCGTTTTATGAAACAGAAGGCATTTGGGACGGATAGATGTTGCTCTCCCGAAATTGACAAGAATATCAATTTTCACTAGAGTGACAAACGGCGACCGACACCTTCAAGCACGTGCTGCACGCAGGCGAAGATTGGAAAGCGGGACAGAAGCCTGGTTCACATGCAGCGGTTTTGGCCCTAGAGCGGCGCGATTTCTGCCGTCGCGGCGCTCTGGCCAGCAACAGCGGTTAAGCGGCACGAGCGCCGCGACGGCAGAAATCGCGCCGCTTTAGGGCCAAAATCGTTGCATATGAAACCCGCTTAAGGCATAAGCGCGCACACACCACCAACAATTGTCTGCGACATAATAAGATAAAAACTTTTAGCAATTGGACCGATGTTTAGCACCCTTCACAAGCGTTCGTTTGTTGTCGGGACCTGACGCTCAGGCGACAGAAAGTTGGCAAACAAGCTGTGTGTGTGTGTGTGTTTTTTTCTGGCGGGACTAAACATCGAGACTACAGATGTCTTCTAGTTAAGACAAATCTTGTGCTATTTTTGTTACTTGGCAGCACAAAATAAAATGCCTAGTGTCAAAAAAAAAAGAAGTGTAAAACAAGTTTGCACGTAGTTTTGTGTTCTAGTTAATTTATCCAAGCCTTTCACGGTTGAATTAAAGTTGCCAATTCTTCAATCTAGGTTATAAGGGGAGCACGTTAACATTTGATCATACGTTAATATCGGCCTCGGTAATATAGACCTTGTTAATACTAATACCCCGCCCGCTATATTGACACCATTTTCGGGGACAAACTGGGAAAATATATGCATTCTTGTCTCGTTACTATGGACAACTCACATCATGGAATATTTTTTTTTTTGGGGGGGGGATGGAAGTGTTCATAATAGCGAGACATTAATTAATGAAAATTAATTGCGAGGTCGCAATGAATACGCTGTGATCTACACTCAACCGTACGCGAATCAGAGTTGCATAAAAGGGGCGCCGTTTTTCTGACGTCATAAATAAGAGAACAATCAAAGTGCACGTTTCGCGATAATCACTTGAAAAACCTTCGGGTATACGAATAAGGGACACAAATCAAAGTAGCATGTTACTACGCTTGGGCCATTTAGTGAATCTATTCAATTGGCATAAGCAAATCTGGAAGCCCCTAAATGCTAGCGCGATTCACTGAGGCGTGTTTGCCTATGCTTCGAGCACTCGCTCTACGTCGAGTTACGACGGCGAAAACTCATGATTTTGAATAAAGCGTGACATATCTGCATGCGACATAGAAAGAGAATTCTCGGTGACTCGTTGTGGTGACTCGACAAGACGTAGTCGCAAGCGGCTGTGCGAATGGTACTTTCGCGACTCTAAATGAATACTCATGGCAGGCACCAGGGGTTATGTTTCTCGTTCAAGAATTCAGGGTTTACAAAACAAAAATGAAGCAAAACTATCCAAAATTAAATAAAAAAGTTGGGGCTCCAATCTACGCTGTGAACGTGGTTGGCCAACGGAGCTGTGGTATCACCTGCAACGATATCCCACTGCACTATACCGAATGATTGAAGAAAAAAAATCCACTGTACCAAAACCTTTTTTAAACATGAAAGACTTCGCACGCTGCCGTTGCCGCGGCAGCTTATGCAACCGTAATCTTTACCGCGAGACGCATGCGGGGAGCACCACGTGCTTCGCATTGTTAGCGGGGCTAGTGACGTCACTCCCCATTTCTTACTCTGCCATTACCGCGGCAGCTTATGCAACCGCAATCTTTACCGCGAAACGGATGCGGGGAGCGCTACGTGCTTCGTATTGTTCGCGCGCGCCTTATCATCTATCATGTGGTTTTCTTATTGAAACAAGTGTCAAAACCACATGATAGATAAGGTGCGCACGAGCGATGATAAGGTGCGTGCAGTGGTTTTCTGTCGACTACTATTCTGTCAACGGACACTAAGAAATCCGACCAACGGGTCATATACAGCTTCGCTGTAAAACCTTCCAATTACAATGCTGGAGCTACGGGAGATCCTGCAAGCTTACTAATTTTTGGAAACACGTACCACTTGTATCGATAAACCTTGTTCAGGCTAGTTTACACTAGAGCCAGAAACTAAACTATGCTGAGAGTATCGGCACCCGATTCCCGGATTGTCTTTTGGGCTTCGTTATTATGGTGCAGGCCGTATGATAATTGCTAGAGTAACAATGCAAAAGTCCGACATCCACAGCTTTAAATATGCTGTCTGGAAGTTCAGGCGATATGGTGACGCTCTGCCGGGGACTCTGAACGGCTAATGGCGCGTTTACACTTGCGGATTCACGGGGCAGATCGCGCGGGCGGAAAGGGGATTTTAGAGCCGGGTGGCAAAATCGACTCGTCACTGGCAGAAAATCTGGATCAGTCCGGGACCTATATCCAGTTATTCCGCCAGCGTCGAGTCGATCTTGTCATCCGTCTCCAAAATCCACTTTTTGCCTGCGAGGATCCGATCGCGAATCCGCTAGTAAACACGTCATTAGGAAAAACTGTTTCCCGTAGTTTAAAAAAAAGTCTAGATGACTTTCGACCGGTTTTTTAGCACCCGAATGCTTGAAGTGTTGATACTCGTTGCCGTGAAGCGTAGCCTAGAGCCACTAAATAAGCTACGCTTCAAAGTAACGCAACTTCAGCCACCTTGGGGCTTCAAATCATGGTCGCCAGCTATCTGAGGCTTTATCTGAAATCTCAGGAGGCGCTTCTCCATCCTCCAGAAATGTTAAAACAGTTCGCGACAGATCAAAGCAATATCAACTCAGCTTCCTAACGCCGTACCTACAGCTGAGGAAATCGCTTTTTTTAATTGTGACGATTGACAGTCGCGTCTGCTCTGCACTAAGCACAAAGATGGCAGCGCCCACTAGCAGATCGATTAACAAAGTGCCGATACTCTAAGCGTAGCTCATTTCTTGTCTCTAGTGTAGGCTATATAGGGGTTCCAGTTCAGACATTTGCGTAGGTGATATTGACTGCAACAACCGTGCACTGTTGAGGTGCACGGAAACCTATTCAATATTAAACTGCAAGACAAAACCCCGTTGGTGGGTAGCTAAAGGCGACTTGCGCAATCAGGAACGGCGCTCCGAACGCTTACTGTGACGTCTCTATTGTGGTTAGTTTTGCTTCGATTATATTAGATTCACTCGCACTGACAGCAGTCGTGAAGTCTTTTTCTGACCTTTTTGAAAATAGCGAGAGTGCGCGTACATAGATTTGAAAGGCGCTGAAAATGCGCGAGGGCCGAGTTTTCGAAAACTCTGCATTCGACATCACACCCCGGGAAAGGGGGGGGGGGGGGGGGGGGGGGGGGGGGGGGGGGGGGGGGGGGGGGGGGGGGGGGGGGGCTTCCTAGGTATTTTAAAATAATTTTCTGCAGCCTCCGTGCACCAAATTTAAAAAAAAAAGAATGTCTATATTCGGGATCCTGGATGCCAAATTAAGACGATTTAAGTGTTTATTCTTCAATATAGAGCCGTTTCAGTTTCTCTTTAAGTCCATGTGCAGCCGATGCTACATGCGCGAGCCTGCGGCCCTTAGGGTGCCTACATGTCTGTCTGCAAAAGCGCGCGTGTGTATCACGGCGCTATAGACGCTTTGCAGCAGCTGTGCATGGGCGCCGCCATAACTGACCTTCAGTTTTTGTTCCCTTTTATTTAGTTTATTTCACTTCATCATTACCATAGCAGGCCAGGTTATTGCCACATTATATTCAACTGGGTCCTTTTCTAAAGCATCGGCCTTTGTAGAGGATCGGCAACTACCGTTTCAATTTCTCGGCATCTCGGTAAGACAAGAGAAGGTCAGCAATGGCGGCTCTAACTTGGCGCGTGTGTAAAGCGTCTATAGCGGCCCTGAACAGTGCCTGCCCTGCATGAGCGCGTGGGCTTGAAACAAAGCAAATTGTTTTGTGTATGTTTATACAGCCGGAAGTTAGTCTGCCTCAGTGGGCGCCTGGTATCTCAGCTGTAGATGAGCAATTTAGCAAGTGCGGTACAACCCCTAGCCTGGGGTCTTTAACGTGCACCACGCAGTAGTGATACACGACCGCACGCCGGTACGATGCTCATCCAGATCGAAACGGGCAGGGGTGGGGATTGAACCAGGATTCCTGGGTTCTGCAGCGTGAGCTTTCGCTCCACGTGCTCCGAGCTGGTGTGCCCTAGCCCACTCGGCCACCGATCCCCCCCGTGGGCTTCCCAGGCAGCACAAAACGTCGTGGAAACGTCGAGAAAAGGTTCCGGACGTCCGTGACGTCCCGCATGACTTCGATCACGTTTTTTCGATGTTGAGGTGACGTCCTTATATAACGTTCCATTAGAGTCCAATCAGTGACGTTGTGACGACGTTGTATTTCAACTCAAACGTCGTCAACGTTCCCACGACGTCTATGCGCGAAGTTCTCACAACGCCTAACGATCACGTTTCTTTGACGTTGAACTGAAGTTCGTAAATGACGTCCCATTATCGTCCTGTCCGTGACGTGCTGGCGACGTCACGTTTCAACTTTAACGTCGTCATCGTTACCACGACATCAAGACAAGACGTTTTAGCAACGTCGAACACTCACGTGTCTTCAAAGTTAAAATAAAGTCCAGGGTGACGTTACATTATTGCCCCGTCAGTGACGTTTCAGCGACGTCGTGTTCACACCTAAATGTCGTAAACGTCATACAAGACATGCTGGCAACGTCGACCACTCACGTTTTGTTCGACGTTTTTAGATTTTCCAGATTAATCTCCAGCCCCAGAATCACTGTGGTCAAGGTGACAGTGCTCAAGAGCCGGAAACAAAACTTAATTTTTGAGAGGTTGAGAAGTTTAATTATTTATACATTAATTTGTGCATTTCAACATGCTATTAATTGCACATCGATGACGCTAAAGAAGGCATTCACAAAACTCAATGTACACGGAAGAAAAAAAAATAATATGAAAGCATGTTAGGAATATCATTCCTTTTAGGTGTGCTTGTTATAATTTTGGTTTGTTTAAAATATTGTTACGAGTTTAATTTGCGAAGCCCATGGCGTCTAGAACGGATCGAACTGTACCATTCTTGCATTTTTCACGCGCGTTGTCGTCTTCCATGGTTCACGGACCCTGGCACGCGCCTCAGGGGCGCCGCCACACTATCCCCTCTCCCTATGATTTCAGGCCTGCATCCTTTCCTAGGAGCATCCATACTGCTCCGCGACTACCCGAGATTGTTTTAAGGTTCGTCAATTTCTCTTCGTATTTTGTAATCCCTGCTCACCTGCGCACAACCGAAAAATTCGCAGTAACATCACAGTTCATTCATAACACCAACTTCCAGCGCCTTAGCGCTTTCGGTAGATGGGGGCGCAAATTCTTGTCACGTGACTGTCAGTACAGATCTGGCTATTGTTGCCACTGGTGACGTACTCAAACGAAAATCGCATGCCAGCACACACTATATCAGAGCAGAACTTCACCGGACACTTGCGCATTTTTGGAGTTGACTAAAAAAAATGCCCGGCAATGACGAAATCCGGTAGATACTATCCTCGGTTTGTGGAAATTGACATTCATAATGCCAACCCCTGAATGGCCAAGATGACGGTCCAAAAAAGCGTTCAACGCCAATCCGCACTTACGTGCGAAAAAAAAAAAAAAAAAAAGCAGCCGGCACGGCGCGAAAGAGAGAGGGGGAAAGGTAGGCAGAGGAGGTGCCAGTGGCATCTCCATAGAGCCCCATGCGATGCGTCGGGAAACTCGGCAAGAAGAGGGCGAGAGAGAAAAGTAAGGGAAGACAGCGACGACGAACAATTGACAAGCCTAAGTTCTGGGCGCACGTATTTTCTCAGTCGTTCCCAAAATATTTCACTGAATGTTCTGTTCTTCGAATTGGCCCAGAGAGAACAGCTCTGGGACCCGGTCCAGCATTTTCCGAAAGCCAGTCACTAGCACCGGCCGTCACGTCTCCGGGTCTACGAGGCAGGCTGCTATGTCGCCATGATTTTTTCTTTTTTGAGTCTGCATGCAGTATAAGTGCTGGAATTAGATGAGTCGGTCAAGTCGCCCCCATGAAGAAGTCGGTGATCGCCAAAAACGCCGTCTTATTCAGTCACGGCTCGAGGACCTTTTTCAAGGCCATAACGCTTCACATGTTGAATCGTACCACTGCTCGGATCAAGGTGCCTGTGAGGATATGAATAACGCCCCCCAGAAAACAAGTGGCCGTGCACATAACGGCGCGTCAAGTCCAGTCTCCGATCAAGACCCTTCAGACGCCTCCGACGATCCCAATCAAGAACGACCAGCGGACGGGATCCCCCTTCTGAAACCATTCCCGTGCACGCAGCGAGAGTACCGGCTACGCGCAATGGGACGGCTAAACCACGCGCGTCAGCGCATTAATCAGAAGCCGAACGAGGTAAGCGGTGGAACATTCCGCGCCCTGTGACATCGTCTCTTGTTCATTTATTTATGTGAATTTGTTTGTTCTTTGGCACGTCCAGGGACGTCTTTTGGAGACGCTCCGTATTGCATATCGTGTCTGAAGCGTCTCAACATGTTGAAATAAACAGTTCGTACCAAACTTGCGTTTTAGTTACTTCCTTTGTACTTGCTTGATAGCAACTTGCCTTCGCAAAAATACTAAAAAATCATTTTTTTTTTTTTGGGGGGGGGGGGGGGGGGGACCACAACGTTTTCCCACGACGGCTAGGAAACCTAATTTGGAAAGGTTTCTCGACGTTCTGTGAACGTCGTTGGTAGTCCGGATGTCGTAAACACACGTATCATAAACGTCGAGAGAGGACGCAACGGCCCACTGAGACGTGCATGTGACGTGCAACAAACGTCATTTGGAACGTCCCATCGACCTTCTGTGCACCTTTTCTCGCGGACATTTAAAGGTTTCATCGACGTCGAAGGAAGGTAACGTACGAACCTTCGACGTTTTACGACGTCACGTTCCAGACGTCTTCGACGTTCTTTCGACGTTTCCTTCACGTTTATGTGCTGCTTGGGTTGGCAGGGACGCTGAAAGCTCTGAGCTCGTGCTTGTAGCATCGTCTTCGTCTGGAGTTAAGCTGAAACGAAGTATAAGCGGGTGTTAAGGGGGTCATGAAACGATATCGGGTTGGAATGTTTATGATTCTACAGAGGCGTACTGGACCTAGACTGGCCCAAGCATACTTGCACGGACCTCCACTGATTCAGAAGCTTTTTGGCCCCGGTGAAATTGCGAGGATAAAAAGGATATATTTTGTTTAGTCTTGCCTTCACAAGGCTCAATGACGTAATTGTGTGATTGAAACTACCCTCCTGATGATAGTCGAGCGCGGCTCATGGATAGGAAACGAACTGCGTGAACACTGTACATCGGCTCGTAACAACCAATGCCTCGGCGGGCACTCGGGTAGTTGCTTGAGTCCAACTATACGGCGGTGATGAGAATAGCCGAACTCTAACATTGCCTGGAGCTCAGCGCGCGTTTTCTACTTTGCCAACCCCAGCGCATGGCTATGATTAACGTTGGCGGCAAAGGATAGACATTAGGCCACGTGGCCACTTGTTCTGGCTCCGAGTCGAGGGTATGAACGATGCTCATATTTCTCGCATTTTTTCGGTGACTGCCTTTTCCCAGAGAAAAGAAAGCTAAGGTAAGTTTTTTCAGTTATTACCGTTAGGGAGTGATGATAAGTATTATTTATCAAAAGTAGAAAAATCGTTTCATGGCTCTTTTAAGGGTACCTTTATGCTGGTCGTGTGAATGGGGTATTAGCTTACGTGGCCACAAGGAGATAATAGCCGACAATTTTGTGGATTGATATACTGGAAGTCGAAGAAAACATACAACATACAAAATAGAGTTGCGAGTTCAGCGCTGTGTGTATTGTGTGTTATGTGTGAATGTGCTAATTGCGCACTGTGAAGTCGGTAACTTTCTAGTGGGCTTTTCCGTGAGCACCGCACCGCAAGGCGCGAATCGAAAGCTCGACCTTGCGGTCCCGAAAACCACGTGTTCGTCGCCCAAATGGGACAGTGCCCCCATTGAAAAAAAAAGTCAATGTTTAATTGGTGTACTTGCGACTTTTGGGATACATCTACCTACCCCCTTTCGTATCTTCCTGTTTTGGACACCAGGCGCCAGGAAATTTCCACGCGCGGTGACAAGTATGTATAGTTGTATGAATGTGCAAACATTTTTTTTTTAGATCCTCGATCTATAGCACAAAGCTGGAATCACGAGCGACCAAAGAGAGGAGATGCGTCGAAGCGAGAAAAATGGGCACAGCCGCACATTTGTTTATTTCTTGTTATCGTGCTCAAACTGTTTCACCATAGTTGACAATTTGTAACTTGTGTCTAGTTGTCAGAGATTTTCCGACCACTCGATCGGAGTCCCGTGGTTTATCGACCGCGTTTACAACACGAGCTACAAGGAGGTGATGAAAGAGGGGATCCACTACAAGTGCCCCCGGCCGCTTTCCTCTCTGCGACGCCTTACAACGCAACGCATGCGCACTTGCGACCCTTAAGACGTGTCCGCCATTAAAAAGGCAATGCAACAATAGTTTATTTCCACCTTCGGTAAATACCGCTTAGAGTTATTTCTCGTTTATCACAACGACGCGCTGGGGTTGGCAAAGCACAGGGCACATGCTGAGTTCCACTGAGTGTTATATGCTTCGGCTATTCCTATCACCGCTGCGACTGGGCACGAGCCACCAGCCGAATTCTTGTGGAGGCATTCGAATTGTCACGAGCCCAGATCGAATGCTCACGCAGTGCTGCTGTCCATTGTTTAAGCTGCGTTTTAATATCGTACACCCGCGGGGATCGCGAAGCTTGAGGACAAAATTCTGGGGATCGCATCGTTCATAATGCCAACAATGCCATCCCCTCAACTGCGTCATCAAATGTTCCAAAGAAAAAGCTTTTAAAAAAAGTTTGTTTTTATTTTGAAATTGCGCGGCGACAAAAAGTTTCTCGGTAAGTGAGCTTGTGTACCCTTAAGCTGATACTGTAGTCAAAGCTACAAGCGCGAGCTAGCTCGCGCTCTTTGAAGCGTGCATTTGTAGCGCGAGCGCTCCGTCTGGGGAGGAACTCTTCGAAGCAGCGACCTCGTGCTCTCGTGGTTGTTGTGGCATTGGCTGCAGTGAACGGAGTGTTGTACCAGTAAAAGCTGGTTCACACAGACCCGTTTTCTGACGTTACGTTACGAAAGCTTATGCCCAAGTCACCGAGAATCTGTGCTTCGTATTAAGCGTGGCTAACAATTGAAGCAAGAGCCCGGCACGCGACATTCTAAACACGAATGTTTCGGTGACGACGAGCTTGGATGGTGGGTTACCGTGGCAACCAAGGACACAAGGCTCGTCGTAATGTAACGTAAGGAGTTGAGCTCGGTTGAACTTTTCAAACTGGTTCACACTACACCAACTAAGGACACAAGGCTCGTCGTACCGCAATGTAAGGAGTTGAGCTCGGTTCAACTTTTAAAACTGGTTCACACCGCACCGTTTTTTTTTTTTTCGTTGCGTTTAAGTCACCGAAACATTCGTGTTTCGAATGTCGCGTGCCAGGTAAACCTCCTCGAATCGGTAGCCACGCTTGATATGAAGCACAGATATCCCGCGGTGGCTTGTATGTAAGCTAACGTAACGTAACACGAGGAATCGGGGCTGTGTGAACCAGCCTTTAGTCACGGGATGCTGGTAAAGTAGCGCCATTGCCTTCGCTGTATGCAAGCCGGGCACAAGCATATACTGACATACATACGACCAAACCTTGCAAGGTGATTGGCTTATCGGTCTGAGTTGCGAAGGCAATCGCCGTTTCGTTCCCTTCAAAATTTCGAAGCTTCGAAAGGGTCGTAATGAACCAATCGCACCAAGGTCGCTATGGAGCACCGAAAGCGTTCCTAGCCAATAATTTTGTCTTTGGCTACGTGCGTGCAACCCACTTATCAACCACGCTTAGATCCACAGATGCCTTACAATAGTACGGCTGTTCATCCGTATTTGAAGACACGAAAACTATTTTTCTATGGCGCCAAGAACCGACGCCGCATTAAGTGGCGGGGCGATGTCCGCTTGTTTCGCCGGTGTATGTGGATAACAAAATCTCGGTATTCTAGAAACGTCTCCATGAAGCTAGCCGTCACCAGCGAGTTTAGAACGCCTCACCAAGAATAGCGAGGTCGAGAAAATACCGCTCCTTTCATGAACCAGAATAACGACAACACGCGGGGAGCTTCGCGCTACTCAAGTCAAGCACGTGCATACCTTTTAATGCATGTGGGAAGTAGGGCGCCTTACTAAGGAGTACACTGTAATAAGGAGTATTCACTGGACGCCATACTTGTGGGTGCTGTGTAGAGCGCATGCTCTGAACGAACTCACATTTCTAGGTTGCTAAGACCGGCAATCTTGATGGTGTGGAATGCACGTTGCAAAAGAACTGTGGAAGCTCGCCATCAGCACGCGCTCAGCATTCGCGCACACGGCTAACGCCGCCAGTGAATGCTCTCTTCCTAGGGTGATGACATCTGATCATTTTGTTCGGAAACGCTTATTTTTCTTTTCATTTTTGTTCCGAAGAACGTGAAAAAGCGTCGCCAGGCACGTGCTCTTGGCGTTCACTGTGATATCGCGACATTTCGTTTTGAACGGTTTATTTTTATTTTTAATTTGAGCACGTGCTGTCTGCATAGGCAACGTTACTAGATTACCTCGGTTGTGGAACTCCCGCGGAAGAGGGAACCCCCCTTACTTACTTCAGTTTGCCTCCCGTCGTTCGGAGCGCCATTTAGGTATTTGTTTACGAACTGTGTGATCCACAGAGTACGGTGGAACGCCATCTAGACGCTGCGCTTCGAAAAGTACATATTTCATAGAGTACACTGGAGTTGTCAAGGCAACCGTGTGGCGCGTCGAATGACGGGAGGCATGTCTAGGTGTGTGAGGGGGGAGTACTGCTCGTGCATGCAGCGTCTATGAGCAGTTCCGTAACTGAGATAATCTAATGACGTTGGGCATAGGGTACTTGAAACGACGTCATCACCCTGAACAGAAGGGTTACCCTTAAGCTGAGACTGCAGCCCATGCAGCGAGCACGGGAGCTCGAGGTCGCTGCTTTGAAGCGTCCTTCCGCTAGAACGAGCGCTCGCGCTAGAAATGCACCTCTCAAAGCCAGGAGTGCGGGCTAGCTCGCGCTTGCAACTTTGACCACAGTCTCAGATTCAGGGTGAACGGAGTATAGACCTTTCCAATGGTTACAAAATGACAGTCCAGCGTGCCATCTTCACAGCCCAGCACGTGCGTGTCCGTCGCTTAGGAAAGCGAGCAAAGCACGCGCCATACGCAAAAACACTCAAGATGGAACCGGCTACACGCTCTTTTTTGGAAAGGTCCATAGCGTGAACAACACCATCTCGAGAAGTTTGACTGCTTTACTTATTCCGCACCAGAGATTTTGGTTTTCTTAGTAGGCGATAAAGGCTATGGAACGTAAAACGCAGAACTCGTATTACCCATTCACACTGGTGTGTTCAGATATCTCTTTCATCTGTATAAACAAAAGCTGGAACACATGTGCATAAGAAAAAAAAAAAGCAAACAAATAACGCATGAAGACCAAAATTTTGAAGAAACAAAATATTTTCCTTTCGCAAAAATAAATAATAAATATACACGAAGCTATTCGCGGCACGTAAATTGCGGATATGAATTTATACTCCGTTCAACCGTATGCTGAAACTGCAGCCAATATCACGAGCACAAGATCGCGGCTTTGAAACGTTTTTCCGCTGAACGAGCTCTCGCGCTAACAAAAAGGCATGTCTCAAAACCAGGAGCGCGGGCTAGCTTACGCTTGTAGCTTTGGCTGCACTCTCAGCTTAGGGGTGAACAGAGCATAGTGACGTCATATTTGCAGTTAACGTGCTATAAAAAAAATGCGGTTAATTCTTCCAACTATCGTGAAACGATGTTCGCTTGTTCCAATTTATGTCCAACTTTCAGCCCCTTTTTTTTTTTCAAATGACCTTTAGCTTTAAATTGTAAAAAGTCAAATTTGCGTCCAACACTAGCTGCACGGAAGAGTGACACTGCGACTTTTGTGGTTTACTTATGAAAACTGGAACAGAATACGCTCTTCCAACGGTCCATGCGGAACTAAGTTTTTATCACGACGGGAGGATTTGTTTTTGTGTGTTCATTTTATAATAATAATCATTTCTTTTTATCGTATTGATAACACAAAGTAGCCACCTAACTGCCTCTTCGTGGTAAATTAGACGATGAAAAAACTTGAATATTTTTAATAACATATGTTTTTTGAGCGCAAAGAATACCGAAGATTTTAGAGATTTTAGGTGCGTATAATATTGCTGCATTTTTCAAAAAATACCGAAGTGTTTTTTTTATTAAATTTTTATTATAGTTTTCTTGTAGGTTATTTTTATGCAAAAATTAGACACTTTTTACCCAAAAAATGTAATCCACTGAGAGCGTTAAATTTAACGAATTTAACTTCTCTTAAATAACGCACCTCATAGACATTATTTTGCTTTTTAACGATTACAGGGTAAACTTTTGCGTGTCAATCATGTAAGTGGAGATAAACAAATAATTTGTGCCAATATCAATAAGAAGTCATCTATCGCTTGTGCGAAAATACCGCCCTCGTAGTTTAGTTTTCTGATTGAAGCCAATTTAGCAGGGTTGTACTGAGCCCTCATTTCCCCATAAAAAAAAAAAAAGTTTGTGAAATGATATTTACTGTAATATGGTAGGCTAGAGTTCAGAAAATAAATATCCTAGAAATCCTCAAATCGGCGCAGAATAATCGATTGATTAACTTTCCGACTAATTATTTATTGCTTTAAGGGCGATCAATTTCTTTAACTGGAAAATCGGTCGGTTTCAAAGTTTTAACAAATTCGTGTAGAAGGAAAAATGCCATTTTACATTTAGGAGGTAGCACTGTTGCCTAGCACGGTAAAGAGCTTTGCATTCTATACAACTGTAATGTAAAGCGCTTACAAGAATAAATAAATAGTGTAAAATATTTTATTTTTAAAATTATTTGCTCGTGTTTTCTTCTTTTTTTTTTTTTTCAAAACAGCGTCAAATATTTAAATGACGTGCACACTTCGTGATTGATGACATAGTATAAACTAGACAAAAGAAAATTGTGTAGTTTTGAAGTTTTTCTCAAATATTAAGCCTCGTGGCCAACGTGACCAGTAATTTGAATATTTAATTGATTAACGGGTCGATTGATCGTGTTGAAAATTTTCGACGCTCAGCCCTGCCTCAGGCCGACATCTGGCTTTTCAATATAAAAGAGACAGTGCTAAGCATATTTTCAAGGTCTAAAGAAGTTTCAGCCTCGTCATTGGTTAAACTCCCTCTTTCCGTGGATTGCAGCGATTGACTGTTTTAGGTGCTTTGTGGAAAAGCAGACGATACAGATTTGTATCGTCTGTTTGCGTTACGACAAGCACATCTGCGTTGAACCGGTATGCGGTTTCAACTTAAAGACGCCATCACACTGCTGATGCATCATATAATGGACAGTGTGCAAACGCTACCCGAGTCGTGTTTGTTCCTTGTAGGAATGGTCGCATTGGTCATACAAAAACCGTCTGCAAACTTGTTTTAAGCATACATGGTAAGAAGCAAACATGATTCGAACATGTTTGAGGCGTGTCTGTAAGGAATTCTCTAACCATGTCTGCAAACCGTGTCATTTGTATGATGCATCAGCACTGCGACCACGATTTCACACGCACCCTAACCTCAGCCAAGATTACGTCACACCTTCCTCTCCTCTTTGCCCTCCTTCCTTCCTTCTCCCCTTTCCCCAACATCCCTCTCTTCCCCAAAACCGAACCGAGTTTATTTTATCTAGTCGTCCTATATTATCGGCGCGAGCTGTTATTTTTCGGCCGACGCTCGTCCCCTCCCCCTTCTCTGAGTGGGGCCTAGGGCAGGCGAGCGAGCGAGCAAGCAGTACGCTTGTGGGGGGTTATAACCAAGTTACGGGGATATCTGGCGTTACCCCCTCACGCCGCCGCACAGCGCTGCCGTCCGAGGGCTTCGCGTGTCCAAATTACCGCCACCTCACAACCTCTTCCGCGTACCCTCCTCCCCCCAGAGTCGACCTCCCCCCCCCCTCTTCCTCCCCCATTCCCTCCCTTTAATAGCCTCTCTCCCTGGGTTCCTTCTTGCCCTCATTCCGCGAGTCCTTTCCTTCCAGCGAAGCCGCTGCCGCCGCAAATTTGATCAAAGGCACCCTGTGTTGGATATATAAAATGCTCGGGCCGAACCATCGGCTTCGGCAGTTCGTGTACGGTTCCGTTCCGACGGCGTCATTCCGCGGCCGCCGTCGACGAAGACGCAGAGTTTTCCTTTCGCCGATCAAAGGCAACAAGAAAGACAATGTTTCCCTTTCGTCCCTCTCCGAACGTTTGCGTTCTTCGGCAAAAGTGGTGCGTCTGCAGCGACAAATGAACAACGTGGTGCTGTGAACGGGACATCGTCGAACGTTCGTGAAAAAGGTCGGCTCTACGCTAAGAGTGGCAGACGTAGATGCCATGCTTTTGAGGCGAGACTAGTGACGGCGGTGGTTGTAGATGTGAAGGACGTTATTGCTTATGATAATGATCACGATACCGATGATGATGACGACGTGTGTGACGCCTGACTCGGCGAAGGTGCCTTAGGAACGTCAACTCTTCGCAAGGATGGCAGTCGTAGACGCCAGGTTCCTGGAGCCAGACTGCAGTTCCTTCAAAGCTCTCTTCGACTGTTTTGTTTAACGTGCAATTCCGCCCATGCGTCGAAAATTGTCTAGAAGTGGCAACATATAACATAACGAAGCCGGCGTGCCATGTTGTCTGATGGCACGATCCTGGCGGTTGGGTGCAGAAGTTCCGGAAGAAACCGCTAGCGAACGCGAGTGTCGCTGTCGTCGCGGCGTCTTGACTCTTGGACGCCGAAGCTCCCATGGACTGTGAAGCTGGAGAACGACCTGCAGAAGAGTAGGCGTCCGCCACATCCACCACAGCTGTTGGGACGCCGCCAGGATCGCTGCCGGCGACAGCATGAGACTCTTATTACGTCATCAGGCGTAAATCGAGGAACCTCTTTTTTATGCCACGGTAAACACAGCGGTCGAAGACGCTGGTAAAGATTATGATAATGATGATGATTATAAGGATTACGATGATAATGACGTGGATAATGGTCGATCCGTCGAAGATTTCTTCGGAACGTCAAGCCTTCGCTGGGTTGGTAGAATCATACACCACATTTCTGGAGCGAGACCAGTGAAGACGACGGGGGTAGTGGTGAAGGACGTTGGGGACGATCATGGTGATCATAAGAAGGGCTGCGATGATCATGGCTTCTGCGACGGCTAACAACCCCGAGTTTTCGAGTTGGAGAAGAAAAAAGATAAATGGGCGTGCTCCGTGAGACGTCGGCACTCGGAAGGTGAGCTCCGCCAAAATGGCGGTCTTGTTTTGAAGAATAGATTCTTTTCAAAATATGAAGTTCAGAAAAGGAACCGAAATAACGTCATGTTAATTTAAGGTTGATGACTCTTCCAAAATACAAATAACCCAAAGGAGTAGGCAACACTAGAGCTCAACTGCGGGACTATCACATGCGGAGTGTTCCAGTGCAGGTGATAATTTCGATGACCGGGAGTGTTCCGAACCTCGTCTTTCGCTCATCTCACTCTTTTTAGTTCTCATCGACTGGATCTCTTCGGGAAGGCAGGCATGTGTGTGTTTGTGGGAGGGGGGCGGGGGGGTTGGCTTTCAAATGCACGTCTGTTTCTAAATCATGCATGCTGAAGCAATAGAGACTGCATTAGGATGTTCACCACGATGATGTTATGGGACCACGTGGGGAGCGCTGTTACGTGGGGAGCGCGGAGGAGAGGGTGGCGAAAGGGCGCATACAGGAAGCCACAGTCCGTTTTAGCATACGATGGTACGATTCACCGAAGGCAACTCCATGCTGAGTGAGTATCACGTGATCTTGAAAAGGAGCGCAGTCTCACTAGGAACGCATAGTCACGGTCACGTTTGCAGCGTGGGATAGGCTGGAATGGCTCGTAGCGTCCGCTGCACTACATTGTAAGGTAAAACCGAGTACTGCATTTACAGGATTTATTCCAGCCCAACTTTATTAATACAGCTAGAAGCTAAATTACCTTAAAATATGGCAACCGATGTTTCCGCCGCAGGGTCAGATTTTCACCAGTACAAGACGGTTTCTAACCTGGCAACTTTAGCGTCCACCACAGTGTAGCTCGCTGGAATGCGCGAAAAGGGTATAGAATCATGTAGTTTCTATATATATATATATATATATATATATATATATATAAAAAAGATAAGGAGACACTCGATGTAAAGCGGCTCTCCGTCCATCCCCGCCCATCCCAACACCCGCGCTTTCTTTTCTTCTTTTATCTCAAAAGCGCGTTTTGTGCAGACGCTTTAATGGGTAATTCTGTAAACCGCGGAACTGTTTCCCTTCCACCCCTCCACCACTCTTTCCGCAACGGAGACACCGCTACAGCGCACGCGGGCCGTAAGCCTTGCTTGCAGGGTTTGAGATCTCGGTGCCGGTTGCGGGGAGTGTTACAGGACGGCGGAAACGATCTACGAAAACTACCTGATGCTAGATGACTTATGTGTGTGGGCAACGCATTGACAAAACTGAGGATGAACGTCAGATTAGCGAGCTGTCGAAAGGCCCAATACCATGCGGGTAGTGTAATGCTTGAAGTAACGTCAGGGCTCAATATGCCTGAATAGCATGTCTGTACGCACTAATACTTGCACAAACTGTTTAAAATAAATCGAACCAATGTACTCTGACTTGACGAGCGAAATTACCGTCGTCGCTGTCTTTGAAAACAGACACATTACACTGGACTGCAGGGTAAAGACCTCTTAAAACAAAAGGCAAGATTCTATTTCTTTTTCGTTTTTTTTTTGTTCACGGTGGTATTACTTCTGCCTTTCTACGCAACGGCCGGCCTACAAATATTCCATTTTCAACAGGACTGTGAAACCGTGTTCTCTCTCTCTCTTTTTATCTTTTTCCTCGCGCTAGTAAATCGAATTCTTGGTCTTCTGTTCTGTCGTTTTTTTGTCAACTTCCTCAGCGATTTGAGTCGTGTCACCAGTTTAGTTTCGTGCTACGTAATCGCGGTCAGAAGGATGTTGTCTCCATCGACTTATTTAAAGCGTTGAACAGGGTCACGCGCTCGAATCTGCTCGATTAATTACTTCATTTGGGTATTGATAAAAACGTAGCTTTTTAGATCAAAAGATACCTCTCAAACATGAAGCAGTATTTACGATCATGCATCACCTCGTTTGCCTGTTTCATCTGGCGTACCTCAAGGTTTTGCCTTGGAGCTTTCATTGTTGGCTTCCTTTATGCACGTTAATGGCGTCGTTGAAAATGTTGACATGCTGTACAAGTTCGCCTGTTTGAAGGCAATTTTTTATCCCGTGGAAACAGGTGCTGCTTACACGATTTTCAGTTTTCACAGCCGTAAAAACAGCGGATAAGCAGATAGTTTCGCATCTCTCCTATCGGTTTTTTTTCGCTGGTGTGAAAAGTTTGACGTGGAAATAAACTTTGATAAAACTTGTCTTAACCACAGAAAAAAAAAAGTATCATTTTATACTTTTCTTACGAAGTAAATGGTATCAGTTTGCAACGTTGTGATTCCTTTAAGTTATTAAGGTTAAATTTGATGCGAACTCAGCTCGAATTTGCGTATTCAGAATGTCTGTAGTAGTGCGTATTGCAAGCTTGGCTTCATGGGGCGAACCCTAAGTAAGACGAACTGCGACGTAAGAGCTAATGTTTATAAAACTTCGGTGCGCCCAGCGATAGAGTATGCGTTCATCATTTAACTTTCACGAACTCAAATAGGTAAACTAGAACGCATTCAAAGACTCGCAACTAGATTTATATTTTCTTTGTACAATTGGCTGGTGTCTCTCATGGCTTTGTTGACAAAATCAATGACCATCTCCCTTAACATCACAGCGTAAAATTGCTCAGCTGAATGTTTTGTACATGTTGTATTTTAAGCAATTAAACTTTGACACGCAAGGTTACATAAGAACGCATGGAAGGCGATCTTTACGTTTAAATCATGAATTTTCAGTTGACTCGCTCCTACAGAACAATGGCGTTTACAAATACCCTTTTCTCGTCAAAACTATCGAAGATTGGAACAAATTTCCGTAATATTTTACTGTGGTTTCTTTCGTAGAGACATTTGAAGGAAAATTGTTGAATTTGGTTCCTGGTGTATAATCAGTTGGTGTTTTCAATGTGTATGACTTCTTTTGTCACCCTTTTAAAATACGTTGCGAACCTCCTCGTGCATTAACCCGCAAGGGCTGGCAGTATTTCAAATAAATAAATATATAGACGAACAAACGAGCAAATAAATGAATAAATATTTATTCCGCTAAATTCTTGGAAAGATTAGTGCTTCTGAAGTATGCTATTCATATATAACTCACATCGCAAAGATGGGTACCCGAATTTGTATTTGAGTAGAATCGCATTTGAACTACATAATTCTCAAGATTTGGACAAATTAAGCAAAATAATTTCATAATATGTAGGTAGACATTAATAGGCATTGAACAAATTGATAGAAACAAGTCATTGGCATTTACGCGAACGCTCATAGTTCATTGTCGTCCTTATGAAACATGGTCCCAACATTGTTATTTTTTTGGTCTCTGGTGGGTGACGCTGAAACGGAACGGAGGGGGAAGGGGGATGAAGTGCACCACCTGCCGCTGCTTACGCTCTAGAATTTAAACTTGTCTCAATGATTCTGATACACCTGGGGAGCAAAGAATATGTCATGCGTGCACTATGCGTACGTCATGATTTCGGGCGTCGATTAGAGTATTTACACCAATTAATTGCCACCCTTTAATCTATTAATTAATCTAGTAATCGGCCGCGTTAATTTCCATGCATAATACTTTTGAAAAAATTTATACTTACATTTTTTTGTTGTTCTTTTTTTTTTTTAATTAGTGAAAAGCAAGCAATCAGGAATTTCGAAACCTCGATATGTAGTTGGGCACAGTTCAAAGACACTCATACTCACAGAATATTACTTCTGCTGCATGAGGCGAAGATATCGATGTTCCTTGATATTCTCCGGGAACAGCGACCTCCTTTGAATTTTCACCAACAGTCTTCGCAGAAATCAACGGAGACTCGTATGGCATTGAGGTGGCCGAGACACCTGTAACCTTCAGAACCTTGTCTCTAATTACAAATCTCGCCCCTACAGTTTACTGTAGGTGAAAAGTTTACCCAAAGTTTGCCCTTCTTACAGGTGTACTCGTCGTCTGCGTGGTGGAAGCGTTTAACATTTATTTTTGTTTGCCAAAAATAGCATCATTAACTGGTTAGAAAATGTAATCGCGATTAAATCATTAATCAATTAACCGGTAGGTTAATGGATATATTTTGCTCGGGCATAATTTTGATTTGTGGTGCTCGGTTACGGGAACTTTGGGCGATTTCAGACGCACGACGCACTCACATCTCCACCTCCCACGTTGATAGGAATGATCAACCCTTTGGAGGAGCGCTGTGTGTGTTCTACGTTCTTCCGTGGTGCCTTTTCCGTGGCCTAAATACTCACTGTCTTAGACATAATCAACCAACTGGCACAACCTTCAGTCTCTAAGGGGCACCGACACCCCATATGCGTTTCCTTTAATACACCAAACGATTGGGCATGAAAGTTAGACATCACGTTCAAAATTTGAAGCCTGAAAACAGCGTATTTGCACTAAAAATAAATATTTTCAGAAGGCCGAATTCGAAGTTTCCGCTCTTCTCGGTGATGTAAAAGGCGGTCTAGAGCTTTTCTTTTTGACTTTTTTTTTTCTTTTTTCTGCAACCCTTTAACCAGAGGTTAGCAGAATTTCGAAACCGGGCGCCGTCGTGCGCCAGCCACGTTCGTACAAAATATGTTTCATGCACGCCATTAATAAATGTTATAGACCAACTCATGTTTACAAACAAACCGGAGCGCCCCTAGCGGACGCCACCGGCGCCGCACATGCGTGATGGAGTGTGGGCAAGAAGCTCGCCGTCGCCCATAAATAAACCTTTGGAATGCGATGTTGTCGCCGTCGGTGTAAGTCCCCCTGCCCTTTTTCGCGTTTTAATTTTTGATTTTGCTTCTTCCTGGCAACGCCTGACTACTTAAGTTGCCTCGGCGAAATAACGAGGCTCGTTACACCGCAAAACTTTGCGTGAATAATCTGACATGCAGCGATTCATTCCGCGTGGACGCCGCAGAATGGACGCTAAGCCTAATTCGCATAATGAGGTTCTGCTCGCTATTTTGAGTCATAACGTCGATCCGGCTGCAAAATCGTTAACCATAGCTGAGATATCAACATCGACACTGAAAATCGCAAGCAGAATCGGACCGAGTGAATCGGGCATAACAAGTCGATGATAGCCACTGGTACAATTATCAACATATGTTTGTATCTACTGTTTTCACCTAGTCTACTTACCCTAAACAACCTTCAAACTAAAGCCTTTAGAGTCCTGCACTTACTTCTCATCGCAATTACCGGGTCAGCGTTTGGTATACGGGCTGCGGTTGTTTGAGCGAGCGGACGACAAGCAGAAACTTTTGAAAGAGCAGACGACAGACAGGTAGAACGATCAGGCGGCCGTTTGAAGTTGGACGCACTGAACGTAGTCCGCGGGTGGTCCGTACAACTTGGCAGTGTTTCCGCGTTCATGTTGAAACAAAACAAATAAATCTAACGACCACAAGTATTCGTGAATGATGGCACCCCGTACGGAATTCCCACAACTGAGGTAGTCTGGGCCGGCTTGCTAGAAACAGCTTCTCATTTGACACCGCGTGAAAAAAGCACTGCCAAAGCCTGCGCACGAGCTGAGCGGGACTCAAACCGCGCCTCAAGACGCTCGCGCGCCCCAGCCTTCAGAGTGCTTTCTTTCACCCAGTTTCAACTGAGACGCTGTTCTAGCCAGCCGACCCTGCTAACGTTGGTGTGTGCCGTCTTGTGGGTGACGTGTGTTGGCCCATGGGGGCCTCCCGGACACGCTAACCACAGCGGCTGTTCTGCTGGGGACGGCAGGTGAAACCTTTCGCTGGTCTCACGCCGTCCCTACGGTTTCAGAGGCGGACGCCTGGAGTCGGCCGGACAGGTTGCCGGAGTGGGGTCCCGACAGGGAACGCAGCGCCGCCGCCGCCAGACAGGTCTCCTGGTTCGGACAGGGTGAGTGACGCACGAACTTCTTTTGTTCTTTGTTTCTCAGTCTTGTTCTTAGTTCACGGACAAATTTGTATCGCTTTTGCTATTGAAGAGGAAATCCAGCCGTCGCGAACTTAGTGACTATGTTTGTAACTAAACGCGTGGGGACCACAACAACATGAAGAGGGAGCCGAACTCTGCATAAACGTTCGTCTAGGTTTTATGTTTGATCACTGCAGCACGAAATTATTTTTATTTGTTTATTTTATTTATAATAGGAATTTGAGTCCGAGCCGAACGCGGAAGCAGCACTTGTGTTCAATAAACTACTTTAATAGTCCCTGCATGCAACACTGCGCGCGTTGCATTATAAAACCTATTTGGCCATGGAGACGAGTGGCATGGAGAGGAGTGACAGAAGAATCATGGAATGGTTTCCTGTTTCGATCGCTCCGTTGACGAAGTAGTACAACTCAGCACTGCGCATGCAAATAAAGTCGGCGCTCGCTCGGATTGCAACCATTCATCTTCGTGAGAGCCCTCGTTGAAACACGGACGTCCAGAGGCCGCGAAGGCCTGCCTAGGCTTAGCGAGGAACAGGATTACTGACTGCTGCCTCGCATACCTTTCTGGCGTCCTGGGGCCCTATGTTGCACGTTTTGCACTCCCACAGCGGCTAGGGAGAAGGAAGTGACGTCAACAACGCAGCAAACGCAGACTGGATGTTGATTTTGTTTTCTTCTGTCAACATCCAATCTGCGTTTGCTGTGTCGTTGACATCACTTCCTTCTCCATAGTCGCCGTCAAAGTCCAAATCGTGCAACATAGGGCCCCTGGTTACCGTTCCAGAATACAGCGTGACGCTCCCGGCTGGCGGATCACTTAAGAAGCATAGGCCATTGGGGAGACAATAAAACAGGATGATCGGCCCAATATACTTCTCCTTGCCTGTGTTATCGTGGCCCTGTGCTCACTTACGCAGAAACTTTGGCGCGTTGGGAGACCCCCAAGAGGTGCCCCGACATTATATATCCGTACTGGTAAGCAACACCTACGGTATGATACATTTCAGGAAATTTGCGTATTCGAAAATTTCACCGCTGTATTTAGTCGTGACGGGATGTCGGGAAGCGAGGTTGGCAAATTGAAACCAAAAGTTAGTGCCAAATGGTTCCCAAGGCGATTTGCATTGCACTAGAAGTGCTTCGATTTTGCAAGAGGCCCATTTGTGTTCCGCACTCTATCGATTCAGATGACGCCAAGATTCCAGTCCACAGGCATCGTGTTGGGTAAACATCGAGTTCCGTGATAAAAATCTAGACAAAACGCCCTTTATAGATCGATCACCTCGCGAACACACAATTCTATTGTGTACAAATTCACAGCCCTGTGGGCGATCACCTCGCACATGCTTGTGTTTTTCGAATGCGCGAACGTTCGCCTGATTCGTTTTGCACTATCAAAACTGTCGTTTATGGGAAACCATAAGTGGCAAGCTATACACGTTGCGGCCAAGATCATAACTGCTCTTTGTTTTATAATATTTTACTCTTCATTTGTATTTTTGCTTAGCGTGATGGCATCTGACTGTATTGTTCCGAACGCTTATTTTTCGTTTTGGTTCTGCAAGGTGTGAAAGCTATCCCGGCACGCGCCCTTGGCATTGACTATATGCTAAGGAGGCGTTTTATTTCCGTCTATTTCTTCGTAATTTTCCTGACAGAGCGTGCTGTTGGCATGTGATACTATCAAGAATGTCGCCACCATACACAAAATGACCTCGCGGTACCCTAATTTACTCCGAGCCCGGACAACGCCACAGGCGCGATGAACAAATCTCCGAATGAAGTCGATCCTGATTTCTTTCTTGTGTGTTAGACGGAGATTCGAAAGCTGAGGATATATCGAGTAGGTCTCTAAAGCCCTACTCGATATATTTAAAGTGGATGCACGGTTCTCACCTGTGTTATGGTACCACTAAAAAATTGCTGCATGGCTCATAAAAATTCACTTTTAAACGAAATCATTGTGGGTTTGTTGTAGTGGTAGTTGATTTGATTAACAGGAAAAAGAAAATGCCCATTCGTAAATGTTATATTTTATGTCGGCGGGAATACTTGTAGGGTAAGAAATAAGTAAATAAATAATCGAATCGAAACTTCCATTCTGACGGGCAGTAAAAACGATATTCAATGGGTAGTTGAAGAGGTTGAGGGTGGAGTAGCGCTTTCTTAAGCTACGTTAGGCAAAATATGGCAATATGCGAAGTTTGTTGAAATACATGCACAAATAAAAAAGGTTTAAGACACGGAATGTTATTCCCCGGTCCAAAGTCTGAGTGGTACGCAGTTTCACACTCCTTGTAAAATGCACATGGTCACATCGGCACAGTAGTGATACTATACACGACTGCTACTGGGAAATTTAAAACTACAACTGTTAGTGAAACATTATGACATCACAGCCCAGTTGCAAGGGCACTTGCTTGAAAAACTCTATTATAACTCTCAATGAGTGAGCTCAGTGCGGTGTTCTGGGCCTTTCTGGGTCTAAGAGTGAGCTCTGTGCGGTGTTCTGGGTCATACACACCGACTGCCTGGAAGAAGGCAGCTAGACCAAGCCATGGTGGGCGCACGCTAACAAAATACAATGGCATTCCAATTATTCTCTTCCTCGGAGAGAACAAAACTCTCTGGCGTTTTATTCTTATATGCGCCCAGTCGATCAATACGCACCTGCGCAGAGATCTTGATCCGAAAATTCGGAACGTCTTCTCTCTCTTTTCTGCGCGTGTGCCTGCTTCTTCCCATTTATGAAGTTTACTGTGCGCAGTCTTGTACACCTTACTTGAAATAAATAATCGATTGCCATCAAATATTATACTTGGTTCAAAATCATTATAATAAATTATTCGGTTACTCGAGAAGAATAGTAATCGGCCGAAACTTAAAAGGGTAAGCGTAACTTTTCCTATTACTTGAGATTTTCAAATCGAGAGATTTTCCTTCCGGTTTGGAAAAGCGGTCTTTTATACTTTCCATTATCAAAATCAAATCACCGAAATGTAAACTACTTATTGTCTTAATCTTTTAATGGTGGTAAACCATCCTTCTGCCGGAGACTGGATTCGAGGATCTTTAGGTATGAAACTTGCAGAAACAATGGGCGCCATTAGAAGGGTAGGAAAAGAGGGGGCGGGGGGTAGTAACCGCAACAAGTAGTTTGAATTCTTCCAAAAGTAATAAGATGACTGTTCAGATTGCTTCCTAATAAGTGCAATCAAATGATTAGAAAATTACTCTAAATCAAATGCAAGCAATTTTTATATTGTGAGATTATCGTACAAGTCTGAAAGCTATAGAACTCAAATCTCTAAGAGAGAGAGAGAGAGAGAAGAGAAACCGACAAACATACAAACTGCCAACATTCCTAACTTTCTTTCGGGGCCTTTGCAACGATTTGTGCGCTGGGGAAACCATTCATATAGAAGGGACCGATTAGGACAAGGTCCAACAACCCTCAA